>NW_006921596.1:23909739-23923598 GCF_000298275.1 Orycteropus afer afer | reverse complement strand
TTTTTTTTTTTTTTTTTTTTTTTTTGAGTTCCTAAACCACAGGACTAATATCTCCACCTAGACATTCCCTTCAGGACATTAAGCTCAAATGATATTGGTATAATTGAAAGGACATGGATTATGGCATCTTACAGGCTTGAGTATAAATCCAAAATTCTCAATTTAGTAATGTGGTGACTCTGTAGAAAATAGCATCCATTAGATAGCATGTTCAGTATAGAGGTAATAATACATGCCTTTAAGAAATGTTTGATGCTCAGAGATCCTATGTGTAAAGAGCTAGGGGAATGCTGGCACAGACCAGTGAAGAAAGTTACCTTTTCCATGAGTACCTCAAACTAAGAGAATGGCTTTATTTCCCTGTCAGCATCCACATACCAGTTCTAGGGAAGCATGTTAATTGGCATATTTAGATTACATTATTATTCCTCGGTCCAAAAGTGTTGCCTAGAAGGTAGGGCTATACCTGATCCATGTTCCAAATCAACGGCTAGGGTCATGGGTTGAATTTTGTCCCCCTGAAGTTTATGTCAGCTTGGCTGGGCCATGATTTTCTGTGGTTTAGAAGTTATGCTATGATGTAATGGGGCAGATATGTAATGATACCCTATGATGGTATCTAGTATGATGAGCTGATCGGGTATAAAAAAATTAAGGGTGGGTTGCAGTCACAGCCCTGATTCAATGTCATGAGGGCTTTTTTGAGGTGTGACCTGCAATACCTTTTATCTCACAAGAGAGAAAAGGAGAGAGAAAGGAGCAGAGAACAGGGATATACTACCACCAAAGAAGAGGAGCCTAGTCTTCCCCAGGAGCACTGGTGGCGTAGTGCCTAAGGCATTTGACTGCTAACCAGAAGCCTGGCGGTTCAAACCCACCAGCCACTCTTAAGAAGAAAGGTTGGGTGATCTACTTCCATAGAGATACCACCCCAGAAACCCAAGGAGGGGTCGCTATGAGTCAGATCCGACTTGATGGCAGTGAGTTTGTTTGTTTGTTTTTTGGTAGTCTTTCCCTAGAACTGGCACTCTGAACTCAGACTTCTAGCCTCGTAAACTGTTAAGAGAATAAGTTTATGTTTGTTAAAGACGTCTACTTGTAGTATCTCTGTCATAGTAGCACTAGAGACCTAAGACAACCAGGAAGCTTTTTCCATGCACTACATTTGTATTTGTGCTGTTGCACTTAACGAGAACATGGTATATGTTAAAGTATTAGGAATGATGTTATATACATCGTTGCACCCCAGCACTGGCTCAGTACACAGCACATTTATTGGATAGTCAGTAACTCTTCAAGTAGTACATTCACAGATAGAATATTTTATGATATGTGTGTGTATATGTAGTTGTTCATTGCTTGGCAAGTCAATTCTGACTCATGGTGACCCCATATGTGAAGAGCTGAACTTTGCTGCATAGGGTTGCAAAGGCTGTGACCTTTTGGAAACAAATTGCCAGGGTTTTCTTCCAAGGTGCTTCTGGATGGTTCAAAGTGCTATCCTTTTGGCTAGGAGTCAATTGCTTAACTCTTTGCACCACCCAAGGACTTCTTGTGTATATATGTATATGTATATGTATATAATGGAGCTATCATATATATGTGGGGGCTCTGGTAAAGTAGTGGCTAAGGCACTTGACTGCTAACCAGAAGGCTGGGGGTTCAAACCCACCAGCCACTCCTCGGAAGGAAGACTGGGCAATCTACTTCCGTAGAGATACTGCCTCAGAAACCCAAGGAGGGGTCACTATGAATCGGGGCCCACTTGACGGCACATAACAACAAAATCATATATATGTACATGTATATGTTTTTGTGTGTGTTGTTGTTCGGTGCTGTAGTCAGCTCCCACTCATAGTGACTCCATGTACAACAGAAAGAAACACTGCCCCATCCTGTAGCGTCCTCACAATCCCTGCTTCACTTGACCTTTGCTGTAGTGTCAATCCATCTCATTGAGGGTCTTCCCTTTTTCTCTGACCCTCCACTTTACTGAGCAAGATATCCTTTTCCAGAGAATGGTCCCTTCTGACCACATGACCAAAGTAGATGAGACAAAGTTTGGCCATTCTTGATTCAAAGGAGCATTCCAGCTGCACTTCTTCCAGGATAGATTTGTTAGTTCTGGCAGTCACTGATATTTTTCAGTATTCTTCACCAGCACCACGGTTCAAAGGTATTAACTCCTCCTTGGTCTTCCTTATTCATTGTCCAACTTTTACATGTATATGAGGAAATTGAAAATATCATGGCTTGGATTAGGTGCAATTTATTTTAAGCCACCCCAATATGGCCAACTGATAGATATAAAAAACTAAAAAGTCACTGCCATCGAGTTGGATCTGACTCATAGCGACCCCTTATAGAATTGATCATAATTGAGTCAATGTCTCATACTCAGAATTATAGACTATTAGAGTTAGAAGAGACATAAGAGGTTATATGGTAATTTCTACAAAAAAAATCCATATAGAATTTCTCTGGATTTTGGATATTCTTTTATATATTTCAAAATAAAATACAGGCAGTATTCAAGGGCACCCACTATATGCCAAGAAACATGATAGCTCTGTTATTTATTTATGTTGTTGTTAGGTGCTATCGAGTCAGCTCCCACTCATAGTGACCCTGTCTACAACCGAATGAAACACTGCCCGGTCATGCGCCATCCTCACAGCCCTTCCGTACTTGAGGCCATCATTGCAGCCATTGTGGCAGTCCATCTTGTTGAGGGTCTTCACCTTTTATGCTGACTCTCCTTTACCAAGCATGATGTCCTTCTCTAGTGTATAGTCCTTTCTGACAACATGTTCAAAGTAGATGAGACAAAGTACACCCATTCTTGCTTCCAAGGAGCATTCTGGCTGTACTTCTTCCAGGACAGGTTCGTTCGCTCTTCTGGCATTCATTGGTGTGTCAGGATTCTTCATCAATGCCATAGTTCAAAGGCATCAACTCTCCTTTAGTCTTCCTTACTCATTGGACAGCTTTCACATGTGCGTGAGGCAATTGAAAATACTATGGGAGCTCTGGTAGCATAGTGGCTAAGGCACTTGACTGCTAACCAGAAGGCTGGCGGTTCAAACCCACCAGCCACTCCTCGGAAGGAAGGTTGGGCAATCCTACTTCCGTAGTGATACTGCCTCGGAAACCCAAGGAGGGGTCGCTATGAGTCAGGGCTGACTCGACGGCACATAACAACATAACAACAACATGGCTTAGGTTAGACACACCTTAGGTCTTCATAATGACATCTTTGCCTGTTAACACTTTAAGGAGGTCTTTTGCAGCATACATGCCTAGGGCACGATGATGTCTGATTCTTGATTGCTGCTTCCATGGGTGTTGATTGTGGATCCAAATAAAATGAAATCCCTGACAACTTCAATCTTATATGATACATATTTGTGTGTGTGTGTGTATATGTATATGTGTGTGTGTATCTCTATATATAATGTATACGATATATACATATATATATATATATACATACACACATATATATATATATATATATATATATATATATATGATTACATATATCTTTTTACCAGTAACTCAGAGGTGTAGATAACTTGAATAAAAGCATACAACAAACAAGTGGGAGATGCAGCATTTCAACCTGTGTCTTTATGCTTTTAATAAAGCAACACTCTGTGCTATAAAAATCTATCCTGCTGATTCGCAATTTGTTTTATCCTGCCATGTTACACAGGTGGAAATCCATTTGAACATATCAAAGCCTCCAGGGAAGTAAGATAGTCATTCTCCCCAGGAACCCATCCAGTAAAGCCTCTGCCATTGGAGGTGTGTGTTTGTAGTGATTTCCTGTTTGTGTCTGGCTCTATTCCCTAAGTTCTGAGCACTCCTGATGTTAGATGGCCATCCTCCCTTCATACCATTCACTCACCTAATAGCAATTTCTATTTATCTTGACTCATTTCTGTCATTATTGTCCATTTAGCGGTAAAGAAAAGAAGCTTTCAACACATATCAACACAATCTCCTATGTTTCTTTCTTTCTCCTTCAATCAGTAACTGCCTGGGAAGGCATGTTTGGTTTCTTTCTTGTTAATCCAAACCCCTAGTAAATATTTCTTAAGAATCATAGACTCTTAATCATCGTACCTTGATCTTTTGCCAGGAAAAGTGGTCAGTTTAGGTTAAGGGGCTATGAGTGGGTGAGTATACAGGGTCCTGCACCCCTTGGCTGGAACACTGGGAGATAGTTTGAGATGAGCAGCCCACACCCTGTCAGGCTTCACACTGTTTCCTCAAGCAGCACTAAAGGGAATGAACTAATGATAGCTGATGGTTGTGATGGGCAAACTCCCTCCTGCCGCTCAGAATAGGAATGTGAGGAAAAGCTGTAGGGGACTGGGCCAACCCTGACAGAAACAGGTTTCTAACAGAGTGAATTTATGAGTCCAGTCAATGCAAATTGAGAGTTTATTATGCTGGGAGTCTAAAAACGATGCCTCATTTATTAAATTAGGCTACAGAAATTCTCTTCAGATAATGTTAAATGATAGTTTATACTTTCTCAGCAAAAGATTTTTCTGCCTGTGATTCTGTTTATTAGAGAATGTCCTCTTACACTCTGCTTAAGAAAGGAAGGGAATGTGAAGATGTGAGGATGGGAGAGGACTGTGGTTGTAGCCGGCAAACAGGTCTGTCGCATTGTGGGAAATTGCAGTCAATGCCCTGAGACAAAGTGTATGTGGACTTCCGTATGGAAAATGAATTTGCTCTGTAAACTTCCACCTAAATCACAATAAAAAATTAAAAAAAATATATTGAATAAGAATTCTTGTACACGACACAGTAAAAGCTTTTTAAGAAACACTGATTTAGGGTTTATATCTTTGAATGTCTCCTCTTCTTTTAGTTACACTTGGCTATTGGGTTATTTGGAGTCCCTGAGTGTCTTAAACAGTTAATAGCTTCTCTAAGGTCGGTGGTTCAAACACACCCAGAAGTGCCTTGGAAGATAAGCCTGGTGATCTGTTGCCCCAAGGTCAGAAGCTTGAAAACTCTATGAAGCAGTTCTCTGTGCACGTGGGGTTGCCATGGTTCGGAATTGACTCAGTGGCAACTGGTATTGGGTTGTGTACCTGTCCTTCCTATTTTCGTTGACCACATTGTTACAGCTGGGTAATATGCTCATTCTAAAATGGGTAAAGGCTAACGCAAAGAGGCAAGACCTGGCAGAAAAAGGGCAAACAGACCTAAGGGCAGCTAGGGGCTATAGTCTCAGGGGTTTCACCAGGCTCTATCAGACCAGCAAACCTGGTTCCTTTTCTTTTTTTAAATGGTTTTGTTCACTCATAATCGTTTTGAAGCTGAGCCTAGGAATCTGCATTATGATAACTTCCAAATAACTCTTCTCGTTAAAGAACCACTAGCCTTAAAGTCATGACCTCTATTTAAATCCAACGTGACATAAGCATTGTGGATATCTTAACCCCAGCATGAGATTTCTCACTTGGTTACTAATTATCAGTATCTACACATTGGGAGGACAACTGTGCTGATATTGGAAAGAGAAAATTTAAAACCACACGCCGTATGAAGTCATCCAGACATGTGATCTTTTGGCATATGTTCCTTTTACTCTGGTGATATAGTGGTTACTTGTTGTGCTTCTACAAAAAGGTTGGTGGTTCAAACCCATCAACCCACTCTGTGGCAAAAGGTTGTGATTTACAGCCTTGGAAATCCTACCGGGCAGTTCTACTCTGTCCTATACAGACACTATGAATCAGAATTGACTGACAGTAATGGGATGAGACTCAGTTTCCTCCTCTCTAAAATATGTCATCATTATTTGCATGTTTGCTTTGATTAATAAATGAGGTAATACATACAGAAATTTTAGCACTGAGTTTGCCTGTGGTGGTTGATAGGAAGTGCATTGTATCCCACAAAAATATGAAGACATATTGGGAGCTCTGGTAGCATAGTGGCTAAGACACTTGCCTGCTAACCAGACAGCTGGTGGTTCAAACCCACCAGCCACTCCTCAGAAGGAAGGTTGGGCAATCCTACTTCCGTAGTGATACTGCCTTGGAAACCCAAGGAGGGGTCGCTGTGAGTCGGGTTTGACTCGATGGCACATAACAACAACAACAACATTTTTATTATATTATAACCTGTCGTTATAATCTCATTTGGGAATGAGCTATCTTTGTTATGCTGGTAAAACGGGATTAGTATAGGGTATGTTTTGAGTCAATCTCATACAAAATATAAAAACAAGCAGATTAAGGAAAAGAGATGGGGGAAGAGAGCCAAGCTATGTGAAGATGACCCAGGAGCAGACACTGAAGAGACCAGGACCTTCCTGCAGAGTCACAGAGAGAGAAAGCCTTCCAGCAGAACCAGCCCCCTGAATTAGACTTCTGGTCTCCTAAACTGTGAGATAATATATTTCGGTTTGTTGAAATCATCCCCTTACGGTGTAGGTAGTATAGTTCTGTTATGACAGCCCCAGATAACTAAGACACAATTTGGTATCCTGCAATAGTGGTGTGCTTCTCTAACAGATACCTACAATGAGGAAGTGGTTTTGGAATTGGGTAATGGGTAGAGGCTGATAGAGTTTTATGGGGACTAAAAGTAAAAGCCTAGATTGTCTTGAAGAGACTACTGGTAGAAATGTGGGCATAAAAGGCAGTTCTGATGAAGGCTTTGAAGAAAGTGAGAAGTGTAGAGAAAGTCTCTCTCATCTTTGAGAATACATGTAGCACAAGCAACAGAACGTGGCTAGAAATGTGGACATTACATGTGTTTCTGCTGAGTCTTTAAAATGAAATGGTGAACACATGATTGGACAGCAGAGGAAGGGTGATGCTTTTTATGCACCGGCATAGAACTTGTCTGATTTATGTTCACATGTTTGGTGGAAGGTAGAACTTGCAAGTGATGAACTTGGGTATCTGGCTGAGGAGATTTTTAAGCAAGATTTTAAAGGGATTGTATGTTTTCTCCTTGTTAGTTATAATAAAATGTGAGAAGAAAGAGATGGACTTAAAAATGAATGGTGCAAAATGAAAAAACTTAAAAGATTTGGAAGATTCTTTGTACAGACTCAGGACACATCCTAGAATGTTCACCAAGGATGTGACTAGAAAATCTTTTGTTTAAAAAAATAAATAAATAAACCTGTGACTGCTGGATCTAACTGACTATTAAGCAGAAAATCCATAACCTTAGATTGAAAGGGACTGAAGAAAACAAAGAAGGAAAGCCGTCTGCATCTTGGAATTCTACAGGCAACATGCCGAAGGAAATATATCTGTCATCCTCCAAAAAAACAAAAGGACCATCCCTGGAGCAGCTCAGAGATCAGCAGAAGTGTTAGAAGGAGACCGGAAAGCAGGGCTGCATCGATTTTAGAGGGTGGAGTCACAGCCTCCTATGTTTAAAGAGTCAGATCTTCATGAACCCAGTTTCAGGATGTGTTCCTACAGGTCACCGTTGCCAAAGGGATGAGGGGGCAGGGCTGCCATGACCAAAGGACAGAAGACTGGCACTTGCTGAGGCTGAGAGGGTAGGGTCACCACTCAGATAGACTGGAAGAATGGGACCACCCAAAGCTGAGGGAGCAGAGTTCCTGTCCCAGTGGGCCTGGGAGGTGGAGCTGAAGCCCATGGCCTGAGGACTTCTACCCAGAATCCAGAGGTCATGGCCAGCACCCAGAGTTTGGAGGGCAGGAGGCCCATTGTCCAGATGGTGTCAGAACAGAGAGAATATTTTCAAACATGAAAGCTACTATTCTGCTGGGTTTTGGTTTTGCTTAGTACCTGTTTCCCCTTCCTTCCTTCCTTCCATCTTTTCCCATTTGTAATGGAAATATCTGCCTTGTGCCTCTTCCACCAATGTACTTTGGAAATAGATAACTTGTAGTCTAGATTTCACAGGTTCACAGAGGAAGAGAAATTTTGCCCCAGGATGAAATACACTTAATGTTGCACCCATACTGGATTTAGATAAGTCAGAAGATGAGAGTTTGGACTTAGAGTGAATTTAAGACTTTTGGGATGATGGGATGGGGTGACTGTGTTGCATGTCCCAAGGATATGAATTTTTGGGACCATACATGGATTGAATTGTCTTCCCAAAATCAATGTTGTAACTCCTATCCTCTATGCCTGGGGTTAAAATCCCATTTGGGATGGGTTGTCTTGTTATGTTAGTTAAGAAGGATGAGTATAGGGTGTTTTGAGTCAGTCTCATACGAAATTTGAAAGAAGTGGAATAAGGAAGTAGGCATGGGGGAAATGAGATGGCACGTTACATAATGGTGACCCAGGAGCAGAAGCTCAAAGAGTCAAGGACCTTCCTGCAGAACGGGCAGAGAAAACCTTGCCTTTGAATTGGGAACACCTAGCCTTCTAAAATAGGAGCTCTGGTGGCATAGTGGCTAAGGCATTTGACTGCTAACCAGAAGGCTGGCAGTTCAAACCCGCCAGCCACTCCTCAGAAGGAAGGTTGGGCAATCTACTTCTGTAGTGATACCACTTCAGAAACCCAAAGAGGGGTCTCGCTGTGAGTCAGATCTGACTTGAGGGCAGTCAGGTTTTTTTTTTCCTTTTTTTGAGCCTTCTAAACTGCAAGAAAACACATTTCTGTTTGTTAAAGCCATCCCCTCATGGTATTTTTGTTACAGCAGCATCAGAACAGAGGCAGGTGTTGATTGAGAACAGTGTGCTGGTCTTTGCTCTCTCTCTAACCTGTATAAAACCTGTTCTTATTTGAACACAGGTTCTATGATGATTAATGGTATATTTGAGTGTTTAGGTACATGGTGTGTGTGTGTGTGTGTGTGTGTGTATGTGTTGTTAGGTGCTGTCTAGTCAATTCCAAGTCAACATCGATCGAGTAGAACTGCCCTACAGGGTTTCCTAGGCTGTTATCTTTGCAGGAGCCACTCACCAGGTCTTTCTCCTGTGGAGCCTCAGGGTGGGTTTTAAACCCCCAACCTTTGGTCAGCAGCCAAGTATTTCAACTGTTGCACCACCAGGGCTGCTCCTTTGTATATGTGTGTGTGTGTGTGTTTGTTGTCAAATGAACACGCTCAGCTCTTCGTTTTCCTTGCTAAACTATGACGATCAATAAGTTATTTTGCTGTCAAATTACTACCCCCTCATATCTGCATGAAAGAAGCACACATAAATACAAATTATGCATTATTACATATCCTGCTTTTGAAAGCAACATTTCTAATAAAGAGGTTCAACCTGACAAGGCCTTTTGTGATAAAATCAGGGAACATGTGTTTTAATTGATAATTCTACCTGAATCTTGCAGGCAGGGGTTTTCATCACAGGAAGCCAATTTTGCTAACCCTTTCATAGAGGCCCATTTCTGATCAAGCCATAAGGTGTTCCCAGAACAATTAGCTGTCAGGATCCAGGTGTAAACAGAAGGATAACTCACAAATATGGGTTTGCCTTACATGCTATGTTAAAGAACCACTACAGATGAAAAGAACTAACATATGTTATGGCCCATTTTCATGAAAGCGACTGCTTGCAAATGAGCCTACTTGGTTGGAAATGTGCAGACATGATGCTCCCCAAAGTATACTAACACCACTCTTATCCTTGTCAGCATGTTTTACCATGAAGGAAATCAGGTATAAGATAATTGTATATCTGTTTGTTTTAGGTATTGCTTTTGTTCTTAATCTTTTTTTTCTTTCTTTTCTTTCTTTTTTTTTTTTTTTTGGAGTTAAGTTTGTTTGGTGGCAGAAGAATTGCTATATGAAACTTCCACTTTATGTAAGCTCATTTGGGATTTTGTGTTTCAGTTTCCAAGAGCTATGTTGTTGTTGTTGTTATGTGCCGTCGAGTCGGCCCCGACTCATAGCGACCCCTCCTTGGGTTTCCGAGGCAGTATCACTACGGAAGTAGGATTGCCCAACCTTCCTTCCGAGGAGTGGCTGGTGGGTTTGAACCGCCAGCCGTCTGGTTAGCAGGCAAGTGTCTTAGCCACTATGCTACCAGAGCTCCAGGAAATGGGGCAGCTAAATACTAGTGTTAAAAACGAAAGATGTCACCTTGAAGACTAAGGTGGCCCTGATCCAGGCCATGGTATTTTCAATAGCCTCATATGCATGTGAAAGCTGGGCAATGAATAAAGAACGCTGAAGATGAATTGATGCATTTCGATTACAGTGTTAGTGAAGAATACTGAATGTAGCATGGACTGCCAGAAGAAGGAACAAGTCTGTCTTGGAAAGAAGTACAGCCAGAATGTTCCTTAGGAGCAGGGATGGCTAGACTTTGTCTTATGTGCTTTGGACATGTTATCAGTAGGGATCAGTCCTTGGAGAAGGACATCCTGTTTGGTAAAGCAGAGGGTCAGCAAAAAAGAGACAAAGTCTTATCAAGATAGATTGACACCATGGGTTCAGAAATAGCCATGACTGTGAGGCTGGGGCAGGACTGGGCAGAGTTTCAGTCCATTGTCCATAGAGTCTCTGTGAGTTGGAATCTACTTGATGGTACCTAACAACAAAAACAAATTCTGAATCTGAGAGACTTTGCTGTTACAAACTTTGGGAGTCAGAGGCTTTTGGTTAGAAAAATTTAATAAATGAGTATCAAACAACTGCCTATGCCAGGCCCTGTGATGATTACTGGAGGAGCAGCGGTTACCAGATTGGAATGATCCCAGCCCTTTTTGAGAGATGGTTTGTTTTGGGTCCTACCTACCCACTAGAATGTAAGCATCCTAATACATTAAGCAGCAACTCACTGTTGTTGAGTCGTGTCCAACTCACAGCGACCCCTCCTTGGGTTTCCAAGGCATTATCACTATGGAAGTAGATTACCCAACCTTCCTTCCAGAGAGTGGCTGGTGGATTTGAACCTCCAGCCTTCTGGTTAGCCATCAGATGCTTTAGGCACTAAGCCAACAGAGTGGGAAGATTGCTGAAAATTAAAGAAATGAGGTGCTGGTGGAAAATTGTAAATGAGTAGGAGGAGCCTATTTGGGGTACAGTATTTATAAATGGACTGCTTTAACATTTAATTAGATCTACTTGCCTACTTGGGGAGCTCTGGTGACATAGTACCTAAGGCACTTGACTGCAAACTAGAAGCCTGGTGGTTCAAACCCACCAGGCACTCCTCGGAAGGAAGATTGGGCAATCTACTTCTGTAGTGATACAGCCTCAGAAACCCAAGGAGGGGGGTCTATGAGTCGGATCCAACTTCATGGCAGTGAGTGAGACTTGCCTACTTGGGGGAATTTGGACATGCTGTTTCTTATGTCTTGAGCACTTTTACCCCAATCTCAATCTTAAAGACCATGGGAAGAACAGCATGTTTGGAGAAAATCTGTTGCAGACATAAAGAACGTCATGTGACAAAGGCCTTGAGTTAGGCAGAGGCGTGAGGGAACTAGACATGCATAAACAACTCAATGACTTTTGTGATAGGGGCCAGCTAATGGAGGGCCGAGTATTGAACTGTAAGGAATTGTATTTTACTTGCTTTTGCTCTTGAACATCATCACAGAGCTGGCAAAGGAGGGATATGGTCCTGTTTACATTTTAAAAAGATCAATTCATCCTCCAACGAGCAAGGAGATGGTAGGGAAGAAGAAGCCAATAAACCATCCAGAAGCTAATACATAATCCAGGAGAGTATTGAAGGTGGCCAGAGAAGGGTAGAAGGGCAGCTGATGGATTCATTGTCTACTTTGAGACAGACTGAGACTCATAAGGGGGCAGTGATTTGCCTAAGGCTACAGACCCATCACCATCACCCATCTGTCAGTCTGTCTCTCTCATTCTGTGATAGCATTTGTTTTCCTATGATGCTGGAAACTGCACCAGTATTTCAACTACGAGCAAGCAGGGTCACCCATAGGGAGATACATTTCCACTTCCTAAATCAGATTAGAGCTGGCAGTTTACTCCCAGTGGAAACCCTCTAGATCACACAGAATATCGTCTGGTCCAGTGCTGGAGGATGAGCACCTCGGGTTGGAAGGTGCTACGCAGTGGCTGTTACAGTGGACTTAAACATACCAACAGTCACGAAGGTGGCACAGGTCAGAGCAGTGTTTCATTCTTTTATATATAAGGCCACCATGAGTCAGTGCTGGCTGATGACAACTAAGAAAAACAACGAAAGATCCAGTCAGGAGTTCAGGACCACAGCCAGTTCTTTTTGCCTCTAAACCCGTGCTCATTGTCAATAGGTGAGGTTTTAAGGACTTTTTAGAGAGACATCCCATTGGCTTGTGTTGCCATTGGCTGCCTCTTGCTTAGTAGAGATAAGCAAGACAGCCGGGCTTTCTGCCAGCTTGAAAGTGGGTTCTAAGCATTTATTTACATCTGATTTAGAAGATTTTCAATTAAACAGCAACAAAAAGATCAATTAACATTGCTAATGTATTAAGTTCCTTGAATATTTAGGAACACTGGATACTTGGAAAAGGCTTGAGAGATTGGGTAGTTGGTTGTTTCCCAAGTTATTCCTGCTGCTTTTCTCCTGCAGTCCTTATCACAACAGAGAAGAAAGTCCTGGTTTATTTTGAGTCTTGGTCGTTGGTGTTAGCTGATGTTGAGTTGCCCCTGACTCATGGAGAACCCACTCATGCAGTGGAATGAGATGCTGCTGGGTTCTGGCCCATCCCCTTGATCACTGCAGACTGGACTGTGGTGATCCACAGGGTTACATTGGCTGATTTTCAGAAGTAGATTGCCAGGTATTTCTTCCAAGTCCATTTCAGTCTGGAAGCCTCGCTAAAACCTGTTGAGCATCGTAGCACTATGCCAGCCCGTCACTGACAAGTGCATAATGGCTGCAGGCAAGTTGCATTGACCTTCGAATCAGGGTCGCCTTAGGGAGGTCAGAGTTCTAACACTGAAATACCACTGTGGCTGTTAGTCTATTTAACACTGGCTAAACACTAACACCTCTCTGGGCCTAAGGCCCCTTCTCTTTTTCTTTTAGAGCCTTTGGCAAGCACTGGGCAAAAAACATTGGTTTGTCCTCATTGAATTTATTTTTATGATTACATTTATGTATTGCCTATGATACAAGTTTTCTGTTAGGTAGTGATAACAAGTTTTCTTTTGAAATAAATTTGAGTGAAAAGTCAATTTAAATGAAAAAGTAAAAATATTATAGATGGTTTGTGTATGTCACAAACATATTAGTCTGTTGTCTCAATTATTTTACTGATGGTAATGGTGACATAGAAGGGACTTGGAAAGGGGGTGTGCCTTTCTCCTGTACCCTCTTGCCACCCACATGCTCACAGACATCTCTTAACAATCCTTACTTTGTTTTTAACTTGTGGGGACATATCAGTTGCCCAAAGTAAGGTAGAGAGGATAAGCATAAGACAGACAAATTTCATAAAACATCCTTAGAATGGGGGTGGGTAGTGGTTAACTTAAATGTTTATCAAAAAGAGACTTTGGGGGCTAAATTATACTGTATCTGTACCATGAACGGACATCTAGCCATGGCTTATGTCCCCTAAAATTAAGGGTTGGGCCAGCCACTCCTCAGAAGGAAGGTTGGGCAGTCTATTTCCGTAGTGATACTGCCTCGGGAACCCAAGGAGGGGTCACTATGGGTTAGGTCCAGGTCCGACCGCACATAACAACAACACATACCTGTAGTTATAATCCCGTTTGGGAATGGTTTGTCTTTGTTATGTTAATGAGGTCACATTAGTGTCGGGTGTATCTTGAATCAATCTCTTTTGAGATATAAAACAGATTAAACTTTTGCCATCCACTTGGAAGGGATGCCTTAGGAGATCCTGCATAAAGAGGGAGAACAATGTGGTACAAAACTCAAAATCATTTGGAGGCAAAAAAAAAAAAA
>NW_006921596.1:23877903-23909340 GCF_000298275.1 Orycteropus afer afer | reverse complement strand
AAAAAAAAAAAAAAAAAAAAAAAACCAGATTAAACAAGGAAAGCAGATAAGGGGGAATATTAATGCCAAGTCATATGACTCTCTTCAGGGAACCCACAAACAAGCTGAAGAGACAGGGACCTTCCCCTGAAGGCCCACAAAGAGAGAAAGCCGCCTCCTGGAGCCAGTGCTGTGAGTTTAGACTTCTAGCTGTGTAAACTGTGAGAAAATAAATTATTATTGGTTTAGATCACCCACTCGTGGTGTAGGCAGTTTTGTCATAAAGCACCAGATAATACAACAGAGAAGTGGTGTGCTGCTCTAACAAATACGAACAGTGTGGAAGTGGCACTGGAATCGGGTAACGGGTAGAACCTGGAAACTAAACTCTTGCTCCAGTTTGATTTAGATGATTCAGAAGATAAGGTTATGGATTTTGAGTTAAGATTTAAGACTTTGAGATCATATGATGGAGTAAATGTGTTTTGCATTGTGGCAAGCATGTGAATTTGGGGAAGCCAGAGAGTGGAATGTTAGATTGAATTATGTCCCCCAAAGATATACGTTGTAACTCCTAAACTCTCTGGTTATAATCCCATTTTGGAAACAGGTTGTCTTTGTTAGGATAATGAGGTGGGATTATTGTAGGGTGTATCTTGAGTCAGTCTCTATTGAGATATAAAAGAGATTGAACAAGCAAATAGAAGGCAGAGGTCGAATAAGAGAGATGCCAAGAGACTTGGAGGTCTTCAGAGTAATCAAGATGCAGAAGCTGAAGGGACAAAGACCTTCTTCCAGAGCGAACATAGAGAGAAAGCCTTCCTCTAGAGCCTGCCTCCTGAATTTAGACTTCCAGTCTCTTCAACTGTGAGAAAATAAATTCCTGTTTGTTCAAGCCACCCACTGTGGTATTTCTGTAAGAGCAGCACTAAATAACTGAGACAGATGTTTATAAAGGCTTCCTATTTCATTATACACAGGTTTATATTGGGGTTCTATATTGCCACATTATACCATGCTTTTCTCAAAAAACCAAAGAGCATACATTCTGTTTTGGAAAGAAAGGAGTGAAGCGTTCATTTTAAGCCAAAACCCATTAAAATAGTAGAAATGCTGCTGTAGGCCAGGACTAATTGGGCTTGTGGCAGCTGTGTTCTCCTTAACTGCACATGCATGTGGATTGCATGGTACAGAAAAAGCTGAGTCTCCCACACTCACGACACCCACTGCGCTTTCATCCAGGATTCAAGTCTAAGCCCAGTCAGATGAAAACAAGTTCATTTAGATTTTGTATTTTTCCCACTTTTAGCAACTTTAGGAAATATTTATTATATTTCTGCTCTTCAATAGGAGCCCCTGGATTGTGCAAAAGTTATCAGGGCTGCTAACAGAAAGGTTGGTGGTTCATGTCCACACAGTGGGCCTCAGAAGTGAGACCTGGCGACCAACCTCTGAAAAATCAGTCACCGAGACCCTGTGGAGCGCAGTCCTTCTCTGGACGACAGGGTTGCTGTGGATCATAATCAACTCAGCCTTACCTGCTGTGCTGGGCCTCTCCCACTGCTGTCAAGACGCTGACTCACAGCAACCCTGTTGGACAGAGGAGATCTGGCCCTGTGGGGGAGCTCTGGTAGCATAGTGGCTAAGGCACTTGACTGCTCACCAGAAGGCTGGCGGTTCAAACCCACCAGCCACTCCTCGGAAGGAAGGTTGGGCAATCCTACTTCCGTAGTGATACTGCCTCGGAAACCCAAGGAGGGGTCGCTATGAGTCGGGGCCAACTCGACGGCAAATAACAACAACAACAACAACAAATCTTTAGGGAAGCAGACTGTCACATCTTTCTCCCATGGAGTGCATAGTTGGTTCAGACTGCTGCTATTTCGGCCAGGGCCCTAACACTTTCTTGGGTGAGGAGGAACTGGGCAGGTCTATGGAAAAGGAAAAGAACTGCTGTGACATGATCACCTTGAGGCAGAGGAGAAGGCCAGGAGGAAGCAACAGGGGCAGAACCAAACAGGGACTGGCCTGGGAAGTCAAAAGGGATTGGCCTGGGAAGTGTTGAGGAGGATTCCCTGCCACTGGAGATTTTCAGTGGGAGAGTGACGTGATTTTAATACTTGTTTTTTAAAGAGACCATTCTGTTGTCTTTACAGAGAATGAACCATGGGGAGCCAGGGTTAGAAGCAGGGAGCCCATTGGGATGCTAGGCTGATTTCTCTTAGAACTTTCATTTTAAACCTATAAGGAATGCAAATCCCACGATAATGTGGATAAGGAAAAGTGAGTAAAATGAGGTAAAGTATCTGGAAGATAGCAGGGAGAGCTCTGACAAGATTTTTAAAAAGTGTTACTAATACTGCTCAAGTTGATCAGAGAGATTCAACCAGTCAAGGCTGAATTAATGATGGAAGATGGATGGATGGTATGGATGTTGGAAGGAGGGGATGGAGGAGAGAAAGCAGGTAAGATGACTGGAAGAAAAGGGAACGGCTCTGAATTATCCGTTAGTCTCCCATTCTTTCAGTTCCTATGCCTTGTTTCCTTCAACCTTAGAGTGAACGTTTTGGGCATTAGGTTATGGTCTCAGTATACCATGCTGAACTGTTCAGAAAAAATTCAGTGAACATTTATTGAGTTTCCACAGTGTGACAGTTTCTGTGCTGAAGACACCCCCCCCCCAAAAAAAAAAAAAAAAAAGCTGATGTGGCCTTTATGTCCTAAGAACTCTGATTTTAGAGATGCAGGCCTGGTTTCCTGCGCATACAGCCTGTGCGTTCATGGGGGGCCCGCGCTCAGGAGCCCCATGCTTGCATTCATGTTTTGCTGTCACTGTCATGAAATCCTTTCTAGTTTGATCTTTGAACTTGGGTTTTGTGAGTAAAGTCTGATGGGACAATGAAACATGCACATAAGCAGAAGAGATACACAGAAGAAAAAGAAATGCTTTATATTTTGGTACCTCTATGGGCACTTTTTTATGCCTTTGCATTGGGCCTTAGAAATTATGTAGCTGGCCCTGCAGGAAAGCATGTGGACATGTGAACTGATGATTACCACAGATCCTGGCCTTTCCAAGGTGAAGGTGACCATAGTTAGACAGGTGCAAAGGAGAG
The DNA here is from genome assembly GCF_000298275.1 of Orycteropus afer afer. Lineage (NCBI taxonomy): Eukaryota > Metazoa > Chordata > Mammalia > Tubulidentata > Orycteropodidae > Orycteropus > Orycteropus afer. Next base: position 23,906,245 of record NW_006921596.1, on the reverse strand, counting down.
CTCTATGTCACACAGAGGTGGGACCTACACGAGGCCAAAGAAGGGTTTCAGGAACAAATAAGAATCAGGTGGGTTTTTTTTTTCTTCTTTTTTTTTTAATATTTATTAACAAAATGATCCAGAAAAAGATTGAGTCAAAATTATAAAGTGACAAGTATTACAAGAAAAGTTGGTTTTAGTTGTATTGTTTCTAGGGAATTGTAATTAGACCAGAAAGCTGTCTTTATCTCCTAAAATAGGACACGAATCATGCCATTCAAGTTGTAGATGTGACAACAGGAACTCTATCGCACCCGTTTTGTCAAAGCAGAAATTAGTGCAGTTCTTCATATTATTTACTAGCCTGCTTTTCTTAAGGAATATATGCATATGTGGATGTAATGAAGAGAAGAATCAAGCTGATTTTTGAAGGAAAACTCGGAGCTGGTAAATAAGGGAATGGAATTTGGACAGAGGAAACAAACAGTGTGAATGTTAAAAGTTGTGAAGGAGCTCCATGTGACCGGGGATTTAAAGTTGTCCTTAAGTCTGCGGGTCTGGGTACTCAGTAAGTAGCCTAGGGCTGTTTGTCTGGAGATGAAGCCGGGAGGAAAGGTTGGAGCAGATCAGAGAGAGAGTCCTCTGTGCTACGCTTTTGTGTGGAGAAGCAAATAGCTTCTGAAATTCTTAGTTGATAATCTCTTAGTGGACAGATAGTGCTGAAGGTTTTTCGGCACAATGACAATTAGTAGTGGTAGTATGTGACACTCCCCTTATAAACTCTTTCATGTGCATGATCTTGCTGCATAAGGCGGTTGTGAAGATTCTCTATCAAGGTGAGAAAATGAAGAATTGAGCCTGTAACTGGTGGCTTTAGAGAGATTAAGTGGGGAACTGAGATTCCCCAAGTATTTTTGGCTCCTGAGTCCATGAGCGTAACTTTCACGTTTGTGTGTGCGTGTCTGCTTCCTCGTGGATTGTTAGGTGTATGGTGATGATAGGAGAAGCATTAAGAAATGACCAAGTCTTGCCCTGCAACAGGAAGGGTGGTGGAATTTTAGTGTGTTGCTGTTAGAGATGAATATGACAATATCACTTGATCACACTGAGGCTGCTGTGCTTTGCTGACTTGTTGTTCTACGTAACACCACACACAGATCGTTTCACCGTCAGATAAAAGAGCTCTCATAACTCGACATCTGTGTGCATGCCTGTCTTTCTGCTAAAGAGAACTTCCAAGCACTCTCTTATTTAGCTCAGTCTCTGAGGGCCAGCCCATCTGAGCTCACACACACACACACACACACACACACAATTCCACTAATCAACTGATAATGACCATATAGGATGAAGTAGAACTGGGTTTCTGAGGCTGTGATCTTTACAAGAGCAGACATCCTCATCTTTCCGTTGAAGAGAGACTAGTGAGTTTGAACCACTGACCTTTTGGTTGACAGCCAAGCACTTAACCAGTGCACCACAAGAGCTCCTTGTGTTATCACTATCTCAAGGAGTTCTCTGGTTTGTCTTCCCTTCTCCCTAGTGCTCTGGGCTTTCCTGTTGTTTATTATCCACATGATTTGCTCATTTTACTATTATCCCTCCCACTAGCCATGGCTTTCTTGAAGACACAGGCTCTTTCATTCCTATTTTATTTTATACATTTTACTGCAAAGTATTTGCCTATATTTTGTTGCAAAACAACCTGTAATCTAGTCAATGCACAATTGATCTCTAATGTGTTACTTTTAACTACACAAATGGAGGTCCTCCTTTAACAGAATATCTAATATTAATATAAAGTTATATTCAGTGGCTACTTTCAGCCAGTGCTAGGTTCTGGAAATGTAAATGTGAAGAAAAAACATGTGATGAAGATACATAGAGGAAGGACAGTTAGTGGACACTGGGTGATATTTAAGCTGTCACCTGAACTGTGAGAAACCAGCTGTTCGAAGCATTCAAGTTGCAAGGTAATTGGCTGTGTTCAGAAAGCCCATGTGGCTGGAGCAGACAAGTGTGTGTGTGTGTGTGTGTGTGTGTATACGTGTGCTGTGTTCATATACCTGAATATAGTTTTTCACATACATTGAAGTTGATCCTCTGATTTCCATCCCTAAATCCTACACTCTCCACTTTTGTCCCTGAGCTGAATGGCTACTTAAATAGTTTGGAGTCTCTTGAAGTGGCATTAACTGGTGTTCTTTTTCACAGAAATGGTGAGTCTGACAGATAGAGAGGGTTTCCAATGTGTTCCTTTTAAACTATACTTCGCTGCTGCTCCTGGCTCTTAAATCGACGTTCTTTCTGGCTTCCTTGAAGGGAACAATCAGATAGACTGTAGGTGGTCTTGCTTAGACATGGGAACCTTTATTCTTAGACAAATGCTGCCAGAATATGCTTTGATTCCTGAGAGCTGCTGGAGCTTTTCAGGGTGTGTCTGTGTGTGTGTCTGCGTCTGAGGGAAGGAGAAAGGACTATTAACTTTGATCTCTTGAGTGTCTGATTGTGTAATTAAGAATCAATTGGCCAAAACCTAATTTTGAATATATAACCACTTCCACTAACTTGCTGCTGCTGAAATGATTTGCCAGGCAATATTACATTAGCACCTAATCTACTCTGAAAATCAGTTAGAAATACTAAATTACCCAGGTGCACCTAATGTTCTTAATTGAGCATCCTCATTGTATTAAACACATGCACTGAGTGTGTTACACTGAGTAGTAGCATGACTGCTGCTCTAGCTAGGAACATGGACTGTGTTGACTATGTTGTTGTTGGACTCATTTAGACTACAAGGAAGCTGGAAGTGGGTTGGAGAGACAATGGAGGGAATCAGGTAATGTTTAGCTTTAAGATTGTTAAGACCCCTCCCAGCAATGTCAGATTATCCAGTAGTCAACGTAAGCATGGGCTTACTTATGCTTACTTGATAATCTTTCGTCAACAGTTCCACATGTTTTTCACCACAAATGCATGTGAAATTGTTCATTACACATTAGTGAGTAAGCACAAGTAAGCCTGTGCTTATCTTGCTTACTGGGTAATCTGCCCTGCCTTCCAGGCTGTACCTCCTGTTTGAAGCAGTTCAAGTCCTTCTCTGTGGGTGCAGGGTGAAGACAACCACCACCAGTAGGGACACTGTTGAGATTGGAGTGAGTTGCAGGGGATGTGAGTGGTCTACTTAGCTTTTTATTATTCTTTCTTTTTGTTTGATATTTGAAAAGTGAAATAATTTCTCCTTGCCAAGGACGTACAAACTTGTTAAACAGCATCATAAAAATACTGTTCAGGGACTTGGTATTTTTACAGTAAAAATAGATACTGCTTTGTGCTTATGCAAACTAGGCTTAATTTGCCCTCATAAAATAGAATTGGCATTACCTCAGGTCTGCTGTTTAGAAATTAGCTAACATTAAAGAATATAATAGAATACAATGTAAATGTACTTCCTCACCTTCCCTTTTCTAAGATGAATTTTATTGGAGTCCAGTGATGATGTGAGTCAGTCGTAGACATTTTCTTTAAGGTTACCTTAAGATTTTGCCCTGTGAGGCTTCTGTTTTTCAAAGACTGTCTCTGCTGCTTCAAAACAAAACAAACAGTACTCCTGTTATGTAATGAACAGTTTGAAGAAACAGGACCAAAATGGATCTGTCATTTGAATCTTTCAGTAGGTGGCTATTTATAGTTAAAAGAATATGTATGTTGATGTGTGTATACTTTTTGGAGGCAACTAATTTACCAGGTTGATACTTAGTCTAATTATTAAGTTATACATGGAAATTTATATTAGAGAAGATTAAACACATTTGCATCTTTTCTCTCTTTTATTTGAACACTAACACAGTTAACCTAGGTGATCAGGTACAATTATTCTTAAGCTTAATGAGCTTAAATAAATAAATAAAGTGATTTAAATTCTCTAAATACAGAATAGACTGAGTTCTGTCTGTTGGTTTAAGTGCAAGTTAGGTTTTTTTTTTTTTTTTCTTCTTCTTCCTATTCTGCTTATTTCACACAGCTGCTGTGATAACAGGATTGCCATTGCTTGGGCATTTTGTGGTCAAGTAGTGCTGTATTTAAACGTTTGCCACACAGAGAGCTTAGTACTTGTGAGTTTCCCAGGAGCCCTGCCTGCACATCTTTATAGGATACAAGCCACTGTAATGAAGATGGATTTTTTTCCTTACAGATTATAAAAAACAAAAACCAAATGCAACAACACCACAAACCCTGTTCTAGGATTCTTAAGTTCAAAGTTAGCTGCAGTTCTATGCAACCATTTTTCAATCACATTATGGTAAAACCTTTCTTATAAGTTGTCAGTCCAGAGAAACAAGACAAAATGGGAAAGCAGTGAAGGCTGTGTCAGTGAGGTACCAGGAGTTCTTAATCCACAGCAAGACTCCATTTGGCTATATGAATTTTGTGTTGGGCCTTGGCAGACAGCATGGTCTTTATTGAGTGGAATTCCATTTCTTATATTTGATATGTCTGGGGCCTCCAGTAAGACATTTTCTTAGCTCTGTTGTACTTACTCAGTGAAATGGAGACTGTTTCCTCTAGAAGGATATATATGGCTGAAATACAATAATAAAGTAGTATCTGAGTATGTGTTAAATTTTAATATCATTATTAGAAAGCCTCTGGTGGCATAGTGCCTAAGGCATTTGCTAACCAGAAGCCTGGTGGTTCAAACCCACCAGCCACTCCTCAGAAGGAATATTGGGCAGTCTACTTCTGTACTGATACCGTCTCAGAAACCCAAGGAGGGATTACTATGAATCAGATCTGACTCGATGGCAATGAGTTTTTTTTTTTTTTAAACATTTATAGATGTACCGTGTTTTTATGCAAATAATGCATTCATTATATGGTAACCTTTGCACACCCCTTGCACTTTAGTTTCCTATACATGCTGTGTGCATTATATGCACGTTCACCTTTGGGAAGGTGCATTACATGCAGAAAATACATTGTTGCTTAGATTTTTCTCTTCCCATGCAGTTTAAGATAAGGACTAAATTTTTGTCATCAAATAATAATTTTACCTTGAAGTAATGGTTACAAGCATTTTTATTCTGCATACTTGCTTTGAGTATTTATCATGAGGTTCTGCAGATACAAAGATACATAAAGTCCAATCCTTGTCCTTCTAAAGAGCATCCTCTTAAAATCACTGTTGGCTCTGGAACCAGAGGAATTGTTTTGACATGAAATCCTGAAGAGTGGAGAGGTAGGGAAGAGAGTGAAGACTGTAATTAAGAGAGTCAAACAACATAATTCGTGTTTTAAAGCCCCTTTTTCCATAGTGGACAGATGAGAGGTGGACAGCAGCTTAGAAATGTGTTTTACCAAGATACAGGAGGTTGTGCTGTGGAAAGATTTCAGTTTAGTGGAACAGACACTCCTCATTTTTCTCTAAGTTTGAGAATCATGTGTTCCAAATAGGGTACATCAATCAGTAGGGGTGATTTTGTGAGATTAATGAGCATAACATCAAAGGGAATTAGATCTCTTCATAGTTATTCTGTTTAGCTTTTGTTTCTTTTGATATTTTAAGGAGAAATTTTCCACATTGTAATAGAATGCCCTCATGACATACATAGTACTCACAGTATCTATGTTTTCAGTAAGAAAAGATTGGTCACATGCTCAGAGATTTTGGGAGATAAGCACTTCTATCCATAACTTTTTAATTCACTTTTCAATATATTTATTTTCATAAAACTTTTTTTAATTGTAGATTTTTGATGATAGCATTCCTTCATAACAGGTTACTATCTTAACCCATTCATAACAGGTTACTATCTTTACCCATTCATACAGTATGTAAACTTCATTTTAAACAAATTTAAATAAAGAACAACAAATATAATTGATAGTAATTTGCTATAAAATATCAAGTAGATGGGAAGAGCGTAAGTGGGAAATAGCGCTCTCCTCTGTGGAGATTTTACATGATTAATCTCTCCCTTATCCATCCACTTCTCTCCTTTATGAGCCCCAGTGCCACAGTGGTTAAGCATTTGTAGTAGCTCAGGTTATGAGTCAACTTGGCTGGGCCTGGTTCTGAGTATATGGTTCTGGGCAGCTGATGGTAGTTATTCCCCATGATGAGACTGGCAATCAACTCCTTGGTGGAATCTGCTGGGAGCAGCTGAGTAGCTGCTTTAGGGTTACGGTCTGCTTCGAGTATATAAGGAGAAGCTTTGGGAATGATCTGCAGCTTTTGGGCACACTTGGACCCTGCATTTGGCCACATCTTCATTTAGCAGCCTGCCATGTTTCTTGCTGATCTTGGGACTGTCTCTGGACTTGAACTAATGGCCTGCCAAGTTGTTTGGGAATATTGGAACAGTGCCATTTTATTTGTCAACCTTGGCCTTGTTAGCCTCAGTAGCCAGCAGCTGCCTAAGTGGAGAGAGGCCTCCAGCTCCAGTGGGCTGGGGACAAAAGGCAGAGCTGGAGCCCAAGGTCCTGGGGCTTTCACCCAGCCCCTAGAGGTTAGCACTTTGAACTCGGACTTCTAGCCTCCACAACAGTAAGAAAATAAACTCCTGTTTGTTAAAGCCCCCCATTTGTGGTATTTTCTGTTACAGTGGCACAGAGTAACCCAAACAGCAGTGTAGCACTAACTGAAAGGATGCAGGTTCAATCTCCCAGCTGCTCTGTGTGAGATGGGACAATCGACTTCTGTAAAGCTTGAAAAACTTATCGGTGGGTCTACTTTCTCATAGACGGTTGCTATGAGTTGGAATCAGCTCGGTGGTAGTAGGTTTGGGTTCTCTCCTTTATCTCTTCCACTGTTGGTGTCCAAAGAACCATTTACTTTTTATGTTGTGAAAGCGTCCTAAGGTCTCTAGTATCCATTTGCTACCCTTCCTTTATATAATCATACGAATGATAAGGATTTTTTTTTTTTTCTGTATTTTGGAAAGATTCTCTCTGGAATAACACTGAGTTTTTGTTGCTTTTGGGACATAAAATCATGAAGATTCTTAATAGACAGTGCATGATTTCACCCTGCCTTTCTCGTCAAACTTGTGTGGCCCATGTACCCTCTCCACCAGTATTTGCTCTCCTTCCCACTCTGGCCTCCCCTCATTTTTTGGCCTTTTTGTGGGTTGTTTCCTACAACTGTTTGTATAAGCTGTTTCCCATCATGAATTTACCTTTTTTTGCCATCCCCATTCCCAGCGTGCCAACTGCCAATCTGTTGACAAATCTCAGTTAAGTATTTTTTTCCATTTGAGAAATTTTCCCTGATAACCTTCTATGAAACCAAATCTCATTATGCATTCTCAGTTGACACCTCATACCTGTCTTTAAGGAGCTCTGGTAGCATAGTGCCTAAGGCACTTGACTGCTAACCAGAAGGCTGGAGGTTCAAACCCACCAGCCACTCCTTGGAAGGAAGGTTGGGCTGTCCTACTTCTGTAGTGATACGGCCTGGGAAACCCAAGAAGGAGGGGTCGCTATGAGTCGGGGCTGACTCTATGGCACATAACAACAAACAACAACACCTGTCTTTAAGAACAGCATCACAAATACTTTTTAGGTCCATCTCTCAAATCACACTGTACACCATTATATTATTGACATGCACCATGATATCCTTGGGAGCTCTGGTAGCATAGAGGCTAAGGCATTTGACTGCTAACTAGAAGGCTGGAGGTTCAAACGCACCAGCCACTCCTCGAAAGGAAGGTTGGGCAATCTACTTCCGTAGTGATAGTGCCTCGGAAACCCAAGGGAGGGGTCGCTATGAGTCAGGTCTGACTCGATGGCAAATAACAACAAACAACAACAATGATGTCCTTGTTGTTGTTGTTGTTATGTGCCGTTGAGTCAGACCTGACCCATAGCGACCCCTCCTTGGGTTTCCAGGGCAGTATCACTACGGAAGTAGATTGCCCCATCTTCCTTCCGGGGAGTGGCTGGTGGGTTTGAACCGCCGGCCTTCTGGTTAGCAGTCAAGTGCCTTAGCCACTACGCTACCAGAGCTCCCTTAGCATCTAACATAGTCAGGGAGCTCCAAAAATTTTAATTTTTTTAATTAGTTAATGCAATTCTCCTATGGTAGCCTACAACTCTAGTGCTGGTATTTACTTTCTGTGTAATGAACTCCTGCTAAAATGATGCTATAATTTTAAGTCATAATCAGGATAATAATTTTTACAGATCTCAAAAAAGTCATTTTATTGAACATCAATTCTAATGGTATTGATTCTGGAAGGTACACAGATAAACAAGAGGCTATGACCACTGTCTTCAGGGTGTCTAGTAATAATTGGTAACTTGTTTTTGTTATGTGCCGTCGAGTTGGACTGACTCACAGAGACCCCTCTTTGGGTTTCCGAGATAGTATCACTATGGAAGTAGATTGCTCCATCTTCCTTCTGAGGAGTGGCTGGTGGGTTTGAACCACCAGCTTTCTGATTAGCAGTCAAGTGCCTTAGGCACTATGGTACCAGAGCTCCTAATGTGGTGTTCATTCAAGTTTTCTCTACAGCAAAGGTTTCTACTAGCTTGTGCAGTGAATGAATTCTAGCAAAGTTGGCAAATTCCTGTGAAACAAATCCCATTTTTGCATCGACTTCCATTATTCAGTTGGAAATAGGTTTCTTCTCGGTGAAGGGGATGTGTAGTACACTGTTGCTTAGCATTGTGACTCGTTGGGAAATCATAAAATCCTTTACATGAGAAAAGAGAAAGGGAGACTAGATAGGCATGATAGGGAGTTTTGACATCTTGGGAAGGTACTGAAGTTTAGGTCAAGATAATGTAGTTCAGAAGCCCTTCAGGTTGATAGCTTCAGCATAGTCAAGTATAAGGCTCAGTGGAGAAGGAAAGCAAGAACTTTTGACTTGGAATCCCAGTTTTGCTACAATAGTTGAGTGACCTAGGGCAATTCACTTAACTCCATTGAGCTCCCTATTTCTCAAGTGTGAAAAGAAGGTAATTTGAGCTGTCTCATAGGTGTGTTGAGGAGATTAAATAAGGTATATGTGTAGCCCTTATTAGCATAATGTCTGGTACAGAATATAATCATTCTTTCAAACATATACTGTTATTTGTGTTGTTGTTAGCCAAAGACTACAATGTGGAGTGTCTAGTGGCTTAAAGATAAAAAGAACAAGAAATAAGAGTTGTAATGGTATTGAGAAGGGAACCAGGAAGTATGGTGGATAAATTGCACTGAGTCTCTTTTGATGGAAAGCCAAGACAAGGTAGTCTTGTATCTTGAAGCTGTATTGCCTTTTTGGCACCACGTCAGTTTGTATCAGAAGCAATAGAAGGTTACACACCCACCCACATCTTCATAGTACTCTGAAATTCCTATATTTGATCTTTTCAACATTGACTCACTCAGCAAACACATTGAACTCCTATGCACATTTGGGAAATAGAGAAAAATCTAGTACCTGCCAGCAATATTTTTCTAAAGGTGTCTGTCTTTAAGAAGATCTGTTCTCAGCTAAAAATATCCTACTCACTGTCTTATCTCTAGCACCTTCTCTCAACAGAGAAGTCAGAGGGGAAAAAAAAAATCCATTTGGGATCAGAAGGCCTTGCCTCCTGTATCACAACCTGTATCGCTTACCTGGGAGTGTGCTGTACTCACCGTTTACAGACAGAAAGTGCTTCATCAGTAATTCTGCTGTAGAACGTCATTTCCCAGCCCCTGGCCGTCTTGATTTCAGGATTATACAGGCTAGACGGGCTGTAAACGAGGAAGGAGGAAGTACAAGTGTGATGCTGTGGCTCCTGGAGCTTAAGATGTCTTCACTATAATGTTTACACAAGTATATTCTGTGATAATTAATAGATGGTATGTGAAAGAGAGTTTCCCATTGTGGTTCTCAAAAGCAATGAGTTAATTATCTGTGAATGTGCTTCTTTAGTGTAGGATGACTCATAAGCTTTAACATGCTGACATATAATGTGTATCTTCAGCGTAGTGATGTAGGATAAGGTGGACATACAGTAGGTAATGTTTCAACAATGTATTTCAGTACTTTTCGTTCACCCCTGATCCATTGATGTCGAAGTTAGCTGTATACTTTTAAAGGAAGAGGTTGGTAGGTCCATCACCCTGATCTCTAGGGAGACTTACATTAACCCATTTATACACATCCTAATATCTTGTCTGTTTTATTATATTATGTGTTATAATATCAGCTCCACCAAAACATCTCAAAACTTCCTCCAATTTGGTGCCAAAAAGACTGACTGACTGTTTTGGTTACCTCTGTGCTCCTGTAACAGAACATGCCACAAATGGGATGGCTTTAAAAAACAGGAATTTATTCTCTTACAGTTTGGAGGCTGTAAGTCCGAGTTCAAGGTGCCAGGCTCTAGGGGCTAGGTGAAAGCCCCTTGACCTTGGGCTTCAGCTCTCCCTTTTGCTCTGGCCCACTGAGGCTGGAGGCATCTCTTCACTCAAGCAGTCACTGGCTGCTGAGGCTGAGAAACCCAAGGTCTTCAAGTGAAAAGGCTCAGTCCTGATATTACCAAACCACACGGCAGGCCATTGATTCAAGTCCACTAAAAGTCCCAAGATCAGCAGAGCATGGCAGGCTGCTGAACAACGACTTGGCTACATGCCGGGTTCAAGCATGTCATAGCTAGAGAACATTCCAAAGCTGCTGGTTATATATGGGAAGCAGACCACATCCCTAAAGCAGCTACTCAGTTGCTCCGATAGCTTCCACCATGGAATTAATGATATTCTCACCATGGGGAATAACTACATCCAGCTGCCCAGCCACTCAACCAGGCCCAGCCAAGTTGACACACAAACTTAAATACCACACTCACTTTTTAATTACTGATTATCACTTGAGATCTTACTATGTAGCAGGTACTAGAATGAATAAATGAATCATTGGATGAATTGTCATACCCCTTCATTAAGGGTAGGAGCTCTGCTGGCATAGTGCCTAAGGCATGTGACTGCTAATCAGAAGGCTAGTGGTTCAAACCCACCAGCCACTCCTCAGAAAGAAAGTTGGGCAATCTACTTTAGCAGTGACACTGCCTAGGAAACCCAAGGAGTGGTTGCTATGAGTTGGTTCCTACTCGACAGCAGTGAGTTTCATTTTTTTGGTCCATTGAAATTAATCTAGGGAAATAATGTATGTCCGTTTGAGAATCTATGTAGAGGGGAATGTGAAAATGGTAGCACTGTCTCCTAGGACACATAGGAGATTCACATATCTCCTTGGAGGTATGTGAATAATCATGTGTGTGTGTGTGTGTGTGTGTGTAATGGGATGAGATAGGTGCAAGTTGCATTGGGTGTCTGGTTTCTTTAGTCAGGAACTGAGTTCTGTGATTATGGGAGAGATCCAAATGCTCTGAGCTCTTAGAACTTGGAAGGTTATCTCAGACCTGGAGATCTGCCTGACCTATTCAATGTACTTATCATACATTAAAAATGTCAGTCATTTGCTCAGAATTGAAGACTTTCAAGAATTAGTGCTTCTGCCTTTCTTGATGAACATATTTTTGGATTATTTTCAGTTTCTTGTGGCATCAAGTATCTGGGACCCTTGTGTAAATTGACCAATAGTAATTCCATGTTGAAATTTAAATAAATCTTTAACATGGTTTGACATTTATTTTAATCATGGACATAACTGCGAATACTCTAGGGTCATGAATGAAGCCTTTTAAAAAATGAATTGAAACAAACACAGAGAATGAGAAAAAAAAAATGCATATATTTAGTTTGAAAAGAAATGCAATGTTTCATTCAGAGGAAAAATACATTAAAGTTGCCCCAGTTTTATACTACCTGAAACTTGAATTCTACTCGGTTTTTATTTTCCATTGACTCACATATTCTGGAGGAGAGAATTCAATGTAGAATGAGAACTCCTTCTAGGAGCACAGAGAGAATATATTATTAATCACCCCTCTGTGTAACTCCTCTGGCAAGTGATAGCAAATCCATATGCATTTGCTGGGTCTATATGACTGAAAAGCTGCTGCAGCTAACCCTGAATGGTACTTTCACAAAAATATGCACTTGGGGAATGATCAAAATATTTCTTGACACATTTAATACAATTTTTATTCAAACTGCATTAATGTTTTTTAAAAAATGAAGAATTTAAATAAAATTCAATTTGCCTTCTTTCCTCATAATAACTGTAATAATCATATTAAAACTTAATGTCAAATATACTTCAATTTGGAAATAATGTCTGTAATAGCATTCACATATGGGGTATAAATCTTGGTTTGACGTAGTTTGGATACTAGTTAGTAATACCATTTTTGATTCATCTTGGAATTTTTGGACTCAAAGAACTTACAAAGCTGTTTTAAGCCCTCGTAAGAAAACATTCGATAAACTTGTGGAAAGAAACACTGCTTCAATCACAGTGGAACCTTCTCCCCAGAACAGAGGAGAATTGACCACTTGTCTGGGAAACAGATGACCAGGTTTGACCAACCCTAGTTATCTGTATAGTCTGATTCTACCTGGATTATCAGTCACTTCTCTCTATGAATCTTTCACCTAAGATGATTCTAACCCAGATGAGAGAAGGAAAAAAAAAAAAAAAAGAATTGTTGCCATTCAGCAAATAGCACTTAAGAGGCCACAGTGTGAAGATCTGGAGTGTGAGGATAGTTTGATAAGCTGCGCAGTGGCATTGAACTTCAGAATAATCCTTTATTTCCCTAAATTGCACCTTGTTTTAAGGATCAAGGTTCTAATGTGTATGCAGGGACAAGGTAGAAGATTAGTGTGTTTTGAGCACTCATTGTATCCCATGGATTGTACCAACGAATTTCAGTTTCCTAATTTGTTAAAGAAGATGATGATGTCTCCCTACCTCTAGGGGAAAGAAGAATCTTGAGCCAACATCTGGTTTTTGAGCTTGAACTCAAGTCCTGACATGCTGTCTTAGGCTGGATTCTCTAGAGAAGTAAAACCAGTGAAGCAGAGAGAGGGAGAGAGAGAGAGAGAGAGAGAGAGAGAATTTTATATCAGGGAAATGGTCCACACTTTTGTAGAGGCTGTAAGTCCCAAGTGTGTGGGTTAGACATCAAGCTGGAGGCTTCTTATGACTCATGCAGCTTCAGGGGTTGATGGACCCAAGATTGGCAGGCCTCTGGCTTCACCATATAAAGAACTCAAAGCCGGCAGGTAAAATGGCTGATTGTTGGCTCCCAGGCTGCAAAGGCAACAGTCCCAAGATTGGAAGGCAGTACTGCAGGCCAGTGATTGAGCTCCAAGAACCAGAGATGATGAGCTAGATGCAGGGTCCAGATCAAGCAAAAAGCCAGAGAATTTTCCCAGGATGTCCATATAGATATTGGACATAGGCCACACCCCTGAGGAAACTCCCTTTCAACTGATTGGCTTCTCATAGCATGTCTCATCGTGGATGTGATTACATTTCTTCCAATCTCATCACGGGGATGAGTATATCACAAAGGGTTAAACCATTTAGAATCATGGTCCAGCCAAGTTGGCACATAACCTTAACTATCACAATGCCTAACTTAAATTCCCTCTTATAGGAACCTCGTCCAAACATTTTAATGAGGTTTTCCATCATTCAGTCTTTTGAAGAATCTTAGGCAAAAGAAGAAAAAGCCCCACTAGAGGGAACTCCTGGGAATTTCTTCCTAAACAGTGGGGCAGGCTTTTGGACACGTGTCTGATTTATCTTTCCTGTGTGTGTGTGGTACATGCACGTGCGTGTGCATGTGAACATATGGGGTATTGGGAGTGGGCAGTGAGTAGCAGAAGCTTCGAGTAGGAAAACCAAAGCTTAAACCAAATGAGTTCCCACTGAGTCATTTTCAAGCGAGTATGTCAGAGTTGAATTGTGCTCCTCATCGTTTCAGTGACTCATTTTTCAGAAGTAGATTGCCAGTCCTTTCTTCTGAGTCACCTCTGGCTGGGTGCAAACCTCCAACCTTTCCATTCACAGCAAAGCTAGTTAACCATTTGCACCACTCAGGCACTCTCAAAGTAGGAAAGTGGCTTCACACTTTTGAGGACCCTTTGACAGGTGGTGATTTTGATGGTGCTGAAATCCACTCTCCGCTACTTACTGAAAGAAAGGGAAATCAAAGCATCCTTTGATACAGCCACATTTCTTTTCACATTTTGCAGTCATTAATTCTACATCCTTCCAAAAGATTTAGAAGAAAAACGGGGAAATAATGAAACACAACAAAACAAAAAAATCACTGCGCCAAAGAAAGCTGTTAGAAATCCTAGTTCTCTGTAAACAGCTTGCTCCACCACCTTTTAGCAACATATTTCTCTTGATTCACACCAGCTGGTTGTTTCTAATTTCTCCGCAGTGTCTTGGAATAGCTATTTTTCTTGAAGTGAATTTCACAGCCTTTGCAGATGACTCCTGGGTTTGTGTTTCCTATAGAAGGTGGAAGGCTTCTTCAACTGCACGCTGGTCTTGTTCTTCCATGTCAAGTTGTTAACTCTTAAACAAACTTCAACTTCACAGCTAACCTTTGAGCGTGTATGCACCTGGAGATCCACATAGCGGATGAATTTAGGTAACCTTCGGGGGTAAGAACTGATGGATGACACGTAGAGGCGGATAAACCCGAATCCCTTTCTTTGGCCGTGAGTCTAGACATGGAATGAAATTGGTTTTTTGGCGGAACCGATTGAGGCCTGTGTACCTTGCCACCTACCAAGATTCTCTCTCAGCAGTGACAACTGCTTTGAAGGAGAGGCTGACTTTGCAACAATTCAGATGCAAATTATGTTAACAAGTATAAAACACATTTCTCATGTACGATTGCGTTTAATCTTCACAAGGACCCTGTCGGATAGAGATTTTTATGCTCTTTTTAAAAACAATTTAAAAGAGGCTCAGAAAATTGCTAACTATCACACAGCTCATATGAGTAAAACCTCAGTTCAAACTCAAGATTGACAGACTCAAAAGCCAAATTTTCTCCCCTCTAAAGCACCAGTTGGGAGCTCTGGTAGCATAGTGCCTAAGGCACTTGACTGCTAACCAGAAGACTGGCTGTTCAAACCCACCAGCCACTCCTTGGAAGGAAGATGGGGCAATCTACTTCCGTAGTGATACTGCTTCGGAAACCCAAGGAGGGGTTGCTATGAGTCAGAGTTGACTCGACAGCACATAACAACAACAAAGTGCCAGTTGCAAGGACCTGCCTGCCAAAGGTGTCGGTGTTGTTCTCCATTTCAGTCATTCTGATGAACTGGTTTTTCCTTTGAACCTGTTGTCTTAGATTTGGGGCCATGTTTTTATTTGTTCTCCCTTTATCATGGGTAAGTGTGTTTTTCCCCCCTCTCCACTCTTTAATTTAATTTCTCTTTTTATATTATTAGCAGACATCCTTGAATTGGAGAAACCTCAGCTAAGAAATGAGGAAATCAGAGCCATGCTCCTATTTATTTTGCATTTAAAATACTTTTGAAAATGTGTGTTGTTGGTGGTGGTGCTGTCCAATTGATTAGGACCTGTGTACAGAACACACCTGCTCCATTGGGTTTTAAATGCTTTGACCTTTTTGAAGCAGATTGCCAGGCCTGTCTTTCAAGGGATCTCTGGGTGGGTTCTAACTGCCAACCTTTTGTATAGTAGCCCAGTGCTTATCCGTTTAATTAATGTAATCCTTACAACCACCTACTAAGTGAGACACCATCATTAGTCCTCTTTCTAAAGGGACAGAGTGAGGCAGAGAAAGTTGAAATAGTTGGAAAAGATGACTCTGTTAATAATCAATAGAGGTGACACTCAGATGACTATAATGTACCTCAAAAGGACAGTGCCACTTCTTTCTTCAGTGTTTAGTAAGGGACAGATGAGAACTCCTAGAGGTTTAGTTTTTCTCTTAAATACATATCTATACAAAACAAACACGAATTACAGATTCCCTAACAATCAGCATTCAAGCTTTCTAATCTGGCCATGGCCTGTGCCTTTAAATTGTCTCACGTCATTCCTTTTTCTGAGTTGTGTTGTAAACTTTTACTGAGCGCTCATGTGCCAGCAACTATGGTAACATGTGCTTCACAACTGCTTTTGTCCCATTTGAACTTCAGAATTTGGAAGTCATGAGCAGCGTGTGCCAACTTTCCCAAAGACACATATCTTTTATGTGGTAAAGCTGGAATTCATACGTCGAGTTGCCTGACCTGAAAGCACAGGTCCTGTAGTACCATTAAGCTATGCCGTGTATGCCTTCTGTCCACCTTTGTATACTAAGAGTTTTCCTGGACGGTCTCTGGTGACTTAGCTCCCTGCTGTGCTTGACACTACTCCTGAGTCTCCTCTTCTGGTTTCTCCCCTAACTCAGGCTGCTTTGAGGCTCAGGTTTGACATCAGTACCTACATAAGAAGCAAATACTGGTAGCATAGTGGCTAAGACACTTGCCTGCTAACCAGATGGCTGATGGTTCAAACCCACCAGCCACTACTCCTCGGAAGGAAGGTTGGGCAATCCTACTTCCGTAGTGATACTGCCTCGGAAACCCAAGGAGGGGTCGCTATGAGTCGGGGCCGACTCGACGGCACATAACAACAACAACAACAACATATGAAGTGAATTTTCTGTCCTTCTGTGCTTCTCTTAGGACTCATTTTTAAACTGCCATTTCCCCCCTTTTTTCCCCCAGAGCAGTATACAAAGTAAGAGGAAACATGCTTTAATTATTTATACCGTTATTTGACACGGGTTTAAATTCTTTACAGGAATTTAGGTCATTTAATTCTCATACACTTGAGATAAGTACTACTATCAGTCCAATTTTAGAGGTAAAGGTGATGAATCATTAAAAGTTTAAGTAACTCTTTGAAGGATGTAGTTGGTATGTGGTGGGCCTTGAATTTGAATTCATGAAGTTTGGTGGCAGAGTTTGTGCTCTGAATCTTCACTCCTACCATCTCACCCTCCTAAGTTCTGTCAGCTGCCACCGAGTCAACTCCAAATCATAGCGACCCCCTAGGGCGTAGTAGAATTGCCTCATGGGGGCGTCCAGGGCTGTGAACTTTTAAAGGAAACTGCCTCATCTTTCTCCTGAGGAGTGGCTGGTGAGTTCAAACCATTTATCTTTTGATTAGCAGCCAAATGCTAACCTAAGACCTAGCTCCCAAATATGTGGGCCTTATTTGCTTATGTGTCTTTGTTGTTGTTATTTGCCATGGAATTGGACCTGACTCATAGCGACCCCTCCTTGGGTTGCCAAGACAGTATCACTACGGAAGTAGATTGCCCTGTCTTCCTTCCGAGGAAGGGCTGGTGGGTTTGAACCGCCAGCCTTCTGGTTAGCAGTCAAGTGCCTTAGGCACTACGCTACCAGAGCTGTGTGTCTTTGCTGTTGTTGTTGTGTGCCGTCGAGTCAGACCCGACTCATAGCGACCCCTCCTTGGGTTGCTGAGACAGTATCACTACGGAAGTAGATTGCCCTGTCTTCCTTCCGAGGAGGGGCTGGTGGGTTTGAACCGCCAGCCTTCTGGTTAGCAGTCAAGTGCCTTAGGCACTATGCTACCAGAGCTCCTCGTGTGTCTTTAGTGCATAGCAAAATGTCTGGCATTTAATAGGTGCTCGAGAAGTGCTAATGGAGGAAATGGAAAATCAACAGTGAACTCATAGGAAACAGAAACTAAATTATATCATGGTCTCAGAATTATGAGGTACCTCCTTTCCTTTCCCATCAAAGCTGTGCAAGTGTGAGGATGGAGATAGAGCGGAAATGCAATTTTATATTTCCATTTTTGACACTGCATTACTAAAGTCCAGAAACAGTTCTGAATACACATTTTCAGTTGGATACCACTGTATTTATCATTTCCAAATTCCTCCCCTTAGAATTTGCCTACATAAAGCTATATTTGGGCCTAATGGAAATTTAATGAAAATATATAGGTTAATTCATTTCATATAAAATAATGATTGCTTTATTTTTCTAGTTTGGACCATACACAAACATCCTAAAGCTTACTGAGGCATTCATAATAGGATAAATAGCCTTCTTTCAAATTTACCATTCTGGTTTAAAGCACATAGGCTGCCACTGTTCTATTTCCAAAGTCTCTTCCACAGTGAGCCTGCAGAGGGTTGGAGCATTATCATCAATAATGTCATCTGATCCCCAATCGTGTTCCTCTTTTCCCTTCTGACACAAAGCAGTATTCTCCACAGTCAGGGGCTTTAATGCAAAAGATGACTGGATAGTTAAACCGTTGTTGTTGTTGTTAAATACCGTCGAGTTGGCCTGGACTCATAGCAACCCCTTCTTGGGTTTCCGAGGCAGTATCACTACAGAAGTAGGATTGCCCAACCTTCCTTCTGAGGAGTGGCGTTTACCAATTCAAAATTTTTCTATCTTGTCTGCTGACTTTGGACTTGGCATGGGATCTAACTTTGGAGTCAAGTTCTTCACTTGCAATTATTGCCCTGGAAGGTGAATGAAGCTTACTTTGTATTTCTAACAAGGCTTCAGGTGACAATGAGACCATGATTTTCTGGGGATTTTAGTGACTGATCATTGGATAGTTTTACAAGCATGGCCAATTCTCCAAGCCTTGAGTTCAGTGCCAAGGGGACAAAGAAGAATGGGATATGGTCAGAAGTTTCCTTTCATTCCATTTTTTTGGGAGGGAAAGAGGCGTGGTATGTGTAATAAAATAATAATAACTGCAGCTTCCATTTATTGACTAATTGCTACTACAAGACACTTACCTTCAGAGTTCTGTTTTTGGGCTTTATATTTTCCCATCTGAAAAATGGTGATGGAGAGAATGCATAAATTGCTTAAAGCTAAATAAATAGCATACACATGGAACCAAAGATTGGTGACCCTGCAATCCATTTTCTTAAATGTATGTGAGATGACATTCTGCAGTGTCCTTCTTCGGTTCTAACATTAACTTTTCCTTTTATTACTTCCCCAATTTACATGAAACAGTATGGAGTCGCCACATTTACTGAGTGGGAAGCTCTTTGTATGTAGTAAGCTGTGACCGAGGGCTTGAAGTGTAGGAGGGAATGTATTCAGTTCCCAAGATGCAGCCCATATTTCCTGCTTTTTCTTTCTGAAGCCTTTTGCTCCTCTCCTCTTACAGACAACCTGATTGGTCTCAGATTCTGGGTAGACAGGGCCTTCATGTTGCAGAGGCTTAGATAGGTATTTTGCTTTGGCTCAATCTGGGAACCACTGAAGTGTTTCTAGAAACTGTGGGCCAAGGCAGAGTTGTACAACTCCATTCATTCACGTGTATTCTTCTTAGCTTGTGCCTGCACCATCCAAACACACTCCTGACATAGAAGCATCTGAGTACAGTAGATAAACAACAAAATCACAACAATCATAACTTTTTATTGTTGTTTTATGGTACTCCTACTTCAGAGGAAAATAACCCCATAACTTTGAAAGTGATCCTTTCTGGACAACTTCATATTAATTCATGTACAATGAAACCTACGAGAGCTGGAACTCGATGACACTGCCTTGTTTTTTGGGTCTCATAAGTGTTCCACCCTTGACAGGGTGCAGTCTTAACACTTTACTGCTTCTCTGTTAGTGGAAAAGATTTGCATTTCTCTTCTGTGCCTGGTTTCGCCTTATACAGGTTCTGTCTGTCACAGGTTTTACTGTGCACTTCTTTGGGAAGCTCCGAGCTAATAAAAAGTACACAGACCTCCTTCTTAAAAAGGCCATTGTCCCTCATTTTCACTTTCTGAAGATTGAAACTCTTCCTTAATGCTCCAAGTAGCTCCCTGGGTCCACAATATCAGCACCTCTCGAGAGCTTCTGAGAAATGCAGAAGCTAAGACCCCATCCCAGACCTACTGATCAAAATTTCCATTTTAACAAGATTCTTCAGGTAATGGTACACATTCAAGTTTAGAAACCCTAGGCTTAGAGACTGAGAACTTCTTATCTCCTTCTACCTGGTTACCTTTCTTGACTCTACTCTGTTTTTTCTTAATTCAAATCAAGTCATTAGGGCCAATAGAAAGTAAATCCACTGAGGGCAGAAAACCTTTCTGAATTACTTGTTTTATATAGCACCAGGGTTTAGAACAGAACATTCACAACTACTCTTAGAAAAAATGATCAATGAGTAGTGGGACTCAGAAGTTGGGGCAGAGTTTTTACCATCTTTAGACTAATGCCCTAACCTGTGCCTGACATCTCTATGTCGTTCCATAGGAATGGCATGATATTCAAGGACCCTGCAAGTATTCAGACTCGCATAACTTCAGTTCGTTTTTCTACAGTGCATAAATGTGTTGGTAACATATATTTTGAGGAATTGTATGTACTCACCCAAATGCATTATGTCATGTATATCCAAAACCTTTAAATTGCACTTTTGTTCCAGTAAACCTTATTTATTTTATTTTATTTTTTTTAGCATTATCTCTAACGGCAACCAAAGTGTTTCCTTCTGTGTTAATGGGACAGTATGTCATGGTACTGTTTTATACTTTTCCATTGTATTTTACTGTATCTAGCTTCTTATCCAAAGATATTGATTGAATGTTACTGTGTGTGTGTGTGCACTTGACCACATGTTTAGCAAAAATCTCAGCATCAAAAATTTAATAACATAGATTTTTTAAAAGCATATCTTAAAATGGTAGGTTATAACTTTGTGCTTTTTTTTGTTTAA
Organism: Orycteropus afer afer; assembly: GCF_000298275.1. Lineage (NCBI taxonomy): Eukaryota > Metazoa > Chordata > Mammalia > Tubulidentata > Orycteropodidae > Orycteropus > Orycteropus afer. The sequence goes on along the minus strand of NW_006921596.1, from coordinate 23,885,606 downwards.
CTGTCACCGCTATTACAGTAAGCAAAATCCCTCATACACTTTCTGATGAACCCCAATAAAACTGAATTTCAGAGCTACATATGATGCAAAGTAGATTTTCCAACAAATACCAGCAGGTCAATTCCAACACAATACGACTCATGAGGAAGGACCCCATGAGTGGTGGAAACAGTTAAGTGTTAGACTGCTAGCCACAAGGTGGTCACTTCAAACTCGCCCAAAGACAATTCTAAAGAAAGGCGAGGCAATTCGCTTCCAGAAGGCCACAGCCTTGAAAACCCTGTGGAGCCCAGTTCTACTCTGCACACAGGGGTTCACTACAAGTTGGAATCAATTGAACTGCAAATGGGTTTTGCTGGTATCCAACAAAAATGGTGGTATGAAGGGAGCTACTTACACATCATTGCTGAGCAATCCCTGAAACTAACATTCCTAATAAATGTTATAGCAAGTAGTCATTATCTCATCTTTTCATTTTAAGTAAGACTTTAATATACACTTATTTATATCTCACAATTTCAGGTTGGTATAATCAAATGCCCAGAAAATGCCACAGCCAGGCTTTGAGCCATTTCATTTCTGATTCGATCCCCTGCTGAGAATTTGCATTTCCACCCCAGATATACTGAGTCAGAATCTGCAATGTAACAAGATCCCCGGCTGATTCTTACCTATACATTATTAAAGTGCACATTCTGAGTCAGTATAACAGGTGGAAATGCAAGTTCTCAGCAGAGCGTCACACCAGAAGGAACTGGTTCTGAGTCCTGGCTGCAGTGAGTGCTGTATTTGACGTGACTGTCCTGGCAGCATGTTTAGTTTGAGGGTATGACTAAATGTGCATTTAGCTAGTCAGACCCAGCTGGAAGCAAAGCAGGCTGTATTCGAAGTTTACATTTTTTTCCTCTTGGGCTACTTAAAACTGGGTAATAAAGAGTGAGGTCAGGAATTTCATTGTGGGTGACATTTAGTGCCTGCTGCCTGCCCCCTCCCCACCCCCCACCTTTCTGTTGCAGTTAAATACCTAGAGACCGCTTTTCTTAACTAGGCAAAATTGTAGCTAGAAAATCCTTAATGGTCCATGGAGAAAGGAATGATGTAGTGCAAACTCTTACTTTAGTTGTTATTTTAAATCTGGACATTATTTTACCAGGATCAAGAAAGGGTTTATGGTTTAGTTTTATGAAATAAAAAGTCCACACAGTGCTCAGTATACATTCTAAGCCCAAAGCAAGCGTCTCCTAAGGTTTGTGAGTGATGAATTCAGAATTCCAAAGGTCAGCGCAAGGTTGTAAACTTACAGTCCTTTGGTCATAAAAGAGATAAGCTAGCTTCAAGCCCTTTTCAAGGATGCATTGACAAATAAGCCATCTGATTATGGTGTAAGCAAAGTTCAGTGACTTAATGTGCCAATTACAAGTCATTCTTAGTCTTTGCTCAAAGTAGGGTATTTCCTAGCAATAGTGGATTAACTTGCATCCAAATCTTCTATGCATTTGAATGTAATCAAGTTGGATTTCTCATTTAAAGAATGTATATGGATATAGGTGAGTGTGTGTATGTATGTATATCTGTATCTATAGATCGATATATTTAGATAGATAGATACATAGATAGATACATAGATAGATATGTGTCTTCTAATTTTAGCCAATTTAGACAGGAATCTCCTGGGCAATTATTCACATTAGTAACATTTTAAATTTTACTGTTCACACTTTTTAATCCCCCTTTAAACATTTCCCTTTACATTTAGCACTGCATAATACAAATTTAAGTGAGCAGTTGTTTTTAAGCAGTCATTTTAAATCACCACTGTGATTATAAAGTTATTAATAACTACCATTCTGTTTAAAAGGACCTCTGGTAGCATAGTGCCCAAGGCACTTGACTGCTAACCAGAAGGCTGGTGGTTCAAACCCACCAGCCACTCCTCGGAAGGAAGGTTTGGCAATCTACTTCCGTAGTGATACCGCCCCAGAAACCCAAGGAGGGGTCGCTATGAGTCGGGTCTGACTCGACGGCACATAACAACAACAACATTCTGTTTAAACATTATCCCTAGCATGTCTGCCATATATGTGTTATGGAACAGAGTCATAGAAGAAAGGGCTTTCTAGATGTGAAATGACCTACAATCATCCTTTATTGCATTTTGCCTTTTAAGTTATGCAATTGACATAGATATTATGTATATCAATCTGGTTTTTGATTAACTTGTTCCCCACCTTTGTTTAAAAAATAATAATAAAGTCTGATTTTCAAAAGAGATCCCATTTTGAGGACTTACTGAAAATTCCTACAGATAAGCTACATACAAGAGATTTATTTTCAAGAATATCAGATCCATGTGAGTGAACAACCAGCCCCCAATGCGATAGTTGAGAATGAAAACGTCTAGCATAAACTGTTTGCAATCAGATAATTTTTGTTGCAGTCACATGATTAAGAGCAGACATTCTGGAGTCAGGTGGCTTAGTTGAAATTGAAACTACTAGATATGTAAGTTAAGCCTCACCAAACACATTAGGATATCAAGTCTCAATGTTGATATGTGAGTTTATATATCAAAAGTGCATAGGATAGTACCTGACAGTAGGTCAAATTAAAAAAAAAAAAAAAAAGGCAAGCACTCTTAAACAGCTTTCTGATGTATATGTTGTTGTTGTTGTTATGTGCCATCGAGTCGGATGTATATATATATGAACAAATGGTTCTGCTTCTTCATAGGTGTCCTGTTTCTATATCTGTCACCTGCCTTCTTAGGTCCAAATAAGAGCTTCCTGCTGGTTCATTCCAATTGGACCCCCCTGATGAGAATTTGCATTTCTACCCCAGATACTCTGGTAGCATAGTGGCTAAGGCACTTGACTGCTAACCAGAAGGCTGGCGGTTCAAACCCACCAGCCACTCCTTGGAAGGAAGGTTGGGCAATCCTACTTCCGTAGTGATACTGCCTTGGAAACCCAAGGAGGGGTCGCTATGAGTCGGGGCCGACTCGACGGCAAATAACAACAACAACAACAACCACCCCAGATACACTGAATGAAGATCTACATTTTAACCAGCACCCCACGTGATTCTTATGTAAGAATCTATAAGAATCACCAAGGGATCTTGTTAAAATACAGATCCTGAGTCAGTATATCTGGGATAGAAGATGCAAACTCTCAGCAGAGGTTTGAACCGGAGTGGATCAATTCAAGGCCCTGTTCCAGATGTATAGGCTTCTTGTAATATAAACAGAGAAAGCATATTTGATATGATGGGAACTATAACTTGAACACCTTCCAAGAAAGTTCTCATATCATTCACTTTTATAATGTCTCTGAAATACAGTGTTGTTTGCATTTGCTCATTATGTTCTTATTGTTGTTACGTGCCATCCAGTCGGACCCAACTCACAGTGACCCCTCCTTGGGTTTCCGAGACAGTATCACTACGGAAGTAGATTGTCCTATCTTCCTTCCGAGGAGTGGCTGGTGAGTTTGAGCTGCCAGCCTTCTGGTTAGCAGTCAAGTGCCTTAGGCACTATGCTACCAGAGCTCCTTATAGAGGATGTTAATTCTCTCCCATTGACTGTTACTAGGATCATTAGTAGAACAGCCACTGGAGAGGTTCAGATCAGGCCACTCTTTGCTGGAACTCCTGCCTTTATTCTATTGAAGCTGGATAAGAGATGGTAGGAAGTGCAGGGACACAGTAGATACAGTTATCCAGGACTGTCTAAAGGTGTACTATACCAGTTGTTGTCTAGTCGATTCCAACTGATGTTTACTTCAGTCATGTGTGTCAGAGTAGACCTGTGCTCCGTAGGGTTTTCATTGTCTGGTTGTTCAGAAGTAGCTTGCCAGGCCTTTCTTCCTGGGTGCGTCTGGTTGGACCTCAACCAGAAGCCTTTCAGTTAGCAGCTGAATGTGTTTACTGTTTGTATCATCGGTGTTGTTCTAAGTACCTTCCTTCTTCCCTCTTAGAACTGACCAGCTTCCTTGATCAAGGTAAAACTATAAATAGCACTGTGCAATGTATGAATAGCACAGTCATGGGGGGAACACACATTTTAATACCTCATTTTAATACCTTCCCTCATTTACCTTAACAGACTAAAGCTTACTACCACAGATATTTTAAAAATAAAATATTTAAAAAAATTTTAAAAAATTTAAAAAAATAAAACAAAAACAATACACACATGGAAATGAAGGAACATACAAATTATTACCAGTTGAGGGAAAAAGTCATGAAAAAAGGAAAAGTATAGGGACAAAAGGCACAAATAACTTAACTAGGACGTGATGCTGTTGCATGCCATTGAGTCAATTCTGGTTCATGACCCATTGCCATCAATCGATTCCGCCTCTTAACAACTTCATAGGTCAGAGTAGAACTGCCCCACAGTGTTTCCTGTAATTTTGAGGAGCACATTGCCAGATCCTCTGTCCCATGGAGTGGCTGGTGAGTTTGAACTGCTGACCTTCAGTTAGCAGCTGAGCACTTAAGCACTGTGCCATCAGGGCACTTAAATGCACAATATTAGGACAAAATTGCCCTTGCTGTGGTAGGGTTCCAATGTGAAGCACATGAGTAGTACAAATCAGAATGTTCATGAGAGAAATGAATTCAGCTGGAGGAATTGGGGCGAGGCATTCTCACCTAAGCATTTTCTTTCTGCATAACAGTATGTGATGTGGTGAGCAACGTCCTCAACTCCACCTGGTAATATCACACTGAGGCATTTCATAGGGCTTTGAATCTCTAACATGCCTTAATGTAGGTCACAAAAGTGCAGTTATTGTGAGCAAAGTGCAACTCAGTGGAAATAACTCTATAGAGGGGAAGGCCTGCTTACACAGCACAATGGAGCTCCCATATGGTCTGAGGTAATTCATGATAGGTAATGAAGTATTCAGGAGCCCTGCTGGTGCAGTGGTTAAAGTGCTTGGCTGCTAACTGAAAAGCTGGTGGTTCGAACCCACTAGCTACTCCCACCAGCTGCTCCATGGCAGAAAGGTGTGGGTGTCGGCTTCCATAAAGACTTATAGCCTTGGAAACCCAGTAGGACAGTTCTACTGTGTCCTGTAGGGTCACGATGAGTCGGAATTGACTCGATGACCATGGGTTGATAGAGTATTGAGAACAATGATTATCAAATATTTTAAAGAAGCACAGCCCTTTGGTCAAGCTCTTACACAAAAACATAAATGTTTTACGAAATAGGCTTCAGCACAGTGTTGCCGACCCCGTAGATCCATAGACTACTTACACCCCCAAGGAGTCTCCTGAAGCTTCCCAACAGAGAAGCTTGGACTCTCACACAGACTTGGACAGGCGTAGCCTGCAAGAGTGACCCATTAGGTGCCACTGGATGCCACAGTTAGGTTTGATGTGAGTAACGTGGAAAGACTAGCAATGAAGACCACAGCCAGCTGTGCAATGAGTCACAAGATGTGTGAATGAAGTGGTTTTGTATGGGATTGCTCTCAACCTTTTGAATTTGAGTCACTGGAAGGTATATATTTGACTAAAATTATCACTGTAATTTTAGTATTTTGAATAAAATTTTAGAGTAAGTTTACAAGAAACAATATATGTGATCTCTATGATTTAAGATTAAACTCTATATGTGCATTACATATGCATGCATCTATGTGTGAGTATACTATGAGTTGTATAGTGAAAGATGTATAAACATAGAAAAAAATATTTGGTGAATCAAAGGAAATGATATATATTAAAAAAAAAAAAACAAAAAAAAACCCAACCTCAATGCTATTGTGTCAGATCCAACTCATAGCAACCCCTCCTTGGGTTTCTGAGGTGGAATGTCTATGGAAGTAGATTGCCCAATCCTCCTTTCAAGGAGTGGCTAGTGTGTTTGAACCACTTTTGATAGTAGTAGTATTAAGCAGATGCACTTCTACTTAATTTAATATAAGATTCACACAGAGTTTCATCTAATAGTTAGATGGCTGCCATCAAGTCAACTTGTACTTACGGATATGGTATATACAATGGGATGAAACACTGCCTGACATTGTTATCATTCTCACGGTTGCCAGCATGTTCCAGTCCATCATTGTGGCTATTGCACTAAATCCTTCTCAGAGTGTTTCCTGTAACTTTGTCAGCCCTCTGTTTTACAAAATATGATGTCCTTCTCTAGCAATTGATCCTTCCTGATGTTGTGTCCAAACCAAACACATCAGTCATTCCTCTTTTGTTATCTATAAGGTTTCCATTGGCTAATTTTTAGAAATAGATGGCCAGACCTTTCTTCCTAGTCCCTTAGTCTGCACACTCTGCTGATACCTGCCTACCATTGATAACCCTGCTGGTATTTGAAATACTAGGGGCATGAGATACTGGGCATCATAGCAACATGCAACTCACCAGAGTGCATCTCACTGACAGATGGGTGGTGATTTATCATATGATTTATCATATGGTGGAGATCATGGATTATATTGTTGTTAGGTGCCATCAAGTCAGTTCTGACTCACAGTGACCTTTGCCCAACAGAATGAAACACTGCCTGCTCCTGGACCATCCTCACAATCATCATTGATTGTTGGTAGGTAGATAGAGGGACATGTACACACACACACACACAATTTACATTCTTATTCCCATGCAGATGCTGATTGGTAACTGTAAGTAAACTGATTTGTCTAAGTCACATGACCTTTAAATCATAAATGCAGGGTTGAGGTCTAGAAATGAGTGATTCCCAAACCCATCTTCTTTCTGCTCTGCCATGATACTGAGTTACATGCCAGCTAAACTGAGGCAGAGAGGAGAGAGGAGAGAAGTAAATAGGAATTCTCTCCAGAGCTAACTGTTGGGGCACTCAGAGCACGGGTGAGGCCTTCTAATGCTTTATCCTTGAAAATGCTATGCAAAAAGTACTAATAGCAGAGTTGAATGGTGGTCATTACTTACTTTCAAATAAAAAAATGCACAACATCTTAAATGACACTTTTTGTAACCATTTTCCCCCCAGACCCCAAAGTTATTCAGCACACCCTAGATGCCAGTCTCCAGTGTGTTTCTACATATAATTTCCATTGCTATTAATGAACTTATGTGGGCCCACAAATAAAATACTGAATCAAAATGATAGATGCTTTAATAGTTCTTCCTTGTGCATGAGCACACTCATCCTGACAAGCCCTGTTCATAGTCAATGATTGTTTAAATACTGGGTCAATTGTGGGCATATGCTCCATCTGTTAGGTGTTAAAGAAACCTAAGGACATAAAAAGTCCTTCTACCACCTAATGCTTTTCATCTGTTTAGTGAATTCAAGAGTCATCCCTTTAGAAGAAATAGCTAACAGGGACACAGATCCACGTGTTAATTTGGAAGGTGTTACAAAGGAAGCAAAACTTTCTATAAATATGCCAGAAGACATTGGAAATGAATGTGAGATGTTGGAAATGAATGAGCTCCTGTCAGGCAAACTTGGGTTCCCATGTCTGTTCTCCCACTTGTTGGCTTGTGATTTAAATTATCTGCCAAAGCATCACTTCTCAACAAAGGGTTGATTCAATTTTCCTCTTCCTAAGGCATTTTACTGCTAAATAGAAGGCTGGTGGTTCCAACTCACCAACCACTCCTCGCAAGGAAGGTTGCGCAATTTACTTCTGTAGTGATACCGCCTTGGAAACCCAGTGGGAGAGGTTGCTATGAGCTGGATCTGACTC
>NW_006921596.1:23875131-23877552 GCF_000298275.1 Orycteropus afer afer | reverse complement strand
TTGAACTGCCAGCCTTCTGGTTAGCAGTCAAGTGCCTTAGGCACTAAGCTACCAGAGCTCCTATATATTATATATAGCCACCCCAGTTGGGTTTCCAAGCCTGTAAATCTTTATGGAATTAGATTGCTTTGCCTTCCACCTATGGAGCACCTGGTGGGTCTGAAGCATTTAACCTTCTGGTTAGCAAGCAGCTGAATGTCTTACCCACTATGCCATCAGAGTACCTTATGAGTTCACATAGGTGTATTCATTTTTCCTAATGAGCTCAAATAAAGAAAAATAAAAAGAAACACACCTATGTATAATGAATTGCAGCAGTACCTAGACAGGGAACTGCCAGAAATTCAAGCTGGATTCAGAAGAGGATGTGCTGATGTCAGGTAGATCTTGACTGAAAGCTGAGAGTACCAGAAAGATGTTTCCTATGTTTTTAATGATTACGCAAAGGCTTGGTGGATCATAACAAATTATGGATAACATTGAGAAGAATGGGAATTCCAGAACACTTAATTGTGCTCATGTGACCAGGAGGCTGTTGTTAGAACAGAACAAGGGGATACTACATGGTTTAAGGTCAGGAAAGGTGTACATCAAGGTTTTATCATTTCACCATACTTGTTCAGTCTGTACGCTGAGCAAATAACATGAGAAGCTGGACTATATGAAGAAGAAAGTGGTATCAGGATTGAAGGCAGACTCATTAACAACCTCAGACATGCATATATTTGCTGAAAATGAGGAGAACTTGAATACTTACTGATGAAGATCAAAACTACAGTCTTCAATGTAGATTACACCTAAACATAATGAAAACAAAAATCCTCACAACTGGACCAATAATAAACCGAAAAAAAGGTTAAAGGTGTCAAGGATTTCATTTTATTTGGATCCACAGTCAATGCTCATTGAAGCAGCAGTCAGGAAATCAAATGACTTACTGCACTGTGTAAATCTGCTGCAAAAGACATCTTTAAAAAGTTTAAACCAAAGATGTCACCTTAAGGGCAAAGGTGCCCCTGATCCAAGCCATGATATTTTCAATCACCTCATGTGCATGTGAAAGCTGAACAATTGCATAAGGAAGACTGAAGAAGAATTGACAGCTTTGAATTATGGTGTTGGTGAAGAATATTGACCATACCATAGACTACCAGAAGAATGAACAAGTCTGTCTTGGAAAAAGTACAGCCACGAGGCTCCTTAAAAGCAAGGATGGCAAGACTTCATAAGAAGGGACCACTTCCTGGAACAGAATGTCATGCTTGATAACGTAGAGGGTCTGGACTTGAATTAGTGACCTGCTGTGTTGTTTGGTAACATTGGGACTGTGCCCTTTTGCTTGTCAGTTTCAGCAGCCAGCAGCTGTCTGAGTGAAGAAAAGCCTCTAGCTTCAGTGGCCTGGGAGCAGGAGACAGAGCTAAAGCCCAAGGTTGAGGGGCTTTCACCCAGCCCCTAGAGCCTGGCACGTTGAACTTGGACCTAACGCCTCCAAAACGGTGAGAATAAATGCAAAAAGGAGGAAGATCCTTCAAGGGAATGGATTGACACAGTGGTTGGAACAGTGGGCTCAAACATAGCTATGATTGTGAGGATGGCTCAGGACGGGGCAGTGTTTCATTCTTTAAGTAGGGTCGCTGTGAGTCAGAACCTATCTGAAGGCACCTTGATGGCCCCCTGTCTAGATGGAATACCTCAAAAACAAGTCATAATTCAAATAGTTAAAACTGTTCACTTGATTTTAACAGTCTGGATTTTTCCATGTCATGACATACATTTTCTCAAAAGAACAATGTAATGTGCTTTTTTAGAAGAAATCACCTGAGTTTAAACTCCCCTTGAAAATCACGTTACATGATGCTTTGAAATGCATGTGGGGTGATTATACTATTGTTGTTGAGTTGGCTCTGACTCATAGCGACCTATGTACAACAGAACGAAATACTGTTTTGGCTCTCTGTCAGCCTCATAATACTTTCTGTACCCAAGCCCATGGAGCCCAGCCCATCATAGCAGTTACTGTGTATATCCATCTCATTGAGGGCCATAAACACACTGCCATCAAGTTGATTCTTACTCATAGCCATCCTAGTTGGGTTTCCAAGCCTGTAAATCTTTACAGTGTTAGATTGCCTCATTGTTTGGGTTACCTAGTGCTGCTCTAACAGAAATACCACAAATGGGATGGCTTTAAAAAATGGGTGTGTATTTTCACAGTTTTGGAGGCTTCAAGTCCAAGTTCAAAGTGCTAGGCTCTAGGGGCTGGGTGAAAGCCCCTCAACCTTGGGCTTCAGCTCTGTCTCCTGCGCCTGGCCCACTGAAGCTGGAGGCTTTTCTTCACTCAGGCAGCTGCTGGCTGCTAAGCCTGACAAGCCCCAGGTTGATAAGTAAAAAGGCACAGTCCCAATGTTAGCAAACAACATG
>NW_006921596.1:23861776-23874916 GCF_000298275.1 Orycteropus afer afer | reverse complement strand
GCTGCCCAGGCACTAAACCAGGCCCAGCCAAGTTGACAACAACCTTAACTACAATGCTCATCTTCCTCCCATGGAGCAGCTGGTGGGTTTGAACTGCTTGACCTTCTGGTTAGAACTTGAATATCTTACCCAGTGTGCCACCAGAGTTCCTTATGATTTCATATAGCTGTATTAATTTTTCCTAATGAGCTCAAATAGAGAAAAATAAAAACAAACACATTGCAATGGAGTGTGCTTTTCTTTCTTTAACTAAAGACTTCAAACAGCACATCACTAACAAGCAGAAATAATTGTACATCCCCAAATGCTGGCTTGATTTTGGTGAAAAGTGAGCCTTGGGCTGTTGAGCTATTAAACTGTGTGCTATAATAGTGCAGTAGTCCATCGAGATCTGGTCATGACTGGGATGCGGGAAATAGTGAGCCGAACGTTCCATTTGCCCCTTAGTGTGCTGTAAAACAAGTAGTACAGCAAAACTTCGATTGCTCTTTTTACTCTATTTTATCTTGTTATTTAATCAAGCCTGGCCATGTCTGATAGGCATTTGACGGTGTTACCACCCCATGGTCTCACCTGCATTAATTGGACAGTGGCAGTTTTCAATTAGTGTAAGCACAACTCCTTGGACTGCCTCTGCAATTTCTCTCACACATACATTGTAATTATGTGTGTACCTCAATGTGTGAGACTATAAACATATGCTATATATTTGAATAAGAGTGCTGTCAACACTTTATTTTGGAAGTGTATTAATTATGACTGAATAATAATGCACATGGTGATGTAGAGCGACATCCCCTGCCTGGTTGATGTTTGCATTACCAAACACATCTCCTTCTCAGAACAATGAATTTTAAAGTAGGGCACAATTAGCAACTTTATGGAAATTGTACATTAAGTGTATCTTACAAATAATTGTCCCCCAGACAACTAACAGCTCTTGATATTAAATTGTTTCCTTGCCCAAAGAGGCAAGTAAAAATAGATGGTGGAATTGTAGTTAGAGTTGCAGCGAATGAAGATTTCTATATGCCTCTCTAAGAAGATTTTCCATTTGAAGTGTTTATACCTTTTTTTTTTTAATGGAAACTAATATTCCTTTATCCTGATTATGCCTCTCCATCAATCACCAAGCAGCTGTGTATTTATGAGTGTAATTTTTGAATGCGTTGCTCTTTTACCTTCGTGTGAACAAGCACGGATGATGACTGGCAGGCTTATTATTTTCAGCAACTTACAGTAGTAAGGGTGGAGGTCTGGGGTACAGAAGTACACTTTGTTTTTTCAAAATTCAGGTTATCTGTAGATGGGGTGAACCGGTAACTGTGACCTGTTACTTGATCCTTTAAGAACACTCTGACTGTGTTATGTTCCATAACAAGAGGTCGGGATGAGAGCTTGTATGTTGGATGCCCTGTAGAAGCACTATAGATATTCAATGAAGGAATGTATCTCTACATAACAGCGTCTTTTAGTATTCAGGACATCAATGCTTCAAAGTCCTTAGAAACCTAAAATTGATTATTTCCTAGTAGAAACAGTGTGAACCATTTTTTAAAATGGCAGTTGACATTATTGAATAAATCCATTCTACTTAGTATATGTCAAGATTTAAAAAAAAAATTACAATAGGAAATTGCTTTTTGATCACTGGGTGAGTGGTCCTTAGAGGAGGACACTGGACCATGGGCGTCCCTTCAGAACTTTTCAGAAAGGAAGATTTCCAGCTGCACCCTAAAAGATCTGGGTGGGGCTCAGCAATCTGAGTTTCCATTTGTGGTGCTTACGAAAGTTTATACTGCTTTAATCACACACACACACACACACGCACACACACAATGTGTTTGTTCCTATTTCCTGTCACAATCTAGATTTCTAGGGCTTCATAATCACATGAGATACTCTTCCCTTGTGATTTGAGATGAGTGTCGCCAGTCTCTGAAGAATTGCTTTAATGTGTAAATTATTACATTTGCTTCAAAGAAGGACATTTTGGGCAGGAAATGAATGTGCTAGCTTTGGTTGGATGTGTTTATAAAGTATTTCATTTGATACTCACAACAGCTCAGAGGAAAAGTTTGTTTCCTCCCACTTGCCACAAATGCTCGCTCGCTCTTTGTCCCTCTTCTCCTCACTCGCTCGCTCTCTATGTTTATATACCTCTCTTGTAGCCACACATCGAATGTTTTAAACCCAGGTTTTTTGATATCAGCCCTATCAATTTCCTGCCTCAGTACTATGCTGCTACTTGTGTTGGTTATTAAGAGTGAACATTATCACTGGTGAACCCAAGAACTGGAGGTTGTGTGAGGGTGTGAATTATGAACTGATTTCAATTCAAATAACGTTCTTCATACAATAAAAAGTTGTCAAGTGTTTTACAGTGTATTACAGTGCAAAGAGCTGAGTTTTGAATTAAAAATCTAGGTTCAAATCTTCAAGACACCTTATTTCCTTCATTCCCAGTTGCTAAATAATGGAGGTTTGTATTCAGAGGTGTATCCAAGGTATGGTAGGTATCCCCATGCCCTGGGTCCTGGGTGCTGCTTGAAGGGGGACACCACTGAGTAATTTCTGTTAACTCAGGATAGTCCAATGTCCTTCCTCAAGAATGGTGGACATCCAGAGGCATAGCAAGGGGGAAGAGAGGAGGATACTTAACCCCAGGTACAAATCCAAGAAGGCTCCAGCCAAGGCATGGAATAACATCGTGAGGTGTCACAAGTATGAAAGGAACCAGACTGAAGCAGCTGGGTAAGAGGAGGGAAGGTGTCTCTGCTGACATGTCACCGTTATTAACTATGAACTTCTATTCATCTTGAAATTGAGGGTGGTGCTCAATTTAGAGACAGCTCCTTGGTGCTTGAGGTGTGGGAATTGAGAGATTGCCTCTTGGTGCTTGCAGCCACTCCTCAGAAGGAAGTTTGGGCAATCTACTGTAGTGATACTGCCTCGGAAACCCAAGGAGGGGTTGCTATGAGTCAGGTCCAACTCGATGGCAAATAACAACAACAACAATCTTTGTGCTTGAGTTATGTGGGAATTTAGAGCTTTCCCTGACCACTCTCATCCGGGGGAATTCAGACATTGCCCCTGATACTTGTTACCCTGGATATGCTCCTGTTTATATAATAACTGCAGCCCCTGGGTGGGTGGTACAAATGATTAACACATTCAGCTACTCACTAAAAGGTTGGAGGTTCTACTGCACCCAGAGACACCTTGTAAGAAAGGCTTCGTGTGCTGCTTCCGAAAACCCTATGGAGAACATTTGTATTCTGACACACTTGGAGTGTAGAGTCAGAGTTGACTGGACGCATCTGTTTGCTTACATAATAACAAATCAGCCAGAGGTGGGGTATGAACCAAATGAGGCAACGTTGTAGGACAGTATTTATAAAATTTATGAATGTAGTTACTGGTAGATCTTTGCCACTGTCAGTATATTCCATTACCAGTGAGCTTTGTTACTCATTCCCTAGCTCTTGGAAGTGGGCACGTATACTTTGCCAAATTGCATAAATGTCTATTTTTGGAAATAGAGTTTTAAAAAGGCATTTATAACCTTGTCTGAATTTTGGATGTTCTCCTTGTGAGTTCCCATTTTACAGCTTCTGCATCAATGAAATTGATCACAGAATTAGTGATAAGCATGAAAAAATAATTTTCTCAATATAAAACAATAGTGGGAGAATTATGAAAATTAGTCTTTTGTCAATGTAGAATGCTAAAACTTATGTTTATAATTTCATATGTGTATTATTTATCTAAAAATTATGCATAAAAACGTGACATCGTCATTTATTTAACAAAGTAAATTGGGAAAAGCAGAATGCAGAATTGTATGTACCATGTGATCTTAAGTGTAGCATAACTCTTTCTTTCTTTATATGCTGCTGTGTACAAATAAGGAGCCCTGGTGGCACAGTGGTTGAGTGCTTGGCTGGTAACCCATCAGCCATTCTGTGGGAAAAAGATGTGACAGTCTGCTCCTGTAAAGACTGTTGTTGTTGTTATGTGCCGTCGAGTCGGCCCCGACTCATAGCGACCCCTCCTTGGGTTTCCGAGGCAGTATCACTACGGAAGGAGATTGCCCAACCTTCCTTCTGAGGTGGATGCTATTTATTTTCTTAGAGTCCTCATGGTGTTGATCTTGTGGAAAGTAGTGCTTGTTACCAAAGACCTGGCTTCTCTGTGTCTTTTGATTAAGAAAATTTCTCATTTGTTGGAACTGTGTGAAGACACAAGAATGGAAATTGTTACTTTATTCTGTTCTGTGAATAATTCCAGCCACATAGTTAATTTTTCTCTGAACAGTGAGTTAGATCTGAATTTATGTTAAAACAAACAAACTCACTGCCATCGAGTCGATAATTACTCACAGCAACCTCCATTGGGTTTTGGAGGAGGTAAATCTTTATGCGAGTAGATTGCCCATCTTCCTTCCAGGGAGCAGCTGGTGGTTTAACGCCTGGTGGGTTTGAACCACCAACCTTCTGTTAGCAGTCAAATGCCTTAGACACTATGCCACCAGAGCTCCTAGAATTTATGTTAGGTAGCATAGTGTCTAAGGCATTTGACTGCTAACCAGAAGGCTGGCAGTTCACACCCACCAACTGCTCCTTGGAAGGAAGGTTGGGTAATCTACTTCCGTAGTGATATTGCCTTGGAAACACAAGGAGATCGCTATGAGTCGGGTCTGACTCTATGGCACATAACAATAACAACAACAACAACTATAATTTTACAAAGTCTAATGATTATAAGAAAAAATTATGTGTAGAAACAATATAATTAGATGGTTCAGAGCCCATGTGGAGAGGTGGAGGCCTAAATGGGCTTCATTTCCTGCCCTCACCACTAACCAGCCATGTGACCTTGAGGAAATGATGGATCCTCTCAAATTTTCATCATCTCATCTGAGAAATGCGAATAATACCTATATCAACAATATGCTGTTATAGAGGATATAGTGAGTGGCCTTTGATCATGGAAGTGAATTATGACCCTACACTTATTATCCATGTAATTTTAGGTGAAGAATTTGATATTGTTATTCTTTAGAAAACTGACATCAGGTAATGGATTATTCCTCCCACTCAGACTCTACAAGGTATGCAGATTGGACAGGTGCAGTTGTCCCACATACTGACCCAGTCAGTAGAAGGCATCCAATTAAGAACGCCAACTAGTGTTATACCTCGTACAGGCTGTGTGAAGGAGGATATTATGTGGGAAAGTTCCCAGCACAATGTCTGGCAGACGTTAAGTTGTTAAAGCATATTGTTTTCATTCATTCTTATTTTCTTTCTTTTCTCTTTCCACCCTATACACCATCTCTGCCTCTCTCTCTTCCTCTGTCTCATAATCCAGATGTGCTAGACCAATAGCTGAGTTAGTTCTACACTGTTAAATTATATTTATTTTTAAAATCAACTTTATTGAGGAGAAATTGCATTAAACTTATATAAGTAGTTCTCATATTTTTTGCTGGTAAGACCTGTGTATGCTCTTACAACTTGCCAAGGGCCCCCCAATTTTTTAATGTGAATTATATTTATTAATATTTTCCATAGTAGATACTTAAGGCGAGACAATTTTTAAAAAATATGTCATTTAAAAATAAGCATAGTAATTCTAGATCATGTTACATAAATAAGAGTTTAATGAAAATAATTACATATTTTTTAAATAAAAAACATGGAAAGAGTGGCATTATTGTTAAATTTTTGGAAACCTCTTTAATGTCTGGTTTAATACAAGACTGCTAGGTCCTTATATGTGCTTCATCATCCAATCTGTTGCAACATGTAGTTTTCATTCAAGTATCTGAATATAATTCAGCCTCACACAAATATGTAGTTGGAAAATGAATGAATATTTCAATAGCCTTTTCAGATAATTGTGAATATTCATCTTTGATATCACATTGAAATTTCCAAAATTGGTAGTTTCTTTAAAGCTATTTATAATGTTGAATCTGAGACCATCTCAATAAACTTTTATAAATTTATAAATTCATGGATCTGTTTTGGACTTTGAATGGTCTTATGATTTTCTAACATCATACATCAGTCATTTGGGAAACATTAGTTTATTGTGTTAGATCTTTTGATTTTCGTTACATAATATGAAAATAAAAATCATATCCTTAATGTCAACAATCTTGTCAGAAAAATCAAGTGTCTTGAAGCTCTAAAGCTCATGGTGGCAGATACAGTCTTCCTATAATTCTAATTTTGAGTAGAAAGCCCACAAGTTGTCATTAGCAACAAAGACTATTAGCTATCTTTAAAATGATAGGCTACTTTATTTATTTTTGATAACATCAATGCCAAATACATCTGAATACTCATAGTTTGTGTAAAAGGCTTTTTTTTTTTTTCCAATAATTAGTGGTGCTAGTTCAGCTTGCAGCTCAAATCATATTTTATTTTCCTGGAGATAACTACCTTATGTCAGTATATAGCAGAAATTATTTATGTACATTTCCTATTTCATTATATAGACTATTAAAGTGATACATACTCAGCTTGAGATGAAGTAAAATTAATAATTCTTACTGCTTCATGTAAGACATTGTTAAGTGAAATTTGCTTTCTTAAAAAAAGAAAATTATCTTGAGAGAGTGTGGTGGTGACGAGTGCTGTGACTATTAATGCAGCCTGGTGCCACTGACTCTATTTGTGCTAAAATATATGAGAGCATTTTTACCCATCATTAGGTTTACACCATTTGTACAGTGTCAGAACAGTAAGAAAAGCAAGAAACTTTGACATCCTGGACACTCTGGGAGGCTCTCAGAAACCCCCTGGGGTCTGTGGACCCTACTTTGAGAACGTTGCTCAGGTCCAAGGTCCTGACTGCAGTGCGCCTTGTGGAGGTGCAGACAGAAATGACCCCCTTACCCATCTTGCAGCGCTGCTTCCTGCCATCATCTCAGTCCCGTGGAGACAAAGACCAGTTTGCTTTTTGCCTTTTCGTTCTTTTCTTTTAGCTCCTGGTGACTAAACTAAGCCACAGGGTCCCCAACAGCATTCTATCCTGTCTTCCCTGTTCCTCACAACTTGCCAGGTTGCTGAAATGCAAGCGTATACACACACGTTCCCACACACAAGAGCAAGTTGCATGATGCTGAACGGTATCATACCTTGATCTCATTACAGGGTCACTTTCAAAGAACCCTCAGTCTCATCCAAAAATAATTGAGAAACAGCTTCCTTTGCAGTCATTTCATTCTATGTCAAAGTTAAGTCTATAGTTAGATTGTTGAATCAAACCTCTTAATTTAGATTTGATTTAGAATTCGGTTCGCCTCTGACAATCTGTCTCATTACTGATAAACACAGACACGACCACTGCTGTCAAGTCGGACCCGACTCATAGTGATCCCTCCTTGGGTTTCCAAGGCAGTATCACTACGGAAAGTAGATTGCCCAACCTTCCTTCCGAGGAGTGGCTGGTGGGTTTGAACCGCCAGCTTTCTGGTTCACAGTCAAATTCTCTCCCTGCAACACCAAAATTTAATAAGTAAGGTACAAAATTCAAAACCGCTTCCTAACCCCTCCTTGCAATTTCTTTTATCACTTTAATTCTTTCAATTCCATATCTTTTACATTCTGTGTATAGTATCTCTCTGAACTTTTCATTTCAAATAAAAGTAGCATATCTAATTAATAGGAAAAACGTTAAAGATGCCATCCAATCTATCTGGTAGTGGCCTAATAGTCCACTGGGCCAGCTAAAACCTCTCTCACTATCAGAGCATATGAAGGAACGTTGATGTGCATATCCACCGTAGGTTACTACAACAAAGAAATAGAAATTCTGGGAGGAGGAGATGAGGTGGAGTAGAATGTTTGCCTATATCCACAAGTACCTACTGAGTATCTGTTATATACCTAATCAGTGTTGCTACATAACTGGTATTATTGAGCATACAAAGAAAAGGTTGTATTAGTTTATATTTTTGTGTGTTGGGGATAGATATGAAAACATGATCATTTGAATGGATACTTCCCATTTACAGATTCTGATTTGCAAAGTGTATCTAATAATTTTCTAGCATATCATTGTTACCTGGTACTTGGCAAACTTACCTTCCTGTCTTCACCTCCTAGGATTGTCGTGTTTCCCAAAAGCTTGTTCTACTTGCAGGGAACACTCTGTCCTTCCCCTGGGTGTATTTCCGTCATTAGTTTTGTCTCAGTTGGGGAGTAGGGGACCCTGGACTCTGAGGTGTTAATTGGGTATTATGGATTTCCAGAGTCATTATATCTAGGCCTGTGTTTCCCCTCTGTGCCACAGGGAGGATGACTCTTGACTTGACTTGAATTTTCACAAAGACTCTTAGTGAACAGATAGGTAATTTGAGAAATTTATGTTGAAACGAAAACATTAAAAGTGATAGTTTTCTCCACAGTGAAAAATTTGGTTCCACATGCTAAGTCTTTTATTCTTCCTTCCTCATTCTTGGTTCTGGAAAACAACAATAAAACAGCATGAGGATACATTTATTAGACTAGGTAAAATCTAAAACACTTACCCTGCCAAATACATATGGGGATGTGGAGTAACAGGAACTCTCATTCACTGCAGGTGGGAATTCAAAATGGTTCAGCCACTTTGGAAAACAGACTGGCAGATTCATACAAAGTTAAACATAGGTTTACCATAAGGTCTAGCAGTCACACTTCTATGTATTTTCCCAAACAAGTTGAAAATGAGTGTCCACGTAAAAACCAGCACACAAATGCTTATAACAGTGTTATTCATAATTGTCAGCAATTGCAAGTAACCAAGATGTCCTTCAGTAGGTAAATGGATAAACAACTAGTATAGTCATACAGTGGACTATTAATCAGTAAGAAAAATGAGACATGGAAGAAACATAAATGTATATTGCCAAGTAAAAGATGGCAGTCTAAAGAAACCTACACATTGTATGATTCCAACTATATGATATTTTGGAAAAAGGTAACAGTGAAAACGATCAGTGTTTTCCAGGGGCCCCAGGGAAAGGGTGAATCAATGGAGTGCAAGATATTTTAGGGCATTGAAACAATTCTGTATGATACTATAATGTTGGACACATGACGTTATTTACTTGTCAAAACCCTTAGGGTTCTACAACACAAACTGTGAACCCTAATGCAAACTGTGGACTGAATGGTAATTGGTTCATCAATTGTAATAAGTGCCAGATCTTAATAATGGGACAGTGTACAGAGTGGGGAGGACTCAGGCAGGAACTGTACTTTCTGCACACTTTATCTGTAAATCCCACACTGTGAAAAGCACAAAACAAAACAAAACAACAGCCTATTAAGAATTTAAACAAACAGAAAAGAACGTGGGATTGAGAAACAGATAAACTTGAATTTTAATCCTTTCCAAAGCACATCCTAATGTTTCTAATTTTCTGTTTCCTTAATCTGTAAAATAAAGAGACTAGTGCATGTCTCAAAGGATTGATGTGATGATTAAATGAAATAATAGAAAATGGATATAATATATCTGGTGGAAATGCTCTCAATTAGTGTCTGATGACTTGAATGAATAGGTTGTCCCATGTGTCTGGGAAACTTGCTGGTGACGGTATTTTCACGGCAGTGTATTGAGAATGTAATAGCTGTACAAATGGAAGGATGTTGCTAAATATCCACAGGCCATTGGAGCTGGAACACATCTGAAGATTCATTCGGTAACACTTTCCTCATTCTCAAAATGAAGAAAATTATAATGAACACAATGTTTACTCATGTCCAGAAACTACCTGATATGTAAGAATATCAGTATTCCAACAATTTTATTACTGTATTGGTCTACCATACATATTCCTTATCTTATTGTTGATATTATAAATTAGTTGCTGATAACAACAGAGATGTATTATTTTATAATCCTCAGGTCAGGAGTCCAACAGTGGGGTCTCTCTGGGTTAAGATCAACATACTTGCCTGTGTTAATTTTGGAGGGTCAAGGGAAGAATCCGTTTCCTTGCCTTTTCCATTTTTCAGAGGCTGGCCATATGCCTTGGCTGGGGGTCTCCTTCCTCCATTTTCCAAGCCAGCCATGTTGGATCTCTCTGATTGTTATTTTTCAGTTACGTCTCCCATTGACTGTGGCCCAGAAAGGTTCTTCACTGGGACCCATATGATTGGATTGGATCCATCCACATGATCCAGATGAATTTCCCCATCTCAAGATCCCTAATCACATCTGCAGAGTCTTTTTTTGCCAGGGAAAGTAACAAATCGACGTTTTTGGGAATACACATAGGTATCTTTGGAAAGCTATCATTCTGTCTACCACTCATAGAATCATAACCTATTAGTAGTGTCATTGCATCCGGCATTATGAATAAATAACTAGGATGCTTTAGGAAGACTTGAAAAAAAAATGTTTATGTTTCTGATTAGAAATAGAAGAAAACATCCTAGGAATTGGTTTATTTACTGTTTTATGTCAGACAGAATTCACATTGTTATTACTAATGCAGGATATTTATAGATTTCCAGTATATCTATTTATAGTACAAAAGCATGAAGGGAAACCAGAATTTTCAGGATTTTGGTGGTTTTTTTTTTTTGCTACTTATTTTTTAGCCAAATTCTAGGTTCTTTCGCTAGGGTGGGGGTGTGAGTCGGGGTAGAGAAAAACTCAGTCACACAAATACACTGTGAGGCCGCCTCTGTTGTTCACATCTGCTCCTAATCGTTGGGTGGTGTGCTGAGCTCTTCACTAAAGGGTTAGTGACACTTGGGAAGAGGAAGAAAATATAAATGAACAGTTTCTGCATAATGACTCTTCTCATGAAAATCTGACAGGATTTTTTTTTGGGGGGATAGCGTAGTATCTTAACAAGAGGAAACTAAAATAGGGAAATTTAAATGACTTGTCTAAGATTATAGGTATTTGTTACTGGTGTGATTCCAACTCACTTCTTAAATATTCTTTTATATACTTGGAAGGATGCCTTAGAATCTATTCAGTGAGCCATCCCCTCATGTACCCATACATTCTCCCACAAAACCGTTTCCTTCTCTTCATTCTCTTTTCAAGGTGTTTATCTACCCATTCATCCATCATCCATCTATCTTTTCATTCACCTTTTACGTGGACATATCTGAAACTTGAAAATATGATTATTTTAATTAAATCTGACTTTTGGCTGTGAACATCTGCATGTTTACAGTCCTTTCAGTGAGGCAGTTTGCAGTGCTCTTGAGTATATGCTCAAGGAGTGGGAGTGTTTAATGCACCAAGTTATCACTGGAGGTTTTGACCACAGGAAAGATGTGATTTGCCCATGGTGACACCCCTGTAGTATGGCCCAAAGTCAGATGGTGCTTTGCACCCAGCCAGAGGTGCCTGGGAAGACAGGCCTGGTGGTCTGCTCCTGAAAGGTCCCAGCTTGAAAGCCCCCTGCGGCACTTCTTCTCTGCACACAGGGGTTTGCTGACAGTCATCATCGACTCACCAGCATCTAACAGCAATAGCTGCAAGAAAACCTGGTTTAATGAATTTCTTTTTCATTCCATTTGCAGTGTTCTTCCAAGTACACAACATTTTGATTGTCCCAGAGTCCCTATATAAATACAGAAATTCAGAGTCAAGAGAGGACTGTCATTTTGTTATCCACTGTGTTCTTTCCCACTGTGCCCTTGTCAGTTATTTGGATAACAAGCTGCAAACTGTAATTGCGGTTACGACATCAGAAATCGATCTCGTATGTTCAGCTTCTATTAGTCCTCCGGCTCATCGGGTTCTTCAGAAACATAAGGAATATTAGCACAGCATTTTCGGAGCACCTTCCACTTTCTCCACAGTAAAAATGTCCCACTGTGATTTGCCCTTTAGAGAATATCATGAATAGGTGCTTAAAATAATCGTTATTTGTTTGAAATCCATTTCTCTTGTTTGATTGGTAATCCTAGGTGTCTCTCTTCTGTTTTCTTCCTCTTGCTTACATTGTCTACTACTGTATTGGATGTGTATTCACTGTAACCTCCCTTTCTAATGGGGTTTCTGTAGATGTTTTGAAGGAATTTATAAAGAGAGATTGTTTTATTGAAAATTAAGTATGTACAAAAGATCATCATATATGGATCTTTCATAATTTATATCAGGACTGCAAAGGATATATCTGCTTTAATGTAAGTTGGGGAGTAGTGCTCTCAGCCAGAATAATTTTTTATGTTTTCCCCAAATTGGTCTTTCAGTGAGAAACTTTGTGGCCCTTCCAGGCCACCCACTCCCCAATACATCCATCTATTCACTCAACCATTGACTCGTGACATTTAGTGTGCAATGGGACTTAAATGGGAGGATGCCTTCCAACCTTATTCAGTCGGCCATCCCTTCATCTCTTTCCTCCATCCATGCATTCTCCAATAAAACCAGGTATCCACACCTTTTCCTCCTCCTAATTCTCTTATCAAACAAGTTATTCATCCATCCACACTGATCCACTCACTTAAATCCCTACCCCATAATTGGTTCACTATTATTGTTCATCCACATTCTTGCCCAGTTGGATGTCTATTCACTCATCCCACACACGTTGACAACATTACAACTTCTATGTTTTTGGTTATTCTGTAATAAAAATAGAAATAAAAATGTTCAGCGATATTGACTCTCTTTACTTATTAAGTGGTTGAATAAGTATCAAATATGTGATTAAGTTACTTGGCAAAAGTGAGTAAGCCAGATTTGTATACCAGTTATTTTACTTAGCAAGGTTCATGCTCATTTTCATTACAAATCAATGTTGCATATTGAATTCTGACTTGGCATATGCTATTGAGTGTTTCTTAGAAGGCAGTCTTAAATCTGTCGTCGTTATTTGCTGTTAGGTGCTGTCAAGTCCTATTTGACGTAAAGTGACCAAATGTGACAGAGTAGAACTGCCCCTTAGGTTGCCTTGGCTGTATCCATCACAGATGGCCTAGTTTTTCACCCAAGGAGCTAGCAGGTGCTTTCTAAGTACCAACTTTTTACTTAGAAGCTGAGCATTTAATCATTTGCACCAATAAGAATTCTTTATTACTAGAACCTCTGGTAGCATAGTGCCTAAGGCACTTGCCTGCTAACCAGAAGGCTGGCAGTTCAAACTCACCAGCCACTCCTCGGAAG
>NW_006921596.1:23846971-23861676 GCF_000298275.1 Orycteropus afer afer | reverse complement strand
CAGCCACTCCTCGGAAGGAAGGTTGGGCAATCTACTTCCATAGTGATACTGCCTTGGAAACCCAAGGAGGGGTCGCTATGAGTCGGGTCTGACTTGACCGCACATAACAATGACAACAACAACAGTCTTATTTCTAGTTTGGTAAAAGCCATTGTAGTAGTAATTTTTAAGTTGAAACCCCACAAGAATTCTCCCCTTATATGCATTTTCATCTGAATATCTTAGTTCCTCGAATATCTTGTGCCTTTCAGAGAACTATCTAGTTTTACATTTTAATCATTATAAAACCCTGAAATGGTAGGATATGTTATTAAAAAACATTTTACAAACAAGGAATCCAAGACTTTGAGTTGTTTTTATGTGCCCTTGAGTCAGACCCGACTCACAGCGACCCCTTGGGTTTCCCAGGCAGTATCACTATGGAAGTAGATTGCCCCATCTTCCTTCTGAGGAGTGGCTGGTGGGTTTGAACAGCCAGACTTCTGGTTAGCAGTCAAGTGCCTTAGGCACTGTGCTACCAGAGCTCCCGAGGCTTTGGGAGGTTAAGTTAATCGCTAAGTGTGTTATAGTTTGTTCTAGTGTAGCTGTCTTAGCACGTTTTTGTTAGATGCCATCAAGTGAGTTCTGAGTCATAGTAACCCTGTGGACCACAGAACGAAACACTGCCTGGTGCCATCCTTATAGTCATTGCTTTGTTGGAGTCCTTTGTTGCAGGCAGTGTGTCAGTCCATCCAAGTGATGGTCCTTCTCTTTTTCTACTTTACCAAACACGATTTCTTCTCCAGGGACTCGTTATGCCTGATAACATGTTCACAGTACTTGAGGTGAAGTTTGGCCATCCTTGCTTCTAAAAAGCCTTCTGGCTGTATTTGTTTCCAAGACATATTTGTTTGTTCTTCTGACATTGGATGGTGTATTCACTAATCTTCCTTAACACCATCAATTCAAAGGCATCACTTCTGCACTCTTACTCATTGTCCAGCTTTCACATGCTTATGATGGATTGATCATAACATGGTTTTTATGTAGGTCTTTATATAAACAAAGATTTTTCTGTTACTTAATAACTGAAGTATTTTAGACTCCTGGAAGTTCTGTTTTCCATCAGTACATTGTTTCTTTTAAGAAAAATGAGACTTGTGAAATTTTGTTACTGGAGTCTGGCAAAAACAATGGATGTGCTATAAGGCTGGCACATTATGCTTCCCAACCTATAAAGCTGCGGTCCAGATGGAAAATGGTAGCAAATTTGCCAAGGTCAGGAATGTTGGCTTGGGGAGTCTCTTGGGAAGCAGCCTGCCAGTCTCTTTTTGTCAGTATTCTCTCTCTGCATTCCTATCAGCTGAGCAGACTGTCTTACTGTTTCTATCCCATTTCAAATTTTTGCAGAATAAATTGTTTCACAGACTGTGCCTGGACCATGTACCTTTATAGCCGTGGCTTCTGTAGTTACATTATTAAGTCTCTATTTCCATTAAGGGTCAAACTGGAAAGGGTTCTCTCTGTTGTCTCTTGCTTATCCAGAGGAATAGGAGGTCTCTAGACTAACTAGTTATGTTAGTCTTGATTAAAGCCCCAATAGACTTATGGTTAAATATATATGCTCTGTAATCTACTTTAAAGGAGCTCTGGTGGCATAGTGCTTAAGGTATTTGACTGCTAACCAGAGGTTGGCAGTTCAAACCTACCAGCCACTTCACAGAAGGAAGATGGGGCAATCTACTTCCATAAAGATTTACCTTCTGGAAAACCCCGTAGAGGTCACTGTGAATCAGACAATCAACTCAATGGCAGCGAGTTTCTTTTTCGTTTTGTGTTTTATAATCGAATTGACTGGGTTGTACATGGTTATGCCATTTAGTAACTGTGTGAGTTAGACAAAGTGAATGTATTTCTTGAGCTTTGGACCCTTCATCCCTGAAATAGGGATAGTTGCACAGTGACTTTATGAAGTTCCTGTGAGGACTAAATGAAAGAGTGTGTGTAGAGTGCATGTTAGTGCACTGCTGAAGCCTTGGTTGGCTCCCCGTAAATGTGAAGTATCATTATTATTGTTTCAAGATGTGAACAAGAAGCAGAGTCCAAGCAAAGAGAAGAAAGACTTTCTGGTTGATCATAGCTGAGATTTGGAAGAGACTGAAACATTATCTCCAGTATAAGATGCTATGCCCAGTACATGAGATAGTAAAAACCTCACTCGTTGGAGGATTATGTCCCAATTCATTTAGTGTTCCTACCCGTTAGAAATATCCTTGCTATCTCTCCTGAATCTTATTTAATGAAGAATACAAAAAAGATGAAGAATACAGTTTGCCTATCACTGATTCATGGTAGCTAGCTTTAAGAGAGGGAATAGAAGTGAATTTTTATTGAAATGAGCACTGCATATGTCTTAGGCCGGTAAAAGGACTCAGTCCATTATTGACTAAAGATGCCCAATGAATGTCTAAGTAAAAGAAAATACAAAATTGCTTACAAGATATAGGACATTAAGATAGGTCCTATGGAGACTAATATATATTAGACTTTAAAGGCATTTGCTGTGCTTGCTGTTGGAGATACAGTGATGAGTAATATACAGAGACCCTGCCCTTGTGTAACTTAGCCTTCAGAAGAGAAGCTCAACAGTGCAGTGCGTTCCTTTCCTGACTGCATTTTCAGGTCTCTACAGCCAAAAACAGCAGTTCACTTGGCCTTGTTTGTAAATATTGTATTTCTCTGGGCACCAGTCCCCATGGCTGGGTCAAGCTGTTCAATGCTCACACCAGCAGCTGACACAGAATGGAATGACAAAATGTCTGCACTATCAGGATGCTCCACGTTTGGTTGCTGTAAAACACTACCATGTGTTTGTGTTGTTGTTTTTTTTTTTTTTGGGGGGGGGGGTGGGCAAAGCAGAAATAATTTCCTGTGTAGGATGCTGTGTGACATTCTTTCTGATGCCAGTGAATATTGGATCAGGGATTCTTCTTTAGCCTTTCACCCCCTAGGCCAAATTTAAGAAAAATTTAATTTGTGTAATAATTACTGTGACAATTGCCATCATTTCCTTGCATAATTGTTTCCTTAGTATGTGTAATCGCAAGAGTAATTGTGTATTTCCAGTATGATCTTACTGAAAGCTTTGGATTTTTTCATGCCAATTGCATGTTGTTGTTATGTGCTGACTCATAGCGACCCCCCCCCCCCTTGGGTTTCTGAGGCGGCATCACTATGGAAGTAGATTGCCCAACCTTCCTTCCGAGGAGTGGCTGGTGGGTTTGAACCGCCAGCCTTCTGGTTAGCAGTCAAGTGCCTTAGCCACTGTGCTACCAGAGCTCCGCCAATTGCATACTTCTGCTATAATTTATTTCTGTGACATCTTAAGGATGGAGTGACCAGATGAAGTTAACTAACTGTATTGGAGTTCAGTTTAGATTTAGCTTATTAACATAACATTTTAGCATATAAAGGCATCTTAAAAGACCAGCATGATAGCCTCCTTCCTCCCATCCCATGTGTCATCACCTTTCATTGCTTGATTTAGCTCTAACGCATCAAGACCAAGTGATTTGTCTAATTGTGCTCAAATACAGTGATGGAGCTTGACTTTTTCTTCAAATGGGCCATTACATGTTTGGTTGACATCCTTTGTGAGATGTTCTGTACTGGACAAGAAGACTGGACTACAAATTAAAAATAAGCATATTTAAAGTCTTTGTGGGGAGTAGTTAAAAAATATATGAAGAATTTGTATGCCCTCCATACTTATCTTGTGGGAGAAAAAATGTGGCAGTCTGCTTACATAAAGATCTACAATCTTGGAAACCCTATAGGGCACTTCTCTTCTATCCTACAGCGTCACCGTGAGCTGAAATTGACTTGACAGCAGTGGGTTTGGTTTGGGTTTCACTTTCTAGCAACCTACTTATGAACCTGGATTAATGTGAAGTCCTGCCTTCCTGTTAGTCTCTGGACAAGTTCTCTAAAAATCTCTGCCTCTCAATCTTCTCATTGGTGAAATGGAGAAACGGTCCATTGGTTTTGTAGGAATTACGTTAGATTCATACATGTAAAGTGTTCATCAGAAAATAGGAAGCCAATACATATAATAATAACAATATGTCCCCTAATTTTTTTGTTCACTTGTATTTATCACCCACTAAACATTGGCTTCTTAAAAGGCAGAGACCATGTCTCTGGTGTTTATTACTTGATCCTCAGTTCCTAGGATAGTGCACCCAGGAGTGTATGTTGCTCTGCACATGTTTTTTAAATAAAGGGAGGAGGGTGTTTTGGACCACAGCCAGGCCAAGGAGTCTCACCACCCCAGGCCAGTTTGCATGTGGCCCTTGTGATGATTTAATTAGCACACATAACCAGCCTTTGGAGAGATGGTCCTCACACATGAAGTGATGCATAGAGTGTGAATATCTGGTGCATTTGGGAGACCTTTCGCTCCGTATTCCCACACAGAAGCCCCTGGATGGGGATAAATTGACAGCAGCAGTGTGGCTGCAACTGAATGAGCAGGTATTGGTAGACTTATTAGAAGTGAAGACTAACAGAGAAAACTACAGCTAGTGACGATGCCCTCAGAATCTCTCTAGGGTCCAGATCCGGAGTTCCGTGTTCATTTCTTACCTTTAAATTTACATCCTAGACAACCGAAAGTATTCTCTCTATAATGTCAAGTTGCATACTGACAAGCCATGTGGAAGTGTGTGTGTGGCAGGGGAGGGTACATAGTGAATGGAATGAAATTATGACGATAGAACACAATAGTCTGTGTTTCAGTATCATCATTGGCATAGAGCCGAGCGATCTGGACTTTAATGGGATTGAGGAAAATGAATCTCTTTAAAAGTGGTAAGGGCATAGTGCTTACTAAGTTGTTTTCATTTTTTCAGAATGCTGTATGTGTAAAAGGAGACAGTGGTGGTTCAGTCACAGAATTCTCACCTTCCATGCAGGTGACCTGAGTTCCACTCCTGACCTGTGTCACTCACGTACAGCTGCCATATGTCTGTCACTGGAGGCTTGTATGTGGTTCTGATGGTGAACAGGTTTTAATGGAGCTTGTAGACATACGCTCACTAGGAAAGAAGTCCTGCTGATGTGTTTCTGAAAAATCTGGCAATAAAAGCCCTATGGATCACAGCAGACCATTAATAACTGATTGTGCAGATCGTGGAGAAGTGGGTAGCATTACCTTGCATTGTGCAGTACATCTCGATGAGTCAGGGCCTCACCTGACAGCACATAACAAGGACAACTAGGTATGTAAAAGCTATCTTTGCATGGAGCCTTGGAAGCTTTTCACTGGGATTATAGTGGTTTCCAGTAGATAGGTATGGTTGAATATGATATGGAATAAAATATTTTTAGTTACTGCACCTGAACATGGCCAGTCCCTTTTTAAAAAATTTTCAAATCTGAAATCTGCAGGATAGATACTTATCCCCATATTATGGATAAAGTAATAGAGGTTCGAATAAATGTGTTAATTTCCCCAGGCCACATAGAGAGACTTGACCCTTAGCTTTGCTTTCTACTATTTCAAACACTGATGCTTTTTTCTTTCTTCAAGTATTATTTTTAAGTACAAAGGACCATCAAGATCTAAGATGATAACATAATTTACTACTCAGAAAAAGAGGAGCTATTGTAAAATTTAAGATAAATATGAAACAAAAAAGTTTTAACATAAAAATAAATTCATTTAGAGGGTCTCATTTTTTTTTTTAATTATTAGCAAAAATGTTTTGGATGTGTTACTGCTTTCTGTATCTCACCACTGCCTGATATGTGAATGGAAACCTCCAGGAATGATATATTATTCAAATTTTCTTTTTTTTAATAAAAATGCTAATAGAAATGTTATAATGCACATAAATTAAAGTGATCATAAATTAGGATTAATATCACAGTAATGAATTATAATCCCACATTCATTAAGATAAAGTAGCATTTCAATATTTGTTCTTGTTAATAAATTTAATACAATAAATGAAAGGGATACATTTTGAGATTCAATAAATATTTGATGTAATCCTCTGCTTTAACTTTTTTAAATATTCAAAAGTGAAGCAGGAGATCTAGATGCAATTTGGATTCTTTGTTGCTCTATTATGTCTCTTTTATAATCCTTTCTTTTCATTTATTGAAGCACTAACTACAATTTAAATTGGTGAAGAAAGGGAAAGAGCCTATTGTGAACAGAAAGGATCCCAAGAGAATGCAATGGCTTTTGGATTTCTAGGCGCTTCTTTCCATGAGATAGATTTTTTTTTTTTTTCTCCCAAAGGAAAAAGTATTTGAAATTTCACGGTGCAATAACTGGAACTATATTGGCATTTAAGCAACTGGGCTAAACTGGTAAAATGTACACTTCAGGGTTTTGAATCTATAAGCAATGATTTTTTTTTTTTTTTTTAAGAAAACGAGAAAGTATGCATCCTGCTTTATTGTACTATTTTAAACATACATATAAAGGGCACCATGTATCAGAACAGTCCTTTCTCTCACCTGAGAGTTAACTGTGAGGACTCTGAAGCCAGCATTTGTTTCCCAGTACCTACTGAAAAGCTTCAGGCAGAGTAGCTACTCAGTCAGTGTTGATTGCCATGACCTGAAATGCATCCAGATTCCTGTTGAAAGTTGTCACTTTTCAGGTGGGTTCCGTTTCTGGAAGATGTTCCTTCCACATCACGTTTTCTGGCCTTAGCATTCTAATCTGTAAAACTGGGAAAATTTTCCTAGACCAGAAGAATTGTTGTAAGAATCAAAGAAAACAAAATCCCTGTATAAACATGAGATTTCATGCTAGCTCGGATTTCTAGAGTTTATATGTAGAGAGAATTACAGAGTATATATGTATATATGTATATATTAATTTATATGTATGTATATATAACAGACAGACCTGAATTGAATTCTAGGTCCATCATGTTTGAGAGCTGATTCTCTGCCTTGTCCAATCTCTATTTTGTCTCGTGCCATATTTCCACATTCTAACTCTTTGAGTCTTGTAAAAATGGAGGGAATTATCATATGAGAAATGGTTCACATAATTCTCCATAGAAAATTAACATAAGTAAGTAGTAATGATAATTTTCAATACTTAGATCTGTATGTTTGGGGGGAAGGACAACCCACTACCATCGAGTTGACTCCTACTCATAGCAATACCCTTTGGGTTTCCAAGGCTGTGAATCTTTATGGAAGTTGATTGCCTCATCTTCCTCCCATGGAACAGCTGGTAGGTTTGATCCGATGACCTTCTGTTAGCAGCCAAATGTCTTACTCAGCAGATCTCCTTATCCATAAGTTGAATGGAATAACTATGTATATTTCTGTGTATGTGGGTGTGTGTATTTTTCTCCATCACTTTTTTAGCCCTCCAAAAACATGTACGTTTGTACTAAACAGGTCAGAGTATTTTGAAAGTCTTCTAAGTTACTTAGATATATTTCATTAGAACTAAAATGATATGCATACAGCTCCATGGACTCTTGATGTATTGATGTTAGTATAGTCAATGCAAAAAAAGAAATAATTTGATACTCACACGTTGTTGTCATGTGCCATTGAGTCGGCCCCAAGTCATCATGACCCCTCCTTGGGTTTCTGAGGTGGTATCATTATGGACGTAGATCGCCCAACCTTCCTTCTGAGGAGTGGCTGGTGTGTTTGAACTGCCAGCCTTGTGGTTAGCAGTCAAGTGCCTTAGGCACTACGCTACCAGAGCTCCTAAAAGGAGGTGGCTAAAAAAATAGAATAATAATTTGTAGATTATTCTAACCAATTATTGGCTAACTAATCCCACTTTTCATTTTAGCTACACACAGACCTGGATCCTGGGAGCAAAAAAATCAAGTATATCCTATCAGGCGATGGAGCTGGGACAATCTTTCAAATAAATGATGTAACAGGAGATATCCATGCTATAAAAAGACTTGACCGAGAGGAAAAGGCTGAATACACCCTAACAGCCCAGGCAGTGGACTGGGAGACAAACAAACCTCTCGAGCCTCCTTCTGAATTTATCATTAAAGTTCAAGACATCAACGACAATGCACCGGAGTTTCTTAACGGACCCTATCATGCTACTGTTCCAGAGATGTCCATTTTGGGTATGTATGTATGCGTTTTCAACAACGATTGAGTCAGTTAAAATACCCCCTAGCATGAAGCATGGAGTGTTGCTGAATGAAAGGCATTTATTAGGACCTTATCTCTAATTTGCATTTCCAAATCCCCTGTTTTGGCCTAAGTTCCACAGCTCAATAGCTTTAGTTCCCTACTAATAGGAACTGACGGAGCAGTTTTATTGAAATAGCTCTCCTCACACAACAGTACTTCAATAGGCTGAATTTGTATTCCTCCCTTAGCCGTGCAGTTCGAGTATTGTTACTGAGGCGGACTTATCAAGATTTGTTCCTACATGGCAGGCTAATCCTATTGATATTTGCTTGATGTTTAATTATTTGTTTGTGTATATTCACATGCAGATACAGCACTGAGAGGAATAGAGAAAAGTCTAGGTCTGCAGTCTTCCAGATAAACTGGAGTGAGCTTGGGGGGTCGAGTCTGGGGTGGATTGGGCAATCACAGTTACCAGAGAGACATCTGTTTGTGTCCATCTTACCTTAACTGAACTCCTTCAAGAGTACTCCTATTGCTGTTGGATCGATTACTTTTTTTTTGGTGAGCCATTGAAACATCCAATATGCTTTATTAAAAACGTGAGTTCTTTTAGATCATTGAAGCATCTCTTATGCTCTACAGAACAAGTTTATGGTCTACATTATATATATAATATACTTGTGTGTGTGTGTGTGTATATATATATATACACATATACATATATGTGTGTACATATATGTATGTGTGTATACATATATATGTGTATATATATTCTATATTATATCTTTTTAATCTTCCTGCATAACTTGACTTTGATAAAGGACCCCAGACTTTCATAATAGGAAGGATTTTAAGCTTCTCCTTGTCTGATAGATATAGGCAGCATCTCAAACTCAAAATTTTAGATCTCAAAAGTTATTTACATGTTAAAGTAATATGTGCCCTATTTTGTTTCAAAGTGCCTTTAAACTAATCTGTAGGGATGCAGGCTACATATCAAGGTCACAGAAATTAAAAGGCAATGGGTATGATGAGACAAAGACACAAACGTGAAGAGATAAAAATGGAAGACCAGATTGAGGTACATGTGGACATGCACATTAATTGTGTGAAGCCCCTCAGTGTGCGCAATAAATTAAGTGCCAGAGAAAAACCTGATCAAGGTTCCTATTTATAGATTCCATAATCCAAAATCAAACTGCTGAGAATTACAAATATTTATAGATATGAAGACCAGAAAGAATTATCCAGATGGATAAGATAGTGCCCTCCCACATATTTATTGTAGATGCAAATACAAGTGAAGTATCGATTGTGGTTTTCAAGGCTAACTTTGGGGCCCATTATCCGGTTCAGCGCACATTATCCTTACCTTCCCAATGTGGTCTCACATTTTCTTCTGTTTTAGTGCTTCGTGTAGGATGTGTGTGTGTATGTTTATGACATTACTGTTTGAAGTTAGTTTGGATATAACTTTTAAATATTTTTTTTTAATAGAATAAGTGACTTATATTGCAAGTAAATTGTTCTCACTAATTTTTCTTTTATCCCTGGGCCGCCTCCTCCAGTTGATGTGCTTCTCTGCTTGATTGACTTTCTGGTATTTCATTGCTGAGTCCTTAAGAGTTTCTTCTTCATAGTTCCCTTTTCCTTCGCCTCCTCTTCCTCCTCCTCCCTTTTCCTCCTACTGTTTCTTCTTCTCATTTTTCCCTCCCCCTCCTTTCTCTAGCCTCTTTCCCTGGTCTTCCTTGGTCAACTCATGTTTTCTGCCATTTGCTTGATTACGATGACTTTAAAATCATGTCCCCTGATTTGTCTGCCTGATTGAGATCTTAACCCACATTCCCAACTGCTTCATAAAAATTTTCACCTGGAAGTCCCAAAGACAGCTCAAACTCAAGACTAAATACTAAACTTTCTATTTTCTCTTAGGAATTTTTTTCTACTTTTTTCTTTGATTTTTAAAATAAGCCCAGTATACTCTAAAATCACCTGTTCAAAATCTAAGAGACCTGACTGAGTTATTGTTCTCCTTCAAAGCATCAGTAGCATTTTGCCCATTTAATCACTAATTCTGATCATTCCTGAGTCTGCAATGTAATATTAATATGACATCTTTTAAAATTATTAACACCCTCATAGATCTCAATTTCTCACAATGAGTTATCTCAATAATTTTCCAAATAGTATGCTTAATTCAAATCTTCTCATGTCTTAAATAATCTATGCATTTATGTCCAAAGAAATGTTTCTATATATTCTGTAGAAGTTCATTTTCCATGGGTGGTTTCCCAAGCATCATAGCCAGATGGCTTCCCATAGCCTGACCTCATTTGATCTCTTCTTTGTCACCTGCAACGTAATTTTGGTAGATACATCTACGGCAGCAGTGACTCGGAAGTCATTCCAGGTTTTCATATTTCACCCATGTATTTCCTCTGGTAGGACTCCACTTTATCTCTTGTGTAAGGAATTCAATTTTTTTTTTTTTTTTCTCCTTGAAAAATCTCATTCCTCTATGGCTGGCTAAAATGACACTTGGAAAATTTCTGTGGCATCATAGCAGAAAATTACCTCTGTAACAGCACTACCACCAGAAAAGCAAGAAAACAAAAAACACCTCCAAGTTTATACTTTTTGAGATTCTTACATATAAATAGGAAGTAAGAACCACTTTTTCTTTACTGCTGGTTTGGTCTATTTTCTCGAGGCAGGTTCTTACCTAACTCATGTTTTCATCCAGATTAGAATAAGACAGTTCTAAGGAACCAAAGACACCTACGACAGATACGGCACACTTTGTCTCAGTGACCAAGAAATGATGTACAGGGAGACTTATTTTTGGCCTATTCCTTTGTGTTCTACAAATGGCCATCGTACTGACCAAATCAATACCTAAGCTCCCATTTCTGTGCCATCTAGGGCATATGTCTGCCAAATATGTTGAGAAAATACACAAAACATTCCATTAACTTCAATGTCATTTTAAACTAAGATGAATTTTCAAGATATTATTAGATATATAATGCAGTATTTATGTGGGTCTAAATATTTGGTATGTCTATTTTTCTCTATCTAAAAGTTTTTCCTTGCTAAGGAAGTAGAGACTAAGAAAAAAAAAAAAATCCACACTCATATATAAATAGTTACTTTAAAACATTGTTTAGCCTGTGGCGTGTCTTCCAAATACCACGGACATTGTGCTAAAGTTGAAAGTGTGGATTTTGAAATAAGACAGACCGAGTTTTTAATTCTGGTTATGGCCTTTATTATCTGGGTGATTTTGAAGTTCATGGAGGTTAAATTATTTTCTATTTTCCTTACCTACACTGCAAGGATGATAATTTCCACCTTGCTTTCATTGTCTGAGAATTGCATGATAAAAACACCAGGTAAGGTTATCTTATCACATAAATAGGTCTTAAATATTTGGTTGCCACTGTGGTTTTTAAGGTTATTTTTATTAATCTATTTCCACCTTAGCTTTGGTCTTTTCCTTATGTATTGATTTTATGCATTGAGTCTGGTTTCTACTTGACTGCAGCCTCTCTGGTTAAAGGAAGCAGAAGCAACTGCACTATTTTATTGTCAAGTGTGAATTATTCCCTTCATTTCTCATGAAGGTGAATTTCAGGATGAAGGTCAGCTGCTATCTCCTTTCTCTCCCCATTACCACTATTCTCTCTCAGTCTGGCTCTTCCCTCCCCTACTTTCTTCTTCCATTTTTCTTCTTCTGCTGCTGCAGAAATGCCAGCACCTGCACCTGTACACCCTGAGGAATGCCAGCAAAGACTGGGGGATTTCATTGTGCAGAAAGTGAAAAATAAAATTCTAATTGAGAAATTTACCAATATTAAATTGAAATGAATGTGATGTTCAAGAACTGTCTGCCAGTTGACAAGCTGTCAAGACAAAATACACATATATATTTGCCCAAATGGCAGCCAAATTATTTTAGAAATATCTTATTTGCAAGTTGGAGACACAGCTCTTTTATATTCTACTGTGAATTTCAGGACTTGATGAGAATTCACTTTTACAGAAATACTGTAAAAGGACGACATTCAGGCTTGTCTGATTTTTAACTGTAGACCCCAAATTAGCATTGTTGAAGTTGAAAATTTATATATATTAAATTTCAGAAAGTTTATTCATATATATATATATGGGTTGGGAATGTTTTAACATGGACTGAGGTGCCTAAAGTACTCGACTGCTAACCAGAAGGCTGGCGGTTCAAACCCACCAGCCACTCCTCAGAAGGAAGACTGGGCAATTGATTTCTGTAGTGATACTGCCTTGGAAACCCAAGGTAGGGTCACTATGAGTTGCAATCAACTCAACAGCAGTGAGTTAGAGTTTTAAGTATATATATAAACCTGGGTTTGGGTGAAAGAATTTTTTTTTTTTTTTTACTTCAAAATAGAGTCTCAGTGTCTTTGGCTGCACATGTGGCTTCTACTTGCACATAGGACATAACCCCTCTAAGCCTCACTTTCTCCAGCTGTGTACTATACAGAATATTCCCTACCTAAAGTATGGCTTGGAAAAGTCCAATGATTATGTTTAAAGTGCTGACTATGTGGCCTAGCACAGAGTTATTGTCCAACAAATGTTAGTTCTTCCCCAACCTTTCCTTTCTAAGTTACTTCTACTGGTGTGATTCAGTAAGTTGCCAGTATGATGTGAATGGCTTGGTCAATGAAAAATTACTCGGCGAGTATTAACTGTATGCTTCATAAGTTCACATATTGGAATTAATGATTTTTATTCAAAATGACATATTAAGGTGGGGATGAAAAGGATGAGAAAGCAAAGTAGTGCTTACACTGGTATTCAGTGCTGCATTGTTGACTTCATGCTGTTATAAAACATAACACTAGAAGTTTTCTTTGAGAAACAAAGCTGCTCTAATGGAAATCAATAGGTATTGAAAAGTCACTGTATACCAGGAGCTAGTAATCCTATGCCATTGGTACTGATATCAACCACCCTACTCCTCATTATTTTTAATCAGAAAAATTGGGAAAATAATAGCTAACCCAGAGCCAGATAGATATTAAATGTAAGAGTTAGGGCTTAAGTCCAGGCATCTGGCTTTGGCTCCCAAGGGCTTACCCAATATGCTCTAATGATCTTTGATAATATCTCTAGAGAATTGTATTTAGATGAGCTCTATAATTCTGTTGCATATTTATAATAGTTATTTTTTCCAAGGTAGAAGAGCTCTTGAGGTCAGCATACTTTGCAAGTCAAATTGAGGAACTGAATGGAGAGATGGGCAAGGAGAAGGTTGGGGGAAGGATTACATTATTTTCAAGATAGGAATATTACCACTTTAAACATCTTTAAAAAGGCAAATCTCATTGCATCTCAGAGGCTTATCACTGCATAGTTTATGGAGGTCAGTTCACAGTATGACAAGTGGGTTTACTCTCCTTGAACAATAAATACAATACTAGTTGCTGTTGAGTCAGTTCTGACTGAAGGTGACCGCAGGTGTATCAGAGTAGAAGTGTGCTCCTGAGAGTCTTCAGTGGTTGACTTTCTGGAAAGAGACCGCTAGGCCCGCCTTCTGAAGAGCCTCTGGGTGCACCCAAACCTCCGACCTTCCTGTTAGTCACTGATTGCTTTAACAGTGGGCACCATCCATCAACTCTCCTTAAAAAATAAGACCTCTCAACTATGTTTAAGTCATTTCTTTCCATTATTCTTCTACCTTCTATTGACATGAATGTTACACTTTTTCTTCTGAAATATGTCTCTTTGTGGTAAACATCCTTACATCCTTTTTTTTTTCTAGGGAGGCCCATATAAAAGATACTCTAGTTTTTTTGTGGTCTTTATTTCATATTTGCAATAGTTTTAACCTTAGATAAAAGTTACAAATATAATCCAAACTTATTTTTCCTGAATTATTTAAGACTAAATTGCTGAAATGGTGCCCTTCCCCACCAGATAACTCAGTAATTCTTCTCAAATGGATCTTTTTCTGTGCCACGATAACATAGCCATCAAAAACTAGGAAATTAACATTGCTACTCCATTGTTATTGAATCTACAGACATCAATGCTCCAATTATTCTAAGAATGTGTTTTCATCATAAGGGGTATCAGCTATAGGACCACACTTGTATTAAGCATTATGCCCTTTTAGACTCCTCCTAGGAGCCCAGTTGGTACAGTGGTTAGAGAACTTGGCTACTAACCATAGATGGGCTGTTTGAACCCACCTGGCACTCCATGGGAGAAAGATGTGGCAGTTAGCTTTTGTGAAGATTTACAGCCTTGGGGAAATTCTGCTCTGTTCTGTAGAGTCACTGTGAGTCAGAATTGACCCGATGGCAGTGAGTTTAGGTTTCTTGGTCTAGAGTATGCAAAGCCACATATTAATTTAGTATGTAGCTAAATAGTAGTATTGCAAGTTATTATGATTTGAACTTACTTGGATTGGTTTGCTATGTCATTATCTAGTATATATGCTAGCCCCCAAGTAAAGAAGACTGCCAAAGGAATAATTAAGATGATTTATTTTGATATATATTTTTTATTATTAAGGAAACAATGCATCTCCCATA
>NW_006921596.1:23837681-23838904 GCF_000298275.1 Orycteropus afer afer | reverse complement strand
GGTCCAAGATTATCTTCTGTGTCTGTGTTAATTGGTTTCCCTTTTCTTTGTTGAAGAGGGTCTGTGCAGTCCTTCTACCTAGTCTGCCATCTTGCTGGAATCCAAGGAAAATAATTTTTTTAAAAATTATATTTTGAGGTATAGAAATAGAAGGGACATGGAGAATAAATTTTCCACATAAAAATATAAATGGTCATATTTATAGGGAAGAAGCTCTGGTGGCATAGTGCCTAAGGCATTTGACTGCTAACCAGAAGGCTGGTGATCCAAACCCACCAGCCAGTCCTCAGAAGGAAGACTGGGCAATCTACTTCCATAGTGATATCACCTTGGAAACCCAAGGAGGGGTCTCTACGAGTTGGATCTGACGACGGCAGTGAGTTTGGTTTGGTATTGTGAAGAGGGGATAAGAAAGCAAGGGAAATACGTTGTTGTTGTAATCGTTAGGGGTCTTCAAGTTGTCTCGAACTCATAAAGACCCGATACAAAACAAAACAAAATACTTCCTGGTCCTGTGCCATTCTTATAGTATTTGCTGTGCTTGAGCCCATTGTCACAGTCACTGTGTCAATCCATGTCATTGGAGGTCTTCCCCTTTTTCACTGACCCTCTAGTTTACCAAGCATGTTACCCTTCTCTAGGGACCAGTCCCTTCTGACAGCATGACCAAAGTCTGTGAGACAGAGTCAGGCTGTTATTTCTTCTAGATCTGGACTATTCCATCTTCAGCTATGTAAGTTATACCTGTTCACTTTTCAATCATACCTTCTCCTTGAGAAATGTATTTTGTAACTTGTCACATGAGTAGTGTTGTTGTTGTCACGTGCCCTTGAGTCGGACCCAACTCATAGCGACCTCTCCTTGGGTTTCTGAGGCAGTATCACTAGGGAAGTAGATTGCCCCATCTTCCTTCCAAGGAGTTGCTGGTGGGTTTGAACCGCCAGCCTTCTGGTTAGCAGTCAAGTGCCTTAGGCACTATGCTACCAGAGTATTGAACATTTCATTTCACCAAGGTTATGGAAATGCTTACACCCATCTCCCGCCTTTTTAAGTGGAATAACGAAACAGCTCTCGAGTACAATGAATAAAAGTGACATTTTAGGATTAGTAAATAAGCAAATTTTTTTTTTTTTAGGATCTCCCTGAAATTTTATTGATATATTTGTGCCATTGGTAAAAATGACTTTATTCATTTTACTTTGTTGGGATGCATGGCACCATGG
>NW_006921596.1:23833898-23837581 GCF_000298275.1 Orycteropus afer afer | reverse complement strand
GGGTTTGAACCGCCAGCCGTCTGGTTAGCAGGCAAGTGTCTTAGCCACTATGCTACCAGAGCTCCTTATGATGAAAATAGAGGAATGGTTTTTGACATGTATATTTGTTGATTCCCAAAGATCTATGCTTAAGACTATCCAAATGAGAAAGTTGTTAACAGTTAACTGTGAGAGGTGCCTAAAATGCCTTACACTTCTTAGAGGCATTAAATTATTTATACATAACGGCAGTGAGTAGCAGTGCTAATCCTTAGAATAGGCTTGGTGAACAGAACAAAGTTGAGAATATAAATGGGACTTAATTTGAACATGTTCTCTCTTGCTCTTCAGTACTAACTAAATTTTCAGTTTATATTAATAATCAGTTAATCAATAATATACCAAAATAACTGATCTGATGGATTAGCTCCCATCAGATTGCTGATTATACTTCATACTTTACACTGATGAACTCATATCCCTAATCTTTTTAATTTTAAAGCTGTTGGGTCCAAACCTGAACCTATAAAAAATACAAAACAAACAAAAACATATCCGTGTATATTTTCATACAGGTAGAAGAGATTAGGAAAGTTTGTTATAAATTATATAGAAACGCAGAGCTTCATCATTTTGAAAAGAGTTAAAATTTCAGAATGATTTAATACAGAGCTGTTGCAGCAGCTTAGACCCAATCCTGTTGTGGGTTTTCATTACCAACATGAACTAGGTGTTTTCAGTGGTCTCTTCTTGAAGTATATTGGTCTGTGGACTTAAGGATTTTGAATGAGAAGCAAACCATCTTTGCATTATTTCTGGAAGAGGAATTCTCAATCCGTAACCCATAAAAACTCTTCAAAATGGTATAAATCAAAAGAAAAAGAGCTATTTATGAAATAGCTCATTTGATTTTATGAGTTGTATTACTGGCCTCGGTATAATAGAATACTACATTTAGGGTATACAGCTTTTCACCAGATTACCTAAATGCCTGAAACATGAACCTACTGAAAAGAAATTCGACAATTTCTGACCCTAACTCCACCTCCATAGTAAAAAATGAGTTTCTCCTTGAGTAATGGAATTTGATGCTTTTGGTTTAATTTAGAAACCCTAATTTCCTCATAGGGAGCTCTGGTAGCATAGTGGCTAAGGCACTTGACTGCTAACCAGGAGGCTGGTGGTTCAAACCCACCAGCCACTCCTCGGAAGGAAGATGGGGCAATCTACTTCCGTAGTGACACTGCCTCGGAAATCAAAGGAGGGGTCGCTATGGGTCGGGTCCGACTCAATGGCATAAACAGCAACAACAATTTCCTCATTGAAATGCCTCTCATAATTTATATTAGGGTCTCAAAGGATTAAAATGAAAGGATTGGCCTATTACAATCTAAACGAAGAGGAACATCAATGGTATATTTCAGTCTGAGGCTTTACCAGGTCATTTCAACTGTGGACCAATGACCCAATGGTTTCCAGGCCTGTTCACAGCAGCAGTTAACATGAAAGTTCTGTTTCTTCCCCTTTCCTTCTCTGGAGCCCTACCCATGCTCATTAGAATTATCTTAAATTCAGTGTAATTATCCTCATGTTGTTCGCCTCCCCCCCCCACAAGGTTCTTCAGAAGTATACCTTCTACCCACTCACATTTTGGTTCTTCCTATTTCTAGATATATTGCTTAACCTCTCTGAAAATTACACCCCACTTCCCTTTTCTCAGATAAATCTCTTCTGGCCAACACTTCATCCAGGCCTTCCCAGAGCTCTTCTGAGGAAAAAGATTCTACTACTTTCTATTCAAGTAATCTTCTGGTACTTGAAATAGTGAGAAGTATTTTCAAATCAGTAAACATGCACTTATCATAAGGAAAATCAAAACACTCAAGAAAACTGACTATTATGGATGGAAGATTGAGAAACTGAGAAGGGATTCCAGCCAGACAATCCCATGATCCTTTGGACTTACTTGTCTCTTTGCTGTCATATGCAAATTATTATTTTAGGATTCAATATATTTTTGATTCAGTAAGCAAAAGGGAGCAACCTTTGAGTTATTCCAGTCATGTGCATGTCTAGTGCTCTGTGAATTAGCATTGACACCCACAGTGTAATGAGCATTTTGTTTCTTAGCTATTCCAGGAAATCATGAAATAAAGGAGGCTGGAAAGTAAAAGCTCAGAGAATTCAGCCTTTGCTCACTTTCGCCTGTCAGAGAAATGAGTCAACTGCGTGTCAGGGCAGCTCCAAGCCACGCATTTGTGAAATTCTGAAACCATGGCCGAAAATGAATGTGGGACACCTTTGGCTGTAATTTGGTATGCGGCATGCTCTTCTCAAACCTTGCCTCTCAGAGCCAGTAGGGGTTTCTTAGGTCTCTATGTGTATATTACTGTTTTTCTTTTAACTTTGATACCTGGTATCATGGGCTTAGAGATTGTACTTTCTGGATTCACTAGACTTTGAAGATTGCTGTTTGATTTCTAAACCCAAATGCTTTTATTCTTGGATTGATTGGGAATCACTGTTTTATGAGGCTAGTTCTATTTTTCCCCTATATTCTCCACCTGTAACATTGCAAAGATAAATATTTGATGACATTTTTATTGCATAGAAAAGCACATAGGTCAATAGATAGGAAGTGAAAGGGAAATTATGCATCGCTTGTTAAAAGAACTAAAAAGTAAAGATAAGCATCAGACCTATGGGGAAGAACAATGTTAGCAGGTGAGTGTCTGTGTGTCTCTGCATGTTAGTGTGTGTGCATTTCAAGTGCAATTAGAC
Source organism: Orycteropus afer afer (assembly GCF_000298275.1). NCBI lineage: Eukaryota > Metazoa > Chordata > Mammalia > Tubulidentata > Orycteropodidae > Orycteropus > Orycteropus afer. The sequence goes on along the minus strand of NW_006921596.1, from coordinate 23,834,821 downwards.
ACCTCACCCCCCCAAAAAAGAAACCCACTGCAATCAAGTCAATTCCAACTCATAGTGACCCTTTTAGGACAGAGTGGAACTGTCTTGTAGGGTTTCCAAGGCTCTAAATGTTTTACAGGAGCTCTAGTGGCATAGTGCCTCATCTTTCTTCTGTGGAGTAGCTGCTGGGTTCAAACCGCTGACCTTTTGGTTAGTACCCAAATGCTTTAACAACTATCCCACCAGAGCCCCTTGTCCTAAAAAAAGACAAGAGGGAAATATTTATTTATTTATTTTTTAAGGAGCTTTACTTTATTAGAAGCTGAGGATATGAAAATGAATAAAATTTCTTATGTGGTTCAGTTATTATAAAGGAAACATATACTCATAGACAAGTACAATATATTGATAATCAGCCAAGCCTAATCTTCTATCTTTATTTTGTTAGTTAATGGTACTATCAGTCACATAAATATCTGGACTGGAAATCTGGGAGGTATCCTTAAATTCTCCTTTTTTATGCATCAACTGAATCCTGTCAAACTTCTCACTATCTCTTACTTTCTTATTCTGGCATCCAAGTTTATGGACTTCCCATCTTCCTCTTGAACTATTTATTTGGTTTGCTCCCTGCTGCTAGCACTAACTCTCACCTTATTTTGCAGCTTCCCCACTGTTACTCTGCAAGTTACTCCACATATATTTATTGAGTGTAGTAAATACTGGGAATTAAAAGTCTCCCATGATTCTTAGGTTTCTGGCTTGGATGACTTCATTGATAATGTACTGTTGTTGTTGTTACATGCCATCGAGTTGGAGACAACTCATAGCGAACCCTCCTTGGGTTTCTTTTCTTTTTTTTTAATTTATTTATTGTGATTTGGGTGAAGATTTACAGAGCAAATTCACTTTCCATACAGCAGTTCACATATACTTTGTCTCAT
>NW_006921596.1:23822572-23828948 GCF_000298275.1 Orycteropus afer afer | reverse complement strand
ATTATATCATATGGTGGTGGTGGTTGAGGGCTGTCAAGTTGATTTAGACTCACAGCAAACACATGTGACAGAACTGCCCTATAGGGTTTTCTAGGGTGTGTGGGATCAGATCACCCGGTTTTTCTCTCTCTCAGAGCTACTGGGTGGTTGTGTACACCAACCTTTTTGCTCAGCAGTCAAGCTCTTGACTGTCACAAGAGCTCCTAACGTCATATGGTAAGACCATATTTGTCTTTGGGAAAAAAAAATGTAAACCACCTTCCAACGTGATTTTAACATTTTGCAATCCCCTAGCAATGAATGAGAGTTTTTGTTTAGTTTTGTTTTTTCCCCCCAACGTGTGTTTTATTGTTGTAAAAAACAAACAAAAAATCCCCAGAATTCAACATTTGCCAATTAACTATCTCTTTTACCTCCTTCCTTCTGCCCTTGAAAACCACTCAACATCTTTGGTCTCTATTCATTTGCCTATTCTAGACATTTCATGTAAGTTGGATGATATAATATTTGCCATCTTGTAACTGATTTATTTCAGTCAGCACAGTATTTTCAGTATTCATCTAGGCTGAATGAGAATCCTTGCTCTCTATCCTTGACAGCAGTTGACAGCAGTTAACATTATTTTGGGTTTTAGCCATTCTGAGAGGTGTGTGAGGAGTCCCTAGGTGGCACGAGTGGTTAAGCTCTAGACTACTAATGGAAAGACTGGTGGTTCAAACCCACCCAAAGGCACCTCAGAAGTAAGGCCTAGGTCATAGCCTTGAGAAGTCTATGGAGAACTGCCGTGGAACAGTTTACTCTGCATGCATGTGATCATCCTGGCTTGGAAATGACTCCCAACAATAATAGATTTTGTCATGATATCCCATTGTTACTTTAATTTTCATTTCTCTGATGACAAATAATGATGAATGTCACTTCATATGCTTATTTTCCATCTATGTATCTTCTTGGGTGAAGTATCTGTTCAAATATTTTACAAAGTTTTTAATTGGGTGGTTTTCTTATTGTTGAGTGTTAACAGTTCTTTTTGTAGTTTAGAATGTAAGTCCTTCATCATATATGTGTTTTACTTGTCTTTTGATTCTCTGAGCAGTGTTTTCCAAGAGCAAAGATTGTTAATGTAATAAAGTTCAACTTGTCTCCCTTGCTACCCTGTGGACCATACTTTCAGTGTTTTACTGAAAAACTCATCACCAGACCCAAGGTCATGTCAAATTTTTCCTATCATTCTGTTAGAGTATCTATGATTTTCCATTTTCCATTTAGGTCTATTGACCCACTTTGGATTAAATTTTTGGTTAGGTATGTAAGTTCATTTTCTGCATATGGACATACTGTTGTTACAGCACCATTTGTTGAAAATATTGTCCTTTCTCAAATGAATTGTCTTTGTGCCTTTGTAAAAAATCAATTGATTATACATCTGTGGATCTCATTTTGGACTCTTTACTCTGTTCTGCTGATCTGTATGTCTGTTCCTTTGCTGATACCACACTGTCTTGATTATCATAATTTGCAGTAAGACTTGAAATCAAGTGGTGTGACGCCTCCAACTATATTTTTCTTCTTTAATATTGTGGTGGCTTTTCTAGGTCCATTGCTTTTAAGTACAAATTTTGGGATCAATTTGTCAGTATATACAAAGTGACTTGCCAGGATTTTTATTGGGATTGTGTTGAGTCTATATATCATGTTTGCAAGAATTGACATCTTTACAATATTGCATCTTTTAGTCTATGAATATAAAATATCTCTCTGCATTTATTTAGATTTTGCTCATTACTGTTTTATACTTTTCTGCATATATGTCCTGTACATATTTTTAATTAATTTATAGGTGCTACTTTAAATGTTATTTTTTAACAAAAATTTCAATTTCCAGTTATTAATTGCTATTACATAGAAAAGCAGTGAGTCTTGTATGTTGGTCTTGTATTTTGCAGTCTTGTTACATTCACTTATTAGATCCAGGAGTATTTTGTAGATATTTAGGGTTTTTTATATAGTGATTCATGTCATGTGTAAATAAATACAGTTTTATTTCTTTCTTTCCATCCATATACCCTTAATTTTTTTTTTTTTTTTCGTGTCTTATTGTACAAGCTAAGCCAGGTGTTGAACAGGAGTTTAAGGAAGGACCTCATTCTTGATCTAGGATGAAAGTGTTCAGTCTCTCACTATTAAGTATGCTATTAGTGATACATACTTTGTAGATTTTATCACCCAAGATGAGCAAATTTTTCTAAATTTCTAGTTTTCTTAGAATTTTATAATGAATTAGTACTGGACTTTATCAAATGATTTTTTCTCAGTTGATATGATTGTATAATTTTCCTTCTTTAGCCTGATGATTTGGTAGATTGCAATGATGGATTTTCCAAAGTTGAGCATTCCTTGCATATCTGGAATAATGTACATGATTACAGTATTTATCTGAGATTTTATCTTATTTAAAGACACCCATTTTAACTAGTTTAACTAAAATACTAACCCTATCGACAATTTATAGAACGTTGTAAAGGGACCATTCATTGATTATTTGGCAAAACAGTGGCAGAAAACCCAGAATAAAAAACAATTGGTCAAGTTAGAGAAGAACAGAAATACTTGCATGAATTTTAGTGATCAAATTATAAGTAGGAACTGTTTGAAAATATTTTCCAACTCATGTTCCTTTGAACAATGCTAACCAAGAAGATTGTATATTTTTCTTCTTATGGTCTAAATGGTTCTCCTGATTCTTCTTAACAATGTGCTCATGGACACTCTCTGTTCACTTTAATAGCAGTGTTACCCTACCTATTCCTGGTCTTTGAAAGTTAATGTGAAAATAGAAATGAATACCTGAATGAGTATCTTGTAGTCAACAATCACCTGTTGAAAGCTTTCCTGTTTCAAGGCTGCAGTGAATGTATACTGAGAGTCTTTCTAACTCATACTGGGCATATTCTCTAGGAGGTTTCCATCTCTCAACTGGTGGTGTGGGAAATCTGCAGCCATTTTGTATAGGACTACTTTTGTTGTGGGAGACAGGCAGACATCTGACCAACTTTAGATCAATTAGTCTCAACTACAGGCATTTTTCTGTGAGGAGTGAAAGGATTTTGAAATTTTATCTCTCTAGGATTTGTTGTTGTTGTTGTTATTTGCCGTCGAGTCAGCCCCGACTCATAGCGACCCCTCCTTGGGTTTCCGAGGCAGTATCACTACAGAAGTAGGATTGCCCAACCTTCCTTCCGAGGAGTGGCTGGAGGGTTTGAACCGCCAGCCTTCTGGTTAGCAGTCAAGTGCCTTAGGCACTATGCTACCACGACTCTCTAGGATAGTCATCATAAAAAGTATGACCTTGGGAACCAACAGGTAGACGTATCTTCTCATGGTATGTATTAGAGAAAGAGAGGTAAGCTGGAGCAATAAGGCACAGCAAGTCAAGGTGGTGTGAAGTCATGGTATGTATTAGAGAAACACAGAACGAAGACAGAATGAAAGAGGCAGCAGAGGGAAGAAAAAATGAGACACATTGAGACATCCTGCTGAATGTTTTAGTCTCTCTTTCTAGAAACATACTGAGTGAGCTTTAGGTACCTTCCCATCTCAGGATTCCATGACACTTCCATCTATCTATAGATGACAGCTCAAATGAAGAGAAATACTAGGCTTAAAAACAAAAATTTCCTATGAAAGTGAGTCAGTTGGATGCTATGAGTGACAGTAAAAATTAAGTCATCTCAAAGAATTTTGGTCTATTAAAGAGGGGACGAACCATATTGTTTTCTTGGCTATGTAAACTACATAAAGAGAGCAAATACTTATGCTCATTAGACTTATAGGCAGTTTCTCCTTGTAGGGATTTTGAGAATAGACTATCACTCTTGTGTCTTCCTTGTGAAAGATTGGACTCTTCAGGGCAAGCTGTTTATTAGGAAGTATCTTCCTACTAGACTAAGAGTACAAAAGGAAGGTATTTTCTTCATCTGCCAAAGACGGCTGCACAGATGAGAGCTGTAAGATGAAATGATAAATCCTTGGAAAAGCTAGAGCCAAGATGGGGGGTAGGATGTTCTGTTCACCAGGCATATGAAAGCATCATGCATCTCCTTGAGCTGGGAGAGAAAGCAAAGAGAAGGCAGCATCTCAGTTTGGTATGCAAAGAGACGATTCATGCTGCGCCCAGTGTCCCTCCTCCCTCCGTTTATATTCACAGATCCTGTTAATGGCTGTAAAATAACATATAGTCTTTTGTTATTTGTTCTTCAAAACAAAACAAAAAAATTATTAAAGAAAAACTAAATGATCAAGACTGAAAACAAAGTGCAAAATCATTCCTGTGCATGTTTTTGTTGTCCTTACTCTTACCTTGACAGAATAATCTGAATAATGATTATCACCCCAAATTTTCTTTTCTTCTTTTGTTGCTATTCCTTTGTAATTATTAGGGCTGCTGATGCCATTACGGGACAGTGAAATAATATCAAACAATCCACACACCTTTATGGATGTTGCACAAGTTACAATGTCAAAATTAAAGGAGAAATGCCAAGATCCATCTTCCTAGCCACCCTCACGGTGCCCTACAGCCTGGAAAAACACTACATGAGTTCACAGGGAGGGCCTTTTAGGGAGGCTGTGTGATAAGGCAGAATAAGACCAGGTGGTAGGAGTTGGCGTTGTCTTCACCATTGGTTTCAGGGTGAAGGGTGTTGAGAACTTAGATTTTTCGTTAACATGTTGTTTGTTGTTGTTATTTGCCATTGAGTCAGACCTGACTCATAGCAGTCCCTCCTTGGGTTTCCAAAGTAGTATCACTATGGAAATAGATTGCCTAACCTTCCTTCCGAGTGAACTGCCAGCCTCCTGGTTAGCAGGCAAGTGCCTTAGGCACTATGCTATCAGAGCTCCTTTATCATAGACAATTCTTATTCCTTCTTTGGCTTTTTCACATGTTCACCTTTTCTTTTGATATTATTTTGAATTCTGCATGGAAACATAATATCTATACAGGAAACTGCATATATGGTAACAGCACAAGCTGAACATACTTGTGTAAATGACATCCAAAGCAAAAATCAAAATGTCAGTCTCCCGGCGAAACACATGCTCGTGACCCATTACTGTTGCTGTCACCACAAAGGGAATCATTATCCTCACTTCTCACAGCATAGATGAGGTTTGTCTGCATAGCGCTTTATCAAATGGAGTCACATACTATGCACGCTTTTGTGTCTAGCTTCTTTTTCGCAATGATGCAAACAAACTTGAAACCAGTCTACCAAGTTCACAAGGTATTTAAATGAAGCAGTGAAGGTATTCATTCTTAGATTCATCCATTCCCTGCATCACCCATCCTTCCTTCTTATTTGCTGCTTTTTCTCCTGGCTCTGAAAGGAGACTTGAATATTAGAAATGTCATTTTGAGTGGTCTTTATCTTTGTGGCTCAAGGTAGCTAAGTAGAGCCGTGTATGCTAAGGCCAGGATTGCTGTCCAGGCCTCTCCCCAGCACCCTGTTTTGGTTTGCCCATGGTAAACCCACCCCAGTGATATATTTCAAATGTCTCCAGCCTGCCTCAATCACATCTCACCTGTTTCCCTATGTTGTTTGTTGTTGTTGTTATTTGCCGTTGAGTTGGACCCAACTCATTGCGACCCGTCCTTGGGTTTCTGAGGTGGTATCACTATGGAAGTAGATTGCCCAACCTTCCTTCCGAGGAGTGGCTGGTGGGTTTGAACCGCCAGCCTTCTGGTTAGCAGTCAAGTGCCTTAGGCACTATGCCACCTGTTTTCCTATAGCAAATGCTATATTAAAGTCACATTCTTTAGAAAAAAGAAAAAGAAAAATATTCTCCCACTATTATGACTCCTATTTTATTTCATTTGTTTGTTTCAATCCATATTTCTTTTCTTTAACTGTCATCAAATTCACTTAACAGGTATTTATTAAGGACATTTGATTACAGACAGTAAAGTCACAGAGGTGAAAGTTGTGTTTGGAGATAGATAGATTTAATGGTTAGGATTTATTCTTTGGAGTCAGCAGACCTTGTTGTAAATCCTTGCTAGGTTCTTTAGGCATAGTACTAAACCTACATTTAGACATTTGACATCCACCTTTAGGATTTTTACTGAGTATCAAATGTGCCATTAACCTACATAAAAGAAAAAACAAAACAAAACAAAACTTCACTGCCATAGAGTCGGATCCAACTCACAGGGATCCCTCCTTGGGTTTCCAAGGCAGTATCACTATGGAAGTAGATTGCCCAATCTCATGTACTATTAAAGAAAACTATTATAACTTTATTTATATAAATTGTGATTCAGAAAGGAAGCTTTATCTTACACTAGTATCATTTCCCCTACATAGAAGGTGTGGTG
>NW_006921596.1:23812894-23820445 GCF_000298275.1 Orycteropus afer afer | reverse complement strand
GTCTGCATATCTCAGGTTGTTAATGATTCTTCCTCTAATCCTGATACCACGTTTTTCTTCCTGCTAACACAGCCTCAGCCCGAATCATATGATTTGATTTTTCCGCATAAGGTGCTATGTCTCTACTATCGATAAAGACCTTAAGAAATGGCCACAGGTCCTCGGAGTCATGAGGAAACATGCGATTTTAAAGGATATCCTTCCATACTGATTTTAAGCAAGTCGAATTCCAAGTGATATCTCCATGTCCCTGGATGGTCTGGGTAATCAGAGTCACTGCTGTGATAATCCTTCTCCCTCTAAAGAAAGCAGGTTATCATCCCTGCCAGATTATGTGTCCGCTGGAGGAAGATATGGTTCAGAAAGAATATTCCCTGAACGTGCCCTTGCTTGGCGTGTGCCAAGACATAAATATGCATTGTGAATAACATGTTGCTCTCCAAAATATGGAAAGCAAACCACCAGGAGCACTCTAGGTCTACAAGGAATCATTGCTAATTAACTTTAAATTTGCAGTGAAAGATTTATATCCATTTCACTTCCCTTTCAGCCCTTTGGATTATATTGAAGAAAAAGTTTCCGTGTTATGCTAGTATGTGTTTAAGAACTTTCTGACACTTGCCAGTATCTTATCAGAACAAAGAGCAAGCAGATTTGGGGATGAAAGGCAGGTGACAATGTCTATACAAGTGTTTTATATATATATATATATATACACACACACACACACACACACACATATATACATATACATATATACATATATATATATGCGGAAAAATCAAGTCATATGATTCGGGCTGAGGCTGTGTTAGCAGGATTATGTGGGCTCTGCTTAATAGCGAAAAGATTGATTACTGCAATGTGGAAAACATTTCAGCATCCTTTCTTCATTGTTAGGCCTAAGAAATCTAGTACACGTAGGCAATTAGCACCACATTCAAATGAGCTCACAGGTGGATGCATTTAAAGATGTGTGATTGTTTTATATATTGGGTGGGAGCTTTTCTGTTATATTCCTCTAATAAATCACATTTGATCAGATGATATTTCAAAGGCTCATGAATAAACTTAGTTATTGCTGTACTATCAGCACTGTGAGAAAAGCAATTTTTTAATTTATTTGTTGTTGTTGAGAATATACACAGCAGTACTCTGATGGCCTAGTGCTTAAGGCATTTGACTGCTCACCAGAAAGCTGGTGGTTCAAATCTACGAGCCACTCCTTGGAAGGAAGGTTATACAATCTGCTTCCGTAGTAATACTACCTCGAAAACCCAAGGAGGAGTTGCTGTGAGTCGGATCTTACTCCACGGCAGTGAGTACACCAATTGAACAATTTCTACATGTACAACTCAGTATTATTGATTGTATTCTTCAACTTGGGCAACCATTCTCACCCTCTGTTCTCATATTATTCCTCTCCTATTAACATAAACTCACTGCCCCCCAAATTTCCTATCTAATCTTTTAAATTACTATTGTTAATTTGATCCCATATAGATAGTTCTTAAGGGAGCAACAGTGTTTTGCTAGTTAAACTAAAATACTATGTGGTTTTAAGGAAAGTTCAGGGATATTTTTGGTTTAAGGTTTAAAGATTATCTCAGAACAATAGTTTTGGGGGTTCATCCAGCCTCGGTGGCTCCAGAAATTATGGATTACCTGAGAATTTGAAATTCTGTTATGTGTTTTACCCCTTTTGATCGGAATTCTTCTACAGAGTTCAAAAAGGCAATGTTAAAATATCCCTACTCCTAGGCTCAGAGACAAAAGCAGTGTTTCGTTTGGAAGGGATATTAGATATGGCAGGTTCGGTTCGACTTGGAATTTTCTTTGAACAGAAAAGATACTGTGGATTAATTCTAAGATGTGTGGGAAGTTTTAGATACATCAGTACTTCAAGTTCTACAGACCTTCTGTTACTACAGAAGCCAATTTAGGGGGGCTGCTTAGATATGTGGGATCTAAGTCAGGTTAAAGACAGCTTAAAGAACATAAAAATGTGCTTCACAGTTTTTGATTTAATGCTTTCCTTGACATGTTCAAAGTTAAAAGCTCAGGCTTTGAAGTCAGACATACGAGTGTTTGAATCATGGATCTTCCCTTAACTACTAGGTGTCCACGAGAAGGGAATTCAACTCTCCTTAGCTGAGTTTTTGTTCTTTCAAATGGAATTTTTAAAAGGGGACGCATATGTGGAAACATAAAATACTTTGCCTGGCAGGCACAATATCTATAAATGACAGTTTTGTGCATGTTCTGGGGTACTACACTGTGTCATCAATAGAAATGAATTTTGTTTTTCTTCTCTGATAATTTTATTTAGGATAAATTTTAAGATTTACACTAGTTTGAAACAAATGATCTTCTGTTACTTTTATTGCTGGTGATGTTCTTATCTTGAAGTACTCATTCTCTTTGCTTGTGAGATACCACTCTCTCATTTATTACGATTTTTAAAAAATTCACACCTGCAAAATTAACCTCTTATTTCTGATTTTTTCATCTGAGGTCCAGGTCTGAACCTCACACATGCACGTGTGACATTGAGGCGACTTTGTAACAACCACCACATTCAAGACAATGTACCAGTTATTTATTATTACATAATATTATTACTACAGATGTCAGAGCTTATAAACACATGTTTCTTATCTCATCGTTTCTGAGGGTCAGGAGTCCATGCAGGATGTTTGTAGATCCTCTGCTTCAGAATCTCACAAGGCTTCAATCAAGGTTTCAGCCAGGACTGAGGTGACCTTTCAGTCTCACCTGGGAAAGAACCCAATTCCAAGGTCATGTGGTTGTTGGCAGCCTTTATTTTTTCACTGGTTGTGGTCTGTGGGTCAGTTTCTTGGCTGACTGTGCCTGGACATTACCCTCCACTTCTTGCTGTGTGGCAGTCCTATATAGCAACTCAGAGCACAGCAACTTGCCCCTTCACAGTCAACAAGGTAATGAGTTTCTGAAATGACAGCCAACCTAGTCTCATGTAATATAATCACATGCATACAATTCCATGTGACCTGTCAGCTTAGCTATATTCCGTTTGCTAGAAACAAGTTATAGGTCATAATCATTCTTGGCCCCTCCTCTCTGGTTTCACTCTAGCAGCTTCATCACAACCTCTAGAGTCTCTCTGTTGCTCCTAGAAATAAATGTTGATGGATTCAATGCTTCTGTAATAAAGAAGGGTCACCTTCTACTTTCTGGAAAACTGCTCTTTCACCCCTTGCTATCCTAGTCTAAGGAACTATTATCTTTCACTTGAACTCTGCTTATTCCAAACTGACCGTACTCATTTTCTCTTGCCATGTTTTAAGGAACTATCGGATCATGACATTCCCTTGCTTGATAAGTTTCAATTTTTTCCAGTTTTTAGGATATCATTCAAAATTCCTAACCAGGATGATAATTAGCTACATGATTGAGATATGGCAAACTTGTCCATCTCTTTGAGCTCTACACTCTGTACGGTCTGTGAAGGCTTCAAAGTCCTCATTCATGACATTACTTCCTTTCTTTTCCTTCACTCAAGTTAATATGTGTCTACCGTCTAGTTAGTGGTTTACCCTTCCTCTCCCACCCACCCTTGGTAACCATCAAATAATATTTCTTTTATTGGTGATACCCTTTTCTTTTTACAAGAGTGATCTCATATAATATTTGACCTTTTGTGATTGACTAACTTCACTCAGCATAATGACCTCTAAGTTCATTCCTGTTACGAGATGTTTCACAGATTTATCATTGTTCTTTAATGTGTAGTATTCCTTCGTATGTGTGTATCATGGTTTGTTGATCCATTCCTCTGCTGGTAAGCATTTAGATTGTTTCCATCTCTTTTGCTATGGTGACTAGTGCTATGATGAACATAGATGTGCATATATCTGTTTGTGTTGTGGCTCTGCTTTCTCTAAGATAGATACCTATTGTGATTGCTGGAGTATATAGCATTTCTATTTCCAGCTTTTGAAGGAATCACCATACTGTTTTCCGTAGTGGTTGCACCATTTTGCAGTCCCATCAGCAATGTATAAAGGTTCCAGTCTCTCTACACCCATGCCAGCATTTATTTTATTTTATTTTATTTTAATTTTGCTATTAGTGCTTGAGTGAGATGATATCTGATTGTTACTTTTGATTTGCATATTTTTAATGGCTAATGAACACAAGAATTTCTTCATGTGTTTGTTAGCCATCTAAATGCCTTCTTTGGTGAAGTATCTGTTCATCTCCTCTGCTCATATTTTAATTATTTATCTTTTTGTTGTTAAGTTGTTGAAATTTTTCTATAAATTTTAGAGATTAGTCCCTTGTCTAATGTGTCATTGCCAAAAAAATTTTTCCCAGTCCCTGGGTTCTCTTTTCACTCTTGGCGAAATTTTTTGTTGCGAATAAATGTCTAATTTTTAGGAGGTCCCAGTCATCTGCTTTGTCTTCTGGTGTTTGTGTATTTTTAATTATATTCAGTTGTGTATTTATGCCTTTAATAAACAGTCCTAAATTTGCCCCTATTTTTTCTTTTATGGTCTTCATGGTTTTAGATTTTACTTTCAGGCCTTTGATCCAACTTAAGTTCATTTTTTTTGTGTGTGATGTGACATCTGAGTCGTGTTTTATTTTTCTGCAAATAGATACCAGTTTTTCCAGCAGCGTGTATTAAAGAGACCATCTCTTCCTCATTTAATGAGTTTTGGCCCTTTGCCAATGATCAGCTCTCCATAGGGGATGGAGTTCCTTCTGGTTTCCCAATTCTGTTCCATTGGGCTATGTGTCTTTTGCTCTTGTTGTTGTTTGCCGTCGAGTCGGGCCCAACTCATAGCGACTCCTCCTTGGGTTTCCAAGGCAGTATCACTATGGAAGTAGGATTGTCCAACCTTCTTGTACAATTACCAGGCTGTTTTAACTGCTATGACTACATAGTAGGTTTTGAGATCAGGGAGTGTGAGGCTTCCTACTTTTTTCTTTTTCTTTAGTAGTGCTTTGCTTGACCAGGTCTCTTTCCTTCCTATATAAAGTTGGTGAATAGTTTTTCCATCACTTTAAAGGAAGATGTTGGAATCTGTGCTGGGATTGCATTATATCTGTAGATTGCTTTGGGTGGTATTGATAGTTTCACGATGTTAAGTCTTCCTATCCATAAGTGTGGTATAGTCTTCTATTTATGTATGTCTCTTTAGGTTTCTTGTAAGTGTTTTGTAGTTTTCTTTATATAGGTCTTTTGTGTCTCTGGTTAGATTTTTCCTGAATATCTCATCTTTTGGGTGGTTACTGTAAATGGTGTTACTTTCCTGATTTCCTTCATGGAGTTCTCTTTGTTGGTATAAAGGACTCTGACTAATTTTTACACGTCGATCTTGTACCCTGCCACTTTGCTGAAGTTATCAATTAGTTTCAGTACCTTTTTTTTACTGAGTCTCTTGGATTTTCTATGTATAAGATAACATCATCTGCAAACAGAGATAGTTTTACTTCTCCTTTGCCAATTAGGATGCCTTTTATTTCCCTTTCTTGCCTTATCAGTCTGCCAAGGACTTCCAATACAAATATTGAATGGGAGTGGTGATGAAGGGCATTCTCTTCTGGTGCCCCTTCATAAGGCTCTCCACCTTGAGAATAATGTTGGCCTTTGTTTTTGTATACATGCCTTTAATTATGTTAAGGAATTTTTTCTCTATTTCTATTTTCTTCATCATTTTTATCAGGAATTGGTGTTGGATTTTATCAGTTGCCTCTTCTGTGTTTATTGATATGATCATGTAGTTCTTTTCCTTTGTTTTATTTATGTGAAGAATTATGTTGATTGTTTTTCTAATGTTGAACCATCTTGCATATCTAGTATGAATCCCAGTGGGTCATGATGTATAATTTTTTTTTTAATATGTTTTTGAAGACTGTGGGCTTGGATTTTGTTGCAGATTTTTGCATCTATGTTCATGAGGGCTATTGGTCTATAATTTTCTTTCTCAATGGTGTCTTTGCCTGGCTTTGGTATCAGGGTTATAATCACTTCATAAAATAAATTTGTTAGCATTCTCCCTTTATATTGTGAGATAGTTTGAGTTCAGTTGGTGTCAGCTCTTCTCTGAATGGTTGGTAGAATTAGCCAGTGAAGCTGTCTAGGCCAGGACTTAGTTGTTGCTGTTAGTAGGTTTTTTTATTTTTTTAATGACCTGTTCAATTTCTCCTTTTCTTATGAGTCTGTTCAGATTTTTCTACCTCAGTCTATGTTAGTTTAGGTAGGTAGTGTGTTGCTAGAAATTTGTTCATTTCTTCTAAGGTTTCAATTATTTTGGAGTACAGTTCTTCCTTCATTTTATCCTTCTTATTTTGGTTGCTTATTTTGTGATGTTTCCATTTCATTTCTTATTCATGGTTTTGCATATTCTTTTCATTTATGAAATTTGCCGGTGGTTTGTTGATTTTATTAATCTTTTCAGAGAACCAATTTCTAGTCTTATCGATTATTTCTATGATTTTTCTGTTTCATTTATTTCTGCTCAAATCTTTTTTCTTTTCTTCTAGTGACTTTCGTCTTCTTTGCTGCTTTTTTACTGCTTATTGGAGATGTTAGGTTGAGGTGTTGATTTTGGCTCTTGGTTCTTTTTTGATAGGTGCATTTATTGCTATAAAAAGTCCCCTGTACACTACTTTGGGTGTGTCCCAAAGGTTTTAGTATATTGTGTTTTCATTCTCATTTGATTCAAGGAAATTTTTATTTCTCTCATTACCCTGTAGTTATTAAGGAGGGTGTTACTCAATTTCCACATATTTGCTTTTCTTCTTCTTCTTCTTCTTCTTCTTCTTCTTCTTATCATTCCTTTGTTGATTTCTAATATTACAGCATTGTGATCTGAGAAGATGCTTTGCAGTATTTCCATGTTTTTAAATTTATTGAGGCTTATCTATTCTGGAGTATGTTCTATGTGTGCTAGAAAAAAAAATGTATATTGCACTGTTGTCGGGTGAAGTGTTGTGTATGTGTCTGTGTGGTTGATTGTATTGTTTAGTTCTTCTGTGTGTTTGTTGAGTCTCTTTCCAGTTGCCTATCTTTCATTGAAAGTGGTGTATTAAAGTCTCCTACTGTTACTGTAGAATTGTCTATTTCTCTTCAATGTTGTTAAATCATACCATTACTTTTATCTAGAAGACTCTAACTCCTACTCATACTTTCACTGTCAGATTATTATCACTTCTTTCAGATCTGTTAAAAGCTTCACATCATTCCATATTTTCCTTCATACATTTCATATTTGACTAATAAGTTATTCTTGTAGTTATCTGTGCTTGACTGTAATTTACCTGAAGGTGGATCCCATGCTTTAATTATTCTTACTGTCTTCAGCACCTATCACAGGACCAGACACATAGCAGATACCACAGAAAATATGTGTTAAACAAATTAAAGGAAAGTGGGACTAATATAATTTCAATGTTTTCTATATTAATTGCAGTTAAGGAAACAGGCAAATGAAGTTGCTGCAAAGAGGGTGAGGCATGTAGGAGGGTGGCTTTCTCATGCTTTGTGATCCTGAAACAGGGAGT
>NW_006921596.1:23806507-23811664 GCF_000298275.1 Orycteropus afer afer | reverse complement strand
GGTTCTGCACCATCCTAATAATCATTGCTATGCAAAAGAGCATCATCACAGCCACTGTATTAATTCATCTTGTTGAGGGTCTTCACCTTTGTTCCCCTGACCCTCTACTTAGCATGATCTCCTCCTCTTGTGACTGGTCCCTTCTGACAACATGACCAAAGTATGAGAGACAAAGTCTGGCCATTTTCACTTTTAAGGAGCATTCTGGCTCTCCTACTTCCAAGACAGGTTTGTTTGTCCTTCTAGCAGTCCATGGTATGTTCAGTATTCTTTGCCAGTACTACAATTCAAATGCATCAATTATTCTTTGGTCTTCCTTATTCTTTGTTTAGCTCTCACATGCATATGATGGGATTGAAAATACCATGGTTTGGGCCAGGTACACCTTAGTCCTCAAAGTGACATCTTTGTTCTTACAAACTTTAAATAGATCTTTTGCAGCAGATTTGCTCAATGAAATATGTTTGATTTCTTGATTGCTGCTTCCGTGGGTGATACTTGTAGATCCTAGTAAAATGAATCCTTGACAACTTCAATCTTTTCTCCATTTATCAACATGTTGCTTATTGGTCCTGTTATGAGGATTGTTTTTACTTTATGTTGAGGCTACTGAAGGCTGTAGTCTTTTTTTTTTTTTTTTCTTTTTAAATTTTTATTGTGATTTGGGTGAAAGTTTACAGAGCAAATTCACTTTCCTACAACAGTTCATACAAATTTTGTGTCATGACATTGACTGCAGTTTCCCATAATGCAACAGCTCTCCTCCCACTTCCTGCTCATAGTTACCTCTTCCCTGTGTCCTTCCCTCCTGTGCACTCCTGCCCCTGGAGGTGTCTGCCTTTGCATAGACAGTCCTTCTATTCTCCCATGATTGATCTCTCCAAGGACTGTATCTCCCTAATGTAAATGTTCAGCTCATATGCTTATCTTTTGTTTGGCTAAAAGCCACAAGAGTGAATTTAGTTTCAGACCTGAAGGGCAGCAAGGGGACATAGTCTCAGTGGTTCCATCAGACAGCCAACTTTTTTATTTTCCCCCCTCAAATGATTTTGAGTTTTGTTCCACATTGTTTTCTCACTCTATCCATGATCTCCTACATAGATCTCCCTCTGAGTGGTTGACAGTGGTAGCTGGGCACCATCTAGTCCTTCTGGTCTTAAAGTCATATAGGCTGAGGATTGCATGATGCACTAGTCCCTTGGGCTAACTGTTTCCATGTGTCTTTGGTTTTCTTCTTTCTTCTTAGTTGTGGATGAGGAGAGACCCATTGTTGCATCTAGGTGGCCATTTGCAAGCTTTTAAGATCTCAGTCACTACTCACCAAAATAAGATGTGGAACAATGTTTTTGTGTAGTATGTTATGCAATTGAGCTTGATGTCCCCTGTGAGTATGGTCCTGAGCCCACAGATCCAACTGACCCCTACGTGTTTTATCTCTTATTAACTTTCACAAAGGAGGGTTGTGCCATCTGCATACCACAGGTGGTTAAGGAGTCTTGCTGCAATTCTGATGCCATGTTCTTCATATAGTACAGCCTCTTGGATTATTTGCTGAGCATGTAGATTGAATAAGTATGGTTAAAGGATACAACTCTGATGCACATCTTTTCTAATTTTAAACCATGCAGTTTAAAATTGAAAATTGTCTCCTGGTCTATGTACAAGTTCCTCCTGAGCATGATTAAGTGTTCTGGAATGCCTATTATTCTCATTGTTATTCATAATTGTTATGATGCACACAGTCAAATGTCTTTGCATAGTCAATAAAACATACTTCAAAATCTTTCTGGTTTTCATTGTTTTCAACCAAGATCCATCTGGTACCAGCAATGATATCCCTCATTCCATCCCCTCTTCTGAATCTGGCTTGAGTTTCTGGCAGTTCCCTGTCAATATACTGCTGCAACTTTTTTGAATTATCTTCAGCAAAATTTTACTTGCCTGTGATATGAATAATATTGTTTGATAATAATTAGGGGAGCTCTGGTAGCATAGTGGCTAAGGCACTTGACTGCTAACCAGAAGGCTGACGGTTCAAACCCACCAGCCACTCCTCGGAAGGAAGGTTGGGCAATCTACTTCCGTAGTGATACTGCCTCAGAAACCCAAGGAGGGGTCGCTATGAGTCGGGGCCGACTCGACGGCAAATAACAACAACAACAAATATTCTCTTTCTCTTGGATCACCTTTCTTTGGAGTGAGCACAATATGGATCTCCGTCTGTTGGTTTGCCAGGTAACTGTCTTCCAAACTTCTTGGCATAAATGAGTGAGTGCCTCCAGGGCTACATCCATTTATTGAAACATTTCAGTGGGTTTGCCATCAATTCTTGAAAATTGTTTTTTGCCAGTTCCTTCAGGGCATATTAAACTTCTTCCTTCAGTCCCATTGGTTTGGTTCTTGGTCATATGCTGTCTCCTGAAATAGTTGAACATTGGCAGATTCTTTCTGTTACAGTCACTGTGTATTCCTTCCATCTTCTTTTGATACTTCCTCCATTGTTCTATACTTCGCCCATAGAATCCTTCAGCATTGCAGCTCAAGGCTTGAATTTTTCCTTCAGTTCTTTCAGCTTGAGCAATTTGAGTGTGTTCTTCCCCTTTGATTTTCCAATTCCAGGGCTTTGCATATTTCATTATAATACTTTGTCATCTCAAGCTGCCCTTTGAAGTCTACTGTTCAGATTTTTTACTTCTTTATTTCTTCCTTTCACTTTAGCTACTCTTTGTTCAAAAGCAAGTCTTCTGGCATCCATTTTTGTCTTCTCTTCATTTACTGTCTTTTTAATGACATTCTGTTCTCTTCAAGTATGATGTCCTTGATGTCATGCCACAACTTGACTGATCTTTGGTCACTAGTGTTCAGTGCATCAATTCTCTTCTTCACATGGTGTCTAAATTCAGGTGAGATACACTCAGGATCATAATTTGGCTACCATGACTTGTTTTAATTTTCTTCAGCTTCAACTTAAACTTTCATAGGAGCAATTGATGGTTCCACAGTTGGCCCCTAGCCCTGTTCTGACTGATGATACTGAGCTTCTCCATGGTCTCTTTCCACAGATGTAGATTATTTGATTCCTGTGTACTCCATCTGGCTAGGTCCATGTGTATAGTCACTGTTTATATTTTGCAAAAGGGTATTTGCAACGAATAAGTAATTGATCTTTCAATTCTGTCATGTGCTCTCCAACATCATTTATATTGCCAAGGTCATATTTTCTAACTACCAAAGCTGCTTGTTTGTTCCCAGCTTTCACATTCCAATCACCAGTAATTATTAATATGTCTTGTTTTCATGTTTGGTCAATTTCAGACTGCAGAAGATGGTAAAAAATCTATATATTCATCTTTAGCTTTAGTGGTTGGTGTGTAAATTTGAATAATAGTAGTATTAACTGTTCTTCCTCATAAGTGTGTGGATATTATCCTATCATTGACAACATTGTACTTCTGGGGATAGGTCACAAAATACTCTTTTTGATGATGAATGTGACAGCATTTGTCTTTACTTGGTGATTCCCAGCACAGTAGACCATATGATTGTCTGATTCAAAATGGCCAATACCAATCCATTTCAGTTCACTGATGCCTAGGATATAGATCTTCATGTGTTCCATTTCATTTTTTTAAAAATTCAAATTTACCTAGATCCACATTCCATACAGTACACATTACAATTATTGATGGATATTTGCAGCTGTTTCTTCTCAGTTTAAGTCATGCCATATCAACAGATGAAGTTCCCAAAATCTTTACTTTATCCGCATCAGTAAAGTCAGCTCTACTTTGAGGAGGCAGCTCTTCCCCAGTCATATTTGGAGTGCTTTCTAAGTTGAGGTGCTCATCTTCTGGCACTATATCAGACAATGTTATGCTGTTATTCATAATGTTTTCATTGGCCAAATTTTTTTTCAGAAATGGACCTGGTCATGTCCTTCTGCTTACTCTATCTTAATCTTAAAGTTCTATTGCAACTTATCCCCCTTAGTGCTGGTATTTGAAATACCTGGTACCTTAGCTTCCAGTATCACAGCAACAAGCAAGTCACCATATTATGAAAAACTGACAGACAAGTGGTGGACACATTTTCTCCAACTAAAATATAGTACTGTAATCCAAATGGAAAACACAACTGCATATTTAATATCTCTGTGTTGTTGTCAAAAAGAGAGAGTCACTATTAAACATGTATGGCTTCATTGTCCTCAGACCAAAGCTTCTGTGTAGTTGTGCTGAAATAGCTTAAGCTAGGTAAAGAAGTCCAAAGTCCTTTCCAATTTGGGCATAACTGTGTATTTTTCATTTTTGAAGGTAATTCATTGAGCCATCTTCTTCAGGATGTCTTCTCTAGGAATTGAAGATGGTATTCCTTACTCGGTCCTCGATCCTCACTAATCTTTTATGGCTAACCATAAAATATGTATTCAGAAAGTGTTCAGACTTCTTAAATGTCTAAGTAGAGAGTAAGCTCTTTGAAGGCAGGCCTATATTATGTTCACGTATCCCAGGGGCAGGCCGCAGTAAGCCAGCCCCGGGAGCAGCAGAAGGCAGGTGTTTGTATGCATGGAGTGAATGCCCTGGGGGCATGCCACAGTAAGCCAGCCAGGAGCAGCAAAAGGTGGGTGTTTGTGTGGAGCACCCCAGGGGCAGGCCAGATAAACTATCAGGGTGGGGATATCAGGAAATGAGCAGAGCATTTTGGAACAGCTACGGAAAACAAACTTTGTCAGTTTGTCATACTGTGATGGCTTGAGTGTTGTTGTAAAGCTGGAGGTTATGCCACTGGTGTTTAAAATGCCAGCACAATTACCCATGGTGGACAGGTTTCAGTGGAGTTTCCAGACTAAGACTCAGAAGGAGGAAAAGGCCATCTACTTCTCAAAGAATTGGCCAGTGAAAACCTTATGAATAGCAGTGAAACACTGCCAGATGTATTACTGGAAAACTTTAAGAGTAGCCCTGAAACATTGTCTGATAGTGCCGGAAGATGAACCTGTCAGGTTGGAAGGCACTCAAAATATGACTGGAAAAGAGCTGCCTCCTCAGAGTAGAGCCAACCTAATGATGTGGATAGAGTAAAGCTTTTGGCCCTGCATTTGCTGATGTGGCACAACTCAAGATGAGAAGAAATAGCTGCAAACATCTGTTAATAATC
>NW_006921596.1:23765433-23805752 GCF_000298275.1 Orycteropus afer afer | reverse complement strand
ATAAAAGGGCTTAACAGTGCAGAGACTTGGAGTTAGAAAACCAAAAGGGAAGAACATGCTCCACATTTCTCAAGTTGAAAGAACTGAGGAAAAAACTTAAGCCTCGAATTGCAATATTGGAAGATTCTGTTGGCAATGCAGGAAACACCAAAAAAGATGGATGGAATACACAGTCATTATACCAAAAAGAACTAGTAGATGATCATCCATTATAGGAGGTGGCATATGATCAAGAACCAATGGTATTGAAGGAAGAAGTCAAAGCTTCACTGAAGGAATTGGTGAAAAACAAGGCTCCGGGAATTGATGGCATACCCATTGAGATGTTGCAATAAACAGATGCCATTCTGGAAGCACTCGGTCAGCTATGCCAAGAGATTTGGAAGACAACTACTGGCCAACGGACTGGAAGAGATCCATATTTGTACCCATTCCAAAGAAAGGTGATCCCACAGAATGTGAAAATTATTGAACAATATCATTGTTAACACATACAAGTAAAATCTTAAGATAAGTCAGAAATGGTTGCAGCAGTATATTGACAGAGAACTTCCAGAAATGCAAGCTGGATGCAAAAGAGGACATGGAGTGAGGGCTATCATAGATCATGTGAGATGGATCTGGGCCCAAAGCAAAGAAAGATGTTTACTTGTGTTTCATTGACTATACAAAGGCATTTGATTGTGATCTAAAGGCATTAGATCATAACAAATTGTGGATAATTTGAGAAGAAGGGGAATTCTAGAACACTTAATTGTACTCATGAGGAACCTGAAAACAGACCAGGAGGCTGTCATTCAAACAGAACAAAGGGCTAGTGCAAGGTTTAAAATTAGGAAGGGAGTATGTCAGAGTCGTATCCTTTCACCATACTTACTCAGTCTGTATGCTGAACAAATAACCTGAGAAGCTGGACTATATGAAGAAGAGTGTGGCATCAGGATTAGAGGAAGGCTCATTAACCAACTGAGATATGCAGATGACACAACTTTGCTTGCTGAAAGTGAAGATGACTTGGAGCACTTACTGATGAGAATTAAAGACTACAGTCTGCAATAGGGATGCCAAAAACCAAATCAAACTCCTTGCCGTCGAGTCAGATCCCACTCATAAAGACCCCTCCTTGGGTTTCCGAGGTGTGATCACTACAGAAATAGATTGCCCAGCCTTCCTTCCGAGGAGTGGCTGGTGGGTTTGAACCATCAGCCTTCTGGTTAGCAGTCAAATGCCTTAGGCACTATGCCACCAGAGCTTGCTGCAGTATGGATTACATGACAATATAAAGAAGAGAAAAAAAAAAATCCTCACAATTGGACCAATAAGCAGCATCATGATAAATTGAGAAAAGATTGAAGTTGTGAAGGACTTCATATTACTTGGTTCTACAATCATTGCCAATGGAAGCAGCAGTCAAGACATCAAAAGACGTATTACATTGGGCAAATCTATTCCCAAAGACCTCTTTCAAGTGCTGAAGAGCAAAGACAATCTCCTTGAAGACTAAAATGCACCTAACCCAAGCCATGGTATTTTCAGTCACCTCATATGCACATGAGAGCTGTACAGTAAATAAGGAAGACTGAAGAAGAGTTGGTGCTTTTGAGTTGTGGTGTTGGTGAAGAATTCTGAAAGTACCATGGACTGCTAAAAAAAAAGTAACAAATCTATCCTGGAAGACATGCAGCCAGAGTGCTCCTTGGAAGCGAGAATGGCCAGACTTTATCTGACCTACTTTGGTCATACTGTCAGAAGGGACCATTCCCTGGAGAAGGATGTCATGCTTGGTAAAGTGGAGGGTCAGTGAAAAAGGGGAAGGCCCTTAATGAGATGGACACACAGTGGCAGCAACACAATTAGTTCAGGTGTAGTAAGGATCATTAGGCTGGCCCAGGACTGGGCACTGTTTCATTCTGTCATATATAAGGTCACTGTGAGTTGGAGACGACTCTGTGGCACATAACAACAGCAAGAGAGAGTAAGCTCTCTGAAGACAGGCTTGCATTATGTTCGCATATCTTTCCATTTGGCATTGTGTTTGCATGAATGATTTATACACAGCAAACCTTAATGCATGCTTGTGTTTGTGTGTGTGTGTGTGTTTTCTCTAGTGAGAAAGAGAAACTTGCATGAGCTTTATTCTAGTTCCCTTTCTTCTTTGTGTTTAAGTTACCATCCATGAATTGCAGATACCAGAGTTGACAAAAAAAAAAAAACTTTAATCTTTGAAAGAAGAAATTTTCTCTAGAATTTCTTCTATCCTGTACCTCTTTCTCTCTCACACACATATTCTTTTTCCTTCCATTCTCTTGTATTTATGCATGCTGCAATGTATGTGTTGTATATGTGTTTCTGTGTGGGTTTGTGTGATATATACTGACTAAGTTGGAGAGAAAATGCTGCTTTCTTTCCAAATCAAAGAGAAAAATGTGTGGAATCTGGAAAGACAACAAAAATAGCTGCGTTGACTCACAATTCCTCTCCTCTGAAATACATGTTCCATCCTGAAGGGACTTCTCTTTTCTGTCCAGAGTAGTCTTCTCCCCACATGTACACATAGTGAAATATGTGCAGATCATAAGAGCAGGAGAGATCATCAATCTTGTATTATCTTGGCAAAAATGGAGATGAGAAATTATTTATATTGTAGGCTCTTATTCAAGGCAATTCAAATTCCAGAGAATTGAGTTTCAGAAACCCTTTTTTTCCCCCCACAGTTCAACAGTACCTATTTAATTTTTTCATGAATTTGTTAGTTACAACAATCATATATAGCATTGTTGTTGTTGTTATGTGCCATCGAGTTGGTTCCGACTCATAGCGACCCCTCCTTGGGTTTCCAAGGCAGTATCACTACAGAAGTAAATTGCCCAACCTTCCTTCTGAGGAGTGGCTGGTGGGTTTGAACTGCCAGCCCTCTGGTTAGCAGTCAAGTGCCTTAGGCACTGTGCTACCAGAGCTCCTATGTATAACTTTAGATAGTCTTATTCTAAGATGACAAAACTATTTATATCATTTTTCTTAATATAACTGTGTTTTGATTTCAAGGGGCTTTACATATGTGATAGTCTTGGTAAAAAGGGGCATGATCATGGTGACAGACACAGAGCTTATAATGCAAAGCAAACGACATCTAATGTAGAACTATAATCATTGCAGTTGTCTTGGTATATATCTTAGTATTATGTGATACTGTTGTATGTTCTCAGTGTTGTATATATTTCTTACCTGGTTGGTTTTCTAGGGTAGTGCAGTAAAGTAGTTAAAGCAGATAAGTAAATTGGACTCAGAATTATAGTTGGATTGGGCTTGCTTTAAGTCTGCTGCTCCATTCATTAGCTATAAACCCCACATATGCAGATCTCCACACCACCTAAATCTAGGATGATGTTTGGATCAGAAATAAGATGGTGGGGCAGGGCAAACACATAATGAAAAGTTCAGACTAACTTGGTTTTGTTGTTTGTACAGTAAATCATTATTTACTGAAGAGAAACGAAAGTACCTTTACTGTAAGAATGCATGTACATGAGGACTTTTTTGTGCACTCAGCGTCTCATGACCCTTGCTGCTTCTTTGCCCCATGACCAGGAATGCAGAGAGAATGAGCTAATCCCTAGTAAGAGACTGTTTCCTGGATAATGGATTCAAATGTACTCAGATCTAGTTTTCCAGGCTATTTGAACATTGTCATTTAAAAAAAAAAAAAAGGACCAGAGTTCTTAGTTAGTGCACAGCCTTTAAGAGTAGATGCCTTGTATAATGGATGGGGAGCTGGAAGTTCATATGTCTTCTAATCTAATATGAGGTGTAGGGAAAACAGCCATTGTCAACTGTTAAGGGATTTCTGAAATTGTGTGCCTGGAAATTTATGCAATTTAATTCTTGTTCAAGCTTGCACAAAGTACATAATTTTAACAACTATGCTCAGATGTGTTACAATATATTTAGTTTTGGGGAAAAGATATAATTAGCACGAAAACCATATTGCATTGTATATTAGTTTATCATCCTTAAAGAACTAGGTATTCTGATCATGACACCCTATCGCTTGGTGGTAAGCTACCATAATTACTAGAAAGCAGTGGATGAAAATGGGGAAATTCGTAAATTATATTCTTAGGGACACTAAACTAAAAATGTAACACATATTGAAAGACTAAAAACCATACTTAGATGTATGCCCAACATCCCCAAGGTAACACTTTCTGTATGACCTTGCAGTAGAAAGAGGTTAAGGGACTTATTCGGTCTACTTTTCTAGAAATTTTTTTAGAAATTTCGTAATTGTCTTATCTTACTTTAAGTTTGTAAAGTTATAAAACATATGTGAAAGCATTTTACAACACTTCGTCTTAGTGCTTTTTTTTTTTTTTAGGCCGTAGATGCTGATGGTGATTTGGTCGTCTTGCTTTTTGTTTATTAGCACATTGATTCTCAAACATAAGCATGCATCAGAATCACCCAGAAGACTGGTTAAAATACAGATTTCTGGGCTCTGTCCTCAAAGTGTCATTAAGAGCTCGCCTTTTAACCCAAGGTTGGCATTTTGAACCCATCTAGAAGCCCCTTGGAAGAAAGACCTGGCCATCTGCTTCTAAAAGGTCATGGCCATGAAAACTCAATGGCGCATACGTGGATTTGCTGTGAGTTGGGTTCAAGTAAACTACAACTGGTTTGGTTACTCCCAGTTTACTATTCAGTAGGCCTGGGTTACAGGAAAAAAAAAACACTGCCATCAAGTCAATTCTGACTCATAACGGCTTTATAAGACAGACTAGAACTGCCCCATAGGATTCACAAGGCTGTAAATCTTGAGGGAAGCAAACTGCCTCATCTCTCTTCTGTGGAGTGGCTGGTAGCTTTGAACTACTGACCACTTAGTTAGCAGCCAAATGCCTTAGCCACTGCACCACCAGAGCTACTAGATTTGGGTTTTAAAAAACAAAAAACAAAAAACTGACTGCCATCAAGTAGATTACAACTCATAGCAATCCACATTGAGTTTCCAAGTGTGTAAAGATTTCTTGACAGAAGCAGACTTTCTCATCTTTCTTCCCTAGGGCACCTGGTGAGTTTGAACCATTGACCTTTTGGTTAGCAGCCAGATGTCTTAACCACTATACCACCAGAACTCCTTAGCTCTGGGTTGGAGCCTGTGAATTTGCATCTCTAATGAGAGCCCAGGTGATGCAGTTGCTGTTGATCTAAGGACCATACTGAAAACTCACATAGGTGATGATAATCCTGTATTTCTGTACTTGACAGCAATGATAGTATTCCAGGACATTCTCAAAAATAATAATAAAAGCAAACAAACAAACAAAAGCTAACAGAAAACAGCTATGTTGCCCCTCTCTGAGGTATTGCTAGAATATTTGTAACAATACTTTATGTTAAAAAATATACATTGACCAAATTCAGAAACCACGTGACATAGTCTGAGAAAAACACAAGACCTCAGAATTGTTCCAAGTTTTCAGTTGTCTGCTTCAACATATACAAGCAGGCAGCATGTATGAGCACCTACTTTGAAAGCTTTTTAAACATTTGCACCATATATGCTAGGATTATGGACTCCACACAGGCAGATGCCATGTTGATTTGCCTAATCTTGAACCCCCAAGTTCCAGCAGTGTGTCTGCTAAGAATAAAAAAACAAAAACAAAATTCACTGCCAACAAGTCGGCTCTGACTCATAGCAACCCTTCCTCGGGTTTCCAAGGAGGTATCTCTACGGAAGTAGATTGCCCAACCTTCCTTCCAAGGAGTGGCTGGTGGGTTTGAACCACCAGCCTCTGGTTAGCAGTCATATGCCTTAGGCACTATGCCACCAGAGCTCCTCCTGCTAAGAATAGTGACCCAGTAATCTGTGTAGTTTTAGTCAAGATTTTTCTGTCTTTTGTTTTTGAACCTCTCTGTGCCTAGTTGCCTCAGAGGTAAAAATAGACACAAATATCAAACCATCTCATTGGGTTGAAGTGGAGATTAAGTAGTCTAAATTGGGCTTGTTATATTGATTTGTTTAGAATATTTACCTACTACAGTCAATGTATTGAGGGCTTTTGAGGACATCAGATGATGTATAGCACTGAGCAAGTTGGCTGCAAAGGACCTCTTTCAAGTGCTGAGAAACAAAGATATCTCCTTGAGGACTAAGATATGCCTGACACGAGCCATGATATTTTCAATCACCTCGTATGCATGTGAGAGCTGGACAGTGAATAAGGAAGACCGAAGAAGAATTGATGCTTTTGAGTTGTGGTGCTGGTGAAGAATGCTGAAGGTACAATGGACTGCTAAAAGAACTAACAAATCTGCCCTGGAGGAAGTACAGCCAGAATGCTCCTTGGAAGCAAGAGTGACTAGACTCCATCTCACCAACTTTGGTCATGTTATCAGAAGGGACCATTTCCTGGAGAAGGATGTCATGCTTGGTAAGGTGGAGGGTCAACGAAAGAGGGGAAGGCCTTCAACGAGATGGATTGACAAAGTGGCTGTGACGATGGGCTCAAGTATAGCAAGGATCATGTAGCTGTCGTGGGACTGGGCGGCGTTTCATTCTGCTGTGTGTGGGGTTGCTGTGAGTCAGAGATGACTCAGTGGCACCTAACAACAACAACAACATTGAGGGCTTAACTGCACCACACACTAACTTCATTAGACTGAGTAGTTGTTGTTGTTGTTGTTAGGTGCTATTGAGTTGGACCCAACTCATAGTGACCCCTCTTTGGGTTTCTGAGGCAGTATCACTATGGAAGGTAGATTGCCCAACCTTCCTTCCGAGGAGTGGCTGGTGAGGAGTGGCTGGTGGGTTTGAACCGCCAGCCTTCTGGTTAGCAGTCAAGTGCCTTAGGCACTATGCTATCAGAGCTCCTAGAGGTGTTGCTAAAGGAAGCCTGATGGCACTTTGCTTTGCTGCTAACAGAAAGATTGGTGGTCCAGACCCACCCAGCAGTTGCACGGGGAGAGTGCCTGGAGATATGCTCCTATAAATACTGCAGCCTTGAAAACTCTATGGGTCAATTCCACTCTGTCACATGGGGTTGCTATCAAAATCACGGGGTGTCTCCTCACAATAGACGTGGTGATGTGTATCGTCCTATGTTAAACTCTGTGTGTGGGCTCTGAGAACCTTCCTATTGAACAAAAGTCTGTGTGGGTCACAGTTCAGAGGACACAACTCTGGAGGTTTTTCTTCCCCTCAGGGACAGTGCCAACCTAGAGGGATATGCTACGGAATTGTAAAAAATGAGGTGGAACATCTAGGATTCTTCAAGGTTGTTGAAGCAAATGAACAGTCAGTCTATGGGACTTCCCAAATAGCTAATCTTTTCGTTAATTATTTAATGTTAGCAACTGTATTCATCATACATTTGGATTTTGTGAAAACACACATGAATATCACGTAAGACACGCCCTAATTAAAGAGAAAATGAAAAAAGTCCATGTGCCTTAGTAGGATAGAAAAATTACAAAAGACAGGTTTAAATATGACGGAAAGTGAAGCTTAAGCTGTTATCTTTTACAATCCTGCAGGCTCCCCGGGATGCTTTTCACAGCGTTTGACCCCCCATCTGTCCTAAATTGTCCTCGACTGCTCTTTAGAATGCAGGTGCTAATTAACTTCTTCACACTTCTTTGCACAGTCCTAAAAGCCCAGCTTTCTCACTTCTGTGCCTTCTCAGGTGTCTCTCTGAGTTGCCTACTAAAGGAGGTGGATTTCCCACAGTGTGTATGTATTACTTTTGTAATTAAAAACTTGAAATAACGTATAACTTTTTCAAGGATGTAAGCAACCCTTGTTCTTTGTAACTCAGGGGACACTTTTTTCTCCCTGTACCAGTGATTGCCAGGAGCTTGATGTGTTTCAGAATCACCAGAGGGCCTTAATCAGAGATAGATTCTCTTCCCCTCCTCTCAGAGTTTGAATCTGTTTCCATGGATATAGGACCTAGGGCTCTTCCTTCTAAACACAGGATCTCAGGGGATTGTGCTGTAAGTGGGGGAACCATGCACCCAGCATGGAGCCTTCAGTGATGCGAATGGATAGATGCTTGCCCAATCAACAAAAGGTTGGTGGTTCACATCCACCCAGAGGCACCTCAGAAAAAGGCCTGGCTAACTGTTTCCAAATGGTCCAGCCGTGAAAGCCTGAAACACAGAGGTTTGCCATGAGTCAGAATCAACTCAGTGGCAACTTACTTTATTTACTTATTTATTTATCTTTTAGCGTTCTTTTCAAACTGGACACACTGCTCTGTTTCCTGACATAATGGCTTTGTTTAATGGCTTCAAAGTATGTCCAGCCAGTATTATTAGGTTCTTTGTCAAATTGCTACTGACTAGTTAACCAGTAGGCTGGCAGTTCAAACCCAGCACCCACTCCTCAGAAGGAAGGTTGAGCAATCTACTTCTGCAGTGATACCACCTCAGAAACCCAAGGAGGGATCAGTCGATTCACTCCACGGCACATAACGACAACAGTTTCTGCTAGTCATTTACGAGCTTAACTACATGTATTGTGCTTAATCATATATATGTGATTAAGTACATGTATTTGTTGATTGTTGGCATCTGGATGTAAACAGGTTTCTTTATTTATTTGCAGTCAGTATTTTCTCTGGTTCCATTTTCTGTGTCTCTTTTTCTCTGTAACTGTTTATTATTATTTAACAATTAACACTATAACAACTACTTCCAGAAATATTCTAAATTCTTCTTAAATAAATATTTAATTGTTCTATCATAGCATGGCACAAAAATGTTTGCCTCTATTTTGGCTTTGTTATTTAGAATAACTTCTAAGAGGTGTAATTACTAAATCAAATGTTCTGAGATTATATGTATGAATCCCTCGGTGGTGCACATGGTACTGTGCTTGGCTGCTAACCAAAAGGTTGCAGGTTTGAGTCCCCCTCGAGGTACCTCAGAAGAAAAAGCAGATGAACTACTTCTGAAAGTCAGCTGTTGAACACTGTGCAGAGCCCAGTTCTCCTCTGACACACATGGGGTTCCCATCAGTCAGAATCAACAAAAATGCAACTAGTTGGATACAGATTTGCTTTCCTCTGGTACTTGCTATTATAATTATGCAATAAATATTCAGTGGAAAGCACATCTATAATTAAGTAGATGAATGAATTAAAAACTGAACATGTATAAAGCACCTACTTGATTTTAATCTGTTTTTTTTTTTCTTTTAGGAATCTTAAAATGATTTAAATCTGATTTTGAGAGTTTATGTGAGTTCTAAAAGAGATAATTACATCAAATGACTATATGGGCCAGGAATGTACTAGATGGCAGTTATCAATATCTAATTAAAGAAAAGGCTAATATTTGACAGTAAAACAGATAATGGGTAAAAACAAAACAGAGGAGACAAAATGATGAGAAGTTTTCTAGAGTGTTATGGGACTTCCCCTGTGAAGAATGGCCATGTGTGAAGTTTGTATTTAACGAGCGTCCTGATTCCTAATTATTTTCTTGGGCAATCTGGAGAGTTACTCAATGTAGTTTCATTTCCTGTGTGAAATATGTTTTGAAAATACTTCTCTGGAGAAATGAAAAATGAAAAGGAAGCCCCAATTCCACTGTTTTTAGACCCATCCCCACGCTCTTCCTGTCACACGTTTACACTCCAACTTGTACAGAGTACTTGCTGCCACACTTCTCTCTCTGCCTGGAGAGCAGCTGTACAGATATTAATTGTGCTTGGGTTATAAATGGATTGCCAAAAGGGACAGAACGAGTTGTGTATCTCATCAGCATGCCCTGTCTTGTATAAGTAATGAGACAGGAACTTGGTAAATTGGAAATTTGTATAAAAACGAGATGTGATACTATGAAGTCCCACCAGTCTTCCTTCTGGATACATCGATTTTTAAGGCACTCGGCAAGACTGCTAAATGACAGTCACAAAATGTTGGCTAAACGGGCTGTATTACTGGGGTCAACTACAAATAGCCCAAAGGGCAAACACAATGGTAGTGAGAATGTTATGATTAAAAAAAAAAAAAGTAGATATTGTAAAATACAGTTGGAAGTGCTCCGCTGTTGGACAGTGTATTCAATCTTTTTATCCTATTTTACCTATGATTCTTATATATGGTAATTAGGAAGAATGGAAAAAGTGTGATGCATGCAAATTGAGTGAGCTACTTTATTATTTCATTTATTATTACTTTTTTAAATCAAGCCAGCCTTTTGTTGGATGTTTCTCCAAATTCTCTGCATGTCTTTCAGTTCTGTTAATCTTTGCTTTGACCTTTCATAAACACACAGCAAAACTACTGTTTTTCAGCATGCTTTCATGATGAAAATGTAAGGAAATCTCAGAAAATCTAGGTACTTAAAAATGTTTATACAAGGATATTTTGTACACTATCAGGTTGTTGTTTGTTTTTTTTTTAATGAAATCATGCAAATACACACTGACACACACTTGAACCCTAGAGAACAGCAAGGAAGTCAGTATTGTGAAATAGAAGACTATCTTTGAAATTAGGCTATTAGCCAAGCCACTTCATTTATACCTCCCCACTGTGCTCTCCAGGAGCTCTGGTGGAGTAGTGCCTAAGGCATTTGATTGCTAACCAGAAGGCTGGCAGTTCAAACCCACCAGCCACTCCTCGGAAGAAAGGTTGGGCAATCTGCTTCCATAATGATACTGCTTAGGAGACCCCAGGAGGGGTTCACTATAAGTCAGATCTGACTCAACAGCAGTGAGTTTGGTTTGGTTTGGTTACCCTGCCCTCCATCCTTTCCCCACAGCAGGACTTGTACTCAGTCTCTTCTGTAAACCCACCTCTCCTTGCATATACCTGGCTACAGCTTATATGGTGCTGTTTGTTTCCATGCCCTTCCCCCTGTTAGGCTGTAAGCTCCCCAGGGGCAAGAAAGAACCCATGTTCATTTATGATACACGAAGGCCAAGCACAGTTTGATGACGTACAGCAATTAGTAAATATTTATAGAATGAGAAGAAAGAGCTAAGGAAGGGAGAGAAAGAAGGATCAAAACCAAGAAGAAACCAAAGAACAAGATGAAGAGATGAAATATTAATTCCATTTTCCTAACATTTAGTTAAACTGCTTAAAGATATGGGCCATTTCAGAATCACTACATCTTCAGAGCTAAAAGCATAATCACTCATTCCCTCCACCCCTTCACTTTCCAATTTGAAAAGCATTCACAATGCTGCTTGATCATTAATCAGATTTGGGGAAACCCCAAAGCGTAGCCTTTATGTATTATTTGGATTTTGCCAAGATTTTAATTAAGGCGGGTAGGGTTTCCAATATATTTTTCCCAAGTCTCTCCAGGCAAGCAGGTGTCTTGATCCCACTTTGATCTTCTGTTTTTGTTCCTCTATCATCCTCTGCCTGTTTAACATGACATGTTTAACTTCTTCATTTGCAACTGCAAGCCTCCTTTTCCTCTCAGACAGTTTTTTTCAGCACATAACAACAACAACACAACAAGGGAAATAAAGCAGGATCTTAACAGAGTGCACGTGTATCTAGGAGTGAACTGATAGCACTAGAGCGGTCAACTATGGGGTTAGGAAGCAACTTGGATCAACTTGATTTCAAATCCAATAATGTGTTTTCTTCGAGATGATATCTCTTTACCAAGGCTAGTTTTCTGATAAAAGCCTTTGCCTTATTGGTTATTTGTAAGGATTAGACATGTGTGATGGTCTTTGCTCTATTATTGGGTTTCAGACATATAGGTCACCTAGACTGTTTATGCCTGAACTTTAGAGTCCAACTCTCTAGATGTGAGGGAAAAACAAAATTGGATTAGAATATGGTCTCTGGCGTTTACTGACTATATGATTTAGTAATTTTATTTAGCTTCTTTGAGCTTATTCTCCCACATAAAAGTGAAAAGAATGGTATCTGCTTTATAAGGATGTTTTGAATGTAAAATTGAGTAAGGAACAATAAAGGACATTGCACAGTAGGAAGCAAAGAGATAATTAATAGCATCACAATCCCTGTACCAACTGGAAGTTGGAATTAGGACCAGGTGATTTCTCTCTAGGTCTTTCAAGATTTCAAGTCCATACTCCCGTGATAAGTAAAGTTTTACTTGCAAATACGAATACCAGAACATAAATATTGTCCTCTTCTTTTTTTTATGAAATGATAGAAGTGTTGAGTTTTGCTCAGATGGAGCTGTATTTAAATGTGAGCTTCTGCAATTATGACCTGGGTGGGCCCTAGAAGTTATGGTGGTATTGTGTCTGTGATTTTTGTTTGTTTACTAGCTTCTTTTTTGTAAAGATTAAGAAGCTCCTCTGTTAGTATTGATGGGACAATTGGGAAGAAATGGTTCTACCTCAAGAAATGTTACCTTTATTTTCTCCAGTTTGAGTAGAATTTTCTCAAGCCCATACTAAAAAGAGCAGCCTATTGGTACTGGATCCCATGGAGTAAACTCCAGTTCATAACGACCCCATGTGAGTGTAGGACTGCCCTGTAGGATTTTTTTTTAAATAATTTGTTTTGTACAACTGTTCTCACCTTTTCTGAGTTATTCCTCCCCCATTAACATAAATTCATTGTCCCCTAATGTTGTATCAAATCTTTCAAGTTGTTATTGTCAATTTGATCCCGTATAGATAGTTGTTACAAGAGCATGATACTTAAGACCTACATTTTTTACTAAACTAAACTCTTTTAAGTTGTGCTAAACTATGGTTGGTTTCCAGAGGACTTCAGTGTCTATTTTTGGTTTAAGGTTTAAAGATTATCCCAGGGCAATAGTTTTAGGAGTTCATCCAACCTTCATGACTCCAGAAAGTCTAGCGTTCATAAGAATTTGAAATTTTGTTCTGAGTTTTCACCCTTTTTATCAGGATTTTTCTATAGAATCTTTGTTCGGAGTGTTCAGTAATGGTAGCCAAGCATGTCAGTTCAGTGCTTTACCAAACTCCACAGAAGGTGATTTTATAGTTATTCCTTTCATGGTAAGTCTGCCCTCAATTCCCAGTTTTTAGACCTGGGCTCTTACCTCTCATGTCTATAGCCATTCCTGATGTAGGACTGTGAATCCCAGACATAGTGCAGCCTGTCACCATGGAACCTGCCATCTTTGCTGTTCCACTTGTTGTTGTTGTTATGTTCCACCTAGTCCCTGAAAACTCACCCTGAGTAATGACACTTTTAACCTTCCCCTCAAAATAGTCTCCAGACCTTCATATTTCTGCGGGAGCATCAGTAAGAGTTGATATCACACTGGTTTATGTTTAAATAAAAAAAGGTAGGCTCATATTTAAGAAAACAAGATCCGGTCTGCCCTCATAAAAGTAGGGAAAAAAATCCCTATTATATTTTCTCTAATAGACTTAAAACATGAAAATAAAGTAGAACCATAGAAATAACACATTAAAAAAAATGAGCCAACTTGCTACATTAATTTCTGCATAAGTCTTCCTATAGAAATTAAGAAAATTCATTCATTGCTTTAGCAACTACTTATATGCAACTCACTTTCTGAGATGATATTAACCCACTTTCCTTGAGTAGGTTCTGACTCACAGAAATCCTATAGGACAGGACAGATGTCCCCAGTAGGGTTTTCAAGGCTGTAAGCTTTATAGAAGCAGACTGCCATGCCTGCCCTCCCCTCCCCTGCCAGAGCAGCTGGTAGGTTCAAACTACTGGCTTTTGGGTAGTTTGGTTAAGCAGCAGAGTACTTAACCACTGCAGTGCCAGAGTTCCTTATGATGCTATAGAGGAAAATATTATACGAGGCCCTGTTCTCTGTATTTGAAGATGTAGAATTCATGAACAGTAGGGTTTTCTGTGCTGATTAAGAGAACAGATTTGGGAGTCTCCTTGTGGCGTAGTGCGTAAGGCATTTGACTGTTAACCAAAAGTCTGGCAGTTCAAAACCACCAGCCACTCCTCACAAGGAAGATGGGGCATTCTACTTCCGTAACGATACCACCTCAGAAACCCAAGGAGGAGTTTGTATGAGTCGGATCCGACTTGACAGCAGTGAGTTTTTTTTTTTTTTTTTTTTAGTCCAGGCTTTATCCATTTTTATTTGCATGGACCTGATCATGAATAGATGCTCATGTGCTTGCTTAAAAATTAAATGAATAAGTATTTTATACTTTCCTTTGTCGGTAGCACTTATATGACTAGGAAAATACAGAGCCGTGCTTATAATGTGAAAAAAAAAAAAAATGATGAAGCCTCATTGTGGAAGAGTGGGTTAATTCTGGAGCAGAGGCTTAGAGGGTGAAGTTGAGAACACAAGAGAGACTATTGTTCTCAAGAAGCTTGCATTCTAAAAGGGGAAGTCTATGTGCACCACAATTTATATATAAAAGTAAAATGTGCCCCAGAGACTGTCAAATACAGCACTTTGAGAGTTCAGAAGAGGAAATGATTGGATGTAGCAATCAGCTACATCTTGAATGTGGACCACGGAGGGTTAGGTGGATATGTAGAGGATATCATCATAACGAGCTTGCCTGAGCAAGCATATGGATCAAGGAATCAATGGGGAGATGAGACAGCTGTGTGTGATTGGTGTACAAAGGCTGCTTAAAACTTTTTCTTACGATCTGGTCCCTACTGATTAATCTAATTCCTAAGGGCTCTTTGTGATTTGCAACCCACTTATGAACCTTGACCCGAGAACATCTTTTTGCTTGATCTAATATCCGTTCTCTTACTTTATATCAATGTCACCTTATCCCAGAAGCTTTTCCTTAAGCTGTTTAGCATCTCCTCTTGTGTTCTTCAATACATCTTTCTCACTGACAACAGTTTATCACATCATTTGGTAGCTGATTTTTTAGTTTTCTGACCTCCTACAAGTCTTCTCATCATGAAAGCCAGAGTATTCTAACTGAACAGTTCCTTAGGTGACTAACAGAAGGTTTGACACATAGCAGAAACTCAATAAAGAGATACTAAAAGAGATCCTAAAAATAACAAAAGGCCCAAATTGGAGATGAGCTCAACTTATCTGTTTTAGCTACACCTTGGATGGTAATATATTTATATCTGGATGGATGTTGTGGGTGAGTTAGTAAGTAAACTCAGTGCTGTCGAGTCAGATCTGACTCATAGCGACCCCGCCTTGGGTTTCCAAGGCAGTATCACTACAGAAGTAGATTGCCCAACCTTCCTTCCGAGGAGCGGCTACTGGATTTGAACCACCAGCTTTCTGGTTAGCAGTCCAATGCCTTAGGCACTATGCCACCAGAGCTCCCAAATTAGTAAATACTCATTTTAATCTCCTACTAAACCACAACTATGCAACGATTTCCCAGTTAACCCTGTTTCATCTAGGACTTTTGACTTCCTGAAATCTCAGTGCCTCAGTGCCTTTTCACTCTGCCAGGTTTGAAATTTGATAGGAGAGCTACTCATTTTGCCTTTTACATTTAGAAAGGCAGCCACAACCACAGTACTGTTATTTTGGAAAGTTCTGGCTTTTAGCTAGAGAATAATAGTCATCCTCCCCTATCCACAGAGGATACATTCCAAGACTCCCATTGGATGCCTGAAACCTGGAGAATACTGAGCCCTATATACTATGTTTTTTCCTATACATATATCTGGCAAGTACCTAGGGTGCCCCGGGTGGGCAATGTTAACCCCTCTGGTACCGGTGGGCACAGAGCATCTGCTCAGTCAACTGTGTTTTGGTATCTGAATGGCCAGCATCACCACTCTTAGGCTTTGGGGCCCTTATTCAGTAAAATAAGGGTTACTTGAATACAAACACTTCATACCACGATAGTCAATCTGATCATCTAGAAGGCTATTAAGTGACCAACTGGCAGGTAGCATATACATCATGGATACACTGGCCAAAGGTATGATTCATGCCCCTGGTGGGATGGAGCAGGACAGTGTGAGATTTCTTCATGTTACTCAGAATGGCGCACTTTTTACATGTTTTCAGACTTGGTGCACTGTGGGTAGCTGAAACCACAGTAAGCAGGCCACAGATGGGGTGGGAGGACGGACTCCTGTAAGCTTATTTTCAGAGAAAAGGAAAATGAACAGCCACTGTGGTAGGTATATTTTGATTCTCATGAATCTTGTACTCAGATTCACACTTCATCAAACATTAATAAAGTAAGCATTTTCTGGAGAGTACAGGGACAGATAGATGCAACTTGACACAACGACCCATACCCCAGCACCCACAAGGAACTCCCATCATATATCCTGTGGACCCTCAGAACAAGAATATGAAGTAGGTAGTATCATTCCCATTTTTCAGATGAGGAAACTGAGTCTCAAACATGTAACTAGAGAATAAGAATAGTGCTTCTCTATCTGCAGAGGATACATTCCAAACGCCCAGTGATGCCAGAAACCTTGCTGTGTGAGAGTAGCAAGCCATGGTTATAGAATTTGTTCTCAGTCTTATAAGTAAAGATAATGTTGACAAGAACTCCTGCCATTATAACTGTGATATGTGTTTTCTATTACATTGGGCTGCCACCTTTTAGAAAATAAGGGTCCTCATGGCTTTATCCCATTAAAGCTATACCGTGAGAAAACTTTGCTAAAGTAAACATCAACCACCATAAAGAAGAGAAACTGAATTTCCTACACAGTCTCATACCCTCTGTATCTAGCTTGGCTCCTGGTACATACAACATATCACACAGATAGCCATTGTGTGAGTAACAGAATGAGTTAATATGATAGAATAGATTGAGCAAAGTTCCCACCAGCAACAGCAGTTCTGCCACGTGGTGGAAGGCACCTGCCATGCCACTGGAAGCATAATTTTGCAAGGTCAGGCTGGAAATAGCTGCCACTCAGAAGCATAAATGATGCTAGTTTAGTTCTCAAGCAGTTAAAGGATTTCATTCCATAGGTAACGTATTTGCAAAGGTCTGATTGTTGGGAATAACCAGCCTATGAAAAGGCAATGTGTTTTTTTTTTGTTGTATTAGGAAAAAAGGCATCCCAATTCTGAAAGGGTTTATTGATGCACACAGAACTTAAAACGGGGCGCCTATTAGGTTTCACAGTCAGGCCTCCAATCCTCCTCACAGCCATTTGCAAAAGCAATGGGTAGACCAGTGTCCTGGTGGTGTTTGTGAGCGGTGCAGAAGGTGTTTCTTTCCTGTACAATGTAGTAAACATTGCCGAGCTTTTACCGTTCCACATTTTCATACACTGTCTTCAGTTTCTCTTATCCGCTGCATATTACAGATGTTCATTGGCATGATGCATGGGTAAATAGATGGCGTCTGTGTGCTCGAGTGCATTTTCTGAAGTGCTTAATTGTCTCAGAAAGTTTCAGGCTCATTTGAAAAACCCAGTGTTAAGTGTGCGTGGATGTTTCATTAAGTTACAAAACTGTTTATACCTCTCAATGATCCAGAATTAAATATGGAAACAGAATTTTATTTCCCCAGTTTAGGTCCCAAATCGTGGAGCCAGAGAAATGACAGGACATATTTCGGTGCTGTCCATCCGCCTGCCTGCAGTTAAGAATCTGTCCCTGTTCCCATAATAAATTCAGTCGGGAGCATGTAGAACTTGGCAGCGACATTCTACTACAAGCTGAGAGTTGGCACGTGAGGAGAACACCCAGTGAGCAACAGTTAGGCCTTTGCAGAAGGAAATAGAAAGGGGAGCTGGTTGTTGGGGATTTCACCGAGTGGTATGTGTCTTGAAAGAGAGGTGTCTGATCTGTAATGGTGAGTTCACGCTGCTCATGCTACTTCCTGTTCAGTCGGCTTTTGCAAGTCACAAGATTGATCATCAACAAAAGAGATGGGTTTGATCTATTATCACCCTGCTATAACTTTCCCAGTTAACCAACGGTAATACAAGATTAGTAGTTCCTGGAAGGAACTGGAATCTTGTCCTCCTTACAGTTGACTGGACAGGCAGAACAATTCACTATTTATTTATCCTCGTCTTGGTTGGGGAAGAAACCTCCATACATAGAATTAAATGAAAGCCTTCATTTTTACTGACCCATGTTTAATCCTCCTCTTCCTGCAAAGACCCCCTAAGGCATCCCTTGGAGGTTTTGATATTTGGCAGGTGTCTTCTGTAATTAAACAGCACAACTGAAATGCACTGGTAGGATTCAGGCCATCTTTCCCAGTGGGGGCATTTGTTCAAGGCCCTGAGGAGGTAGGGATGTTGAAGACAATGGTATGAAGTAGACAGAAGGGAGGAAAATGCGCTGACTGCCAGCACTTACTCTTCAGCTTTCTCCTTGTCCTTGAGCAGATGCTGGTCTATGCTCTGGTGTAACTAGAGACATAGAGAACCTACCAAAAAACAAACAAGAAAACAAACAAAAACCCTCCAGAAGGCCAGGCGAGGCATGCCCAGTGGTATCCCAGAACATTATTCCATAAAAGTAAAAAGTAATAGGATTAGCGTGACACATCTTAAACAACTGCGGCCCAATGCTTCAGCTTCTAGTAAGCGATAATTTAAACGTCAACAAGTTATGCAGGTCTTATGAAATGATTGCTCTGCCATTCAACAACCACCAAAAAAGGTTGTCATGGCAACACCTGTGCCCCATTACCTACCATATTGCAGAGTGCTAGGGGAATTAATAAGGAGGATGAGGGAAATTGGCTTGAGGGTTTAGTTTTATTAAAATAATGAAGTCAATAGCATCTTTGCTATGACCTGTTAGGCCTGTGGTCATTGCAATGTGTGAATGTTTAAGTAAGACATTTGCAGACGATAATGCCAGACACTCCGACTGTGAATTATACAGACATAACTTGCATCAGGGTATTCAGAAGGTCAATTCCAAAGTTTGAAGATAGTAGTAGGAGCCCGGCAATGGATGTCTCTCTGAATTCCAGTGATTGCCAAGGTTCTGCGCCTTTATCTTCCCACCTGCTGTTGAAGTCCTTATTCTCTGGAAATGGATTGCAAATGACGCTTTGCAAATGGACTCTGTGTTCTTCTCATCATAAGGGGTTTAGCTTTTCCAGTGTGCACGTTTCCACGCTGCACCAAACCTTTGTTTTCCTGCTCAGGATGTCAGCACCAGCATTTTTCTTTCTGAATAATGTGCAGAATTGGTGTGCTGACTTGCTCATAAAAAAGTATACCCTAGCTAACAGAACTGCACTACCCAAATCTCAACATCTTATTTTCCTGAAAGCCTTTCATCTTAATTTGTCAGCAAATTGGAACCTCTAGCCTGACAGTGTAAAATCTTTGATGGTTAATTTTGCTTGTAGTGTGTGCTGTCATTATTGGGGTGTGTGTGGGGAGAACATGTGGGCCCTCCTGCTAATGGGAGGGACCCTTCGGGTGTGGCAACAGGCAGAGGAAACTGAGAGCCCTCTGTTAATTAAAGTCCAAGCAGCACGTTGGTAAATTTCACTTAACCAGGAAATTAATGCAGAAAAATGGATTTGGGAAGAGTGGAATTCACCTTGGAATTGGCATGTACATACTTGATTTGATCCTAGCAGGCTGAATTGTGGTGACAGGGATCATTTTTGTTGACAACAGCTGGAAATACAACAGCTATATTATTATAATTAGAATCAGTATCAAGTTGGATCATAATAGGGGCTTTCTTGGAGAAATGGCACAGTGTCAAATTTCTAGTCACTAGCTAAATGAGTCTCTTGTATCCAAAACAAAGGGACAAAAAACAGTTCCAAATGAAAACACAAACAGAGAATCCTGGTGGTTATGTTTCCAGGGTATTACTCAGGATTCTATTTATCACACACCAACACTTGCTGCTTTGAAGAAACATTATCCTGCAAGGTTTTCACTTTTCAATTTGCCTCCGTGGTCTGCATTCTGCATGCATTTCCATGGAGAAGTGCAGACCACAGCTTGCCTGGAAATCTTTTCTGCTGCAAGATTAACCTCAAAGCATCCATTTTCTCCCCTATGGATAATCGCTTGATAAATGCATCCACAAAACCTCCACATGCATCTGTTCCAATGTACAGGTGCTGCAACAGTCTTGAATCACTATTAGGAGAAATATCATCCTTGACGGAAAGTAGTGCTGCCTTTTCATTTCCAGATGTCTAGAGGTGAAGGATGTGGATTTCCCGGGAAGCCAGATATTAGGCAGAAATATCCTGGATGAGGATGTGGGGAAAGGCTTATCTGGTCTATCACAGTCCCTGGCTCTGTAGCTCATCTTGACAGTAGTGGAATCTGTTGGGGCTGGGAGATAAGGTGTTCTTTCCACTGTCATCCATTTAAATAGTAAAGAGAATCTTGTCCTGACAAAGTGTCCAGTGCCTGACCTTATGCTTACTGGATCAAAAGATATTTTACTTACAGGCCCAGAAGAATA
Organism: Orycteropus afer afer; assembly: GCF_000298275.1. Taxonomy (NCBI): domain Eukaryota; kingdom Metazoa; phylum Chordata; class Mammalia; order Tubulidentata; family Orycteropodidae; genus Orycteropus; species Orycteropus afer. The sequence continues at coordinate 23,785,442 of NW_006921596.1, read as the reverse complement.
TATATTTTCAATTTATTTTTTGTTGTGGTTGAGTATATATACAGCAGAACATACACCAATTCAACAGTTTCTGCAGGTGCAATTTAGTGACACTGATTACATTCTTCGAGTTGTGCAAACATTCATACCTTGTTTTCCAAATTGTTCCTTTCCATCTATAGACTCACTGCACCCTGAGTTTCTTGTCTATTCTTTTGAGTTACTGTTGTCAATTTTATACCACAATGGAAATTCAGGGAAGGTAGATTAGGTGGGAGAATGTGAGGTCGGGTGTGTGTGTATGTGTGTATGTTTATTTTCCATTGGTACAAAGGAAATGACTTTACAAAGGAAATCATTTGGGATCATCTCCTTTTGTTTATCTAAACCTGAGGAAGTATACTATTAAAATCATTATGCAGAATTACACCCAATTAAAAATTACAACATCCACCACAGCTTAAAAGTGTAGAGAAGACTTTTCTTATTCAGTCACAGACATGCACTCACAGAATGTACGTATACGTAACAGTGATAGTGCACAAAAATATCAGATGTGTCAATAACTCTTCTGCACTCTTTGCATAAATTACTATATTCAGCTACCTCAAGATTATAATTGGATAATTAGTATTGCCTCCTTTTTCACAGAGTAGGAAACTAAACCTTAATAACATTTTCTTACTTGCCCAAGATCACAGAACTAGTTAAAAACAGACCCGTGCTGGGGTGGAAAAGCTGTCCCCTGTCCTGTGGCTGTCCCCAGTCCAGCTCCCCTAGTGGGTCCTCGGAGGTCTTTGATGTGGCTACATCACGTCCCCTACATCCCATCCCCGATGCTCCTTCTGCACCATCTTGTCCATTTTACTTCCTCACAGATATTGATGAATGAATACTTCCCCAGTGGAAATTCCTCATGAAATCTCTGTGTCAGAGTCTGCTGCCCAGAAAATGGATGTGTGACAGCTACCTACCATCCCTCATTAATGCATTGGGTGATTCATTCATTTACCAATCAATTTAATTAGCAAAAAAGTGTACCGTTACTCTTAGGTGCTGCAAACTCACTGAATGAGGAAGTCATTGGCCCTATCTTCAGAGAATATGATTCTTTTTGCCATACCAGCCTTCTCCAATGTCTGTTCAGTTTCACGAATTCTCCGCATTTCCCCTGGCCTCTCATCCCACTTGAATTCTACTTCTGCTTTTTTCTTTTCAATTTTTTTTTTCTCTGCTCTTCTTTCCCTGGGTAAATCCTACCTCTCTTTAATAATTCTAGTCATACGTAACCTCCCTTAGGAAGCTATCCTTGAGCACCCTACCTGTGCTGCACTGAGTGACAGATCCATAATCAGTGCTGTTGCATTCAGCTGAATTTCTATGCAGCTCTGTGTATTCCCTCCCTTTCCCCCCTCACCACCAAACTGCAGGATTCTTGAAAGGATAGACTGTCTTAATACCTACTGCTGTCAGGTGAATTCTGACTCACAGCGAGTCTATAGGACGGTAGAATTGCCGTAGGATTTCCATAGAATTGCTATGCGATTTCCAAGGCTGTTAATGTTTAAAGAAGCAGACTGCCTCATCTTTCTCCTGCAAAGTGTCTACTGGACTTGAACTGCCAACCTTTGGGTTAGCTTTAACCACTGTGCACCAGGACTTCTTGTCTTAATACACGTACCTCATATTAGACAAGCTGCTTGTGTTCAGCATTTGAATGAAGGTGTAAGTGAATAATAGAAAATTAATCTGAAGAAGTGGTTTGGATTCTATTTATCCATAAGTCTTAATTACGTGAACATGCTGATGAATTGGGGTTTCCAATCTAATTGTATATTCTTATGAGTTAAGTATTATGGGACAAAATATTCTTTTGATGTTCCTGTATTACTTTCTTCAGCAGCTAAAACCTCCAGGTACATTCGGCTGACCCATTGCAAAACTTAAACACAACATGTCACATTATGTTATTAACCTTATGTTTCATGTTTCCTTTGATATGTTTCCTCTGCTCATTCCTGAGGCCCATATGAATCTAATAGATACCTTTCAAATGAAAACTACAAAGGAATATTAAATAATGCATATACTTAAATAGCTCTTTTTATATAGTACTACACAACCTAGACGTATCCTTTCCTATAAAAGAGTTGGATTTTGTTGAAGTTGTGACATATTTTAAAAGAAATTTCTTTGGCTTCTTATTCACATACATGGATTTATGTATGATGTGCTTGGCAAAATTTAGCTCTTGGCAAAGAATAGTGTGTTAATTATTATCTTCTTTTCTCTCTCGCTCTTTTTTTTTTTTTTTTTTAATTAGGTACGTCTGTCACTAATGTAACAGCTACAGATGCTGATGACCCAGTTTATGGAAACAGTGCAAAGTTGGTTTATAGTATCTTGGAAGGACAGCCTTATTTTTCCATTGAGCCTGAAACAGGTTAGTGGCCTAAATTTTGAATTCTGTTTACCATGTCTTTGCTTCAGGGGAACACTTTTCTTGGGATTTGAGGTATGAAGTGTTATAGCTAAGTGCTTTACTGCCTGGATCAAACAGATGTCAATGTGGTATACCTACGTAATGTGAGGAAGGAAGAAAAAACAAACTCATTGCCATCAAGTCAATTCCAACTCATAGCGACCCCTCCTTGGGTTTCCAAGGAGGTATCTGTGGAAGTAGATTGCCCAGTCTTCCTTCTGAGGAGTGGCTGGTGGGTTGAACCACCAACCTTCTGGTTAGTAGTCAGATGCCTTAAGGTACATGGAAACACAACACTTATCTCAGTACTGATTAAAACAATGTGCAGCCTTTTTGCAGAAGGTTGTTTGTTTAACAGGTGGTAGGACCGTTTTTTGTTTGTTTTTTAATCTTGGAATAAAAAATGTATTTATACATTAGATCTAGATTTAAGAAAAATGCAGTTAATTATTGGCTGTGTGATGCTAGGCAAGTGACTTTTATAAATCTGTGGAAGCTCAATTCCTTCCTGTGTTAAAATGGGTATAGTGCCTACCTCATAGTGTTACAATAAGGATGAAATGAAGCAAAACATATCAGACATACAGTGCATGTGGTAAGCATATGATGTGTGTTACTATTACTACATTTGCTATTAGATTACTCATTTTAACAAATGGGATGTTGGTTTTACCAATTACATCTATTATGAAGACATTATTGTTGCTAAAAATTAACCTATCCAATGACCTGAGGTCTGGTGTTACAGATTTTAGAAACCATGAGATAAGTTATTGATTTACTTATTAAAAAGAACAAACAAAAACAACAGCAACAACACCAACTTTTTTACTAATTTGGAAAATAACTTCATAAACAAATAAACAGAAAAAATAAAACACTGCTGTCAAGTTGGTCCCAACTTATAGTGGCCCCTCCTTGGGTTTCCAAGGCAATATCTCTACTGAAGTAGATTGCCAAGTCTTCCTTCTGAGGAGAGGCTGGTGGGTTTGAACCACCGGCCTTCTGGTTAACAGTCAAATGCCTTAGACCCTAGGCCACCAGAGCTCTCAAACAAAATAGTTTTGGTAAGTCTGTATTTATTGTTAAAATAAAACTATATATATAAATATATAGTTTTATATATTATAAATATATATATATATATATAAATATATATATATAGTTTTATTTTAACAATAAATACAGACATTAAAGCTATTTTACCAGATTCTTTAAAACCAGTAAACTTTTTTTGGAGGGGAGGGGAGGAGCAAAATTAAAATGATTACTAAGGACAATATTACTTGCATGTATTTTCTTTTGCTTCTGGTTTTTTTGATCTAGGAATTTCCAGGTAGAAAAGTTCAATATGCAGGCATGTAAGCACCAAGTGATACTGCCTCGGAAACCCAAGGAGGGGTCACTGTGAGTCGGGTCCGACTCGATGGCAAATAACAACAACAACAAGCACCAAGTATTGCTGATATTTATTGCTTCAGCTGATCCTTCTCCTAACACTATGAGGTTTTTAACATTATTGAGATAAGTTCCATGTCTTATGCTTAAGTCAATTATTAATTAAATTAAAAATTTAAGCCTTCTTTTACTTTATTTTAATTCAAAGAGTAAAATCCTCATGACTTAAGAAGTGAGAAAAAGTACAGTTATACATATATAGGTCATGACTTAAAATTGAATTTAGATTTAGAAACAGGAAAAAGCTCATAAAATGCATGATTATATATTCTTCCTCAGCCAGGGAGGAAGTCTGTCGTAAATGTCATTTTATCTTGGTCCTATTATGACCCTGAGGAAGAGGCAGAGCAGGTAATCAGCTGTAGGAGTTAAGGGAAAGAAAGGTTTTGCATTGTCCTGTTTCTTGGCCAATGTCTCAGTGGCAGACTTGGGAAACACACTGGGGCCTCAATTTCAAAGCCACTGACAAATTCCTTTGGACTATACTTTTTAAGATAATAATTACGGTACAGAGGCTCTCTACAAAGCCAACGTATATAAATTGGCTAGGTAGAGTTGAATTGTTTTCCCTTTTGCTCCTTGGCCATGGGTTCACACAGGTCCTTTTGTTCCCCATTACCAGTGTACTTACAGATACTATGCCAGGAAATATCCATTGAGCATTCATTGTGTCAAGTAGTAAGTTAAATACAGGGAGATAAATTTCCCAAGGCCTACCCTAAAGTGTCTCTACCCTAAAGTGTCTCATAGTCCTTTGTAAGAAACCATTTCTTTTGTTGTTGTAGTTTGTTGATGTTCAACATAAATACAAAGAAGTATGGTGATGCTGTTTAACTAATTTTTTATCTAAAGGATAAATTGCTGTGAGGTATAGACAATAAGGGAGCTCTGGTAGAGTAGAACCTAAGGCATTTGACTGCTAACCAGAAGACTGGCGGTTCAAACCCACCAGCAACTTCCTCAGGAGGAACACTGGGCCATCTACTTCCATAGAGATACTGTCTCGAAAACCGAAGGAGAGGTAGCTATGAGTCGGAATGGACTTCATGGCAGTGAGTTTAGGTAGATAATAAAACCTTCTAGTATGATGAAAATTCAAGTGATTTTAATCTTTACCCATATATATTGCTATTGCTTGGATCAGCTACATTTAAACATTTATATTTTTACTCTGAAGAATAAGTGACTATCTCAAAGCACATGTACCAGTTTTGAGTATTGTCAGTTGAGCTTTTTTATTTCCAATTTGACAGAAAAATTGTTTGAATTCTCTTTTAGAGAGTTGATTCAAATGGTATTGTGCATCATGTAGTGGACATAAATGACTCTTACAGAACACATGTAGTGGTTACTCGATGAATAGTGGTTGAAAGGATAAAGTTCAGGTTTTTTATTTAAATAAAATGGACATAATAGAGGTGGAAATGGGGGCTAAATGCAATCAATAAAGAGTCAGCCTAAGTTCTCAAATGAAATGTAAACATTGTGTGTGTGTGTGTATGTGTAAAAATACCTGCACCATTAAGCTCCATTGCGTTCAAATAAAAGCACAGACTATTAGTTGTTCTCACAATCTCTGAGACCTTTTTCCTCTTTCCTTTCAAATTTGGTTTGAAGTTGGTAGACATGTATGAGAGAGAGACAGAGAGACACACACTAATGGGGCTATTCAGAATGGGATGAAGAACACATTTTTTTTGTACTAGAACATGGAAGAAATGGATAAATAACATTTCCATTATTGTTGTTGTTATTATTATTTTGTAAGCATATGGAAAATAATTACCATTTTGTTGATCATAGGGTTGTGTATCAGTTGGGTCCTCTAGGAAACGGACATTGAGACAGATTTAGGGGTGCAGATACATTATTGGGGGTTCCTTGCTGTAAAAGATCAAAAGAAGAGGAAGCAGGATTGGACTGGAAGTCTTTCATACTCTGATGCAGATATGATATCCATACAAGGGAAGAGGGGAGGCAGAGGAATGAGCAATACAGATCTGACAGAGTCTTTTGGTCAAGCCCGTGTAGATCTCTGAGCAAGGATTTCCCTGAAGATGAATCCCACTGTGCCAAAGCAGAACTTTTACATATAAATGGCCAGGATCCAATACTCCATGGCATTCTCAGTTATTGGCTGGAACTTGTCTGGGACAAGTGTGGCCTCGGCTTGAAACCTGAAGGTGACCTTGAAGGTGCTTCAGCGGGAAGTTGTAAGCTCAACGTATCCCTTGGCAAGTTCTTTCTTGAAGGGAAACCCAGGCAGTGGGGCTCTATGGCTGCACAGCACTCAAAGCAGAGAGAAAATCGGCCTTATCAAATCAGTGAAAAATGATATTAAAACAACAGCATACATAATTAGCAAGGACTTGGTAAAACGTCAATAACTGAGTGTAGAAGGGGTAAAGGCCCCATTTAGTGGAAACAATTGAATGCTATGAATAAAAATGTTCATTTGACTCTGTTGTGATGCTAATTTAGACTGAACAATTCAAATTCTTGAATTTTTTTTTTTAAAGTTCCTGAAATGAACAGGGACTTGTTGCACAAGATGAAGAATATGCCTCTGTAGATTGCCTGACAGGATGGACCTCCACATGGTTGGTGTGTCATAACCCCCATGATTCAAGCCAGCATAATTGAATTAGCAAATGTTGGCTGACTAGTAGTAAGTGTCATTTCTAATGTAGAGTCATCCCTGGTTCCTTTTTACATTGGGATTGGGAACATACCAGCAAGGATCAGACCTGTAGCTACAATGATGAGTATTATGACAGCAGCTGTTTCCACAACAGACCATGGATCTCGACTACCTTCATGGTCAACATAAAGAAGAAGTTTTTCCAGTTATCACCAAGCTCAATATTTTGAATAAGGAAAAGGAACCATACCGTAGGAGCCATGAAATTCTTTATAGTTATCACCCACAACCCACCCCATCCCCAAAGAATGTTAAGAACAAACACTCTGGGCTTTTGAATAGTTAAGTTCTGCTTTGGCACAGTGGTTAAAGCATTTGACTGCTAACTGAAAGGTTGACGGTTCTAACTAACCAGCCAATCTGCAGAGGATGAGGCAGTCTGCTTCTGTAAAGGTTTACAGCGTCGGAAATCCTATGGGATGATTCTAACCTGTCCTGCAGGGTTGCTGTGAGTCCTAATTGACTCTAGGGCAGTGGGTTTTATGGCTTTCCCTTGATCGTTACACTCCCACTTGATGGAGTTATTTTTGGTCACCATAACACTCGTAATATCTCTCTACCTCAGGGAGAGCACCTTCTCTTGTTTTAGCATCAGCTTATGACTATAGAGCAATCTTCCCTTTGTTCTTTATTTTCTTCTTTAACTTAGTCTGTGATGATATTTTCTATTGATTTAAATTTTTAATGCTAGTTCCATACTAGAATGTGTGGTCCATGAGAGAAAGGCTTTATCTACTTCATTCATTTTGTATTCCTTTACCTAGCATCATGTTGGGTACCTAGTGGCCCATTAAAGGTATTTTAGATAGAAAGGAAGAAAAGAAGAAAGAAGAGAAAGTTAGATGAATAGAGGGCAGAAAGAAATAAGTGAATGTTCTGGTTACCTAGTGCCACTCTGACAGGAATATACCACAAATGGGATGGCTTAAACAAACAGGAGCTTATTCTCTTAGAGTTTGGAGGCTTTAAGTCTCAGTTCAAAGTGCCAGGCTCTAGCGGCTGGGTGAAAGCCCTTCGACCTTGGGCTTCAGTTCTGCCTCCTGCTCCTGGCCCACTGGTTGTTGTTGTTGTTGTTGTTGTTTGGCATCGAGTCGGCCCCTAGAGGCTTTTCTTCACTCAGACAGCTGCTGGATACTGAGGCTTACAAGCCCAAGATTGACAAGTAAAAAGGCACAGTCCTAATGTTACCAAACTACACGGCAGGCCATTAATTTAAGTCCATTGAGAGTCCCAAGGTTGGCAGAGCATGGCAAGCTGCTGACCAATGCCTTGGCTACATGCAGGGTTCAAGCTTACTATAAGCTAGAGACCATTCCCAAAGCTGTTTCTTATATATGGGAAGTAGACCACATACCCAAAGGCAGCTACTCAGCTGCTCATGATAGATTCCACCATGGAGTTGATTACCAGTCTCATCATGGGGAATACTACATCCAGCTGCCCAGCCACTCAACTGGCCTAGCCAAGTTGACACACATACATAACCACCACAGTGAAGGACCAAAAGCTTGCCACAAGTCATAGAGAAGGTGTGTGAAGGACCAGGTATAGAATGGAGCTTGGTTTCCAGATTGTATTTCTTTCATCTGCTTCTCTGGTGGGAAGAACACAATTTTTGACTCTCAGATGTGAATTGGTTTGGTTGAGATTCATTTAGGACAAACATTTGTGCCATTCCCAAGTCTCATACCGTGTTTTTAGTGTCTAGGCAACACAATAGGTGCTCTGGTGGTGTAGTGCCTGAGGCATTTGACTGCTAACTAGAAGGCTGGAGGTTCAAACCCACCAGCCTCTCCTCAGAAGGAAGGTTGGACAATCTACTTCGTAGTGATACTGCCTCGGAAACCAAAGGAGGGGTCGCTATGAGTCAGATCTGACTCCACAACAGTAAGTTTGGTTTTAGAGTTAGACAACATAATGCTATTCTTGTACTTGCAGAAATCAGTCTTGAGACTTTGTGCTAATCCCTGGTCCAGAGTTAGTTCTGGATCACATAGGGAGACAGAAAACGTCCTAGAATGCTACACATAAAATAATGGTTATTAATAATATCATTTTCTTTCAGAGGTACCATAATGGGGGGAAAAAAAAAGAAGGAAAGAATTGCTCTGTTTTTTCACTACTCTAGGGTTAACAGAGCACCAAGTCAAACTGTAAAAGGAAGAATTTCTAGCTCCATTTTTCAAATTAGGAAACTGTGTTTCAGAAAGAATAAGATGAAATGCCATCTCCAGTTATACATCAACTTCTCTGTCAGACTGTAACAACAGAAAGAATTAAAAACAAGAAGATTATAAATATCAGTCTCATTTATTGAACATTTATTATGTTTTTGGCATTTGCTAATTGAGTTTACATGCATCATCAAATTTAATTTGATTTATTCCACACAATACTTTAAGGTAGATACTAACTCGATGGCACCTTAACAACAACAACAATAATTAATGTCATCTCGATTTTTCTGATGAGAGAATAGAGGGTCAGATTTGATAAATTTCTTACACAAGATATTAGAAGCAGGATTCAGAGGAAGCCGGTCTGATTCCAAACTTCATTTTTTTTTAATACTCTTCTGTCTCCTTACGGTCTTTCCAAGTGACATAGTTCATGCCAAAAGCTGACACTGGTTTGGACAAGGGCCTTTGTACTTGGAAATAGGTCCATGTCCCCATTACATACAGACGTAGAAGGCAGAGTAGCATCAGAGACAAGATGAAATAGTAGTGATTGTAAAATAAATTAATATTTTTGTGATTAGCTTTTATTCTAGTACTTTGAAAGGCTGAAAATAGCTTATTTGCATTATAAAAACTTCTTTTTTTCTTGTTGTTGTCCCTCCCTTTGGCCACCCCCAGGACCATATATTTTCTTGTAACATTTTGGACATAGGGAGAAATGTGGCATTCATTTAAGCAACACTAATTTGAGGACAGCACTTAGAAAACAGTTGCAGTCCATCCTAAGTGATTGAAGATGGAAAGTCAAAATGAAATGCAAGGCATGTGAATAATGAATGTTTAATTATCAAAAGAAATCTGGGGAAAGTTGCAAGACAGTCTTAACTTGGCTCCAGGCAAGAAGGAGTATGAAAAATGACCTGCTTAAAAATAAACTAACTTAATTCATTGACCTTTTTTTGAAACTCAGACCATCTTTCTTCATTGGATACAAATAACATTTGTCTCAGTGGAACCTGTAAAAATGAGCTAAGGAAAAATAATCCTTGGGAAGAAAAAAAAACTGAGTAATGAATGGTTCTCATTTAGAAAAATCAAGATAATACATGGGGTCTTCATGGAATGCCTCATGGAACTGAGTCATTATTATGCCTTGTGACACAAAGTAATAAAAAAACAAACACTAGGTTTCTTTTAAATCAAGGTTGCAGAGATTGTTATTTCCACTGCCAAGGGGACTAGCCAATGAATTTGCCTAGTACAGACTTCCAAGAAGAAATACTCAGACAAAACCAGGCAGACCACCAATGCTGGGAAACACGTTGGTGGATGGGAATGCTTTCATTTTTCACTTTAGATGATATTCAGTGAACATGTATACTCTGATAAGTCTTGATGTCACTACTGGAAATGAGGCTGTGAATAAGAAATCCTCGCAATTATATACACACATGCAAGCATACTCACCCCCACATACACACACATGTACACAATGATAGTGTGATACCATGTACACATCCTAGGGTTCCTGATATATGGGGATGGAGAGGAGTGTCAGCTGAACAAGCATGCATGGAAAGAGAAGTGTAAGGAAGTCCTTCTAAGATTCAAAACCAGAGACTATGTCCTGAGTACTGGTGTCATTTTAACAAGTGAAGGGTGTGGGGTTGGAGGAACTCTGAAATAAGGCCTTTAAAGCACAAGGAAGTCAGAGGAGCATATGTGCTTAAAGGGTGGAGGGTGGGGGTGAAGTAAGAGTGATCTTGAAAATTAGAAAGCTCTTATTCCTCAATGGTATCAAAACATTTTTTTACTTTAAGTGATTTTTCTTTTTGAAAATAGACACGGGCTACAATTCAGAAATCTCATCTCTTCTACTAATTGTCTGTGTGGCTATGGGTGAGCCGCTTTACCTCTCTGGGTCTAAGTATTTCATTTTTAAAAATGCTGATGATAATTATGTTTTTCAATCATTCCATGAAAGTGAAAAAATACGTATCTACATTTTCCTTTTAATACCTATAAGTTATGGATATCTTAAATGGTCAATTTTGCTAGTGGTGTTTTTGTTTAATGCAAAAAAAAAAAAAGTGAATATTTTAAATATGTCTACTTGGGACAACTGAAAGCTTTTGTGCATTGATGGTAGGTTGAAACACATTCCAGTGATGTTAACCTCAAGGCATCCAGTTCTATTAAAATATTTGGATTTGGAGTTGAAAGGTTGACTGAGGAGGCAGATGTGCAGTAGAGAGGAGGGAAATTGATTTGACCAATTGCTGGGAGAGTTACATCATAGGTGGTGGTGCTGCCCAGTAGCTTAGATATCTCCACCCACCATACAACTGACTCTTTCTTTGGAATCACCAACCCCCTACCCCAAGTCAGGCCCTCCCATGAAGTGACCAGTGGTGGGGAAGGTGGCTGGGGTAGCTTCTTATGAAATGTGGAGGGTCTTCTAAGCTTTCTGCAGGAAGGACAGGAATAATCATTGGAGAAATTGGGCACATGGCCAATAGACAGCAAGATTCGAGAAGGCACCAAAGAGTGGCTGTCTCATTTGTGATGATGCGTTCCTCATGAACTACTTACTCCATTTACGTTTTCAGCACAGTAAAAAGCATAGCAGCCAGCAGAGAGAGACTCCTTGTACAACATAACAGACACAAGCACACACACGTTCAGAACAACTGAAGAACGGCAGTGTAGAAGTCTAAGCTTGTTTCTGGCCAAAAGGAGCTCATAGAGAGTGATGGTTGCCCATCTCATTTCTTTACATCTCAGGAGGAAGAACCAGAGTGGACACTAAATTAAATAAGACAGACACGAACTGTGCCACTTGCTTTTCACTTAGTCTCATTTAATCCCCTCACTATGTTAGGTAGTTACTTTCAAATCTCTTATTAAAGAGTATTATAAAGCTCCTTGAGGTTCAATGATATGGCCAAGGCTATACAGCTAATACATTCCTGGTACATAGAGCTTACAAATATTTGTTGAATGAATGCATGGATGGATGAATTCATGAGTAAATATGAGAGTCTCAACCATGATCTTACCATTATGTAAATTCACAACTCACTGCAGTGTTTCAGATAATTCCAAAGTAAAAAATGGTGATGATGATAGTAACAATAAAATATAATTTTAAATTTATAATTGCTTGTTTGGAATTGATAGATTGTTCTAACAAATCGCATCCCCTCACAGTTTTTCTGATGACTAAATCCTCCCATCCCAGTAAGTGTGACAGCTGGTTGCTTGCACACGCAGTGTTAGCAATTATTAATTTCACTGCTTGATATCCTCGGGGAGGGGGTAACGTATGTTGAATAAATGTGGGCAGAATAATCGTTTTATGATTATTAAAAATGGCCTCCAAGCAAGCACATAGAACAGGCAAATAAGGCTGAAAATAGTATGACTGTCACATTACCTGCGTCTTATCTTTGAACAAAACTTTCTTAACCCAAGGGAGCTGTCCAGTGCTGACAAAAGCTAGAGTCAAGGACATGTATGGTTTCGTGATATTCTTGAAGAAACGGGAGTATTGGGAATAAACTGTGAACAGAATGACTATGGACCACACAGGCATCTCAAAATGTAATACTTGCTGTCATATTGGGGTGCTTTGGGAATGGATTATGTGGAAGCAATAGCAAAAATCTGATTGTCCGATAATGCCCATCCAACCCAATGAGCCAATGAGCTCAGATCAGGGGTTTTCCCCACTTTGCAGTGCAGTTTTCTACTTTCTGTAGAAGTAAGTCGTAATTTCTATTTCTACAGATGTTCTTTTTTCTCCTTTGAAATCTGGCTCTGAATTTCATTTGGACAAGTTCAAAATGGCCCAGTCATGAAGGTCAATGTTTTGTCTTTAGGGACTTTATCAAAAAGCATGGCTTATCTTAGAGTATCAAAGGTTAGCCAATATTTACAGGGATAAACTTGTGCTAACCCTTTATATACATCTCAAAATGCCCCGTACCATATATACTTTTGTGTTCATTTTTAAATGTAGCAGGTTCTCTTGGTGTAGTCCCTTGTCCCTCTCTACCCACATGGCCTAACTCTGCATTCCCAGCATTCAAAACTATATTAAACAATCACCTGTACCCAACACTTATGGTTACATTTTGTGGCAAAGTTGATCTGAGATAAAGTCCCCCAGGGGTAGGATTTATTTAACATTCTTCTGTGAAAAACAAAATAATAAATCATAAAATGCAGTAGTAAGAGACAAAGATAAAAATACATGCATTATTATTGGCAGCTCAGAGAGGGCCAGTTACCACTGTAAATCATTCTCCTGTAAGCCAAAGGTTTTCTGAAAAGTAGGTTCTGATTCATGAATAAGAGTCCACTAAGGGGCTAGATGTAGAAGGAGTATACAATTACTTAGAGACATTTCTGTTAAATCATTCCCTCTGGACTAAAAACTGAGATATCATAATCTCTCTTTCCTTTTAAAAAAATTACTAAAAAGCAAAAATAAATAAATAAATAAATAAAAGTAAAACCTTTGTGCCATGTGGACAGGACTCCTACCTAGTTTTCCTTACCGTGTACCCTACCTAGTACCTAGCATTGTGCTCACCACATGATGATGATGATGTTGTTATGTGCTGTGGAGTCGGGCCCGCCTCATAGCGACCCCTCCTTGGGTTTCTGAGGCGATATCACTACAAAAGTAGATTGCCCAGCCTTCCTTCCAAGGAGTGGGTGGTGGGTTTGGCTACCAGAATAAATGTGTTTAATAAGGAATGGATATGATTCAAAAAAGGCTTCATCAGCAGTACTGGGACATCATGAATTTCAGATTCCAGGGAATTCTGGTTTCAAAAATAAATGCTTCCTGAGAGCTAAAAAGGTGGCTTTGCACTCTGGCCATAGTCAGTGTATATTTGCATTTGATTAATTTGAAATAGTAGCTTTGACATAGCTGCCACTCGACCAGGGCCATAGGACCACATAGGAATAGCCCCCAAGACCATCCTCTCCAGGCGGTTGTGTCTGTCCTTCCAGAGGCAGTGACTTCTTCTCCACAGCAGTGCCACGTGTCTCTGGTCATCCCAGTCAATTATATTCTGTTGAGAAAATCAAGAGGAAGGAATCTACCATTTATTGATGATCCATTCTTTGGTATTTGTTACAGTTTTATCAGTAATTCTATAATGTGGACACTGTATCCTCACTTTATTTATAAGGAAATAAACACACATATTAACTTCTCAAAGCTACCCAGTAAGAAAAGCCAGAGGGAGGCTTCTTGACCACCATCTGTCAGTGAAACTGGACTGCATTAGGTTCCGTGTGTGCTAATAGATAGGGTTTGGGAAAGATAAACAAACTGGAAAAGAAAGAAGAACAAGGTCAGTTCATCTAGAAATGAGAGAAGAGGAAAGAGAGAAGGGCTCTAAACATGTTAATGGCCTTGTTTAAGATTAGTCATTTTAACTTTATTAAATAGGTGATTGTTGGGCCATTATACTATCAAGACAAAGTTATGGGTACAGCCCCGACTTCATGGAACTTACAGAACAACTGAAGTGATAGAGTAATTAATCATTGCATCCATTAGATATTGCCTTGTTGGTTGTCTAAAGTGCTATGAAGGGAACATGCAAAGGTCTCAGTTAGTTGCTTTATTATTGTTATTATTATTACTATATTTAAAAGATAGAATTGGATCTCATGAAAGAGGAAAAAATAAGAGAACGTTCTGGAATAATTGGTTTAGATAATTTTAGATATGGATGATTGAGGAATTTTAGAGTAACATATGAAGAAGAATCATTGTCAAGGAAATCGGTCCAATCTTCAAAAACCTGTGAGACTTTCACTTGCAGTGAAACCCTGATTTAGAAGAAATATTTTTAGTAGAAATGCAGGTCTGAAGATGCATATATATATTTTTATATATTTTCCTTACAGTTGGAAAATGATGTGGTTACATAATAGGTAAAATAATGGGTATCTCTACAAATACCAATTTAACAAAAATATGTAGCTTCCAATGGATTTTTAAACGTGAAATATCTGGTGGTGTGCTGAGCACAGTGGAAAAGATACAGTCTGTGAGTTCTTATCAGCAGGGATTAGGAGCATGTGGCTGTATAAATAAAACAAGGGGAAAAAAGTTGAAAACAATGATTTAAGGATTATGCTAGAGTTGCTTTTCAATTTGTGATTATGTGTAGATTTGACGCAAAATCTTCAATGTGATTGTTTTATTTTGAACTGAGCTGTTTTATGTGACCACAAGGTCCAGATTTGTGGACGTCAGTAAATTAGTTGTTCTAGTTCATAAGGCTAACAGAGTTGAACTAGCTGGTAAATGCAAGTATAACCATAATTGGGGAGTTTTTGTTTTATATCTGGAGAGTTTCTTTAAAAGTAGTTTCCTTGTGTAGTAAAGTTTTATTGTGTGTGACAGAGTATTACTGGAGCTTTCCATTCCATTCCATTAACTTTAATATTGTTGCTGTGGTATTATCTATCTTATAAGCCACCTTTGTGCTCTGACACCTGTGGGTTTCTGAAAGATAGGAGCAGAGATTGTCAAATTCTGCTATTTAACAACAAATGCAATTGTGAGCTATAAGTGAAAATAATGTATTTTATTCAATGAAAGAAACTGCAAATTTTATTTCCTTGTTCTCATTCTCAACAGAATGTAAATTAGCCACCCTAGACACAAAGAGTAATGATAGAAAACACTTAACCACATACCAGGCCTTGGACAATGAAGCTGGGAAATTATTTAATAATTGAAAAAGTAGACATTGAACCTAACCAGCCCTCAGTTCTTCCTTTGTAGAACAGAGTCAAAGAAAGAAGCAGCTCTGTTTAGGTAACGGAACGTGGATTCTTAATGACTGAGATTGAGAAAATGTCTTAAACATTACTGGTTGTGTGCTTTTCCTCAACATGCATGTATGCAGTGCTGTAGTTATTCTACAATAGATAGATAGATGCCTTCCAGTTGACTTCAACTCATGAGGACCAAATGGACAATAGAACATTGTCCTTTCCTGCATCGTCCACATAATGGCTGGTATGTTCAAGTCCATTGCTGCACCTCTTGTGGCATTCCATCTCAGTGAAACTCTCCCTCACTCTTGTTGCCCTCTAATTCACTAAGCATGATGTCCTCCTCCAGCAATCAATTCTTTCTGATGATGTTGCCAAAGTTGGACAATGTTCTTTTGTGATCCATTAAGTCTTGATTGACTCATTCTCAGAAGATGTTCACCAGGCATTTCTTCCTAGCCTAGTTTAGTGTGAAAGCTCTGCTGAAACCAGTCCACCATGGATGACTTTGTGGCACTTTAGCATAGCTCCCAGCATCATGACAACCTACAGGCCATTGAAATATGACAAACAGGCAGTGGTATTCTGTAATAATAGTTTGAAGTAAGACCACCCCTTCTGCTCCTTCACTCCATTTTCTATCCACCAAAGGTAAAAAAAATTACATTTTTGTCACAATGGAATTCATTCTGAGATGACATCACTTTCTCTCCCATTTGAAAATAGAACTGGGGGAAAAACATATTAAAAATTATATTTGTCTTATTTACATTTCATATGAACCCTAAAGTAACATGCTTCATCCACTCTGGAAAATAGTTATTGAAGGCTGTCATCTAAGTAACTGAAAAACAGGCTGAAAGGAAAGAAAAGACCAAAAAAAAAAAAAACTTTGTGCTACATAAAATGTAATTTTAAACAAAGCTAATCCTCTGAGTGGTCACTGTGATTTAGAATGCAGGAGGATTCAAAGTGATGAGAACATGATTTAGAATTCCAGGAGAAACAACATGGTGTGATGTCCTTAGCATGGGCTTTGAAGTCAAAGTTTAACATCTGCTGTCTTCAACTTCCCTAGTTGCATGACTTTGACAAAAAGATTTCATATTCCTGAAACCCTATTTCTTTATATTTTAGACTGAATTATCATAGTGACTTTCCAGAGCTCATAATAGGTATAAATGGAAATATATCAGATTTTCTAGGTCTTTCCTCCTAGCCTTTCTTAGTCTAGAATCTGCACTGAAACCTGTTCAGTATGTCAGCACACTCAAATCTCCACTGACTGATGAGTGGTGGATGGGCTTGAGGTGCCTAAGAAAAAAAGCCTGGTGAGCTACTTTCAAAAATTGGCTCTTAAATCCCTGTGGGTCACAATGGTCCAATCCCATTGTACACAGGCTCACTGTGAAGCAAGGCTAACTTGCTGGCAGCTAAGAACAACAACAGCAGCAGCAACACTATCATACTTAGATTGCCCAATGCATATTTTCTACCCAACCACAGGAATTCTCTCCCCCTTCCAAAATCAGAATTTTCTTTTCAATCAGCCGTCACTCATTGGATCTGCATCTCTCAAAACTGGGCCACACCAGAACTGAAAAGTGTTGATAGCATAGACCATTGACTTGAAAATGAATTTGAGTAGAAAGTAGATAATTGTTCACATTTAATGCACCAAACAAAAATCACTCTTATTATCTTGGTGGAGTATAGCCATAGAGCTCAGGAACGGTTGGCCCAGAGCAATGTGTCAGACCTAAGAGCAAGCCAAGTGGGAAGTGGAATTTCAAAGACACCACCTTCCCTCTCACCTCCTGACCTCTGTTTTTCTGCAGCACTACTGGTGAATGTTGTATGGACAAAGTACTGTATTCCTTTTTGCCGATAGCCACCATCTGTCTCTGACTCAGTTTGCCTCATTTTTACATAAAACCTTTTCAAAAAATTGTCAAAGTGCTGAGTTTTTACATGTGCAAATGTGTTTCGAAAAGAGAGAATATCTATACCAGTAATTCAATACAAAGTATTCAGAATGTTTCGCAACCATAAATTAATTGTGCTACACATCTCGCTGTTAAGGAGGACAGTACTGCTCTGACCTCTTTGCATTCTGTGGTCAAAGATTTCTCTCTCAGAGGTGGAGAGGTGGAGGAAGGTCAGGTCTAAACTCCCATGCATCTTCAGAAGAGGTCTACACATAGTCATTATTTGTGTTTGTTTTATTTAGAGGGACCCTGGAGCACAATGGTTGAATGCTCAGCTACTTAATGCAAAGGTCGGTGGTTCAAACCTGCCAGTGGCTCCATCCTATAAAGATGATAACCTGTGAAACCCTATGGGGCAGTTCTGCTGTGCCACTGGAGGGTTGCTGTGAGTTAGAAGCTTATGCTGTCATGCTATCTCCAGCATCATTTCTATCATCCAGACCATATTTTCCAACTACTTATCCTTTTTTCTTTGTAACTTTTACATTCCACTCACTAGTAATTACCAAAACGTCCCGATCACATGTTTGATCAATTTTAGGCTGCAGAAGTTGGTAACATTTGTCAGTCTCTTCACCTTTGGCATTAGTGGTTGGTGCTTAAAGATGTCAAGCCTTTGAGGACAAAAGTGCTTTTGATCCAAGTCATGATATTTTCCATCACTTCCTATGCATGTGAAAGCTAGGCCATAAATAAGGAAAACTGAAGCAGAATTGATGCATTTGAATTGGTGAACAAATTGAAGATACCATGGACTGCTAGAAGAAGAGACAGATCTGTCTTGGAAGAAGTACAGCCAGACTGCTCCTTAGAAGCAAGGACGGCTCGTTTCACATACATTGCACATGTTATCAGGAGGGACCAGTCCCTGGAGAATACAGTGCTTGGTAAAATAGAGAAGAAGCCCCTCAACAGGATGGACTGACACAGTGGCTGCAACGGTGGGCTCAAACAGAGCAATGGCTGTGAGGACGGCGTAGCAGTGGGCAGTGTTTCGTTCTGTTGTGTAGGGGGTCATTGTGAGTCAGAATGGACTCTACAGCAACTAACAACAACAACACAAGTCAGAATCTACTTGATGGCAAGCAACAACATTTTTAAAAAAGAATTTATATAAGGTCACAGATGAAAAATCTTATTCATTGAAAAAAATAATAATGGTTTTTGCAAGAGTACTCTTGTCCAACACTCTTCTGAGGAACGCTCTAGAGACTGGAAAAATGTCCTTTTTTTTTTTTTTTTAATGTAATTTGTTTATTGTATTTCTTTTCCCACAAGAATGCTTGTGGGTAGGGACTCTGATAGTTGATGATGTATGCTAGGAAGTAAAACAAGTCTGAATAAAGGGGAAGAGGAGTGTCAGTGGAGAGTGGTGCATATTTTATGAAGGATGGTCAGGGAAGCTTCTCTTCTCCTTTGAGAGGAGATATGATGATGCTGTGTTTACAAATGAGGAAGAAAGAGGATCAAAGGGACAGAGTGGCTTGCTTTTGGTCACACAGCCTGTGATGTGTATGTGGAATGTAACAGAGAGTGGGATTCTGAGTTCAGCTCTCTCCTTTTACAACATTTATATCATGTGATGATGGATGTCACTGCTGTCAGGCCATGTAAATATAAGTGTTTGGGGATCAAACAAGGAAGCAGGCATACTTCTTTTGGAGTAGAAAAGACTGGGGAAGAAGTAATTTTAGAGAAAGAGTGTCTTTAAAGTATCAGAGAACAAATTTTGGGAGAGAGTGGCAGAGCAAGTAGATACTAAAATGAAAACAAAAGAACATATAGAAACACATTTTGTGCAATAAGCATTATAATTAAAAAAAAAAAAAAAAAAAAACTCACTGCCATCATGTCAGATCCAACCCATAGTGACCTCTCCTTGGGTTCCTGAGACAGTATCACTACCAAAGTAGATTGCCCAACCTTCCTTCCAAAGAGTGGCTGGTGGTTTTGGACCACCAGCCTTCTGGTTAGCAGTCAGATGCCTTAGGCACTATTCTACAAGTTTCTCAGAAATCAATTCCTTGAATTCTTTATATAGTCAGTAGCACAAAAACAGAGAAACACTGGTTTCTGTAATTACCATGAGCAACTAAGAGTTTCAAAGGACCAACCTTCCACCTATTATGGGTATCTCTGCTTCAGTGAATCTCACCCTGTACCCCCTCCCCCAGCCAAGTGCAGGGCATGGCAAATAGGAAGTAATCACTGAATGTCTATTATTGTTGGATTACCCAGTATGCAAGGTAAGCATGGGCTTACTTGTGTTTATTTACTAATCTGCAATGAACAATTTCAAGTTTGTTACCACATCAAAGATTCTGCTTTTAGGTATTTATGCTAGCATAAATATTCTAAGTATTTATTTATTCTAAATAACAACAACAACAAATATTTATGCCATATAT
>NW_006921596.1:23758020-23765138 GCF_000298275.1 Orycteropus afer afer | reverse complement strand
ACACACACACACACACATACACATATGGATATTGGAGTCAGAAAATTCCATAGCCCACCATCACTTACTAGTTGTGTGCCATTGACCGAGTCACTGAATATACTCCACCTTGAAGGAGTAGGAGAAAGTTTATCTTTGAGAAACCTTCATGCCTTGATCATCTGAGATGCAGAAGATCAGTGGTCTTCATATATCAGCTCCATATCATCTTAATGAGAGAGAAGTAACTACCAAGTAGGTGTAAAAAATTACACACACACACACACACACACGAGTCATTTCTGACTCATAATGACCACTCCTTGGGTTTCCGAGGCAGTATCCCTATGGAAGTAGATTGCCCAACCTTCCAAGGAGTGTCTGGTGGATTTGAACCACTAGCTTTCTGGTTAGCAGTCAAATGCCTTAGGCACTATGTCACCAGAGTTTTTATTTATTTATTTATATATATGTATGTATGTGTGTGTATATATATATATGTATATGTATGTATATGTTTATATATATGTATATATATGTATATGTGTATATATATGTATATACAATATTTATATTTGTAAATATTTCATTCTATTTGGATATACAATCAACAGCCTTGGAAGCAGCAGTCAAAAAATCAGATGATGTATTGCCCGAGGCATATCTGCAAAAGATCTCTTTAAAGAGTTAAAGAGCAAAGATGTCGCTTTGAACACTAAGGTGCTCCTTACCCAAGCCTTGTAATTTTCAATAGCCTCATATGCATGTGAAAGCTGGACAAAGAATAAGAAAGACCAAAGAAGAATTATGCATTTGAGTTGAGCTCTGGCAAAGAATACTAAAGACACCATGGGCTGTCAGAAGAATGAACAAATGTGTGCAGCTGGAGTGCTCCTTGGAAGCATGAATGGCCAGACTTCGTCTCACCTACTTTGGTCATGTTGTCAGAAGGGACCATTGCCTGGAGAAGGATATCATGCTTGGTAAAATGAAGGGTCAACGAAAAAGGGGACGGCCTTCAATGAGATGGGTTGACACAGTGGCTGCAACAATGGGCTCAGGTATAGCAAAGATTGTGAGGCTGGCACATGACAGGGCAGTGTTTTGTTCTGTTGTACATAGGGTTGCTGTGAATCGGAGCCAACTCAGTGGCATCTGACAACAGCAGCAAAGCCTCTCTCCCAACCTCACATAGCTTCCTCCAGAAACAAAGCCTCCTTTCAGATTTATAATCCCTGACAAAGACTGAATACCCAGTAAACAAGGTAAGTGATTTACTACAGATTAGTAAGTAAGCATGAGTAAATGAGTGCTTACCTGTTTTTTTTTTGGGTGGGAGGGTAATATGCCCCTTGTGTATATTGAATTAAACCAAAAGAAATAGAGATCTAGAGAACCTGAAACTTCAGTATCCATCATTCATGCATTCACACACCCAACAGTTATTCCCTCATATACATCTCCACTTCGATGCCTTGGAATAGAGGCACCCAAATGAAGCATACATGCAGCAGGAAAAGAAGGGGAAGGGAGAGTCATATAATTCAGAAGGATTCAGAGAAGAAAAGGAAGTTGTATTTACTTGTCATAGAATTATTTTTTAATATAGAGAATAAAAATCATAAAGCATTTAATAAAGGAGCACAGGTCTGAGATGTTTTGACAACTGTCACTAAGAGAATGATAGGACAATGAAAATCTACCGTCTCTATGGTAGCTCTCTGTTAACTAGAATGCCTACCTCACTCGCTACTATAACTGGTTTCGCCTCCGGCTTGGCCCCGAGGAAGGTCAGACTCTGCCTCTGGTGTATACAAGCCTAATGATCTCTTGTCCAGGGGGGATTGAGTGCTCCCTTCCACTGTGATTGCCTCTCTATCATGGGGCATAATTGTACCTGGGTTTTAAACTCTACCAATAACCTGGGCTGCTCCTAAGTGAAAGGTGGCCTATGTAGTGGTTGAGAACCACTGGTAATAAATGCCTCCTAAAGTTTACATATTTTTGTCTCACTTTTGTCTGCAAGGTAAGTAGGTAAGAATCACTCTCCCTATTTAATAAATGAAAAGGCTGGAGGCCAGAAAGTCAGTGAGTTGTAGAGCCTGGTTTTCCTGCCTCCAATAGCTCTGTAAATAGCAACAGACCTCCTGGTTTTACACTTAGAGTATAAAGTTGGTAAAGATTGTCTCAGAGCCCTGGTGGTGGTGCAGCAGTTAAAGTGCTTGGCTGCTAACAAAAGCCCAGCAGTTCAAATTTACCAGCTGCTCCATAGGAGAAAGAGTTGGCCATCTGTTTCTATAAAGATGTGCAGCTTTGGAAACCCTATGGGGCCATTCTACTCTGTTCTGTAGAGTCTCTGTGAAGTGCAGTAAACACCATGGCAGTGGGTTTTGTTGGTGTAGAAGGACTGTCTCCTTATCAGTCTTCTCTGTACCCTTAGGACCTGGAACAGAGTTTGAGAAATAGAAAGTGCTTCATAAGCACTTTTGGAATGACCAGTACTCATTCTGTCAATTATTTAGCCATACTGCGTCCTTCCCTCATGACACGGAAAGTAGAGCTCATGACTTTGCTCTACCTGCGCTGCTGAAAGGCATTCATTGCATGAGTATAAACTAAATTATGTTTTGGGAAAAAATGTTGTTAGGTGCCAGTGAGTCCGTTTTCAACTCACAGTGACCTCATGTATTACAGAGTAGAAGAGCCCTGTAGGGTTTCCTAGGTTGTAATCTTTCAGGAGCCAGATTGCCAGGCCTTTTGAACCACCACACTGTCATTTAGCAAGTGAGCACTTAATTATTGCACCACCAAAACTCCTAAGAAAGAGTAAAAGATTTAAAACCACTGATCTTAAATAAGGATATACATGCATACCTACATACATATGTGTATATATGCACATACTTGTGTGTATATATGCACATACATATGTATATACATATATATATATATATATATATATATATATGCATATGTACACATATATATACACAGTCACATAAAGGTGAGTGTTGTACTGATGGGAGGTAGCTGGTGAAACTTCCACACAGGTACCCATCGTATGAAATTCTAGCATTGTCTGAGCCAAAGGCATGAGGGGAGGAGGAGGAAGAGGAGGAGTTTATTTTGAAAGAGTTAATGTGAAGGAAAAGACAGAAATCACTGTTCTGGGAAGAAGAAGCACCTGTACTCTCAATGAAGAAGGATATAGGAGGATTTCATAAGAAGAACTTGTGGGATGTGGCCAAGGGTTGAAGGAAGGTGTTGGATTGGAAGGCAGGAGGAGTGGTGAGATGATCCAGGGTTAGCTGTGAGATGTGTGTTCCTCGAACTACTGTAAAATAATAAAGTTGTCAGAATTTTAAGTGACTCTAGCATATGGTACTTGAACACCTTTCACTTATGTATGTCTCAGGGTTTTATAAGGTTTCTTTGGCTGAATAGAAAAATCAGCGGCAACATCATGGTAAAAGGAACACCTAGAATATTGCTTTTCAGCTCAGTCTGGCTTCTGCTTTCCTCTTTGGGGAAATTTGGGCCATTTCTCAGCACGTGTTTGATGCCCAGTTGAGACAGCTACCATAATTACCATAATTAAAGGGAGTCTTTCCCCTTCTTGGCCACAGCCCTCCTTGAAATAGCCCTCCCTGCCCTGTGTCAAAACAATGGGAGCAAATTGTTGTGGTCTGATATCTCTGCATCCTTTAGTTGTAATTTGATGAAAAGAACCCTCCCTAGGTCACGTGCACAAATAAGTAAATGATCATGTGTTGCTGGACATACAGTGACCCATGGGGCAGAGTCAGGATTTATTAGCCAGAAATATCTCTGGGTTGAAACCTTGGTTAATTAGTTTTTTTTTTTTTTTTTTTAAACTAAGCCAATCCTTTTGCCAGCATGCTTCTTAGCCTCTGCATTTTCTTATTGTTAATAGTGCCCTCAAGCTGCCCCACACACACACACTCATGGTGACTCTGTGCACAGTGGAATCAGACGGTTGTGATCTTCAGGTTTATCACTGGCTGATTATTCAGACTTAGATAGCCTGACCTTTCCTCTCAGTCTGTTCTAGTTTGGAAGCTCTGCTGAATCCTGTTTAGCCTCTTAGCTACACAAAGCCTCCACTGTCAGGTGAGTGGTGGCTGCTCGTGGGGGAAGGTAAATGGAAAGTGAACCTGGATCTCCAACATGAAAGGTGAGGATGTGATTACTGAACCACCACTGCCCCGCCCCTGAATCTTACAGACACTCCAAATCAGTGTCAGCTGCTCCCTGGAAATTCCCTGATGGAGATCACTGAGCTGTTTTAGATCCTCTAGGTGAAAGATTGCCAAGAGAACATCAATACTATGATTGGAAGCCAGTAGGCAAACCCACCATAAAACGATACTATGATGTTGGCCTTGAGTGAGGGTGTCCACTACCTTTAGGTATAGGAGACAGGTTAGTGTAATGAGACATCCAGAAGAGAGTGTTGAGTCCGTTCCTGTCTCAACCATGTGGAAGATTACAGAACATAAATTAAATCATATTCCAGAAGTACATGCTTCTTCATCGTTAGTGTGAACTGAAGTAGCTAGCAAACTGGGTGTGAGTAGAAATGATGTGGTGGTGGTGATAGTAGCCGTGAAGGTGAGCATGTCCTCTTTTCCAGACACTACATGAAGAACCTACGTGCAGAAAGGCTCTGTACTTGGTTAGTTCCTGGTACAGAGGAGACTCAACAGGCATGGATTATTCTTATTATTGTGATTGATCTTCACAGTGACCCAGCAATAATGTAGAAATAATGATGGTAGGAGTAGTAGTAGTATTGATCAGGTAGTTAATATTTTATTACTGGCTAAATGCTTTGCATGCATTGTTTTCCTTAATATTCATTTTAAAGAACTCAGCTATAGGATAAACACTACACCCATTTAAAAGAAGGCAAAACAGAGGCTTAGAGATAGAAAGAAAATTGTCCAAACTACTTGAACACTTAGAAATGGAAAGGCCAGAAATCAAAGCCACTGTCTAATATTCAGTCATGGGCTTTTAAAACACTATGTTCTACTTCTCTGTAATGACATGCTGTAATCAATGTGCCTTATCATACCTGATATCTGGGGCTAGACAATGTCCTTAAAGAATGAGAGGAATCAAGCCACTGAAGCATTTGGAGATAATACCAATTCAATTAAAATGTGTTCTGAGTATTTACTCTTCTTTGTGAATTGTGTTACATGCTATTCTGGATAGAGACTCAGGTGGCTGCTAAAATTTCTTGTTTCACAGATGAAGGATGTCTTAATTTTCAGTGCTGCTATAACAAATACCACAAGTGGGTGATTTTAACAAATAGAAATGTATTTTCTCCCAGCTTAGGAGGCTAGAAGTCCAAATTCAGGGTGTTGGCTCTAGGGGAGGGCCTTCAGTCTCTGCTGGCTCTGGAGGAAGGGCCTTATCTCTTCAGCTTCTGCTTTCTGGTTCCTTGGAGGTCTCCAGGTGTGCTGGCATCTCTCGTACCCCATCTCTGCTCACTTGCTTGTTCTTTTATATCTCAAAAGAGATTGACTTGAGACTCACTCTACATTAGCACTGTCTCATTAACATAGCAAAGACTACCCATTCCCTATTGGGATTATAAAAACAGACATAGAGGCTAGGATTTACAACACATAATTTTGGGGGACACAATTCAGTCCATGACAAGGTGATTGAGGTTCTCAGTTAGAAGTGTAGGCTCAGGTTTCAATTGCTTGGCTTTCCTTACACTCAGGATTGAATTCTGGCTCCGTTTCTCAGTAGGCAAGCCCTGAACCTGTGCCCCATGTACTCTAAAACCCCACCATTCTGATCTGCTTAAGTTCTGAATTGCCAGTAGAAAGCATCCAATTTCTAAGCGTCTTTCACTTTGCTTTTTCAAACCACCCATACTTATTATAAGTATAATTAGTTATTGGAATTATGGCTTAAGGAAAGAATAGTGCCATCATGTTCTTCACAGAAATAATTCACTTGATTGAGGAGTCCCTGGAAGTGTTTTCATTTAGGGGAAAAGAAATTTCACCTTAATTCTGAATGGGAATAATTGCAAGGATTTCAATGTAACTCAAAACTGACAAGTAAAGCAGCATTGGTTGTTGGCTAGCCATGTGTTGATGTTGGAAACAGGGGTCTGTGCAGAATTATTTAACAGAGGGAATGCAGAAGCTCCTGCACGGCAGTTCCTACACTAAAGACACTACGCATGTTGCATGTAAAATATAGACAGCAATATTGTCAGCTGGCTTCATAAGACTTGCACGTAATTTCCAAATGGATATAAATATAGAAATGGCTGCTATCGACCTAATGGGTTAATTAAGGCATCAGAGTTACCTTGTCAAAGAAGACACTGCCTTATAAAATAAGAAATTCACATGGAAGGAGATAATCTGAGATATATGCTGAGCTTCTTATGTGATCCTCAGTGGTCTGGTTTAAAGCTCTCAAGCCTGCTGTCCTCTAGCCTAGTTTTCAGATATAAGGAGGGGCAGGGAGTGTAGAGATTGATACATAAAACCTATTTGAAAGAGGTTAAACTCTAACTGCCGTTGAATCAGATCCTACTCACAGTGACCTCTCCTTGGGTTTCCAAGGAGGGGTCACTGTGGAAGTAGATTGCCCAACCTTCCTGGTTTGAACCTCCAGCCTTCTGGTTAGCAATCAAGTGCCTTAGGCACTACACTGCCAGAGCTCCTTTAAAAGAGGTTGTCTCTATCAAATGAATCCATCTTAAGATTTTATGATGGCTTTGAAGAAGAATACTGGACAAATATCTAATTCTGTGGACTTGTTTCGCAAGAAGAGTATATAGTTTCATTAATATTTCATATGTAAGATTCTCAAGGCTCCAACTTGGATCCTGACTTAGCCACCATCTGTGTGTCCTTGCCTAGACTTCTCTCTTTTCCAGACTACCTTCCAATTCCCCAACAGTCATGTGATAATACATTTAAAAATCTGGAAAATAAACTAAGTTTTCCTATCAGTCATTGTAAGAAAATAAGGATCCTATATACATACATATATATATATATTTGTTGTTGTTGTTGTTATGTGCCATCGAGTCGGCCCCAACTCATAGCGACCCCTCCTTGGGTTTCCGAGGCAGT
>NW_006921596.1:23729905-23757845 GCF_000298275.1 Orycteropus afer afer | reverse complement strand
GATTGCCCAACCTTCCTTCCGAGGAGTGGCTGGTGGGTTTGAACCGCCAGCCTTCTGGTTAGCAGTCAAGTGCCGTAGGCACTATGCTACCAGAGCTCCTTATACATACAAGAGAAATATATAATTATGAGACTTCAAAAATAAGAAAACCAGAGCATCATTCACTGGCAAACCACGTATATCAAACCATTTTTTTTTTTTGAATGAATTTGCCGTAAGTAATTAAATTCATGAATTGTTATTTGGAAACATAGCCTGTCAGCATCACCTCTTTTTGGAGTACTCCTGAGAATATCTGAAAGATGGAATATTGTACCACAAATTTATACTAAGGCATTTAATTAATAACTCAGATGTCAATTATGAAGTAGGTAAAACATCTAGAGAAGCAGTGAGAATCTGTGAAGTCTTTAGTCTTCAAAACAAATTTACCTCACTGGCACTCAGTGAAGAGTAATGCCTTCTTCTGGAAAACTGCCATAGCTTTAAGATAAAACTCTTGGGGCTGTCATGGAATAGCCATAGGCTTGCTTGAGCTTCAAAATCAGCAAGATGTGGGTTCAAATCCTGATCCATCAGCTCATGCACAGTTACTTTGTGCCCTTTTAAAAGTGTCTAAACTCATCTGGTCCCCAGGGACGTGACAGTTATTTATGTTCGTCAAGTGATAGTGTACTCGATTGCTGGGTCCTGGAGGCAGCTAGAAAAAGGTCCAAGTACCATTTTTTCCTCTCTCCCTTCTACCTTCTTTACTCCCTCTTACTTCTCTTCTCTCCTTTGTACTTTTTCTTTTCCTTCTTCCTTCCTGCTTTTGTTGAATACTTGTTTTGTGCCAGGGACTGTGTTAGGTTCTGGCATACAAGGGTGAATAAGAGATGGTTCCTGGGCACAGCAGCTCTGAGAACAGATGGAAATAATAGGCAAGGTGGTGAAAAGGAAGGAAAAAAAAAAAAAAAAAAGCACCAAAAAACCCTAAACAAAACAAATAAGTAAATAGTATGGGGAGTTACTAGCAAAGCTACATGAGATAGGAAGGATGAGAGTAATGAGTTAGATCAGGGAAGGCTTTATGGCAACTGATATATTAGAGCAGGGCCTAGAAGGATGAGTGAAATTTCAAGAGGCTGAGGAAGAGGGAAAGGTGGTCAAGTCTGAGTTATCATGTAGATATTAGGATGAAAAAAAAAAAAAAAAAAGGAAAAGAGAAAAAGCCGTTTATTACCTGGAAATCACGTAGCAGTATTACATTTGGGAGGGATATATGTATCTTATGTCGTTGTTGTTATGTGCCATCGAGTTGGACCCAACTCATAGCAACCCCTCCTTGGGTTTCCAAGGCAGCATCACTATGGAAGTAGATTGCCCAAACTTCCTCCTGAGAAGTAGCTGGTGGGTTTGAACCACCAGTCTTCTGGTTAGCAGTCGAGTACCTTAGGCACTACGCTACCAGAGCTCCTGTGTATTTTATAGCATTACTGATACTTGGTTTTTTTGAAGTTAACATTAATTTCTTAATGATTATTGCTACTCAGTTATTAGCTAGATTACACACACACACACACACACACGTATGTATGGAACCTTGGTGGTACAAAAATTAAGCACTTGGCTGACAACTGGAAGCTGAGTCATTTACAGCCACCCAGCAGCTCTGCAGGGGAAAGACCTGGTAGTCTGTGCTGGTAAACATTACAGCCCAGAAAACCCTATGGGGCAGTTGTATTCTGCCACATGGGGTTGCTATGAGTCAGAAACTACTCAACAGCACCTAGCAACAACCTGTCTGTGTATCTACGTCTATCTGTCTATTGTATGTGAATTGTGATGTTGATAAAGAATAGTGAAAATACTGCAGACTGCCAGAAGAACAAACAAATCTATCCTGAAAGAAGTGCAGTCAGAATGCTTCTTAGAAAGCAGAATGGCAAGACTTCATCTCACCTACTTTGGTCATGATTCCCTAGAGAAGAATATCATGCTTGCTGATGTGGAGGGTTAGTGAAAAAGAGGAAGACCCTCAACAAGATGGATTGACCCAGTGGATGCAATGATGGGCTCAGGATGGTAAGGATTGTGAGAAGGGCATAAGACCAGGCAGGGTTCTGTTCATTGTGCATAGGGTTGCTATGAGTTAGGACAATTCAATGGCACCTAACAACAAAAACCAAAAACCAAACTCAATGCTATCTAGTCGGGTCCGACTCATAGCGACCCCTCCTTGGGTTTCCGAGGCAGTATCACTACTGTAATAGTGATTGAAGTAGATTGCCCAACCTTCCTTCTGAGGAGTGGCTGGTGGGTTTGAACCACCAGCCTCTGGTTAGTAATCACATACCTTAGGCACCTAACAACAATGTCTATCATAAAGGATTTGCTTTTTGGCCAATTATTCATGATGAATAAAAATAATAGATAACATCAACCTTTAACTCTTCTTTGGTAATTAATAATATTTTACACACGAAGTCAGTAAGCCCCCAGAGATTGACTGGCTTTCCCAGGACCTAACCTCCGAGGCCATCCTCTCACAGACAGAGAGCTCTGCTTCCCATGATAGAGTCTGGGAAATATGGGGAGGCACCTCCATTTCCTCCAAAAGCTCACATTGACTTCTCATTGTGTCTGTTCCCTTCCAAATTTTTTTGTCCACCTCATTACTAAGAATAATTGTGACATAACATTTTCAAAGCAAAATTAAAATATGTTATAATTTTATGTTGCTGCACGATCATTAGAACCATAATTTCACTGCCTAGTAGATATTAGGTAACTTTGACCTATATAATCTTGACCACTACTTTGATATTCCCCTATTCCTAAATACTTAAATTGCTTTCATTTTCAAAACAAAAAATACAAAAAAAAAAAAGAAAAAGAATGTCAAGTTGAAAGTATGAGGAATGAGGGAAAAACAAAATATATGGTTTACTTACAGTAAGTTTGTTGTTATATTAGATCAATGTATATAAACACATTTTTGTCTACTGATGTATTTGACCAGTTTGCTTTCTAATTATGTCATTGCATTTTATAGGGGCACTAGAACTATATATGAGTGATCAATCCAATTCATTCACATCCTACCCTACATCTCTATCTATCCATCCATCCATCCATCATCTCTGTCCATCAAACCATCCATTCATTATGATCTCTGTCTAATCCATAAATTACTAAGTACAAAGCAAGAAAAATGTATGTTTCTTTGAGCCCCCTACAGGCTGAAGAGTTTTCTAATATATTTGTCTAAGTGTTGTACTTTCTTTTTTGTGATATATATCTGTGCAGCTTTGGCACATGTGTGACACTGTAAGATAAGTATGTGTTATAAGATGATTATGTGTTGAAATATCCTTGGTTGCATCTCCTCTGCCCCTTATACCTGGTAGCATGTACTGTAAATCAGTTAGTTGAAAAAAGGGGTCCATCATATGAACCCCAAAATAACTTGTCCCTAGTGAATTTGTAGCAATTAACCTCCTGCATGAAAGATCCTTTTTCACAGACAGTGAGATGATTTCCCTTTGAATCAGTAAGGGTTTTTGGGGATAACAAAGCTAGTGGTTTCATAACCATGATAATGTGTTCAACAAGTTTTATTCAAAAGAGGAGTCTAGCGCAGCATTTTATATCAACTGCAATCTTTGAACAGCACAATCTGGGAGACCCATGAAGAGTGAATTACAGTAATCAGCCTTCAAAATGACAAAAGAGTTAATCAGCATCCCCTTGCCTTTCTCGTGGAGACTCTCAATCTGGTGATATCAAAGAAATTATAAAAAGAAGTCTTCATGATGGATACAAAATGCTTCACAAATGATAACGCCAAAGACAATGGGAAGAAACACACACACACACAAATTTTAAATTTCTGAGATGACTGCAACTGGATTGTAATCAGAAATACTCCCTGGATGATGAGACATAAGGAACAGCTGTTTAGTACTAGGAAGAATTGGGGCCAGGCTAGGATTAACATTCTTAAACTTCTATACCAGGGAAATCTCCATGTGACTGAATAAAGTTAAAATAAAACAGTGTCTTTTAAATACAGGTGAATTGAACAGATCATTCTATTATCAGCAGAGTAATGAATGCTTGTTTCACATCAAGATGATCCTCTTTTCCCTTCTCAATCCTCCTCTCAGGGTTTACCTTCAATCTCTTATCTTCTACCCTAGTCCCCAAGGCTAGGTTAGAAATCGCTTTTGAATTAAATTAATGAAGAATGGACTATTCTTATTAATTGAATTTTCCGATTAGATTACATGTTCAAAGTAGAGTTCCACTGAAACTCTTCTAAAAGGTGATTATTTCCTTTTACTCCTCTTTACCTACCATTTAGTTAATTTTACTGAGGATCCAGCAGGTGTCTTCCCAGACACCAAAGGTGATTCCTGGTTTTTTCTTCTCAGAAATACAAAATGGCTGAGCCCCTCAAGGAAAAAATCTTGATTGGGCGATGGTCTGTGATTTTTCTAACCTAGCTACTTAAAGTACTTAAGTCTAAACCCTAGAACCATTACTGAGTTGGCAATGAACAAAAATTAAAGACAAAAGGAAAAAAAAAAAAAGCTATAACAAGATAATTTTCATTATATCTGTTCCAAGTCATATGATGAAATATCCAGGGTTTACAAGAACATTAAAAGAGTATGTAGGTCGATTTTCTTCATCAAATACACACATCAAGGAACTTTACTAACTGACCTAGAAGAAAGCATTTTACCATACTGCTTGTCATAATATTGAAAACCGTAATTAGTGGCCAAGTTGGTGCAATAGAAGTTTAAATAATATTTCAACTTACAAACACTTTTGCTGGGCATTGGGAATGTGTGAGCATAAGCACGCAGGGAGACATGGAAACCATTGTGCTTGATCATTCCTGTGAAAAATACGGGGACCAAAGTCAAGCCTTACGCAATAGGAAGCTATTTATAAATAGCCCCATCAACATATTTTAAATGAGTTCATTTTTGCACAGAGTAGGTAAGTTTCTTCCCTCTGCCTTTTTAAAATCAAATATAAAATGCATAAAAACACCATTTAATGAGGAGTTTACCCAATCCCACTCCATCGAGTTGGACCCAATTTTTAGCGACCCCTCCTTGGATTTCTGAGGCAGTATCACTACGGAAGTAGATTGCCCCATCTTCCTTCCGAGGAGTGGCTGGTGGGTTTGAACCACCAGCCTTCTGGTTAGCAGTCAAATGCCTGGGGCACTACGCCACCACTCTATATTATTTGTAGGTCCAAATTTTTTATTTCCCAAATTGGAGAGGGAAAAAACCAAAACAGTAGCATACTGTACTGAGTTGATACTGATTCATGGTAACCCCATGTGTATCAGGGTACAACTGTGCTCCACAGGGGTTTCAATGGCTAATTTTTCAAAGCAGGTCACCAGACCTTTCTTCTGAAGTGACTCTGGGTGATGTAGAACCTCCAACCTTTTGGTTATCTGCTGAATGTGTTCATCTTTTACACCATCCAGGGACTCTAAGGGAAACATAGCCTGCCCACCCAGGGACTCTGAGGGAAACATGGCTTGCTCTAATTACTATATTTTCTGCTCTGTGTTAGGTGGTATTTAATGCCAGTGATTTAAAAATACAAAAATTCTCTCGTCTACAAATGAAATAGGCTACAGCTACTAATGCTTGGGAGAATCTGTGGGCCAATGCCAATAATATAGAGGAAAAGAAAAGGAGAAAGAACTTTTTAGGAAGTTTTTAACATTCTGTTTTAAGATTTTATCAATGCTCTATGCAAGCAAGGTGATTTTGTTTTTGCATAAGAATAAAATAGGTAAGTGACTATACAAATATGCCTGAACAGAAAGAGAAAAATTGGAGGGTCAATGGGGTTTGATAAAAATACAGTGAAATAAAAGAGCAATTCTACCTGCAGGGTGCTGGTGATTTCTTGGCATGGTTTCTCTGATCCTGCCTTTGCAGCCACAAGGTAGAAGAAAGCAAGTTCCAAGAGCTCTGTCTTGGGTTTTCTGATGAGGTAGTGGTCTCAGGAAAAGCGAGAACTGCTCCTTGCACAGATTGCACAGAAGCCACTTAAGTTTGCTGTATGTGCTATTCCCTAAAGAAACATTGGGCAGACTCTCTCAGAATTCAAAGAACCTACTCCCAGTGTGGTAGAAGAGAAGTGGAAGTGTGAAGAGTCCCCACTGGGCAGCTTTGTAGTCTGGTCATCCTGAGTACCTCACTTAGCTGAATGAGCCTGATTCTCATCTGACAGATAAGAAGACAAATACCTGACCTGCATTCTCAAGCAGCTGTCCTTTGGGCCACATTGAATTATTATACTGAAGTACTTTTGAATCATAGATGTGTCTGTAAGAAAACATGTTGGCAATATATTTGATGCTTGAATAAATTGCCACTATGCTAATCAGATCTGTAGGGTCCTGGCAGGAATGGAGTAATTGAGGGAAATTGAACGAAGGGACT
This sequence comes from Orycteropus afer afer, assembly GCF_000298275.1. NCBI lineage: Eukaryota > Metazoa > Chordata > Mammalia > Tubulidentata > Orycteropodidae > Orycteropus > Orycteropus afer. The sequence goes on along the minus strand of NW_006921596.1, from coordinate 23,751,378 downwards.
CTTTACCAATGGTTACCAAGGTTAAGAGAGATGCAGGAATAGTGGAGCACACCTAGGGCTAGCAACAGAAGTGCCAGCATCACCCATAGGCCTGAAGGAGCAAGGCAATTGTTACCAGAAATAGTCGAGTATAACGCTAGCTATAAGAGACTGGGAGCTCTGGTAGCATAGTGGCTAAGGCACTTGACTGCTAACCAGAAGGCTGGCGGTTCAAACCCACCAGCTGCTCCTCAGAAGGAAGATGGGGCAATCTACTTCCGTAGTGATACTGCCTCGGAAACCCAAGGAGGGGTCGCTCTGGGTCGGGTCCGACTTGATGGCACATAACAACAGCAGCAAAACAACGTAAGAGAGAGTGGTTAAACATGGGATTGAGGACATTGTGGTCTGCTTTGTTCTTACAATATACTCCAAATAATGCTTGTTGGCTGACCCTGACAGAAAGCCAAAATGCTGGAGTTTATTGAGGCAATCCAACGAGGTCACTTTGTGAATTTTAGGAAGAAGAGATGGAAGTTTCATCTAGAGGGTACATTGGAGATGAGACTATTCTGCACTTTAACCGTCATGCAGATTTCGTTGTTGTTCTTTGCCTAGTCCTAGGCCACCTTCAGGATCCTCAGGAGGCCTGAGTAGAGTTCATTGTTGTGGTCACTGTGTGTTTTAAGTGCCTTCCAACCCAAGACTGTCATTTTCCATTACTATATCGGACAGTATTCTGTTGTGCTGATGAGGGACATACAAAATACTGTGACTGACAGAGACTGATGAGGCTTTTCTTGCCCCATTTGGTAAGTAAGCTCCTCTGCCAAGATGTTTCACTCATATTCTATTATAGACACTATCCCAGGTTTGCTGTTTGCGGCAGAAACACAAAAGTATTTTAATTCCAAGTGTCTGAGAGACATCACAGGTTTTTTTCTTTTTGTTTGTTTGTTTTAAAAAAACTTACACTCTATTTTTTCTTAAATAATGAGAATAAGACAAAACAATTTTTCTTTGAGTCCAAGGAAGTTGCAGAAATTTACCCACTGAATTGCCTGGAGAGGCCTCGTGTATAAACCTCATCCTATCAACATCCATGAAAAAAAGTTACTGCCCTCCTTGGGGAATTATCTTTTTTTTTTTTTTCCCTCAGATTATTAGAGGAAACAGCAAACTCCAAAGTTCAATGGATGGCTTTAATTGGTGATGACCTTAGAATTCAGTGATACCTAAACTTTAGAAGAGCTCATGTTCTATCCCAGTAAATCCCACAGAGTAAAGCAATTTTGTAAACTGTCCTGGGAAGTGTGCCCCATAATGAAGATATTTTGAGTTACAAAATACATAGCCATAGTGGAGTGGCCATCTTGGCATCTCAGCATGCTACTGTTGAAGGTTTGCTAGTAATTATTTCTGTTCTTTGCTTATTTGTTTATTTCTCCATCAACAATGTCCCACATTGATCAAAATCTAAATGATTGTGATGTTTCCATTTTTCTTTTATTTTTGCTTTTTTTTAAATTTTGTTTTTAACCGTATAGATATGATCTACTGCATATACTAAATAGTCAATGTAGTGTATCTCTGGTCCAAGTGAAAGAAAATATTGTGATACAATCAATACAATTGTGAAACAAACTATTATATTGAAAGTTATTGTTATGTTATTATAACTATTTCCAAATAAACAGAGTTAGCCAACTGAGTGTTCTCTGAACGGGAGACCTTATAATTATCATAAAAGTGATGTCAAAGTTTAAAAAGCGCAAAAGAGCTCACAGCTCTTCCAGGAGCCTGCTCACTGCCCAGATTAGGTTTCGCTGGGCACCCTTGCACCTCACTGCAACTCAGATGCTTCAGGGACATGCACTCCTTGTAAACCTCCTACAGACAGATGATTTAATTAGAATATGGAAGTCAAAGAAAACAGGAATACAGCTTCTGAAGTGGCCAAGAGAGAGGTTTACCCTCAATTTGAATCAAGCATATATTGTTTTTTGGGTTAGAAGTGAGGACAAGATTACCTGGAGAATTTTCTTTCACTTGAAAGAAAATGGGCTGTTAGAAATATGGGAGGACACCTTTGTTGTTGTTAGCCACGTAGATGCCCCCAACTCATGGCTACTCCATGCACAATGGAAGGAAAGGCTGCCTCTTCTTTAGGGTATAGAGTTAAGTAAAACGCAGGACAAGGGAAAACCATTATAATCTTAAAAAGATATCTAATAATTGTTCAAAAAGATAAAACAGACCTGAAATAACTGCAATATCCATCAAAATGAGAATGCATAAGTTATTTATGGTACGTTCGTATAATGAACAGCACAAAATGATCAAGGCATTGGAAAACACCAGGAGGGGCACATGAATTAAAGGCAACAAAAGTAAATATTATTATATATCCATAGTCCTGCAATAACAGTAATAATAATAATCTATGAGTGGATACATTGATAGACACTCAAGCTGAACAGGAGTGGGAAGATGAATGGGAATACACCCAAGATATATATGTTTGACAGAGGATATTTCTACATACGTAATTACATGCACTGCAAGTATATCCATGAATATAGTTGAATATACAGGGGGGAAAGTTATGCAAATTTCTTAGCCATAACCAAACACCTTGAGGGAATGAGTTGCTGAGCATGGGGGTTCAGGACTGTTGTCTTGGGACACTAAGGTCAATTGCCGTAACATGGTCCACAAAGACAATGTTCCACATCCTACTTTGATAAGTAGCAATTGGGGTCTTAAAAGTATGTGAATAGCCATCTAACATGCAACTGTAGGTCTCTTCCCATCTGGAAAAGGAAAGAATGAAGAATATCAAAGACACAAGGAAAGAATTACAAAGGTCTAATAACAAACACAACACAACACACTGCCGTTGAGTCGGATCCGACACATAGTGACCCCTCCTTGGGTTTCCGAGGCAGTATCACTGTAGAAGTAGATTGCCCAACCTTAATGGTCCTCGTAAACTCCAGCCTCCTTGTCTCTGAAACAAGAAGAACTCGATTGGTGCCCAATTACCACTGCTGACTGCTCTGAAAAAGGATCACAGTTGGAGTTCCTGGATAGAGGGAGAGAAAAATGTGGAACAAGACTCAAGATCATAAAAAAAAAAAAAAGATCAAGCGTAATGCTCTGATAGAGACTGTTGGAAAACCTGAGACTATGGCCTTTAGACGTCTTCTAAGCCTGGAACTTAACTCATTCCTGTGGCTCAGCTTTCAGCCAAATGACAGGCCTGTAAGGTGAATGATAAAAACAGAGGGGTGTGTGCTTATTGGAACAGTGGACCATAGTAGATCAGAAAGGCTGTGTTTTCCCAGGGATAAAGCTCAGAAAGCAAGAAAGACTAGGAAAGAAGGATGAAGGAAAATTTTAAATTCAGGAAGGAAGTGGGAAGAAGAGTAGTGTTATGTAGGGATTATAATAAGTGTCACAAAGCAAAATATGTGTGAATGGAATGGAAAGCCAGTTTGCTCTGTAAACTTTCATCCAAATCACCATTGAAATAAAATAAAATAAATGATGAGATGGACTTCTATCAGTTGACAAGAAAGATTCTTAAAGGTATTCATTGTGTGCAAAAGTAAAGTCCCAGAATAATGCCTGTATGATAGTCACATCTCTGGTTAAAATTGCAAATGCACACATACACATGCACACACGTAAATGACGTACACCGAAATGTCAGCCTGTGGATCTGGAAGAGGAGGATGGAGATTGATTGGGAGAGGAATGAAGGAGAGTTTTCAAAGTAACTACAGAAATACCTTAGCAAATTATGACTCTTTAAAAAGAACATTTTATTACTAGTGAAACAAGGACAGACAGAACTGTATAAAATCATGAAAATGTATCAGAAGAAAAAAAATATTTTACCACTGTTTAATGGTTATTTTAATCACTTTTTGATTGATTTGTTTTCTACATTTTCCCAGTTTTCTAAGATATTTATTACTTTTATAAAATCTTTTTAACTAAACAATGATTATCTAAATATGAAAAAATGAAAATACACTGCCTTCAAGTCATACCCAACTCATGGAAACTCCTGCTTGGGTTTCTGAGGTGGTATCACTATGGAAGTAGATCACCCAACCTTCCTTCAGAGGAGTGGCTGCTGGGTTTGAACCGCCAGCCTTCTGGTTAGCAGTCAAGTGCCTTAGGCACTAGGCCACCAGAGCTTCTTATCTAAATATAGCTGAGCAATATTTTAGTACTGAGATGCCTTACTATTGATTTGATTGGTTGGTTCATCTGAGTTGATTCTAATAATGCTTTTTTCTTTTTTTCTTTCTTCTCTCTAATGTATTTGTGGGCTTCCGAATAATTTATCTTTGACCTCAGAGCCTCCAAGCTATTTGTGTATTTACTCCTTTGTATGACAATTGGGATCTGTTATAAATTGCAGGATTCTCTCACATCCAGGATTTTCCTCAGTAGATAAGACTGTATTATGCTTTATCCTTTAATTCCCTAGGCCAAGAATATGACATTTCATTTATTTCCTAATGTATATTTTTGCCAATTCTTTTTTCATAAATTTTAAATGTATATAAAATGTGATTTTGCAAAACGTTCACTCACGTCTGTACGGTAGTCTCTCTCAATGTTGGCATCACAGATAGGTGGCAGTTAAATGTCAAATGAAGAAAAAATGATCTGGGAACTTTATGTGCACGTGTTTGTATATTTTTGAGTTGGGGTGTGTGTGTGTATGATTCACACATCTGTTACCAAGTGAACTCTTGGTCTGAAATTCATTCTCCCATTTTTCCTCCTCAGCTATTATAAAAACTGCCCTTCCCAACATGGACAGAGAAGCCAAGGAGGAGTACCTGGTCGTTATCCAAGCCAAAGATATGGGTGGGCACTCCGGAGGCCTGTCTGGGACCACAACACTTACAGTTACCCTTACTGATGTTAATGACAACCCTCCAAAATTTGCACAGAGTAAGTGAATTTCTCACATTCGGTGAAAATATAAAGTATGATGTTTACATTTGCATTTACGTCCTAATTTTCAGTGGCATCCAAGATTCTATTAGCAACCAGTGAGTGTTTCCAAAATTCTCTTAGCAACCGGTGAGTGCTTTATGTGCAAGATATGGCTGTATACATGTATACACCTATACACACACATGCACACATAAATAACCAGTTGTCTGGGAGTTGACCCTGACTCATGGCAACCCCATGCATGTCAGAGGAGAACCGTGCTCTGTAGGGTTTTCAATGGCTGATTTGTCAGACGTTGGTCTGCATGCCTTTCTTCTGAGACACTCTGGATGGACTCATAACTCCAGCTAGCCAAGTAGTTGTGTGTATATGTGTATGTGTATAAATATAACCATTCATTGCAACCAACTACCTGCCATCTTGATAGTTACAAACACATTTTAGAGATTTCAGAGATACTGAAAATCAGTTTCCAAATATTAAGCAGATAGTAAATAGTGGTGCTGGGAATTGGGGCCAATGTCTTTGACTGCCAAATGTGAGCTCTTTCCTTTGTACCCTACCCTATTAGCTCCCATGAGGAAAACTTGGGAGGATGAAGAAATACAATTCAGCTATAGCTCCATCACTAGTCCTATTCACTGTAAAAAAGAAACCAAATGTGCCTGAGGTGGGGAAGGCAGACATGTAGTACACAGCATGGCAATGAATAGGGAAGAATAGGTCCTCCTTGCTGCTACTGGGCAGGCATCAGTGACCACTCACTCTACTCTTCCCTGCTGAAGCCATGCTCTTCCTCCGAATTCTAGGCAGCCTTTGTCAGTGAATCAAGGAGACAATCATTCAGTGCCACCTTTCTTAAGCTGTCATAGAAGCCTCTTTATTTTCTCCCCTTTTGAGCATTGATTCAAGTCACCTGGCAGAGAGACATGGTTAGGAATGATCTTTCTACCATGACTCATGAATTGAGACGGGAATGATAAATTGACTAACAAGTTGAATGCAGGAGTACAGTGGTAGACATTGTAGCTAGAGGAAGCGAGAAGTTCAGAAGCCCTGTGCAAGAAGAGTAGAGGGCCCTGTGTGAGAATGAACAGAAGTTGACTGCCGTAGGAGCACAAAAGACAGGAAAGAGTGTTGCAAAAAGGAGTGGGAGAGTTAACACTGGTAGGGAAGGCAGGAGAAGTCAGCCACATTTGAGTATAGAGGTCATTTTAGGTGCTATGATCTTTATCCTAAGATCACTGGAAACCCATAAAAAAGATCTTAAGTTGTAGCCTTAGTTATTGGATTTAGTTCCATGACAGTCAAAGAAAAATGAAAGCTGGCCTTTGTCCAGTGTCTTCTCCATATTGCAGCCAGCCTGTAATCAATTTATGTTAAACATGATGGTATCCTTGGCATGAAAGAATGGTAGCAGTGAAAGTGGAAAAAAAGTATATAGACTTTTTCTATAATAGATAATCTTATAATAGATCCTTCAGAGTTAATGATGACAAAAACTAAAGATAGATACCATTTGCAGTTGAGGAAGGTGGGGTACCGTATTGCTGACATGAGAGATTGGATGCATGCTGACCATATTTGCTGATTTAGGAAATCCCATAAGAGAACCAGATTTTGACGAGAGAGAAGAGAGAGAGAGAGAGAGAGAGATAACGATGGGGATTGAGAATGACAACTTGAAGTACCTTTTAGAATATATCTGTAGAAGTTCCAAGGTAGAAATAACTGAAGAGATGAGCTTTTATTAAGAATATTTAGAACTTTTACATCTAGCCATCGAGAAATCAGGCAATGATGTGATGCTCTTTCACCACACTATTGAAATGAAGAAAACCTTTTTTCCTTCCTTTCCTTCACTCTTCTTTCATTTCCTCTTCAGTTTCCATTATAGTTAATGTTCTAATATGCGATTCTTCTTTCTCAGAAAATGACTGTTTCAATTCAGCCCTGGCAGATAAGTTTCAGAAGTCTTCCCTTTCTTAGGGGTGATAACTGTTAGCTATGATCACACTGGTCGAGATGAGACTGAGAATAGGGAAGAATAGGGGCGAATTCAGAGATGTTCCATTTGCTCGGTCTCCCAAGGCTTCTTGACTGGCAACAAGGTGAGGTCCCTTGCTGGCTTATGTAGTTAATAAGCATACCTAAAGGAATCATCTCAAACCTTCCCTACAATCTAAAGTTGGAAGGAAATGGACTCATTAGACCAATTATGAGGGGACTGGAAAGCCTTGTGTTCATCAGGATAATTTTCATCACCGTCCTCGTGGCAAAACTACTCAGGAAATGTTGTTCCCCAACCCCATAAATTCATGATTCCAAGACACATTTTTATTTAGTCATTTTTAGCTTCCTTTCATCATTAAGTCAAAGTGTGTTTATACTACAAGAAACCTCTCCATCATCTGAATCAAGCTTGTTATTTTGTGTTAAATGAGCTTTAGTTTATCCAAGGGACTTAATGATTGAATTCAACAAGAATTAGGTCATGTTCTCCTGATTTTGTTTTTCCCTTTTGGCTTTATCTTTCATTGAATGTTTATTTTGTCTCTTGTTACTGCTATAATAGAACTAAAACTTCCTGGTGATCTGAGTGTAGGTTCCCCAGAAACAGAGGCTGAGACAAGAAGTTGAGTACAAGTAGTTTAACTTGAAGATGGTCCCAAGGAACACCAATAGGGGAGTGAGGAAGTATGAAAGAAAGGAATAGAGAGTCAATAAAATGTGCAATATCAAGACAGCCACCACTGGGCTTGACTGGAGCATTGTAAACAAACATACATCAAAGCTATCTTATCAGAAAAGGGAGGAACTGACACTTTATATACTAACATCTATGAGTCTTTGAGGACTGCTTTCATGAGGACATTAATTCTCTTGCAGTTCTGGCCTGACATGCGGTGGATGAAATGGGTTCTGAAGGCCGGAGAAAACCCTCAGGCAGAGAAATGCAAGAGATGGCAGTTGAATGTAGGGCAGGAAGGTGCTGAAGTGGTAATGGCCAGGGGTTTTTTTGGAGAACCAACAACTCCACCCACTCCAAGGAAAGTGAGTGACACTAATGCATCAAGTAAAGTGATTTTAATAAGAATGGGACTAATGCCACTAATTAAACATGCTTTACTGCCCTCATAGGAGATTGGATATACACTGTAGTTATGTTTTGCTTAGAGAGATTGGAAGATAGGGGTTTAGGTGTTCAGAGGAATGGGGACTTGAGTAACAAGAGAGTGTTTCATGTGTATGAACAGCTTGCTGCAGGGCACAGCTGAAGTTCAGTAATTGAATTTTATCAAAAATGGTCTACAAGTCTGTAAATAAAAAGGTAAGTTTAAAAGTGACTTTCACAGTGATACACATTGCATCTTTCTATGCTAAAATTAGCTTAATATTTTATGTTGGGCAATAATGAATATCCACAAGGGCAGCCAATGTGATTATACAGCAAATTGGAAAGAACATTCACCTACACTCACTAATATCCTGATAGAACTCTGCTCCACATATGTAACTAGTAAACATATGGTTGAACACATTCCATGTCTCAGAAGATGTTGAGGGGACATCTTTATTTCTTCCTGGGAACTATTTGTCTCTGACTCATTTAAAAGACTGTGTATGCCACAAGGGCAAGGCTATTTCTGACGTTTGCATTGTGTTCTTGGCAGCATCTGCAAGAGTGCCCCAGAAAAAGGATGTGCTCAGTAAACATTTGTTAAATGAATATATGAATGAATGGGATCTGTACACTGCTTAGTATTTCTCCTTCTCTTCCCCCCACTCCAAGGTCTGTATCATTTTTCAGTACCAGAAGATGTAGTTCTTGGCACTGCAATAGGAAGGGTGAAGGCCAATGATCAGGATATTGGTGAAAACGCACAGTCATCATATGACATCATCGATGGAGATGGAACAGCGCTGTTTGAAATCACTTCTGATGCCCAGGCCCAGGATGGCATTATAAGACTAAGACGGGTAAGCTAAGGGAGGTTTCGTTCATCTTCAGAATACCTTATTTAAACCTGAGTTTGACATGTGTGGGGGTTAGTTGGGCTTCTTGATGGATAGACTCCTACAGCTGGTAAAGGCTTAGCTTCTTTTGCTGTGAAAGAGGATGGCTAGGAACGTGCTTTTCATGCCTCATATCCCCTCTATCCACCCTGTGTTTTAGTTACCGCTCAGGGGGACAGCATCTCTGATGCTTGGCTTCCATCTCAAGCACTCACTGTTTCGCTTTCCATCCGGTACTTTTCTCGAAGCCACGGGAATTTGCTCAGCTCTGTACAGCATAGTCTGGCTATGTGGGGGAAGTCAGTGCTCTGAAGACAATCATCAAAGGGGACAAAGATTGGTGGATAGCCTCGGTCCTTTGAAGGAACAATTCTGAGGCATACTGTCATAGTTCCTGAGAGGACTCCCAGTGGGATCAAGCTTCATTTGCCCGCAGCAGTGATAAAAATTCAATTGGCTTTTAATCGTTCTCTATGTAATAATCTGCATTTCTGCTCCTCTGTTTCCAGGGAGGGGAGAGGCTATCTTCCCCAATATGTTACAGCTTCCAAGTCCTTATTTTAGACTCTGATTTCAGGGAAGTTCAAAGACCGACAGGGCAGGTAGGCAAGCCAGATAGATTTAGTTATCTGGGCTAGCTCTAGGACCTGCCTTGCTACTGCTGAGTTCTCCATGTCATGAGCCAAATGTCCAAGCATTGCTCAAATGAAGCTCGTCTGCTCCTTGCTCCTGCATGTGGGACTACCAGTGGTGAAATAGACGTCTCCACCACTGGTAAAAATAATGAGTGACAGTCTGTGGCTACTGCCAGCAGCCAGTTATTTATGGTAGATGTGAAAAATTCAGTATAACAACTTCCATTTCTATTTCTTATCATGAGATCTACATGGGTAAGAAAGGGATAGGACATAGTTCATTATTTTAAGAGCACAGGCATTAGCCAGAAAAAATACTCTTTTATCTTCTTCATGATTCTCCTGTTCAATATTGTTCTTCATATCTTTGCCATAAAGTAGGACAAACTAATCTTTAAATAGATTTGCTTGTTCGTGAATAGGAAGATAGATGATGGTTTGCACTCTTGGGAGCCAATGATTTTTGCCTCTGTCTTGGTCAGCATTACATTGACATGACTCCACACTTGGTTTCTCATTCTATCTAGAGTGTTGGACAGAATCTCCTTCTAATAGGCCTGGTCCTCAAATCCCCAGTTGGGGAGATGGTCACAATGGGAACCTGGAGTTTCTTGGATATAATTTTGTATACAAAAGAAATGCTTAAAGTTCAGAAACACACATAATCTCTAATCAATAAGATGTGCCATCACTCAGTTTTGTAACTATGACCTAAACGTCAACCAATCATTTGAATTTGTACTATATTTTCTTGTAGTCTTGTATATAAACTCTCTGAATCACCTCCCCATAGATCACTTAGTTGAGAATCCTTTAGACTTTATAATTCCTACTGTGAAAATTGCCTTATTTCTCAATAAAAGCTCTTCACTTCTAATTAAAAAAAAAAAAATGTTGAAAATCTACTCAGGAAAAAAAAAACGATCTGCCGTTTATCTTTTGCTTTCTTGTTGGGTGACATACCAGGGTCCTGGCTTAAGTTAGGAACTAAGATTTGCAAAGTATTTTAAGAAATCATGCTTGAAATCAGTTACAGTAAAATTATATTGTATTCAATTATTTGAATAACCCAGAGCCACATTTTCCTTGTATTACATTTTCTAATGTCATTTTTGTTGTTATTATCTGCTACCCTTTGTCACTATAAGGTGTTTTTATAAACTAAAGAAATTAGCTCTCTGCTGTATTTTTATTCACTGTTATTCATACAGTTAGAAGTATATGCTTTGTCAATGTGACTATGTGTCTTAACACTGAGAAACACATAATTTTACTCCAGCAAACTGTGTAGGGAGTCATCTTTGCCCAATGCATGGGCCCATAGTTTTTATCTGATAAAATTCTAAGGACAGAGAGATGCATTATCCTTACGTGGAGCTAAGAACTAAGCAAAACATAATATCTTACACTCAACAGTATTTAGGAAGAAATCCAAGTAGCAAAATTGTTACAGAAGGGGTGATTGGCGAATTGAGAATATGCTGATTTTGAATCATGTACTCATGGGTACAAGTGCCTAGTAATTTCAAAATAGACAGGGACATGAGCATCTGCCTTATTTACTAGACAGTATTATTGTTTTTCTTTTTAAAAGCTAATTTCCATTAGAACTGAATGTAAATATATAAATCAACCCCAAATTTCAAAGTAAGAATATATATTGAAACTTGCATGGGAGTTCACTAATGCTCATTTTGTCGTCTTTAATCTACATTGCAGATTCAGTGTTCTATTTCTTAGGAGAACTTGTAATGTAAACCTAAACCATTTCTTTGAGCCTTGATAGATGAGCATTCTTAAAATCTGAAGTATGATGAATTACTGAGAATTGCTCTGGGCAGGTTCTGATGCAGATGAGCTTCTAGTTATTTAAGGAGACTGTGTTCTTCTCTAAGGAGCCCTGCTCACACAGTGGTTAAGTGCTCAGCTGCTAACCCAGAGGTCAGCAGTTCAAACCCACTAGCCACTTGATGGAAGAAAGATATGGCAGGCTGCTTCCATAAAGATTTGCGACCTTGAAAACCCTATGGGTCAGGTCTACTCTGCCCTGCAGGGTTGCTATGAGTCAGAATCGACTCGGTGGCAGTGGGTTTGTTTTTTGTGTGTGTGTGTGTTTTTCTCCTTAGCTCTATTTGCCTAGGTCATTAACTGAATTCTCTAAGACACTTAAGAAATGAAATATTACAGTAGTATATCAGAAACATTGTCAGTAATGGTGCAGTGAGGTAATTCAGGTTGCTATGAGTCGGATCGGACTCCACGGCGGTGAGCTTGGAGTTTGGAGCTTTTAAACAGTTGATGGGTGTAGGCAGCCAGACTCAGCTATCTACTTGGACTGTTCTCATTCTTCCTTCTTCTAAATACAAACAAAAGTAGATAAGCATCTGCATACATCTTTCTTTATATGTCTACCCAGTTATAACACAGTACTCATGACAGGGACCTTCTAAGAATGCCCAAAAATATCATAAACCTCATTTTAGCCACATGGTCATCGAAGCAGCAAGGCCTTGGAAGCGAAATAAGAAAACATTTGTTGTAAGGATTAGTGCTAAATTATGCTTTGTAATGTCTCCTTGGACTAAACAATGATTATTTCTAGTTCTTTACATTTCACATGCTGTTGCAGAAATGATAAAATATCCTGCCCCGACAGAGACTGTGTTCGATGCTGCCTTATCTCCCACCAGCAGAGGCCCGATTAACTGGCTGATTGGTACGCAGATCATGCCACCACTAGTAAAATTTTATTATGACTCTGAAGTGAAATTTTGATGGCACGATTCATGGCTGTGAATATTTTGTGAATTCCAAGTGAAATGAGCAAAACAAAACAAAACAATAGGAGATTAGATTCACTGAGCTTGTATAATAAACAGATATCAATAAATGCCTGTAAAATTTACAGGTTGGATGTGGGGGAATGGAGAGTGATCCCATTAAGGCTCACGAATGGGCTTAAATGCACATAACTTCCATCCATCAGCATTATCCTCATTTGTTCTTGCTGCTGTGGTCATTAGTGAGAAACATTCATCTTTGTCCTTTCTTAACAGCCGCTGGACTTTGAGAGCAAAAAATCCTATACACTGAAGGTAGAGGCAGCCAATGTCCATATTGACCCACGTTTCAGCGGCAGGGGGCCTTTTAAGGACACGGCAACGGTCAAGATTGTGGTTGAGGATTCTGATGAGCCACCTGTCTTCTCTTCACCAACTTACCTCCTTGAAGTTCATGAAAATGCTGCTCTAAACTCTGTGATTGGCCAAGTGACAGCTCGTGACCCCGATATCACTTCCAGCCCTATAAGGTATTTCTCCTTTTGAAAGGAACACTGGCTAGCTCCAGTGACAAGCAAATCAGTACGAAATTCAATTATGTTCACGTTCTGTGTGACTGCTTTTGGAATTATGCTTACGTGACAAAGGGATTTTTAGTTAACACACAAAACTGTGTGTTTGTGTATGTGTGTGTGTGTGCCTATGCACATATGCATCTCCTAGGAGCTACGTACAATGCTCAATGTGAATGAAACATACAGAATGCCAGTTATTTGGCTAAGAAAACGGTATCTATCAAAGAGCCAAGCATTGAATGCAAGGGAAGGAAGTATTGAGAAAAGTAAACACACTTTCTCTGAGAGCTCAATGAAAACCCAAAATTGCAAACGTTTTGCAGCCCGTTTGAGTCAATGTTTTAGTTTTTGTGCGTTTGTTTTTCTGTAGCATTAGAAAAGCCTTGCTGGTCTACCCTCCTCCTTTGACAATTACAGTGAATTACATACAAGAATTTAGAAGCGTGAGACCACTGTGTCAACATATTAGGAATCCCTTATGGTATTTCTGTGTTTGGCATTTGGCTTTGAAATTATCCCCTTATCACATCGTGGGCATTTCTGATAAGTCAGCATATCTATGTGGGTTCCTTTTACAGAAAAATTTTCTTTGCCATTTCAAAAATACCTTTTATTTATACTTTCCTTGCTCTATTTTTTTCCCCTGGCTGAGAAATATTTTTACATTAAAGTTTTTCTGTCCTTTTTAGAAATGAAGCTCAATTCTCTCTTTCTCTTTATTTTTCAGTTGCACTGTACCTACCTTTTCTCTTGTGCCAGTCACCCAAATGACAGTACAGTGCTCAAGCTAAATAGCTTTCTTCCAAAAGAACACTGAAAATCTATAACTTGCACACTGGTCTCCAAGGGTGAAGGGTTGGCTAATGATGTGTTTGAGTGTGGATTTCAAATATTTCCCTAGAATTCTTTTTATAAAGGATAAACAATAGAAGGAGATGGAGGGATACAGTTTTAAGGAATTGCCCAATTAATCTATGAACTAGATGTCAGATTATGCCCAGCTTATTCACTGTCCAAGTCGCTGATGTCTAGGTCAGACATCCTAAGTGTTCAGGGATGGATTAGACTATTAAGCTTGCTCAATTTTATTTATTCATTTCTTTTTTTATGTATTAAGTTCCCATTATTCACAAGGGGGCTGAATCCCAGCACATCAGTCCAATGCCCTGAATCACTTGTGTTGGTCCAAAAATGAATGATTAATTTCAGATTTGAAATAGCTGTTTTCAATTAGCTACTTTTTAAACCAGTGTAGTCAATAAGAATGCATCCTATGGGGACACAAAGCAAGCTTCCTTCAGAAGAGCCCGACCTCTAATAAGAAAACACTTCACCAGGGGATATGAGGGATTGTTAGTTGGCCATTCTTAAAGTTAAAGGTTGATAGCATATTATGGATGTACAGATGCCCCTTATTTGGCTAAGATGGCTGTATCCACCAAGGGGCCAAGCATTGACTGAAAGGAGAGGCAGTATCCAGAAAAATTTATGTGGACATCCATTTCCTAACTGCATAATCAAATTATGTAATGATTTGTACTGGAGTGCTGATATAAATAAAGAGCAATGATACTTGTTGAATGAATGAATCTGCCCCCTTTTCTATTACCTGATTTCCTCTGAAGTGATCAGAGATGGAAGCAACTGTTGCTTTCCTCACAGTTCCAGACATAAGAGCCAGAATGTTAAAGGAGTGGATAAGATTTGGCCCCAGTGACAGACCCATCGTGGAGCCAGTTTAACACAGGATTTGGCATGGAGTACATAGGGGCTCAAGAATATGTCCAGCCAGGTGCTCTTAAGGAAACTGAGGGTTCAAATTTTAGAGCAATCACATGCAAATGACAAACAATGAAGTCACAGTACCAGTGAGAATGGGCTTCTTGTTGCAGAGACATGTTCTTCATCAAGTAGAGATGGGGTTTGAGGAATTTTGCATACCATAGTCGAAGTAACCTCGAGTAACCAGTTGTTTTTGTTGTTAGCTGCTGTTCTATTCTCTCCTGACTCATAGGGAACCCATGCTTAACTGTGTATGACTGGTGTGAGCCAGAGGTTTTCACTGGCTGATTTTTGGAAGTAGATTAGTAGACTTTTCTCCCTAGTCCACTGTAGTCTGGAAACTCCACTGAAGCCTGTACTGCATTATAGGAAGACCTATGCCTCCCCTGACAGACAGGTGATGGCATTGGCCAGGACTAAAACCCAGTCTTCTGAATGGAAGGCAAGAAATCTGCCACCAAACTATCACTGTTTCTTGAATCGGTGGAGCTGGATTTCAATCCAGGTCCATCATTTCTCACACGTTTGGGATTATTTATAATCTATTTTACTGATGTCAAAATGGTGATTTAGAGATCAGAATTCCAGTTCATAGGGCAGTAAATGATAGCTGTCATTGCATTCCACCACTCATCTGTCAGTTTGTCATACCGTGGCTTGCGTGTTGCTGTGAGGCTGCAGGCTATGCCGCTTGCATTTCAACTACCAACAGGGTCACCCATGGTGGGCAGGTTTCAGTGGAGCTACCAGCCTAAGACAGACTCAGAAGAAGGAAAGGGCCATCCACATCTCAAAGATTTGGCCAGTGAAAACCTTATGAATAGTAGTGAAACACTATCTGATACATCTCTGGAAAACATTATGAATAGCCCTGAAACATTGATATAGTGCTGGAAGATGAGCCCCTCAGGTAGTAAGGCACTCAAAATATGACTGGGGAAGAGCTGCCTCCTCAAGGAATTTGGTTGGTTGTTTGGTATATGCCGTCGAGTCGGACCTGACTCATAGCAACCCCTCCTTGGGTTCCCGAGGCAGTATCACTATGGAAGTAGATTGCCCCATCTTCCTTCCGAGGAGTGGCTGGTGGGTGTAAACCGCCAGCCTTCTGGTTAGCAGTCAAGTGCCTTAGGCACTATGCTACCAGAGCTCCAGGAATAGTCGACCTTAATGATGTGGATGGAGTAAAGCTTTTGAGACCTCCATTTGCTGATGTGGCACTACTCAAGACAGGAAGAAACAGCTGCAGACACCCATCAATAATTGGAACATGAAATGTACAAAGTATGAATCTAGGAAAATTGGAAGTTGTCAAAAATGAAATGGAACACATAAAGATTGCTATCCTAGGCATTAGTGAACTGAAATGGACTGGTTTTGGCCATTTTGAATCAGACAACCATATGATACATTATGCTGGGAATGACAAATTGAAGAGAAATAGCATGGCATTCATAGTCACAAAGGGTGTTTCCAGATCTCTCCTGAAGTACAATGCCGTCCCTGATAGGGTCATAGCAACAAGTGCATATTGGTCACCCCTTCCCTGTGTCCTCCTTAATTATGCATTCCTGACTATCTAGCTTTCCCCCTGTGCAAACGCTACTCTTCCAACCTCTCACAGTTGACTATTCTAAAGAGTGTATCTCCCTGCTGTAGTTGTTCAGCTCTTAGGCCTGTCCATTAGCTGAGGGCTAACCCACAGGAGTGAGTCCAATTCCAAGCCTAAAAGGTAACCCAGGGCCATAGTCTTGGTAGTTTCACCAGTGTCAGGAGTTTCGCCAGTCTCTATTCAAATAGCAATTCTGGACTTTATGTTTTTGAATTTTGTTTCACATTTTTTTTCTCCCATGCTACACAAGATCTCCGATTTTGATGCCTTTCCAAGTGGTTGGCATTAGTAGCTGGGCACCATCTAGTTTTTCTGGTCTCAGGGTTCTATAGACTGAGGTTCCCTTAGACTAACTGTTTCTATATGTCTTTGATTTTCTTCAGTCTTCTTTGCTCTGGATAAAGCGAGACCAATAGTTGCATCTTAGATGGTTGCTCACAAACTTTTAAGACAGTAGTCACTACTCACTAAAGTAGGATGTAGAACAATGTTGTTGTATACTGTGTTAGGCCAGTTGAGCTTGATGTCCCCCATGACCATGGTCCCAAGCCTGCAGGCCTAGTCATTCACTCCTTCAAGGTGCTTGGTTGTGGCTAAGAAGTTATCCTAACTTTGTCCCCTACTAGCTCTGGTAATGTAGCGCCTAAGGCACTTGACTGCTAACTAGAAGGCTGGCGGTTCAAACCCACCAGTTCCTTGGAAGGAAGATGGAGCAATCTACTTCCATAGTGATACTGCCTCGGAAACCCAAGGAGGGGTTGCTATGAGTTGGGTCTGACTTGATGGCACATAACAACAACAACAACAACAGCTTTGTAATGAATGTGGACATTTTTATAGCACATATAAATACACATGTAGGAATATCATCTTTATAGGTTTCATTTTGTTTTTTCTACTCTTGGGTTATAGAGAGAAACTATGCACACTTGGTCAATTTGATTATAAAATTAAATTTCCTGAGTAGCTAGAGTAATACACTCTTCTCTGGTAGACAGATTTAGAGCCATTTACCTTTTTAAAGTAGAACTAAGGGATGTGCTGTCAGGGAATTCCTAGTTAACAAACAACTATGCATTATTTTTTTCTTTAGGACTACTGTATATTATATGCTGACCAGAAAAGTGTCCATCTTTTAGGGGAATGTTTACTTTGCCAGCCAGAAAGAAACAGGCATTTATTATGACATCTGCCTTGTTAAAACATGAAGGCAGTGATTGGTTAACCAACTTTCTCTGACACTCATTTTCAAGTTGTAAATACTGTATATTTTAAATATATTTGCATTTGTACCTGTATCTATACCTATATCTATATCTAGTTCTATATATTCTCTCTTAAAGGAAAATTGTGACATAGAAGACAATGCATCGACCCCTCTCCTTCCTCTTTAATTATGCATTTTATGCTCTCTGCAATAGCATATGGCTATTGATAACAAGGGACTCTGATAGCATAGTGCCTAAGGCACTTGACTGCTAACCAAAAGGCTGGCAGTTCAAACCCACCGGCCACTTCTCGGAAGGCAGATGGGACAATCTACTTCCTTAGTGATACTGCCTGGGAAACCCAAGGAGGGGTTGCTATGAGTCGGGTCCGACTTGAGGGCACATAACAACAACAACAACAAGATTGATAACAAAATAAATAAATAAATAAATATGGGTAAGTGATTTAAATGAGGACATGTTTTGAAAGTAGGCAAGCTAAAGTACAAATCCAATCAATGTTGCTTCCTTGTCAGGAAGTCAGTCTCTGGAACTCAGAGACTCAGAACTTGCATCCATACAATGGGATAACAACAACTTCCTCACAAAGATGTTGCTGTTAGGTGCCACTGAGTTGGCTTTGACTCATAGTGATCCTATGTACAACAGAACAAAACACTGCCTGGTTGTACCATCCTCACAGTCCTTGCTATACTTGAGTCTGTCATTGCAGCCACTATGTCAGTCCCTTGTTGGGTGTCTTCCCCTTTTTCACTGACCCTCCACTTTGCCAAGCATGATATCCTTCTCCAGGGAGTAGTCCCTTCTGACAACATGACCAAAGTATATGAGACAAAGTGTGGCCGTTCTCGCTTCCAAGGAGTGTTCTGACAGCTCCTTTTTCCAGGACGGATTTGTTTGTTCTTCTGGCTGTCCATGGTGTTTTCAGTGTTGTTTGCCAACACCACAATTCAGTCAACTCTTCTTTAGTCTTCTCTATTCATTGTCCAGCTTTCACATGCGTATGAGGTGATTGAAAAGACCATGGCTTGGGTCAGGCACACCTTAGTCCTCAAAGAGACATCTTTGCTCCTCAGCATTTTTAAGTAGTCTTTTGTGGCAGATTTGTCCATGCAGTACGAAGTCTGATTTCTTGATTACTGCTTCCATGGGTGTTCATAGGGTTACCAAGATCATTAAATGGGGTTATTAAATGAAATATGTAGTAGTACTAACTCTACCTGTTAACAAGAGTTAGGCCACTATCGATTTTGTATTTTAAATGCAAATTAAACACCTTATGTAGTTGTTGTTGTTAAGTGCCTTCGAGTCAAACCCGACTCATAGCGACCCCTCCCTGGGTTTCTGAGGCAGTATCACTACGGAAGTAGGATTGCCCAGCCTTCCTTCTGAGGAGTGGCTGGGGGTTTGAACTGCCAGCCGTCTGGTTAGGAGGCAAGTGTCTTAGCCACTATGCTACCAGAGCTCCCTTATACTCATTTTAGAAGAGCTGCTTCTCCTGAAGGTCACTGGCTATTCTGGTTCCCTAGTGCCGCTCTGACAAGAAACATACCACAAATGGGATGCTTAAACAAACGGGAGTTTATTCTTACAATTTGGAGGCTTTAAGTCCAAGTT
Source organism: Orycteropus afer afer (assembly GCF_000298275.1). Classification (NCBI taxonomy): domain Eukaryota; kingdom Metazoa; phylum Chordata; class Mammalia; order Tubulidentata; family Orycteropodidae; genus Orycteropus; species Orycteropus afer. The sequence continues at coordinate 23,732,172 of NW_006921596.1, read as the reverse complement.
CAAAGTGCCAGGGTCTGGGGGCTGGGTGAAAGCCCCTCAACCTTGGGGTCCAGCTCAGCCTCCTGCTCCCGGCCCACTGAAGCTAGAGGTGTTTCTTCACTCAGACAGCTGCAGGCTGCTGAGGCTGAGAAGCCCAACGTTGACAAGTAAAAAGACACAGTCCCGATGTTACCATACCACACGGCAGGCCATTAACATAAGTCTTTTGTAAGTCCCAAGGTCAGCAGAGCATAGGAGGCTGCTGAGCAATGACATGCAGGGTCCAAGCGTGCCATAGGCCAGAGACCATTCCCAAGGCTTCTCCTTATATACAGGAAGCAGAGCACATCCCAAAGGCAGCTACTCAGCTGCTTGTGGTAGATCCCACCCACGGAATTGACTGCCATTCTCATCATGGGGAATAACTACCACCAGCTACCCAGCCACTCAACCAGGCCCAGCCAAGATGACTCACAAATATAACCACCACACTGGCTATGTACAGAATGATGTACTTTTTCTTTGGAGCCCTACTGGTACAAATAGGTAAGTATTCAGCTGCTAACTGAAAGGTTGATAGTTTGAGAACCTTTCAGAAGCTCTGTGGGTGAATGACCTCATGATCTGTTTCCATAAATATTGCAGGGAAAAAATACCCTATGAGACAGGTCTACTCTTACATGGGGTTGCTTTGAGTGCAAGTGACTCACAGCACAAAACAACAACAGTAACAGTCTCATTTACCCCTGCTGCTGCTGCAAATATTATTTCTTGTGCATTGTTTAATATGGGCCAGGGGTTGCACTAATGCCTCTTTCATTTCATTCTCTAACACTTCTGAGAGATAATATGTCTTATTATTCTCCCCATTTAACAAGTGAGGAAACTGAGGATAAGAAGACTCATTTGAGCAATAACTCACCAACAGTATAGACTGGAAATGCAGTGTTTACCTAGGTTTTCCTAACAATAAAAAAAATCATCTCTTTGCTACTGTGCCGCATTATCTTTGTTTGCCTGTAAACTCTGTAACTCCAGCTATTTCCCGACAAGTAGAGATGACTCAGCAGGACCACATTTGACGAAAATAATAAACTATTCCTTCTCTGAATGGCCTCAGCCAATCTGAAATGCACATGAGGGAGAAGGACTAGGAACCAAGTCTGGCGCAGACTAGAATGTGAAGGGCTGCTGCTTGGTTGTCTATTGAGCCTTATATGTGGTTTGGTTAGTATGGGTATGGACCACATTGTGACTACAGAGGAAGCAGGGGAAAAGATTGTTGTTTTTACTGATAAATCAGACATTACACTAAGTTCTTTCTACATATTATTTCACCTTACTTGCAGAAACACACCATGAGGTAGTTAATATGATCGCACATTCATGGAGAAGTGAGTGGGAGTTCTGAAAAGTTGAATTTTAGATATATATTGCACAGCAAGTAGAAGTAGGAACCAGAGTTGAAACCCAAGTCCATTCATACTCTGGAAATCAAAGTGTGGACCACCATGTCTGTGCATGCTCTGTTAGGTTAAGGCATCGTAAAAGAGGGGGAGGAGAATGGCAGACAATGTTTATTGAGCCCATAGTTTGTAAAAGACACTGTTTTAGGATGTTATGTGAAACTGATTATTTATATTTACGGTTAAATTTCCCAGGACAGAGGGTATAAGAAAAATAATTCCCTGTTTTCCTGTAAACCTGCTATTGTCAGTTTTTCACCTGGCCCATCGTTGCCTCTGAATGAATGCCTTTCAGATGTGCATTTGATGTCACGGTGGCTTTAAGATGGCATGTGATGGCTTCCTATTTCTTTGAGAGCCATTCACCTTGAGTTAGACTCCATGAGCTGCTTAAATTGAAAGAGGGAATGCTGGTCATTCAGCCGGCGGAGTAGGAGGTTGACACATGACTATAGTGGACACAGTGCTCTGTTGTCCTAATCCCTCTCTTGAATGTAAGTGCCCACTCAACACAAAAATGTGGCTTTTTTTTTTTTTTTTCCCTTTTTTCCCTGCCCTTATTCTGTTGTTTATATAATGCAATTCAGTTGCTAGGCAGGCTCTTAGTGAGCTCTTTTCCTGAAAACCCTCCTTTGAGTCCTGACGTACAATGAAGCAAAAGCAGAAATGGCTGACACTATAGAGAACCTGGGATTAATTTGGAGGGTGGACTGTGTTGATTGACTCCATCTTCGATCTTGCCAGTGGCTCCTTTTTTTTTTTTTTTTTTGCTAAGGGCTTTTAAAGGAGCTCTGGTAGCATAGTGCCTAAGGCACTTGACTG
>NW_006921596.1:23714708-23729710 GCF_000298275.1 Orycteropus afer afer | reverse complement strand
TAACCAGAAGGCTGGCAGTTCAAACCCACCAGCCACTCCTTGGAAGGAAGGTTGGGCAATCTACTTCCATAGTGATACTGCCTTGGCAGCCCAAGGAGGGCTTGTTATGAGTTGGGTCCGACTTGATGGCACATAACAACACAACAAGGGCTTTTAAAAGTTGGTTCAAGTAATGCTTGTGCACTGTTGAGTAAATAAAAGAATGCTATGCTGTTTTCCAGTTTATAAATGTATCAGCTCTTCTAAACCACTGATAAAAGAACTCACTATTCATCTTCTTCAGCTACCCTCTGCCATCAACTCAATTTTGGCTCATCTTGATCCGATTGGCCAGAGAACTGCCCCATAGGGTTTCCAAGACTGTAATCTTTATGGATGCAGAATTCCATGTGTATCTCTCTCCTGTGGAGTAGCTAGTGGGTTTGAACGGCTGATCTTGGGGTTAGCAGCCAAGCACTTTAACCATTGCACCACCAGGCTTCCTCTATTTCACCAAATAGTACTTAATTCATCAAGCCATACCAGCATTTGCTTATTCACAAACTCATTCATTCATTCACTCATTCATGTTAATAGATTTGTTTCTTCATCTCTATTTTAACTTATTTACTTAGTTGTCCAACAAACACCAATTCAACCCATACTTTTCCAGGAAAGGTGTACAAAGTGTTGATAGGACATAGCCTCTGATCTCATGGAGCTTGTTTGGTAGCCAGGCCTCTGGCTGAATAGCTATGAGAAATCCAAGACCTTCTCGTTTGTCCAGCTGTTATTTTTCTCTGCTGTCCTGTCAGCTCTGACTCTCATTTACATTGTTTATCGTGGAACACAATGTTGCCTGTCCCTTTGCCTTGCTCATGATCAGTGGTATGTCTGAGCCCATTTATGTGGCTGCTGTGTCAGTTGATGTCCTTGAGGACTGCCCTCATGTTCACTGACCTTTCTATTCTGTCAGCATGATAATGTTTTGTAAGGATTGGTCTTTCTTGCTGATGTGTCCAATGTAAGCAAGCCAAAAGCTCACCATCCTTGTTTCTATGGGACAGTCTGGTTGTATTTTTTCTAACTAGCCCTTAATAAATGCTGTCTGAAAAAGATAAATAAAACCACATAAGGGAGCATTAGGGTCACATGTAGGAAGGGCATTTCTATTGAAACCTCAATAGCAGCGACAGAGATATCCAGTGATGATAAAGTAGAAACGTCTCACACTACAGAGGACCGAGTATTAATTTGGAGGGTGACTGTGTGCTTACAGGGTTCTCTCATTTTGTATTCTCTCTCTCTTTCTTTATCTCTCTATCTGTAAAGTAATGCTTGAGGTAGAAAAAGGCTCTTTTTTCTCTTTAGAGGAATAATAAATAATATGTAATGCAGGGACCTTAGGATTCTGGGACGAACAGAACTCAGATAATATTATTTATTAAAGCAGTTAGAGCAACCAGTGGAGCAATTACAGGCAAAAAGCTGAAAACTTGTAGATGGAATTTTCAGTACTCAAAGCGCATGTGAGAAAACGTTAAAATGGTTTCTTTAGGCATAATAACAAAAGCTAGAATGAAATTAAGCAGTGAGAAAGAAACAGTTGGGAGTTCAGTAGAATATAATAACAGATTCATAACTAAGGGGTTTCTTTCAAAATACGTGGCTCTGAATAGAATCTTCACTTACAGTTGGCCCAGAATTATGTCTTCCTATATTTTTTCCATCTAGCAACCAAAAAAAAATATTTAGCAAAACATGTTTTATGATGTTAAATAGTACATCTGTGCCTGTTAAATTTGAAAAATAGACACATCACCTTTCTCTAAGGGCAGAATTTCCCTAACTGCACTTGAAGGGTATTGGAACTAAAGAGTTTGGGGCCAAATAGGTGTGAACTCAGGTTTTTTTAGCAATAGGACGTCACAGGTAAGTCAGTCTGCTAAGATGCATTGGAAGGAAGCTCTGAGAATGAGAGAGTGTAAGTAAGCAGTGCACTGGGTTGGTGAATCTTGCTTTGCTCTGTTGAGTGTCTGCAGCCCAGGAAGTGCCATGCTGATGTAACGGAGGGTACTCCCACCATGTCGGTCTGTGCACTGGTTACTGATGCACCGTCACAGTACTTTGTTCTCAGTAGAATATATGTGTGGCTATTTTGATAGGAGCTTTTGTACCCATTTTTCTTTCCATAGAACCTAGTAATGGGAGATGAAGAAATCATGGTTTTAGTGAGTTTGTTGTCTCCTTTACACGAGGCCAGGGGTCAGCAAACTAGCCTCAAGGCCTAATAGGACCTGTCACATATTTTTCTAAATAAAGTTTTATTGAAACATAGCTACCTTCATTGTTGTATGCTCTACAACTGCACACTGGAGTAGTTGTGACAAAGAGTCTATGACCTGTGAAGCTAAAAATAAAGCTTGCTGACCCTTACACTAGACTGATAGGAGTTTGGCTTCTCATGAGAAACTTGGGACAGCTAGCTTAGCCAGCTTAGCCATCATTCCAGGGCCTTCCTCTGTCTTATAAACTCTCTAAATATATTTTAAAAATAAATTTTAAACTCACAAAGTTGAAGGTATTCTTTGTCTTTTCGTTAGGATATACCTTCCTATGATAGGAACAGACATCCCTGTACTTACCATAGTAGCCCTGTGGTGCAGTGGTTAAACGTTTGACTGCTATCCAAAAGATCAGTGGTTCAAATCTACCAGCCTATCCAGAAAAAGACCTGGTGATCTGCTCTAATAATAACTGTAGCCTACAGAACCCTATGGGGCAGTCCTCCTCCGTCACTAGGGGGGGTCACTCACTATGTGTTGGAATCAACTCATTGGCACACATTAATAGGCTTGTCTTAGAGCCCTTGGAACCTTAATCTCCATGAAGCCATATTTAACTCTCATTCAAACTCACATCTACCTGAGGAAGTTGGCTTCATTAGGATGGATTTAGGAAATGCCACCACACAGCCCATGGAGGGCATCCTGATATGTACTATGGTCTGAACCTGCTTGGAATGGCAGATTTCTTCATTTCTTGAATAGATTTATTTTGGAACTCAGTTTTTCTACATGACTCCTTCCCTTCCTCAGACCTCAGTGATGGCAACCACGTAGGGTTTTTGGAGCTGAGGCTGGTGAGTGTCTCATGCAAACCACAGTCTCTGCATGTCATTGCCTTGGCAAATGCCCTGATTTCAGCAAAGGTGGCATGTAATAGAATTCCCCATAGAACCGACTTCCCATAGTGTAGTCAGTAAACTCGAGCATGTTAGTCAGTAAACTCGAGCATGTATTCTCCAATATGAAAGCAGGTATCCAATAGGTGATACTGAAAAGATTCTGTGAGTCTGTTTCATGTATATTTAGCATTTGAGTACAGAGTCTTTATTCACATGGATCTCATTTACTATTCAACAAAGAATGCATGAGATATATGATTTATAAAAGTGGCCGTTGACTTGATTAACTCTGATTCATGGTGACACCATGAGTGTCAGCATAGAATTGTGCTCTATAAGGTTTTCAAGGATGAGTTTTTTGGCAGGAGATTGCCAGGCCTTTCTTCCATAGCAACTCTGAGTGGACTTGAACTTGTAGCTTTTTAATTTAGCAGCCAAGCATGTTAGCCGTTTGCAGCATGCAGCAGTTCCCTGGCAATTATACATATTCTTATTCCCATTACACATGTGTGGTGGGTTGGGCTTTCTGGCAATAAATGCTGAGACAGGCTTTGAGGTGCATAGTGTTCGTTAGGAACCAACCCTTGTGTAAGGAAGTGGGCCGAAACAGGTTGGGCAGAGGGAGAGGTGAAGCTGCATGACTGTCCCAGCAGAACCTTGGCCAGAGTCCGTGGGGCTGTGTGGAGTGAGGACTGCTCAGCATAGCAGTCTGGCATCATGCCACAACAGTAATGTCTTCATACTCTCCTTGCTTCATCTCTGAATAACCTCTGCTCACTGCAGCTGAGGCAGACCCTCAGGAGAGCATGGCTGTACACTGTCTACTGTAGACTACTCCTCACAGCAAGGGTATCCTTACTGGAAGGGGGACTGGGTGGCATATTTCCATGTCTGTCACAGGTAAGCACACTGAATCTCTGCACTAGTAAAACAGTTTGACTTAAATATACACAGCTAGCCCACTGAATCCCAAATCCACACGTCGTTATCATTCCTCTCAGTCCATGGTGAAAATATATACATTTAAACCTACTAAAGCCAGAATCTGTGTAAGGCAGAAACCTGTCAGAGAAGGAAATTGAAATTATTTTCCAGTAATAGAGAATGAGAGAAAAATGGTAAGATTGCACACTGTCAAAGTTGAGCAACTTGTGAGACCTGGAAAAATAAGATAGTCCCAGCAAGTTTCGGCTCTCACAGGTTACACTGTATGTATATTACCTGGCAATGTGATTCTGCCTCAAAGCAAGCACATAGGATAGTATACACTGTTCATAGGGTTTCCAAGACTGTAAATCTTTACAGAAGCTGACGGCCACATCATTCTCGCACAAAGAAGATGGTGGATTTCAACAGCCAACCTTTCACTGAGCAGCTGAGCACTTAATCACTGTGCCACCAGGGCTCCTTGTGTTTATATTCGGTAAATGTGTATTTGTCACACATTTTGAGATACAAAACTACGAAAGTAGCAAGTGAGTTTGAAATTCTAGCAATGTGGTGTGGTAAATCTGGTTGGTGATGATCAATAGCTATCAAAATGTGTGTATCGATAAAGTAAACATTTTTAAAGTCATCTGTTCCTTAGGAAGCAATGAATTTTCATTAATGAGGGTGGGATGATATGGTAAAAGATAGTGGCAGTGGTTCCATAAGATGATGAGCACAATAAGTGCCCTTGAATTGTACATGCAATAATTGCTGAATTGGGAAATAGATTTTTTTTTTTTCCTTATCTGTGATGATGAAAAGAAGCTCTGGTAACACAGTGATTAAAGCATGTGGCTGCTAACCAGAAGGTCAGTGGTTCAAATTCACCAGCTGCTCTGCAGGAGAAAGATGAGGCAGTCTACTTCCATAAAAGATTTACAGCCTTGGAAGCCCTATGGGGCAGTTGTGCCCTGTCCTACAGAGTCACTATCAGTAAGAATCCACTTGATAGCAGTGGGTGTGTTTATGGTGGTTAAATAGAATGAGAAGATGGAGAAAGTAAAAAAAAAAAAGAGGAAGTACTCTTTAGGGGTTTCAAACATGCTTTTTCAGATTGACAACTCATCAGGCCCCTCTAGAGGACAAATGAAATGTTTATCTTCTGAGAGAAATAAAGATGCTATGTAGGCTAACCAGTGATATCTAACATTAATATACTCATAAGGCGTGTTAGTTATCTAGTGTTGCTATAACAAATACCACAAGTGGGTGCTTTTAACAATGGAAAGTTTTCTTAGAGTTTAAGGCACTAGAAGTCCAGATTCAGGGTGTGGGCTGTAGGGGAGCCTTTCTCTCTCCGTTGGCTCTGGAGGAAGTCTGGGTACTCTGAGCTGCTGCTCCTGGGCAGTCTTCACGTGGCTTGGCATCTTCCTTCCCCATCTCTGCTTGTGTAATCTGCTCTTTTTATATCCTGTAAGAAATCTACACAAGATATACCCTACGCTAATCCTGTTCGTTAACATAACAAAGACAACCCCTTCCAAAAAAGGTGTATAACCACAGGCAGAGGTTAGGATTTACAACACAAAGTTTTGGAGGACATGATTCAATCCATAACACAAGGCAGAACAAATCCCCTATATAACATCCTGACAAAGGGAGATTCACATCTTTATCTGATGCTCAAATATGTATGGGAGTCATTTCAAGTAAGCCTTTATTTTTTCTGATATTGGTACATTCTGGTTTGACACATGTATTGTATAACCTTAAGTTTCATAAAGGACAATAAGATTTGACTTAATGTTGCAGAGGATAACATTATATATTTTAGGAAGAGAGCATATTACAAATGGACAAATGCCATTTCCATCCATCCATCAAATACTTACTAGCTCTACTTTGTGTTCATGAAGTCTGCTTGCTGAGTAGGGCCAAGTTGAAGTGCCTTTCAAATGGGCCTCAGTATCCAAATTTAGTTTAAGATGATCTACTGAGGTGTCTAGCTTGAAGGGAAATAAGAACAAAACTTAAGAAAATGCTTACCCATTGCTATCAAGTTGATTATTATTCATAGGAACCCTGCAGGACAGGTACTCAGGGCTATAATCTTTATCAAGCAGATTGCCATACCTTTCTCCCACATAATGGCTGGTGGATGTGAACTGCCAACCTTTTTTGTTCAGCAGCCAAGCGCTTAAACCAGTGTACCATGAGCGCTCCTAAGAATGTCCTTAGGAGGTTAATGTCATGGAAGCTAAGTTTAATAGTGCAAACACAGGAGAATACCTAAATGTTAGTCCAAAGCCAAGGACTTGAAATTGGACATTAGAAGTACAAAGGGGACCAGGGCCAGAGCATAGTGAATGGGGATCTATTGACATGCAAAAGAGAAGATATCGCTGCCTTACTTTTTTAATTGTCAATACATATAACAAAACATTTGCCAGCTTAAAAGTTTTTACATGTATAAATCAGTGACCTTGAATATGTTCATCATATAGTACAACCATTACCATTAACCTTTTCCAAAGCGTCCCACTGTCGTTAACAAATTCAGTGACACCTAAGCCATGCCTCTCCTTTCTCCTTCTTTCATATCCCAGGTGCAAAAAGGGCAAAGAGGCCACATCTCCTGACCTCCTCTAACCCCATAAGAGGAAGGCAGAATCAACATCAATAGCCCAAGGCCTGTGTCTGCAAGGCCAGACATGCTGCCTCCCTCCAGCCCTTTCACCAACTGTTCCTCCCAAAGCACCCACCACCTCTCTCCTGGGTTTGATAATTCGCTGCACTGGCCACACAGAACTCACAGATTATGGGGTTTATTAGGGAAGTACCAGGCTACAATTCAAGTTCAAGAAAAAAGCTCAGTCTCTCTCCCAGCCCACCGTCTCTCAACCAACAGTCTCTCACAGTCTCTTTCCCAGCAGTGCATGTCCCTTGGTGTCTCTCTCAGCAATGCATGTCTCTTGTGTCTCTTTCAAGAGCGTTTGTCTCTTTCAGCAGCACGTTTGTCTTCCTCACCCAGTAGTCAGAGAGAGAGCTCTGCCTCTAGGAGCCCTCCTTTTGAGCCCGGCAGAGTGGCCACACCAACCAATCATAACATCAGAATTCTAAACACCTGAGAGAGAGTGGGAACCTCCCAGAACATTGTTTAGTGCCACGCCCAACAGAAATACCCCAAGTGGACAACTTTAGCAATCAGGAGCTCCTCAGTTGCTCATGGCAAATTCCACCTTGGAGTTTACAAAGACTTATGGCTGGAAAAGTCACACTAAGTAATTTACTACACTGCACCAGGCAACCACTACTAAACTTTTTTTTCCTCTATACATTTTTTTTTTTTTTAATTTCATTTAAGTGGGATCACACAGAATGTCTTTCTGTGACTAACTTGTTTCACTCAGCATAAAGTTTTCAAGGTTCATCCATGTTGTAGCATATATCAGGGCTTTATCTCTCTTAAAGCTGAGTAATATTTTATTGTATGTATAGAATACATTTTCTTTATCCACTCATCTGTTGATGGACATTTAGGCTGTTTCCACCTTTTGCTATAGGTGACTAGTACTGCAATGCTTTTTTTGTTTGTTGATTTAATTTTTGTGTTTTAATATTAACAGTAGCAACAATGCAGAAGAGTGCTGTCTTCAACCCAGTAATAGCCAGCTTGCCTTTTGACCTGTTGCCAGCCACTCTGCCAATGGTATATTTTTAAGTTCTCTTACGGATCTCTCCATGCTGTTCTGAAATGAGTAAAGTGGTAACATCAGTTTATATCCGTGGTCAGAGTGCCAAATTAGCATTGTCAAACAAGGTGCCAAGCAGCAAGATAGGAATTTTCTCACATCTGCAGTCTTAATTCAACAGCATATAATGATGAAGTCCTTGGCATTTACTTCTGAGAAATTCTAATGTAGGGCTGAAAAAGAGTAGTATTCAAGCAAACCTGTAGATTGGTTAAATTTTAAAAAGTGTGTAAGTTTAAATAGTGCTTCTGTGAATAGTTGTTGTTGTTGTTATGTGCCGTCGAGTTGGACCCAACTCACAGCGACCTCTCCTTGGGTTTCTGAGGCAGTATTACTATGGAAGTAGATTGCCCCATCTTCCTTCTGAGGAGTGGCTGGTGGGTTTGAACCATCAGCCTTCTGGTTAGCAGTCAAGTGCCTTAGGCACCATGCTACCAGAGCGCCTTCCCCCTTCCTTAGGTATTGTGAAGTTTTGTTCTCTTTCTCCTTTTTTTTTTTTTTTTTATTTATTGCCATTTATTGTACAAGAGTGGTTATCAAGAATGAAACATTTTGTCTCACTGTGGCAGGAACATGACTCTTCAGTGTGTATATGTGCTCAAAATGAGAGCCGTTGTCTAATGCACCCCTAGTAATTCTGCAAAGGAACACCTAATCCAGTATGTGCATAATTTTAAGAAATTAGAAGAGAGTCTTCAATAGGAGAGATACAAATTCTAGGACTTTTAAAATAAAAATTTAAAAGTATTCCACCTTTCAATAAAAATTGTTGTCACTAGGAGCCATCAAGTCAGTTCTGACTCAGCAACCCCGTGCACAGCAGAGTGAAACACTGCCTGGCCCTGTGCCAGCCTCCTAATTGTTGCTGTGTCTGAGCCCACTGTGGCAGCCACTGTGCCAATCCATCTCCTTGAGGGCCTTCTTATTTCTCATAGACCCTTTACTTTACTAATTATGACGTACTTTTCCAGGAACTGGTCCCTTCTGATAACATGACCAAAAGACAAAGGACAAAGTGTTACCATCTGCATTTCTAAGAAGCATTCCTTAGCATTCCTCAAGTACTCTATGAGCTTATTATCGTAGTGATACACAGTTGTTGTTAAGTGCCTTTGAGTCAGTTCCAACTCATAGTGACCCTGTGTACAACAGAACGAAACACTGCCCAGTCCTGTGCCAGCCTCAAGATAGATGTTTTTTTTCAAGAGAGATTTGTTTGTTCTTAACACAGTCCATTAACACAGTCCATTGTATATTCAGCATTCTTTACCAACACCATAATTCGAGAGAAATAGTTGAATTAATGCTTGCTTTTTCAACTTATTTTTCTTGCACTATGGTCTTCTTTTCCTCATATTTTCTTATCATAATGTTTCACATATAATAACTGGTGCTCCATTATGCTAGTATATCCCTCCAATAAACAGTTATTGAGTGTCTGCATTTATAAATTTTACTTATGTGATGTTATGATAAATAAACTGAATATACTCTCTTTGAGGTAAAAGAACAAAGATGAGGCAAATAGAATAGTTAACTGGAGAATAAAAGGAGAGGGTATTCTTAAGAATGAGATGTCAGCAGAGCTTGGGGCTAGGTGTGGAAGACTCCTCATGAGTGAGCTCAAAAGCTAAGTACAGCTTCTCTTCTCTTCAGCTTGGAGTCTAGGATGCCCTAGGATGTTTTTCTAGTCAGACATTCTGTCCTTCCCAAGGTTACTATGGGATGTGAATGGTAGTCTTTCTTTCTTTCTTTCTTTCCATTGGAAATGTCAGCTCATCATGTTTATTTTTTGATAGATAACGTGAGTTATGTGTGAACTTATTGACTACAAAGTACCACTCTGTGAAGTAGAATTTTCTCTTAATTGTAGACAAGGGTATGAGATTAAGAGAAGTTTTACACTTATAGTGAAATCCCACAGATGAGATTTAACTGAAGATTCCCTGATTCTCATTAGGTTTATTTCTCCTTGCATACTGCTCTACAGAAGGACATTGGAAACTCCAGGGAAAATCATTTTGTAGTCTATTTCTGAGACTTCTACCCCAAATCGTGCCTTCCTGAAACTTACATGGCACCTCAGATCCTAAAATTTAAGGATTTAAATTTCACTCTAGCTTTGTTACTTTCAACCCACTGGAACTGTGACAGCATTTTCTGTTAACTGGCTTAAGGAAAGAACCTATATCTGAGTATTAAGTATTGCCCTTTATATAGCTACTGATAAATCCATGGCACAAAATGGGAGGAGTAGGAGAAGAGGTTATGTGCCATCAAGTCAGACCCGACTCAGAGCGACCCCTCCTTGGGTTTCTGAGGCAGTATCACTATGGAAGTAGATTGCCCTATCTTCCTTCCGAGGAGTGGCTGGTGGGTTTGAACCGCCAGCTTTCTGGTTAGCAGTCAAGTGCCTTAGCCACTATGCTACCAGAGAGCTCCAAGGAGGGGTCGCTATGAGTCAGGTTTGACTTGATGGCACAGAACAACAAAGTAACAACAAGGAGAAGAGGTGAGGGATTGCAGTGATGGAATTGGTAGTTGGCAGTTTTGAGGACCAGAGGAAAACAGGCAGAGTCTGCACAGCCAGAGACAGGTTGTCATGGCTGTGGTGGGGATGTTTGTGGAGATGGGAGAGCTTCTTCCAAGCACACATCTAAAAATGGCATGCTTTTTTTCATATTTGTTTCTTTCTGTTTTTTAATGTGATTATTGTGATGGCTGAAAGCAGGGAATACCAAAAAATGATTACCTGTGTTTTGTTGAATGTGCAAAGAAATCTGACTGTGTGGATCATGACAAAGAATGGGTAACATTGATAGGAAGAATGGGAGTTCCAGAACACTGAATTTTGCTTGTGTGGAACCTGTACATAGACCAAAAGGTAGTCTTTCAAATAGAACAAGGGGATACTGTGTGGTTTACAATCCGGAAAGGTGTTCTTCCAGATATCCTTTAACCATACTTAACTCAAATACTATCCTGAGCAAATAAGCCAAGAAGCTGGAGTATATGATGGAGAATTGGGGCATTAGGAGTGTAGGAAGACTTATTAACAGCCTGAGATAAATAGATGATGCAACCTTGCTTGCTGAAAGTAAAGATGCCTTGAAGCACTTACTGATGAAAATCAAAGGTTACAGCCTTCAGTATGGATTATACATCAACAATAAAACAGAAGTCTTCACAACTAGACCAGTAAGCAACCTCACTAACAATGGAGAAAAGATTGTGAGGCTGTCAAAGATTTCATTTCACTTGGATCCACAATCAACGTCCAGGGAAGCATCAGTCAAGAAATCAAACATACTGCAGCGAGCAAATATACTGCAAAAGACCTCTTGAGAGTGTTAAAAAGCAAAGATGTCACTTTGAGGTACACCTGACCTGAGCCATGGTATTTTCAGTAGCATTATATATGTGCAAAAGCTGGACAATGAATAAGAAAGACTGAAGAAGAATTGATACATTTGAATTATGATGTTGACAAAGAGTATTGAACATATCACGGACTACCAAAAGAAGAGATAAATCTGATTTGGAAGAACAGCCATAAGACTCCTTAGAGGCAAGACTGGTGAGACTTCGTCTCATGTACTTGGGACATGTTCTCAGGAGGGACTAGTCCCTGGAGAAGGACATCATGCTTGGTATTATAGAGGGTCAGTGCAAAAGAGGAAGCCCCTCAAGGAAGTGGACTGACAGTGTCTGCAAAAATGAGCTCAAAGATAGAAATGATTTTGAGGATGGACAGGACTGGGCAGTGTTTCGTTCTGTTGTACATAGGGTCACTATGAGTTGGCACTGACTCAAAGGCACTTAACTGTGTTATCACTATGATAATAAGCTCATTGAGTACTTAATATTTATACACATTTTATCCTGTTTCATAAACCTTTGAACTTGTAATGGTCAGTTCACAGAGCAGACAATTTCATTAGAATTGTTGGTGGGAAAATAATGACTAAATGGTTTCAGGGGTCCAAGTATCATACCTCCACTTCCTCCCCTTCCCCTGCTTTTTCTTTAACCAATTAAACTGACATCTTCTATGTTCTTGCTTCCATTTATAGGAGACCTTAATGTGTTTGTTTTGGGCAGGGAACAAAGGAGTTTGAGCTTGGATATGAGAAATGCCTTAAGAAATGATGTGTAGAAAACTTATTATTATTTCCAGACAAGATGTTTAACGTTAGGGATTTTTAAAAATATATTTATTGAGCACTTACTTATGGGCTAGGTACTGGAATAAGTGCTTTATATGTATTATTGCATAAATTCTATTATAATCCCCAGTTTACAGATGAGAAAACTAAAGCCAGAGAACCTAATTTCATGCCTAATTCATATGTGTATAACTGGTGAAGCTAAGATGTGAACCCAGGCACCTAGACCTTGGAGCTGTGTTCTGTACGATGATATTATGAATATGTGAGGAATTTGTAGTTAGGACTCTTCCAGAAGCCTAAGAATAAGCAGCTATAAACTTAGGCCTTGTCTTCAAACAAGAGAGTTGAAAAGAGTTAATGAAAAATTGAAGGTGTAATCCACCTTCCACAGTTGATCCAAAAGTTTTTAAAGAAGACAGGAGATGGAAGCTTTTATTCTCTCCCTTTGAGGAGAGGTCTAATTTTTTATCTCATTTAATAAATCATAGTTACTTCAATATATATTTCAATATGTGACATTTCATATTTGGATATATGTAAGATGGTCAAATCAGAATATTTCAAAATCAGGAAAAAAATTACTTGTTAGACTTTGTGTTCTGGTTTTTGGTTTGGAAAGTAGATTATATGAGTAGCCATTTCATGTCTGTCACCATCCTAGGTGGGATCTGAGTGCCCTCAGCACAATGCTTGATGAATAGTGATCAGCACCCATACGTGTTGGTGACACATGCCACGTGTATCATCTGATCCAATTCTCCTAGAAATCCTACCAATCCATTACTATCCCCATTTTATGGATGAGTAAGGTGATCCCCTCCTGTGGTGGATTTAAACATGGCCTTTCGATGCCATTGATAGCTACTCATGCTGGTTCTGCCCCTTACCACCCTTACCAGTTACGTTACTAATGCCATAGTCTCTAAGATTTTTCTTTTTCTTTAATTTATTCCATAAAAAAAAAAAAAGAAGTAGTAATGGAAATCAGAAAAAGCACCTAGTACAGTTCTTGGTACCCCTTTGGTGCTTAATGTATACTTGTTGCCTACAAAGTTGAGTCAGAACTTTGAGATGGTCTAGCCATTCTAGAGAACCAGGATTAGAAAGTCTAGCAGACAATAGAAGACATGAAATTCCTATAGAGGCAGCAAGGGATTATTCAAAATAGCTGAGCCAGACTCTAAGCTAGATATTAAACTAAATCATTTTTTCCCCATCAAGTTCCTTCCATTGTGTAATCTCATAATATTATGATATTCTTAACTCTGATCTTACTGAAGGTCTGTATTTATAGCATATTTTATAAATTCTTATGACTCACCCCATAAAGTCTGTCATAAACTGGAACTTTGAAGAATGAGAGAAATATCCCTGCTTCTGTTAGAGTTATGGAAGTTAAATAACCCCCAAATGTTTTTCCAGTTTCCTGGCATTCGTAAACTGTTAAGAAAGGGGCATTCTCCACCATCCTTCAAACAGTGAAGCTTATAAAAGTTTCACTTAATGGGAGATGACAATGATGGTGGCAATGAAGATGACACTGGTAGCAGTGCTGACAGTAACAATGCACATATCTCTAGTACCTACTAAGTACCGGAGACTTATATATGCTGTATTTCTAAACACCATATCCACTGCTACAATAAAGATAACTTCATTTTTTACCAGTGAAGACATTGAGGCTTAGTGAATTTTCCAATTATCCCGGAAACAGCAGTGGTAGAGATAGAATTTGCTCCAAATTTGAGATCTGCACGACACAGATTTGAAAAAGGGATGAGGTAAACACAAGTTTTTTTTCTCCAAAACCCTGTTATTGTTTCCATTGCTGCTTCTTCTAGGCTGTAAGTTCTAGGGACTTACTGGACAGTAACCAAATAGCCACAGCACATATTTCCAATTTGGCATTCTTAAGTATCAGTGACTAGACTGACTCTCATTTATCGTGGCCTCTGGGAAATTAGGTGATGGGTGAATGTGTGAAATAGCAGCAGTGAGATAACACAATTACTATAACCAAGCATTTCCTGCAAAGTTTATTTATTAATATGATTCAGGAAGTGAATTGAACCTCTGGACATTGCCTTGCTCTTTTAAGAGTTACAGTATACACAGTATCTGGTGCAAAGCACATGCCTGTTCAGTTATTTTACAGTTAAACTTGGAATCTCATTACTCTAATGAATCATCATTGTGCCCTAGGAAAATGGCTTTTGGTCTTTTTTTCATAATATACAACATTGAAATGCTTTGCAATATATGAAGGAAGAACACAGAGAAAAGTTAACCACAGGGAGGAAGGGGTAAGAGAGATGTTACATTGTGGGGACAACAGTCAATGTCATGAAACAAAACATGTGAACTATTGAATGGAAAATGAATTTACTCTGTAAACTTTCACCCAAATAATAATAGTACTAATGACGTTTTGCAGTGGACATCTAATTATACTCAGGATTTTGTTGGGAGCGTTGTTAAAGCATATCACCTCCATGTTCTCAGTTCCTTTCTGAATTTCTCTAGGCATTGTGGGAAGGAGTTAAAACTCATGGGTATATAGATGCAAGTAAATGTTTTAATTTTCTTTGTAGCTAAATCATTACTAAATCAGGAATTATAATTTAATGTTACTAGCTTGTTTTTAAAGGAATTGAGACAATTTAAACAATTGTCAATAAAAGTGATTTTTAATATCATTGCAAATTATTTAATGATGCTTGTCTTTGGTGGGGAGGATTTAATGGAGGTGCTTTTTTCCTATGGTCTTTGGATCTAGATGTGCATACTATTTTTAATGTGAAAGAAATAGCTAAAAAGAGAATCAGTAGATACTGCTCTTGACCTATGTCTAGCTCCATAGGTTTAAAAAAAAAAAAAAAACCTCACTGCCGTCCAGTTGATCCCAACTCATAGCAACCCCTCCTTGGGTTTCAGTGTCACTGTGGAAGTAGATTGCCCAACCTTCCTTCCAAGGAGTGGCTGGTG
>NW_006921596.1:23709362-23714377 GCF_000298275.1 Orycteropus afer afer | reverse complement strand
AGGAGTGGCTGGTGGGTTTGAACTGCCAGCTTTCTGGTTAGCAGTCAAGTGCCTTAGACATTACACTACCAAAGCTCCCAGAACATGCATAAAAAAGGAAATATACTCAACACCAATTAGCCATGGGCCATTTTTCATATTTGGGGTAAATGAGTAACAATGAGTAGAGAGATTTCCTGTCCTTGTCCTAGAAGGTCACCTTAGCCATCAAAACTTTATTCAGGAATAGTGTTGTATGTGCCCTTCTTTGGACATACATTATATCCTGTTTTCATTTATTTCATTGCTTATTTATGGGGCAGTCTTTCCCATTATATATTTTGCTTCTTAAAACATGAACTTTATTGGATTCAGCTTTCAATAACCAAAATACAACTCTGCATACAAAAAGGCTACTAATAAATATGGTTGAAAAAAATTTTCTATACAATCTTGTTGTTATTTGCCATCGAGTCGGCCCCGACTCCTAGCGACCCCTCCTTGGGTTTCCGAGGCAGTTATCACTACGGAAGTAGGATTGCCCAACCTTCCTTCCTAGGAGTGGCTGGTGGGTTTGAACCGCCAGCCTCCTGGTTAGCAGTCAAGTGCCTTAGGCACTATGCTACCAGAGCTAATGCTTAATATTTCTGAGTAGCCATTGACTGTAAATCCCAAACTTCTTCCTTTCTGTCTTATCAGAAAGAGTTTTCTCAATAGAAGAACTACTTAGTTGTCCATTTTAAATTAATTTGGTAGAATCTAGTGTTCTAATTTTGTTAAAATATGTATTGTAACTTTTAAAATCCATTTACTGGAGAATCATCAACTATTGCTTTCTATGGACAGAGACAAACAGTGAATTTAATCATATAATCTACTTAAAATGAAAACAAAGTAACCCTAAAACAACAACAAGGAACCAGGGATGAGAAGGAGGGTAAATTACTAACTAGAGGGTAGACACATACTAACTTGAGTAAGTGAATGGCTACATACAAAAGAGGAAGGGTAGCAAAGCATGACCAAGGCAAAGGAAGATACTGGGACATGCCCAAGATGAATGCACAATAATTGGACATACACAATTCTGCAGTAATGGTAATAATAAACAATATCTATGAGTAGATACTTAGCTAGACATGCAAGCTGAATAAATGTGTGAAGGCAAACGGGAGTACACTCACCAGTGTGTACTGGTTTGGCGGAGGATGTATTGTTGGTTGTGTTGTTAGGTGCTGTCAAGTCATCTCCAACTCATAGCAACCTTATGTACAAAAGAATGAAACACGCCTGGTCCTGCACCAGCCTCACAATCTTTACTAGACCTGAACTCATTGTTGCAGCCACTGTGTCAATCCATCTTGTTGGGGGCCTTCCCCTTTTTCGTTGACCCTCCACTTTACCAAGCATGATATCCTTCTTCAGGTTCCTTCTGTCAACATGACCAAAATAGGTGAGAGGAAGTCTGCCATTCTCGCTTCCAAGGAGCATTCTGGCTGCACTTCTTCCAGGACAGATTTGTTCTTTTAGCGGTGCATGGTACTCTCAGCATTCTTCACAACAGCACAACTCAGAAGCATCAACTCTTTTTCGGTCTTCTTTATTCACTGTCCAGCTCTCATGTGCATAGCAGGCTACTGAAAATACCATGGCTTGGGTTAGGTACGCTTTAGTCCTCAAGGAGACATTTTTGCTCTTCAGCACTTGAAAGAGGTCTTTTGCAAGCAGATTTGCCCAATGCAGTACATCGTCTGATGTCTTGAGTGCTGCTTCCACTGGTGTTGATTGCAGAACCAACTAATATGAAGTCCTAGACAACTTCTGATAGCATACTGCCTAAGGCATTTGACTACTAACCAGAAGGCTGGCAGTTCAAACCCACCAGTCACTCCTCAGAAGGAAGATGGGGCAATCTACTTCCATAGTGATACTGCCTCGGAAACCCAAGGAGGAGTTGCTATGAGTTGGGTCCGACTCGACGGTACATAACAACAACAACAACAACAGACAACTTCAATCTTTTCTCCATTTGTCGTGATGCTACTTATTGGTCCAGTTGTGAGGATTTTTGTTTTCTTTATATTGAGGTATAATTCATACTACAGACTGTACTCTTTAATCTTCATCATTAAGTGCTTCAAGTCATACTCACTTTCAGCAAGCAAAGTTGTGCCATCTGCATATCATAGGTTGTTAATGAGTATTCCTCCAATCCTAATGCCATAGTTTTCTTCATATAACGGAGCTTCTCAGATTATTTGCTCAGCATACAGATTGAATAAGTATGGTGAAAGGATACAACTCTGACACACTCTCTTCCTGATTTTAAAGTGTCCCCTTGTTCTATTCAAATGACAGCCTCCTAGTCCATGTACAGGTTCCTCATGAGTACAATAAACTGTTCTGGAATTCCCATTCTTATCAATGTTACCCATAATTTGTTATGATCCGTGCAATCAAATGCTTTTGCATTTCATTTGATTTGCAGCCATTTTTCTGGTATTCTTTGCTTTGATCCAAGATCCATCTGATATCAGCAATGATATCCCTTGTTCCACATCCTCTTCTGAATCCAGCTTGCATTTCTGGAAGTTTTCTGATGATATCCTGCTGTAACTGTTTTTTTATTATCTTCAGTACGATTTTACTTGCATGTGATATTGATGATATTGTTTGCTAATTTCCACATTCTCTGGAATGGGTACAAATATGGATCTCTTCCAGTCAGTTATCCAGGTAGCTGTCTTCCAGTGTCTTGGCACAGCCGAGTGAGTACCTCCACTGTGGCATCCATTTATTGAAACATCTCAATGGGTATTCTGTCATTTCCTGGAGCCTTGTTTTTCGCCACTTCCTTCAGTCCAGCTTTGTCTTCCTTCAGTACCATTGGTTCTTGATCATATGCCACCTCCTGAAACAGATGAAGATCTACCAGTTCTTTTTGGTACAGTGACTGTGTATTCCTTCCATCTTATTTTGATGTTTCCTGCATCATTCAATATTTTGCCCATAGAATCTTTCAGTATTGCAACTTGAGGCTTAAGTTTTTTCTTCAGTTCTTTCGGCGTGAGAAATGCCGAGCGTGTTCTTACCTTTTGGTTTTCTAATTTCAAGTCTTTGCCCATGTCATTATAATAATTGGCTTTGTCTTCTCAAACCGCTCTTTGAAATTTTCTGTTAAGCTCTTTTATCTTGTCATTTCTTCCATTTGCTTAAGCTATTCTCTGTTGAAGGGCAAGTTTCAGAGTTGCTTCTGACATCCATTTTGGTCTTTTCTTCCTTTCCTGTCTTTTTAATGACCTCTTGCTTTCTTCATGGATGATGTTCTTGATGCCATCCCACAATTCCTCTGGTTTTGGTCATTGGTGTCCAGTATATCAAATCTGTTCTTTCAATGGTGTCCAAATCCAGGAGGGATATCATCAAGGTCCAATTTTGGCTCTCATGGACTTGTTTTAATCATCTTCAACTTGAACTTGCATGCAAGCAGTTAATGGTCTGTTCCACAATCAGCTCCTGGCCTGGTTTTGGATGAAGGTACTGTACTTCTCCATCACCTCTTGCTACAGGTGTAGTCAATCTGATTCCTGTGTATTCCATTTGGTGAAGTCATGTGTATAGCCATCATTTGTGTTGTTGAAAAATGGTATTTGCAACAAATAAGTCATTGGTCTTACAAAATTTTATCATGTGATCTTCAGTGTTATTTCTATTGCCAGGGCCATATTTTCCAACTATTGCTGATTTTTCTTTGTTTACAACTTTTGCTTCACATTCATCAGTGATAATCAACACATCTTGATTGCATGTTTGGTCAATTTCAGACTGCAGATGTTGGTAAAAATCTTCAATTTCCTAATCTTTGGTTTTGGTGGTTGGTGAGTATATTTGAATAATAGTAGTAGTAACTGGTCTTCCCTGCAGGGTGAATGGATATCATCCTGCCACTAACAGCATTGTACTTCAGGATAGATCTTGAAACAGTCTTCGTAAAGATGGATGGCATAGCATTCCTCTTCAATCTGTCATTCCAGGCATAGTAGATCATATGGTTGTCTGATTCAGAATGGCTAGAACCAGTCCATTTCAGCTCACTAATGCCTAGGATATCAATCTTTATGTGTTCCATTTCATTTTTGATTACTTCCAATTTTCCTAGATTCATACTTCATATATTCCATGTTCCCATTATTAGTGGATATTTGCAGCTGTACATATGTACATATGTATTTGTATGTACTGCAAATATATCCAATGATACTGTAAAGCATACAGAGGACAAACTCCTGAAAGCTTCTTGGCCTTAACTAAACACCTTGAGGGAATGAGTCACTGGGTTTGGGGAGTTTGGACCACAGTCTCAGAGGACATCTAGGGTAATTGGCATAACACAGACTGCGCAATGTTCTATATCCTACTTGGTGAGTAACAACTGGGATCTTAAAAGCCTGTGAGCAGCCATTTAAGAATCACATATTGGTCTCTCTTCCTTCAGGGCAAACAACAGGGAAGAACATCAGAAATCAAAGAAACGCTTATTCCAAAAGACTGAGAGACCACTCAAATCACAGCCTCCCCTATTCAGAGGCCAGAAGAACTAGATGGTGCCTGGCTAATAATACCAACCTCTCTGATTAGCATCACAATAGAAGTTCCTATCAGAGAGGGTAAAAGAAAATGGAGAGCAAATTTCAAAATCATAAAAATGAGACTTACTGGTCTGATGGAACCCCTGAGACTGTCACCCTTAGACACACTTCAGGCCTGGAACTGAACCTACCTTGAGGATCAACTTTCAACCCCAAAATAGATAGGCTTATAAATTGAGTAATGACACCAGGGAGGATTGTACTCCACAGAACAATCAAAGTTGTGATTCCCAAGGGCAGCATTTGTCCAAAAGCAAAGTGCAGAAGGCAGGAAAGAAGGACAAATGGCAACACGGAACCCCAGTGAGGAAGTGGGAAGATGTTCTTACCCTGAGGCAACTGCAACCAATATCATGAAACAAAATGTGTATAAATTGTTGTTGTTAG
>NW_006921596.1:23702976-23706992 GCF_000298275.1 Orycteropus afer afer | reverse complement strand
GCAAGTTCCAGCATTATTTCTGTCACCAAGGCCAAATTTTCCAACTACCGGTGATTCTTCTTTGTTTCCAACTTTTGCATTCCAGTCACCAGTGGTAATTAACACATCCTTATTGTATGTTCAGTCAGTTGCAAGTTCAGACTGCAGAAGTTGACGAAAATCTTCAATTTCCTCATCTTTGGCTTTGGTGGTTGGTGCATAAATTTGAATAATAGTAATATTAATGGGTTTTCCTTGCAGGCATATGGATATTATCCTATCACCGTCAGCATTGTACTTCAGGACAGATCTTGAAATAGCCTTTGTGATCATGAATGCCATGCCATTCCTCTTCAATTTGTCATTCCCAGCATAGTAGATCACATGTTTGTCTGATTCAAAATGGCCCAAACTAGTTCATTTTGGCTCACTAAGGCCTAGAATATCAATCTTTGTGTTACATTTCCTTTTTGACAACATCCAATTTTCCTAGATTCATACATCATACATTCCATGTTCTGATTATTAATGGATGTTTGCAGCTGTTTCTCCTCAATTTGAGTGGTTGCACGTCATTAAATCGAGGTCTCAAAAGCTTTACCTTATCCATACGTGTAAGGCTGGTTTCACTCTGATGATGCAGCTCTTTTTACTCTGATGATGCACCTCTTTCCCAGTCCTATTTTGAGAGTCTTCTAACCTAAGCGACTCATCCTCCTACTCTGTATTGGACAGTGTTTCTGTACTATTCATAAAGTTGCACAGTAATGTATCAGACAGTGTTTCTCTGATATTCATGAGGTTTTCTCTGGCCAGTTCTTTGAGAAGAGGATGGCCTCTTCCTTCTTCCTAGTCTGTCTCAGTCTGCAAGCCACACTGATACCTGTGTACCATGTGCACCCCACTGGCTTTGAAACACCAGTAGCACTGCCTCAAGACTCACAGCAACACGTCACCACAGTAGGACAAATCGACAAATGAGTTTGTCTTCCTTAGCTGTTGGAAACCTCTGCAACCTCCCCTTACCTGAATCCCTACTGCTGCCTCCTTGCTCTGTCCCATTCCCCTGGCCTTTGTCTGTCCTTTCCCCTGCTTTCCCGCCTTGCCGCTTGTAGGGCGTGGCCTCGGTTCCCTCCCCTCACCTGCATCCCTGCAGCTGACTCCTCGCTCTGTCCCGGTCCCCCTGTATAAATAGTTCAATGTAAAACTCATTTGCTATGTAAACTGTCACCCAAACTAAAAAAGAAATCTAGAAATGTCATTGAGTCGAAGATAAGTTTAATAAAACACATATTTTCCTTGAGCTGCCATAAATAATGTGCTGCCTAGCACACCATGTTGTTTTGGGTTTAAGTTCATTGTTTTATATGATATTTTCTGGTGACTGCTAATTATCATAAGCTGTCCAATAAAAGTGATGGATTGTCCAATTAACTCTTCATCAGCATCCATTTTTGAAGATGCTACCTATTGAAACTGATGGCAGTTTATGACCTCCATGTTTCATATGTAGCTAATTACTCCTTGGACAATAATTATTAAGTTTCTTGTGCCCCATTCAGTCATTCTGTTTTACAAATTATAATGCTACTGTGTTCCCTACTTCATTTGACTTCGCAACTATGGCTCTCCAAGGATTACAAAAGGTCTGCTGTGGAATAGATGGTTCATATAAACATTGACGGAGATTGCAAATATATCTGTTTTGTAGGTTCTCCATCGACCGACATACTGACCTGGAGAGACAGTTCAACATTAATGCAGATGATGGGAAGATAACTCTGGCAACACCACTTGACAGAGAATTAAGTGTATGGCACAACATAACAATCATCGCTACGGAAATCAGTAAGTGTCTGGGCTGTTCGTTTCTTCCTTACGTGATTGGATTTAATTTCTGACTAGTGCTCACCTCATAAATAGTTCCTGTTTCTGTTAAATGTGTTGGCATTTGGTATTTGTTTTATTGTTCATAAGGAGTCTTTAAATGAATCATCTCAATGTGAAATAACTTAAACTGTGATAAATTACCAAAAGGTTGGTAGAGATGTGGGAAGGAAAGATTCTTATATCCAAACAGAAAGGTCTGGTTAAATGAGTCAAAGCACAGACATAAAATGGATCATTATAAGCCATT
The DNA here is from genome assembly GCF_000298275.1 of Orycteropus afer afer. Lineage (NCBI taxonomy): Eukaryota > Metazoa > Chordata > Mammalia > Tubulidentata > Orycteropodidae > Orycteropus > Orycteropus afer. The sequence goes on along the minus strand of NW_006921596.1, from coordinate 23,704,876 downwards.
AAAAACAGTGTTTTTAATATTTAAAATATGAGGGGAGATTTAATAGAAAAGGAAAGGCTATAAAAAACAGAAATGAAGAGGTTCATATGATAATTTAAATAAATGGAAATCTAGCATACATCATGCATAAAACATATAAAACTGTTTCCCACTATTAACTTACAGACATATGCATCCATATATACATGCAAAAAAATATTGAAAGAAACTTCACACTATCAGTACATATTATTTTGAGAGATTAAAGATGATTTTTTTTGTTTCATTTTGTAGAACTTAATGTATTTTACACAGTAATCATGAGCTATTTAAAGTTATGTCTTTAATATAAAAACTTTTCATTGATTACATGTAAAAATGTAAGCCCCCTCCCCCAGGGGAGGAAGTTTCAGCATCATTAAATAGCATATGTTTGTTTTTCTGCCAATTTTTTAATGAGCATGGCTCCTTTGATTGCACTTAATGACGTTACTATTGAGTCTCCAAACAACAGGTATATGGGAAAATTTAATGCTGCACTATAATTGAAAGTTTGCACTTTGCCTCACCAATTGTTTTTATTATACAAAAATCTGTAAAAGGAACGTAGTGTTCATATTATTTCCGAGTAAAATATACATTTTGCATAGTATGTGAATATCTTCCTTAAAGGACCTGATGAGGCTTCAAAGTTATATACAAATTCAAAAAAGACAATAAATGGTTGAAGAAGATGAGGTAAAGAGAATCTGAATAAGGAAATAAAAACTAGCATTTAGAAAAGTTCATAGGCACACGTACAACGTAGGTGAATTATGGGATAACTATAGGATGTAGTCCCCAAAGTTGGTTTCTGTACTCTGGCCGCTGATCCATAATCAGGGGAGCAATCTCTGAAACATACAGTTCTCCTTGTGGAAAGAGTAAGGCATGTGTTCAGGAGAAGCACCGTTTTTCCATTTTTGGAGATGGAAGGAAAATACCCTTCCTGTATCTTCATGGAGAGAAAGAACCCAGTGTGAAAGAGGGAAGATGCAGGAGTGAAGAATGTGTTTCTTACAGCAACCTCAAGTGCAAGTAACAAGCACCGTCAAGTTGACTGTTGTTTGAACCCTACCAAACTCTAGTTCTTGTTAGAGACAGAGCCTTGAAAACTTTGGTTTTTTTTTTTTTTTTTTTTTTGGTTTAGGAATACTATTTTTCTTCCCTAGTTGTTATTCTAGCAATAGCTTCTCTTTCAAAAATGAAGTGGAAAAGCAAAGAAAGCATATACTTTGTGGTTTTGGTGTTTCAGAAGTGTAAACATCACCTAGAAAGTTAAGTAATAAAATTCACTGCCATTGAGCCAATTCCAACTCATAGTGACCCCGTACGACAGAGCAGAACTGCCCATAGGCTTTCCAAGACTATAATCTTTATGGAAGCAGACTGCCACATCTTTCTCCCACAAAGTGGCTGGTGTGTTTTAAACCTCTGAACTTGAGGTCAGCTGCTGAATGAATAACCACTAGTTAAATAATAGAACCATAAAATTAAATAGTAGATTTAAATTGTATATAAATTTAAAAATTGTATATAAATTAAATATAGAATTAAATTTAATAATAGAACCATAAAATTCTTATCATTTACAATGTTGAAGCTTTATTATTTTCTTAGACCTCTGAAATAAACCATACGTACATTTGTTTAAGACTTTATATATATAAAGTCCCAAAAGACCACACTTTTTTTTTTAACTTTTGTTGTGAAAATAAACGTTCACCAACATAACAACTTCCATATTTACAGCTTAGGGACTTCATGGCATTTTTCATGGTCTGCCACCATGATTGCTATCCTTTTCTAAAATATTCTACTTCCCTTTCCCCTCCTACCCTTGGTAGCCACTATAGTCTTTGGGGTGTGTGTGTGTGTGTGT
>NW_006921596.1:23689957-23702876 GCF_000298275.1 Orycteropus afer afer | reverse complement strand
TATTTTTTAACCTCTCTAGGAATTTTTCCTCCCCTTCCCTCCCATCCCTGGTAACCAACAATGAAAGTTTTCTTCCATATATAAATCTTTCCTTGACTTTTTACAATACGGTACTAATACAATGTTTGTCTTTCTGTGATTGATTTATTTTACTCAGCATAATGTCCTCCAAGTTTATCCACATTATGCAGTGTTTCGCAGATTCTACCTTATTCTTTAATGTTGCACAGTATTCTGTTGTGTGTATGTACCACAGTTTGGTTATCCATTCCTCTGTGGAATGGGCACTTAGGTTGTTTCCATCTCTTTGCTATTGTAGATGTGCTGCGATGAACGTGAGTGTGTATCTATCTATTTGTGTCCAGGCTCTCTCTTTTGGGGGATATATACCTAATAATGAGATTGCTGGATCAAATGATATTTCTGTTTCTAACTTTTTAAGGAATCATCATACTGATGTCCACAGTTGTTATATCATTTGACAGTCCTACCAGCAGGGTATGAGAGTCCGAATCTTTCCACATCCTCGTCACTATCTGTTATTTTCTGTCTTGTTGAACATTGCTATTAGTGCTAGGGTGAGATGGTATCTCATTGTTTTGATTTGTATCTCTGTAATGAGTAATGGTCACAAACATTTCTTTATGTGTTTGTTGACTACCTGAATATCTTCTTTGGTGTGAAGTATCTGTTCACGTCTTCTGCCCAATTTTTAATTGGATTGTTTATCTTTTTAATGGAATTTTGTATAAATTATGGAGATAAATTCTTTCTAAGATATGTCATTGCCAAATATTTGTCTCCAATCTATAGTTTCTCATTTTTACTCTTTTGATGAAGTCTTTTGATGCACAAAAGAATTTGATTAGAAGTTCCCAATCATGTAGTTTATCTTCTGCTGTTTGTGCATTTTGGGTTATGTTTGATAGTCTATTTATGCCATACATTAGAGCCCCTAAGATTCCCCCTACATTTTCCTTGATGAACGTTATAGTTTAGGTCTTTGATCTGTCTGCAGTTCATTGTTGTGTATGGTGTGAGGGTGTGGATCTTGTCTCATTTTTCCACAAATAGAGATCCAGTTTTGCCAGCACCGCTTGTTAAAGAGACTATCTCTGTCCCATTTAATTGATCTCAGCCCTTTGTCAAAGATTAGCTGACCTTAGGTGGATGGAACTATTTCTGGGTTCTCAATTCTATTCCACTAGTCTACTGTCTGTTTCGCAAATACTAGGCTATATGGACTACTGTGTGTGTATAGTAGGTTTTGAGATCCAGGCGTGTGAGGCCTCCTACTTTGTTCTTCTTTAATAGTCCTTTGCTTCTCCGAGATATCTTTCCTTCCCATTTAAAATTAGTGATTGGTTTTCCCATGTCTTTGAAGAATGTGGATGGAATATGGATCGGGATTGCATTGAATGTGTATAGATTGCTTTGGGTAGTATTGACATTTTCACAATATTCAATCTTCCTATCCATTACCATTACCAAGTTCTTCCATTTAGATCTCATCGTTTCTTGAAGAAGTAGTGTTTTGTTATTTTCTTTGATTAGGTCTTTTGTGTATTTCCAAATATCTTATCCTTTTGGTAGCTATTTTAAGTGGTGGGAGCTCTGATGGTGTAATGCCTAAGGCATTTAATGACTGCTAACCAGAAGGCTGGTGGTTCAAAACCCCCCAGCCAGTCCTTGGAAGGAAGACTGGACAATCTACTTCTGCAGAGATGCCACCTTGGAAACCCAAGGAGGGGTCACTATGAGTTAGAACAGACTTGATGACAGTTTTATTATAAGGGGTGTTGATTTCCTTTTCAGAGACCTCCTTGCTGATGTAGAAGCATCCAACTGATTTTTGTATGTTGATCTTTTGTCCTACCACTGTGCTAAATCTTTTAGTAAGTTCCAGTAGCTTTCTTGCCTTATTGTCCTGGCTAGGACTTCCAATACAATGTTGTATAAAAGTAGAGATACAGGGAATCCTAGTCTGATTCCTGTTTGCAAGGAAAATGGTTTCAGTCTCTCTCCATTGAGAATAATGGTGGCTGTTGATTTTTTTTAACCCCACAAGAGGAAGACAAAATCACCATCAGCAGCCCAAGGCCTATTCCTGTGAGGCCAGACATGCTGCCTCCCTCCAGCCCTTTCACCAAACATTCCTCCTGCAGCACCCACCACCTCTGCTGTGTTCGATAACTCACTGAAGTGGCTTCTCAGAACTCACAGATTATGGAGTTTATTAGGGAAGCAACAGGCTACAATTCAAGTTCAGGAACATGATCAGTCTCTCTCAGCCTGCTGTCTCTCAGCTGACAGTCTCTCTCAGTCTCTGTCTCAGCAGAATTTGTCTCTTGTGTTTCTCCTGTGTCCCAGCTGGCAGTGAGAGATTCCTTCTGCCTCTAGGAAGGCTCCTTTTGAACCTGGCAGAGTGGCCAAACTAACGAGCCCCAACATCAGAATTCTATACACCTGAGAGAGAGCAAACTTCCCAGAAAATTACTTTGTGCTGCTCCCAACAGAAATACTGTAGGTGGATAACTTTAACAATCAGGAGATACTCAGTTGCTCATAGCAAATCCCACCATGGGATTTACAAAGGCTTATGGCTTATGGTAGCATAGTGCCTAAAGCACTTGACTGCTGACCAGAAGGCCTGGTGGTTCAAATCCACCAGCCACTCCTTGGAAGGAAGATAGGGCAATCCAATTCTGTAGTGATGCTGCCTCGGAAACCCAAGGAGGGGTCACTATATGAGTCGGGTCCAACTCAACAGCACGTAACAACAAACAGCAACATGGCTAGAAAAGCCATACTGTGTAATTTACTACACCGCGTGCCCTTTGTCATGGTGAGGCATGTTTCTTCTATTCTTGTTTTTCGGAGAGTTTTTGTCAGGAATGGGTGTTGGATTTCATCCAATGCTTTTTCCTCATCGAAATTCTTTCTTTGAAAAAAACAAACAAAAAGGGAAGGGCAAGCAATGAGCTGCTAACTTCAGGGTGATAAGGATACCAAACCCAGTCAAGAAAGTCAGTCAACTGTTTGTTCATTCAGTAGTTACATATTGAGTATCTACTATGTGGCAAGCACTCTTCTAGTGGCAAGCAGAAGCACATGCATATGAAAGGGTAAGAGTCTCCACAACAAAAGATGCAGGTAAATAAGCAGACGATGAGTGTTCATGAATCATAAGCTGGTCCATGTCTGTGGCAGGGAAAAAAAAAATAATGAAAATCCTCCAATGAGTATATGATTAAATAAAAAACTGTTTTTTATAATAAAAATGAAAAAGCTAAGCCTTTGTATGTACCACAAAACTGAGATTATTTTTAAAATGCTGTTGACATTATTATTATAGAAACAGTATCATAAATAAGCAAGACAATTTTTTTTTTCATGGCTTCAGAGAAATATGTCAAATATATTGTAGATTCAGGTATACAGTTGGCTCCCTAAAGGGAACAAATGCAAAATGGCTCTGCCCACGTGACTATCCTCAACTTGTCCATGAACCTTGTAAAACTGAAAATATATAACCCAAAGTCAGATCCCCTATTGCCAGCAGGTCAGCTCCCACTCATAATGAACCTGTAGGACAGAGTACATCTGCTCTATAGAGCTTCCAAGGCTGTAAACCTTAACAGAAGCAGAATGTCATCTTTCTGCTGCAGAGCAGTTGGTGTGTTCAAACCACTGACATTTTGGTTAGCAGCACCTAACTACTACATCACCAGTTTCTAAAAAAAAGGGTGGAGACTGTCTCACTGCTTATTGCTTGTCACTTAGTGATTGAACACTGAAAAAAATGACATATGCACCTGTAAGGCAGGAAACAAACTTATTTCCGATTAAACATCTCAAGATATGTGGACTATAAACTCATATTCACTAATTTAAAAGATCAAATTTACATCTGAGTTATTTTAGAACAAAGAAAAATGAGAGTTCAAGAGAGAATGTTAAATTTTAGCTGTCATGTATAAGCTGGGGTGCGCAAAAATCTAAAAATACCAAAATATACAATTAAGCCATCTTTGTTGTAAATAATGAAATGAAGTAGAAATAATAAGATCACAGAAAAGACAGATTAGAATTGCTATGAAAATGGTTTAAAACTTGTTTTGACTTGGTTAGATTATTTAACCCATCTTGTTATGTTTATCTTCTAAAGCTAAGACAAGCTCTTGAAAAAAAAATATTGAGGGGAAATTTATTGTACTTGGACAAAATGAATATTTAAATCCACTAGGAAAACAAATCCCCATAGAGGGAGCATGTAATAAAAAAATAATTACTCTCAGAATACATCTATACAAAAAAAAGATTGAAACAAATGAAATTAAGCTAAAAAAAAAATGGATTTTAGGGAGGTCCATGTGTTATCTGTTAATGAGAATGGAGATGTTATCCTTTATCCCCTTGTGTCAGATTCACTTACCCAAGACTGAGCTGCTTCATTGTGTTATTACCCAAGTCCTTCCGTAATAGACCTAGCTTGCCATCATGATCAACAAGCACATCTCATTAGTTGAGCTGACAGTGAGATGCCCAGGTGCTAACAAGAGAGTCAACTTGTATTGCGTATCTCTGATAAAGTAGCAACCCCAGCTCCTAAAACTGCTGTGCATGCCTGCTGTTTACCATGATGGCAAAGAGTTATGGTAAATTTAGCTGGACAGTAATTATAAATTTTGCAAAAAGAGTAACAAACCCTACGATTGATTTAATCCTCCCAGCATTCTTTGAAACTGGACAATATTATATGAATTTTTCAACCTGGAAACTCAGATTCAGGTTAAGTAATGTGTTCAAGGTTTCATAGAGAGCCAAGGGTTGAGGTGAGATGGGAGAGAATGGGTGTTCCTATAGTTTACCTGGGGAATGCACGTTCTCAAACTTCTACAGAAGAAATCTCACTCATATCTTCTTTCTCTTCATCCTCCTGCTTAATTCCAGTTTCTGAAAATGTCACGTCATTTTCTGAAACAAGCAAATGAAACAATTCTGTGCAAAGCAGAAAACTTGGACAGGGGAGGATGGTGTGGGGAACAGAACAAACGTGCATCAAATCAAGCTCTTGTATTTTAATCTCTATAACCCAGGGTAGGAGTATTGCCAATGGGCAAAGGAGGACATTGGAAGGGTTCAGACTGGAATTGTATTCCCATTTTAGAGATCAGAAAACTAAGGAAAAGAGAAGAACTGAGAGCATAACATAGTATATTTTAGAGGACTGTGTTTTTCATTGAGGCCTACTGGGTAGATGACAGGCACCTGAGTAATTGTTTATAAACAAAACAAATCATGCCTGAGCTGCACCCAAGGTCCACTCATCAGAAGATCAAGGGAGTGAGTCAGGAATCCACTTCTTACAAGCTTCCCCACTTCTACTCCCTAGTCCCAAGAAATTAGATGTATATTAAAATTTGACAATGCTGAGAAGGAAGGGAGTTTTGTTTTGTTCTGTTTGGTTACATTGACTAGGTGAAATTTCACTGAGCTGAGATTTGAGCTAAGAAAATAACATGAGCAATAAGCAAAGCTGTAGGATAGATAAAGAATATTGGGGAACAGAAGGGAATCAATTTGTTCAGTACAGATTCTTTGCACTGGCATCCTAGAGGCATTCAATCGAAATTTTAGAGGTAAGGTTACTCCTAGGAACAACAAAGACACTATTACGTCTCTCGCACTACCACCACCTCCATCATCTGGACTCCACATCTTTATTTCTCATGATCACTATTACCAACATTCTCAGCATCCAAAGAAAAAAGAGTCTGTCCAGTGTCCTTCTACTTTAACATAGATCCCGTCACTAAACGCCTACCTCTTAAGGCAGGATGAACTATTATCATTCCCATTTTACAGATAAAGAAGTGCAGACTCTTTGTTGTTGTTGTGAGGTGCCATCAAGTTGACTCTAACTCATAACGACCTTATGTCCAACAGAATGAAACACTGCCCGGTCCTTCACCATCCTGACAATCCTTGCTATACTTGAGCCCATCGTTACAGCCACTGTGTCAGTCCATCTCATTGAAGATTTTCCCTTTTCGCTTACCCTCTACATTACCAAGCATGATATCCTTCTCCAGGGACTGGTCCCTTCTGACCACATGACGAAAGTAGGTGAGACGAAGTCAGGCCATTCTTGCTTCCAAGGAGAACTCTAGCTGCACTTCTTCCAGAACAGATTTGTTTTTTCTTCTGGCTGTCCATGGTATATTCAATACTCTTCACTAAAACCACAATTTAAATGCATCAGTTCTTCATTCTTCTCTATTCATTGTCCAGCTTTCACATGCATACAAGGCTTTTGAAAATGTCATGTCTATAGGCTCAGGCACAATTTAGTCTTAACAGTGACATCTTTCTTTTTTAATACTTCAAAGAGGTCTTTTGCAACATATTTGCCCATGCAACACATCACCTGATTTCTTGACTGCATCTTTCCTGGCACTGATTGTGGATCCAGGTAAAATGAAATCCTTGACTACTCTGATCTTTTCTTCATTTATCATGATTTATTTTTGATCTTGATCTAGTTGTAAGGATTTTTATTTTCTTTATTTTGAGATGTAATCCGTACCGAAAGCTGTGGTCTTTGATCTTCATCGTAGGTGCTTCAAGTCTTCTTCACTTTCAGCAAGCCATATTGTGTTATCTGCATATATATCTCAGGTTTTTAATGAATTTTCTTCCAATCCTCCTTCTGTGTTCTTCTTCATATAGTCTACCTTTTGAATTATTTGCTCAGCATACAGACTGCATAAGTATGATGAAAGAATATCACCCTGATGCACACCTTTCCTGATTTTAAACCATGTAGTATGCCCTGGTTCTGTCTGAATGGCTTCCTCTTGGTCTATGTGTAGTTTTGTCATAAGCACAAACTCCGGTTTTCTGGAGTTGCCATTCTTCACAATGTTATCTATAACTTGTTATGACCTATGCAGTCACATATATCTGTATAGTCAATAAAACACAGGTAAACATCTTTCTGGCATTCTTTACATTCAGCCAGGATCCATCTGTCATCAGCAATGATGGCCCTCATTCCACATTCTCTTCTGAATCCAGCTTGAATTTCTGGAAGTTCCCTGTTTTTTTAAGTACTACTTTTTTTAAGTACTACTGTAACCATTTGTGAATCATTTTCAGCTAAATTTTACTTGTGTGTGATATTAATGCTATTGTTTGATAATTTCAACATTCTGTTGAGATCACCTGCCTTTGGATTGGGCACACACATAGATCTCTTCCTGTCAGTTGAACAGGGAGCTGTCCTCCAAATTTCTTAGCATAAATGTGAGTGCCTCAGTGCTGCGTCTGTTTGTTGAAACATCTCAAGGTATTCCAACAATTCCTGGAGCCTTATTTATTTATTTATTTTACCAGTTTCTTAAGTACAGCTTAGACATCTTCCTTCAATACTTTTGGTTCTTGATAATATGTTACCTTCTGAAATGGTTGAACGGCTAAAAATTCTTTTTTTCTAGAAGTCTTTGTATTTGTTTCATCTTCTTTTGATCCTTCCTGCATTGTTCAATATTTTACTCAAAGGATCCTTCAGTACTACAACTTGAGTCTTGGAATATTTTTCTTCAGTTCCTTCAGCTAGAGAAATGCTGAGCATTTTCTTCTCTTTGGATTTTCTGACTTCAGGTCTTTGCACATTAACTTTGCCTTCTCCTATTGCCCTTTGGACCAGTGCCAACTGAGAAGGCAACCTTTGTACTGAATTACAAAGGGATTAGAATATGATGTGGCAAAGACAGTGGGTGCTGGCAATATTATAAAAGACAAGTTAAAGAGAACTTGGTGATATGGAGAGGAAAGAAGGGAAATTCTGATGCAGTGTAACTGGAGCAAGCAATTGGTATTTACAGAAAGTGCACTACTATTGGTTACTTGAAAGAATTTCAAAGCACAAAGCATATAATTGCCCATTATATTAATCTCTCTGAGTTAGTGATAACATATTGGTCTGGCCCAGTAGAGTGAGTTGTGCACAGTACTGCACATGAAGCTTTCTGCTAATGATGGTTAAATCTCCTAGGGAACACACTAGTTGGATAGTGCCTAAGGACTGTTTCTTCCTGGCATAGGGCCCAGTTACTAGAATAATTCTATTGTCCAACTCAGGCTACTTAAAAAAAAAAAAAAAGTCTTTATAGGCTGCTCATTGTTTAGGAGAATCCCAGGTGCTAGAGTTGGAAAGAAAACTCAGCCCTTGGTCATGTTTTGCCCATGTAACCTCCAGCTCATTGTGTCCTCCTCTCTCTGTATTCTTATCTGTAAAATGAGGCTAATAATTTTTCCATAAAATGCTGAATATAGTGACAGTTATGTTAAATGTAATAGTACTGTATCTCTTAGCATCCAAGCCAAACTCACTGCTGTTGAGTTGGATCCTACTCAAAGCGGCCCCTCCTTGGGTTTCTGAGGCAGTATCTCTCTGAAAGTACATTCCCCAAGTTTCCTTCCAAGGAGTGGCTGGTGGGTTTGAACTGCCAGCCTTCTGGTTAGCAGTCAAATGCCTTAGGCATTATGCTACCAGAGCACCCATCTCTTAGCATAGAACCCATTTATTACTTTTAGGGGGGGAAAAAAACTATTGCTGTTAATTCCAACTCATAGTGATCCTGTAGGACAGAGTAGAACTGCCTCCTAGGGTTTCCAACACTGTTATCTTTACAAGCACCAGGAAGTGTTTCATTCTGTTGTACATAGGGTTGCTATGAGTTGCAGCCACCTTGCCAGCATCTAACAACAGCAACAACAACAATCTTTACAAAAAATAGTCATTACTTTTATCATATGTATAATGCAAAGGGGTATTCCAAGGAGTGATCTTCCCCCCGCCCCCCAAATCAAGCAAAACACCTAACTTCATTCTGAACATCTGCCACATTGTGAGCTTGTTTGGGAAGTATCACCTTGAAATTATTTTGAGCATATTCTTTTCTGATCATACATAGCCATCAGGAGAGTCATTATTCTTTATATGTCCGTCCTAACTGCCTTAGTCAGGTTGGCAACTTGAAAAGCTCCATTCTCACACAAAACCAAGATCAAAGCTGCTGCTGTTGCCACTTTCTCAGCAAGCATTAGAGGTTATTGATTAAGGAGATGAAGTACAGAATCTAACTGTCCCAGGCCAAATACTGGGTCCAATATGTATTGGCTGTAAAATTTGAACAAGTTATATCACTTCTTTGAGCCTCAGTTGCTCTATTTGAATTTTGCTGAGGGTAAAATAAGAAAATACAGATGAAGGACATAAAATGAAGGCTAACATATAGTAAGGACTCCCTAATCACCTTTATTCTCTTGCTGCTCCCACCTTCCCCTGGTGCTCTTTCCTCGTCCTCTGTCCATTTCCAGCCTAAACGTGGTACCTACTCTCTTGAACATTGCCTCTCATCACATCAGTCCTATATCTGCACATTCTATTTGTGACTCATTTCCCCTTTTCTCTATCCACTTGGGCTTAGAGAGAAATATGTACAAAATAGTCATATGGATACGCTTAGTACCTTAAAACGGTAAACATACATTTCTCTCTCTCTCTCTTTTTTAATTTTCATTGTGATTTGGGTGAAAGTTTACAGAACAGATTTATTTTCCATACAGCAGCTCATATACAGTTTGTCTCATGACATTGAATGCAATTTCCCACAATGCAACAGCTCTCTTCCCACTTCCTCCCCAGAGTTACCTTTTCCCTGTGTCCTCCCCTCCCATGCACTCCTGCTCCCCAAGCTCTCTCCCTGTGCATACCCAACCTTCTAGTCTCCCATGATTGATCTCTCCTAGGAGCGTATCCACTTAATGTAAATATGTTCAGCTCATATGCCTGTCTTTTGTTTGGCTGGAAGCCACAGGAGTGGATTCAATTCCAGACCGGAAGGGCCATAGTCTCAGGGATTTCACCAGGCTCTACCAGCAAATCTGGTATCCCCCCCCCTTTTTTTTTTTTTTTTTATGATTTTGAGTTTTGTTCCACATTGTTCTCCCACTCTAAGCAGGATCTCCTACATAGATACCCCTCCAAGTGGTTGACAATGGTAGCCAGGCACCATCTAGTTGTTCTGGTCTCATAGTTACAGAGGCTGAGGATCTCATGGTGTACCAGTTGCTCGGACCAATTGTATCCATGCATCTTTGGTTTTCTTCATTCTTCTTTGCTCTGGTCGAAGAGAGACCCATCATTGCATCCAGATGGCCATTTGCAAGCTTTTAAGATCCCGTTGCTACTCGCCAAAGTAGGGTGTAGAACTGTGTTTTTGTGTAGTATGTTATGCCAGTTGAGCTTGATGTCTCCAGCCACCACAGTGCCAAGCCCACAGGTCCAACTGCTTGCTCCCTCCAGGTAGCTGGGTGTGGCCAAGAAGCGACTACAACATTGTCCCTTGTCAGCCATACTACATACCTAGGAATTCTTACAGATTGTACAAATACACTTGTAGAAACATTGTCTGGCAACCCTATACATGGTCATGGGCACACTCCCCATTGCAAAGACATACCTAATCAGCCTGTACACCCATCTATCCACCCACATATCAGTGTTCGCCATTACTGACAGTGTAGTACTGTATGTGCAAAAGGGTTCATCTTTGTTGCCTGTAAGTCTCATGCACCTCTCAATGTCATCTTCTTACTCGGTGCCACTGTGTTGATCACTCCAATTTGGTACATTGCCCTTCCCTTCATCCAATCAGTACTTGCCTCTACCTGCCTAGCAATGATCCCTCCTCTCCCCTTCCACCCCGGTTAACCAACAAAGTTTCCTTCCATATATAAACCTTTCCTTGATTTTTTTACAGTAATGGACTAATGCAGTATTTGTCCTCTTGTGACTGATTTATTTCACTCAGCATAATGTTCTCCAAGTTCATCCATGTTATGCCATGTTTTCAGATTCTACATTATTGTTTAGGGTTGCATAGTATTCCATTGTGTGTACGTGCCATAGTTTGGTTATCCATTCTTCTATTGATGGGTACCTAGGTTGTTTCCATCTTTTTGCTATTGTAAACAGTGCTGCGATGAACATGGGTGTGCACATGTCTGTTCTTGTCATGGCTCTCACTGCTTTAGGATATATACCTAGTAATAGAATGGCTGGGTCAAATGGTATTTCTAATTACAGCTTTTCAAGGAATTGTCATACTGCTTTCCACAGTGGTTGTATCATTTGACAGTCTCGCCAGCAGTGTATGAGAGTCCCAATCTCTCCACAACCTCGCCAGCATTTGTTATTTTTTGTCTTGTTGAACTTTGCTACTATTGCTGGGGCAAGATCCTATCTCATTTTGATTTACATCTCTCTAATGGCTAATGATCATGAGCATTTCTTCATATGTTTGTTGGTGGCCTGAATATCCCCTTGGGTGAAGAGTCTATATGTCTTCTGTCCATTTTTTAACTGGATTGTTCATCTTTTTGTTGTTGAGGTGTTGGAGTTTTATATAAATTTTAGAGATAAGTCCCTTGTCTGTTACGTCATAGCCAAATATATTTTTCCCAGTCTGTAGATTCTCTTTTGACTCTTCTGGAGAAGTCTTTGGAAGCACTTAGAAAGTTAATTTTTAGAAGGTCCCATTCCTCTAGTTTCTCTTCTGCTGTTTGTGCATTTTGGGTTATACTTGATAGCCTAGTTGTGCCATATATTAGGGTCCCTACATTTGTCCCTAGTTTTTTCTTGAGGAACTCTATAGTTTTAGGTTTCACATTTAACTCTTTGGTCCATTTGAGTTACTTTTTGTGTGTGGTTTGAGGTACAGATCTTGTTTCATTTTTCTGCAAATGGATTACCAGTTTTGCCAGCACCATTTTTTAAAGACACCATCTCTTCCACATTTAATGGATTTTAGCCCTTTGTCAAAGATCAGCCTGGCCATAGGTCAATGGATCCATTTCTGGGTTCTTAATTCTCTTCCACTGGTCTTATTGTCTGTCATTGTACCAGTACCAGGCAGTTTTGACTACTGTGACTATATAGTAGGTTTTGAGATCCAGGAGTGTGAGACTTCCTACTTTGTTCTTCTTTAATAGTGCTTTGCTTATCCGAGGTCTCTTTCCTTTCCATGTAAAGTTGGTGATTGTTTTTCCCATATCCTTAAAGAATGTTGATGGGATCTGGATTGGGATTGTATTGAATGTGTAAATAGCTTTGGATACAATTGACATTTTCACGACATTCAATCTTCCTATTCATGAGCATTCCATTTAGGTAGATCTCTTATGGTTTCTTTGTACAGGTCTTTTGTGTCACTGGTAAGATTTTTTCCCAAGTATTTTATTTTTTTTGGTAGGTATTGTCAATGATACTGATTTCCTTATTTCTTTTTCAGCAATCTTTTTGTTGGTGTAGAGGAATCCAACTGATTTTTGGATGTTGATCTTGTGTCCTGCCATGATGCTAAATCTCTCAATTAGTTCCAGGACTTTTTGTTTGTTTGTTTGTTTGTTTACTGGATCTCTTGGGTTTTCTATGCATAGGATCCTATTATCAGCAAATAGGGATAGTCTAACTTCTTTCTAACCAATTTGGATGCCTTTGATTTCCCTTTCTTGCCTTAATGCCCTGGCTATGACTTCCAGTACAGTGTTGAATAGAAGTGGTGATAGAGGACATCTATGTCTGGTTCCTGTTCACAAGGGGAATGGTTTCAGTTTCTCTCCATTGAGAATAAGGTTGGCTGTTGGTTTTGCATATATGCCCTTTATTATGTTCTATTCCTGTCTTTCTGAGAGTTTTGATCAGGAATGGGTGTTGGATTTTATCAAATGCCTTTTCTGCATCGATTGATACGATCATGTGGTTCTTCTCCTTTGTTTTATTTATGTGGTGGATGACATTGATTATTTTTCTAATGTTGAACCATCCTTGCATACCTGATAGGAACCC
>NW_006921596.1:23683676-23688687 GCF_000298275.1 Orycteropus afer afer | reverse complement strand
CTCATTCATGTATTTTGGGCCTCTTTCATTGAGTCAATAGATATTATGGTTATATCTTCTTGTTCAATTGATCCTTTAATCGTTATATAATGTCCTTCCCTTGTCTTATATGATGATTTTTGTCTTGAAGTCAGTTTTTTCCAAAATTAATATTGCCACTCCTGCTTATTTTTGCTTGCCATTTGTTTGATATACCTTTTTCCAACCTTTGATTTTTAGTCTACTTTTGTCTTTGTGTCTAAGGTGTGTCTCTTATAGACAGCATATTGATGGGTTATGTTTTCTTATCCATTCTGCAACTCTCTGTGTCTTGAGTGGTGCATTTAATCCATTTCATTCAGTGTAATGATCAACAAGTATGAATTTATTGCTGTCATTTTTTTATGTGTTTTTTCGTGGTGTTACTGATTTCTTTGTTCCATATAATTTTCTGTGCTGAGCTCATTATGTTCATGAATTGTGTTATTATTTCCTTCATTGCTGCTGTTTTAGTATTTGCTAAATATTTGTGCTTGTCCTCTTTTATTGTGATGTGAAGGTTTATCATTTTTCTTTGAGGTTACCCTCAAACATGTATTTCTCTTGCCTCTATAGGTCAGCTGGGCAGTTCTTTTGGTGTAGAATGGCTTGCATGATCTTTCCTGTGAGCTGATACCCTGTTTGGGATTGGATAGTCTATACTGATTTTATGTGTTTGGGTAGCTTGTTAGACCATGATGTCTTAGGTGGAACAACTTCTGTCTACTCCACATGGTCTCCATCTTCTAGTAGGCTACCTTGACTATTTTAATGATGCTCTCAGGGTGCCCAGCAACAGGAAGAGTTAAGCCCAAGTGAGCAAACACTTGTCAAGCCTCTATTTGATATCTAATAGGCCAGTGTCCCATTGGCCAAAGCTGTATCACCTGACCAAAAGCATGTCACATTGTCAAGAGCAACCTCAGTGGGTCGAAAAATAACTTTCATGTCTTCGTAGAAGGAATTTGGAAGACTGTGGCTGTTTTTGTTTGTTAATATCCCATAGACTGGGATACTGAATCTCAGTATATGGGAATATGGAGGGATGATGACTTCTTTCTGGAATCCTCTTCTCAGAACACTGCATGCTGATTCATAATTATTTGCTTCAACGAGTTACTTATTTTGGAGAAATGACTGAGTATAGTATTCCTACCCAGCCATCAACTGGCTTGCTATGGATTCTTTCGAATCTCAGCTAACAGAATTTCATGCTAAGTCATATTAAATCTAATAACCTTTAAATTATTTGGAACAAAGCTATTATTTGCTACTATTTCCTGATACTTCAGTCTGGATCAGATTATGTTGTTTTAAGCACTCACAGATACGTACTCTTTCCCTTCACATGATTTGTTACAGCTTACATCTTTGAAAATACATTTCTAGGGAAGAAATAGTCAAGACTGTGCTTTCATGAAACATTCTTTATAGATCACCATTTTATCGTAAGGGTCTACCACAGTGCTTGGAGTGCCCGATAATTATTTGTTAAATTAATAAATTAAATAATGAGTTAATGCCACTAGAGAGTACCCTGATGAATTCTGAAGGCAAACAGACACTATTAATTGATCAGTAGAGAGGGTCTTTGCTTTAATACACCCCACTTAGCTCTTTGTTAAAAGTCTCAGGCATACAGGCACATATACACACTAAGGCTTTCTGGATTTTTAAATTATATTCTTTGCTGAAGCTGAGACATAAAGGGCAGTAATGACTGTGCTCACAGGGAAGGGTTCCTATAGAGTTTTAGCCAATTTTGGGAGCCAGAGACCATGAGAAAGGTTCTGACAGAGAAGAACAGCAGGTCCCGTCTCCCTTTCCCCAAGGAGCCGGGCTTCTGATCTGGGAACCTTTCTTTTCCTTGCCTTCTGAGAGCCTTGAGGCAAGCCTTGAATAATGCCAGCCCACACTTCATTACCCAACAAGCTTGTTTATCATTTAATCTGATCTGTATTGAACAAGGGAAAGCAGGTTATAAAGCAGCAAAGCCAAAAGAATGAAAATGCGGCACGTTTTCTGATTACAGGAATCCCTAATCCAAAGCTTAGAGACTTGAGCTAAAAATAGGCACAGATTTAATCTTTATCCACCCACACACACCTTGGATTTCAGTACTGGGTCAGGTGGCCCTTTAGGCAGATATTTAAAAAAAAAAAAAAAAAAACCTACTACACTGCTGTGGTCAAGCCAGCTCCAATTCATGGTGGCCCCATGTGTCAGAGTAGAGCTATACTTTGTAGGGTTTTTGATGGCAGTTTTTCAGAAGTAGATCACCAGGCCTTTCTTTCAAGGTATATCTGAGTGGATCAAACCTCCAACCTTTCAGCTAGCAGCTGAAAAGTTAACCATATACAGAAATCAGGGACTCCTTGGCACATAGTGGATATTTAAACTATGATAAAACTTGGCTTCTATGTTATTTGACGTCGTGGAGTATGAGTTACTCTCTTACAGTGCTGATATTCTCTGGTCCCTGGAGTCTCTGTCAGATAAGGATCCACCTCACATGCTGCCCAAATCAAGTTATACTGTTTGTCACAAGTATATGTCATGACTGCTCCTTTTATGGTTTCCATTCTATCCACGATGAAGAAATAAATGAACATCCTTTGCAAACTAACTTCAGACCAAAACACTGTGTTGCACACTTGATGAGCATTGTTTTATTTCTCCCTCAGAGAAACCTAATTTGGAATGAGGAGGAAACAGACTCTGAGATGGACAATAACTGCCCAAGTCCATACAGACAAAATAAACAGACCAAAACATAATACTTACATCTTCTTATATTAGTATTATTGCTCTCAAGTTCCATAAATAAATGAATGCCCACAGCAGATAGGTTTCAGCTCATTTCAACAATATTAATATGTACCAAAATGTGTTAAGAGTTAAGCATTCAGAAAACAATAAAACATACTTCCTTACTCTTTGAGCATTAAGAGTCAAACAGAAAAGGACGTCTAGCCAGTGTGTTGTTAGAGGCAAGGATGGTGAGACTTCCTTTTGCTTATTACTTAGAGCCTGTGATCAGGAAGGACAAAGCACTAGAAAAGAACATGATTTTTAGAGTAGAAGCCCATCAGAAATGAGAAAAATGCTCCATGAGTTAGAGTGACACAGTAACTGCAAGAATGGGCTTCAACAAGCCAATAGTTTTGAGAATGCCGTAGGACTAGACAGTGTTTTATTCTGTTACACATCAAGTTGCTATGAGTCCACACTAACTCAGCAGCACCTAACAACAAAAACAAAGAAGTAGAGCCATAGACAACTTTAATCTAAGGCCTATATTACAGTTAGGAAATATCACTCATTAATTTCAATGTAAATGTAATTTGAATGGGTCAGAATATTTTGATTTGATAGCTGAGGTGGTGTTGTCTGGGAAATTTTCTTGGGAGTAGTGTTTTCTCATCAGGAGCATGAAGTAGCAAGAGACTTTTGTCAGCAATCCATTTAAAAATTAGAGGATAGCTTCTTCTTCCAGAAAAAAAGAAAATCTCAGAATATCTTCTGAAGATAAGGGCAATCAGGGAGAGAATATGATGTGATTAGAGGGTTAGGTCATATAAATTATGGTTGTGTTGGACCCTGTCTTTTTTCCTTTTGTGGGGCACACAAAATACAATGCAATGAGGGGTGGTATAGGGCTTAATAATATTTTATTTATAAACAGCAAAGGAATGGAGTACAGAGACCAAGAGATGGAAAATAGGAGAAAAATATGCTTATGATAAGATGGTTCTTAAAATTTATGGTGCATCACAATCACCTGGAGGGCTTGTTAAAACATAGATTATTAGGATAAGAATTTTAATTTCTAACTCCTCCTCATGTAAGGCTGACACTATGGGTCTAGGGACTAAAGTCAGTCTGTAATCCACTGCTGTAATCCATGCAGCCCTAATTCAGAGTGAAACTAAAGCTATAGAATTAGTGATGGAGTTTGAATAGACAGAAATTGGCATCTTATTAAAAGTAATGGAGAGAGAAGAAAAGCAATACTACTGGAGATGGTAATCCTTGCTGACCGAGACAAAATTACACAATTAGAAGTGCTGCTACATAGTGTGTGTAAGGCCCTATTCTAGCCCTTTCTATGCCCTTTGTCATGCTTAATTCTCACATTAACTCCATGAGTCAGTGTGGTTAAGTTTTCTCATCTAATGATGCAGAGCTTTCAGAATTTGGATTTGACCCTTGATTCACCTGATACTTCTGCACTCTGAACATTTAGCCTCTGCTCTCTCCTAGTGATAGCCTAGTCACTCTTGAGAAGTAACATGCCCCTGTTAACAAGTCAAGTGATGGAGAAGATGACCCCTAACTTCTCAAGTTAGTGAGTTTGTTCTTCCTTCAACCAGCTCTTCATCAAAGAAACTTGAAAACAATGGAATATTCTTGGCAGTCTTTCATCCCCACCAAATTAATGGAATTAAGGCATGCTGACCAGATGAGGGTAATGCATTTTACATTTGCTTCTGTGAGTCCTCTTTTGGAAGAATTTGGATTTTTAGGAACTCTCAGCTTTCTAAATTATAAAATAAACTCAAGTCAGAAGGAATGGCTGATGTTGCAATATTGAGTACTTCTGCTATCCACTGAGATAACCCTTCAACGATGCTGAATCCTGCTCCATAAACCTGCTGCTACAATTTGACAATCGGTACCTAAGTCTAGTCTGCAGAACATAGGCATGGAATAAATCAGTGGATGACAAGTACAGGGGGAAAAATACTTAGACTTTGGAGTCAAACAAATATGAATTGCAATTGATATTCCATTAACCTACTTGCAAAAAACTTTAACATAAACCATTCCCTTGACCTATCAGCTAATATGTTCATTTATGTTTATCAGTTAAAAGGAAAATAGAATATTTGTTAGAAAACTAAATCAATTGAGTGATACATATATACATACACCTATATATGTATTATCTATACACACATACATATATATATATGTATTATCTATACACACA
>NW_006921596.1:23672333-23681378 GCF_000298275.1 Orycteropus afer afer | reverse complement strand
AAAAAAAAAAAAAGAGGATGTGGAATGAGGGATATCATTGTTAATGTCAGATGGATCTTGGCTCAAAGCAAAGAATACCAGGAAGATGTTTACTTGTGTTTTACTGACAATGCAAAAGCATTTGATTGTGTGCATCATAACAAATTATGGATAACATTGAGAAGAATGGGAATCCCAGAACAGTTAACTGTGCGCATGAGCAAGAGCATATACATAGACCAGGAGGCTGTTATTCAAACAGAATAAGTGGATGTGGCATGATTTAAAATCAGGAAGGGAGTGTGTCAGGGTTGTGTCCTTTCACCATAGCTATTCAATCTGTATGCTGAGCAAATAATCAGAGAAGCTGGACTATATGAAGAAGAACGTGGCATCAGGACTGAAGGAAGACTCATTACCAATCCGTGATGATCAGATGACACAACTCTCCATAGTTGACGCTTTTGAATTGTGGTGTTGGTGAAGGATATTGAAAATATTTGGACTGTCAGAATGAACAAATCTGTCCTGGAAAAAGTACAGCAGAAATTCTCCTTGGACGCAAGAATGGCCAGACTTCATCCTACCTACTTTGGTCATGTTGTCAGAAGGGATCATTTCCTGGAGAAGGATAACATGCATGGTAAAGGGGAAGGTCAGTGAAAAAGGGGAAGACCCTCATCAAGATGGATTGACACTGGCTGCAATGATGAACTCAATGATAGCAAGTATTGTGAGGATGGGGCACGACTGAGCAGTGATTCAATCTGTTGTACATAGGCTCACTATGAGTTGGACCTGACCCAAAGGCATCTAACAACAACGTACACACACATGCACATACATATATACATGCATATGTGTGTATATATAAATGCACATAGACACATACACACACCCACACCAAACTCACTGCCATCGAGTTGACTCAGACTCATAGCAAACACCATTGGGTTTTCAAGGGAGTAAATCTTTACCAAAGTAGATTACCACATCTTCCTTCCACGGAGTGACTGTTGGGACTGTTGGCTTTGAATTGCCAACCTTCTGGTTAGCATTTAATTGCCTTGGGCACTGCATCACCAGAGCTAAGTGAAACCTGTGAGAGCTGGAACTCAATAGGACTCCTTGGTTTTCTAGGTCTTGCAAGTTTTCTGCCATTGACAGGGTACAGTCTCGCCACTTTTCTGTTGGTTATCTCAGTGGAAAATATTCGCGTTTGCTTTGTCCGACAGATTTCCATGTTACACAGGTTCCAGCTTTCACAGGTTTTACTGTGTGTGATATGACACTTCACTTGTCATACAAAAATATCTTCAATAATGGTCACTATCTTAACAGTGATAAAACCTCACCTGGGTGCTCTTTCAGGGGAATTTTTGTGCTTAGTGTCTGAAAACAGGAGCTCTGGTAGCATAGTGCCTTAAATTCTTGGGCTTAGTGTCTAAGGGACACTAATTTTTAGAGCCTTTTCAGCCTTGGCTTATTTAACTGTTTTGTTTAGCAAAAACAAATAAGAGGTCTAATGCACTGTAAAAATATCTGTGTTTGGAAAAATTGTTCTATTTGAGCATTTATTTTTGTTGGCTTTTAAATAAGCCTTGTCATTAGATTGTGTGTTAGGCACAGTATCCAAATCTCATTGCTGTTCGTTCTGGAGTGTCTCTCGATATAAAAATACCCATACTGAGCAAGCATTTGATTTCCTGCTGAACTGTTTTTCACATTTCCAATATAATTATGTAGCAGTTACAAAGAAACAAAGACTGAGCTACTCAGAATACCATAGAAACCCACATTTGTTTACTTAGGAAAAGATATAAAAAGCATCTAAGCCTAAAATGAGTATGTCGGGTGACTTCTCAGGGAAACTGATACTTAAAATAAATCTGAAAATATCTGGATATTTATTAGAAGTGATTGGTTAGACATAGACTTTAAAAGGCTACTACATGTTCTACAAATGGCCTCTGGTGTATAAGTGAAGCCAGTGGTGAATATGAAAAGTTAAATATGAAAGAATTAATATCTGTAGTTGCTGTTTTTTCTCTGAGTGAATAATGTGACCCTTCTAGGGAGCTCTGGTAACATAGTGCCTAAGGCACTTTGACTGCTAACCAGGAGGCTGGCGGTTCAAACCCACCAGTCACTCCTCGGAAGGAAGGTTGGGCAATCTACTTCTGTAGTGATACTGCCTCGGAAACCCAAGGAGGGGTTGCCTATGAGTCGAGGCCGACTCGACGGCACACAACAATGACAACAGTGTCTCATATGTTGCTATGATGTTGAACAGGTTTCAGCAGAGCTTCTGGACTGTGAGACTAGACAGAAAGACCTGGTCATTTAGTTCAGAAAAATCTGCCAGTGAGAACTCTGGATCACTACTGTCCAGTCTGGCTGTGCATGAGGTCACCTTGAGTCAGGCACCAACTCAGTAGCAGCTAACAATAACAGTGCCTGTCTTACAAAGGACTATGATTTGAATACCCAAAAACCACAATGGCAGTCAAGCTGATTGCAACTCCCGGCAACCTCACGTGTGTGAGAGTAGAATTGCGGTCCGTGGAGTTTTCTGTGGCTGATTTTTCAGAAGAGGTCCTCCTTCTTCCAGGATGCCTCTCGGTGGCCTTTCTTCCAAGATACCTCCAGCCTTTCAATTAGCAGCCAAGTACGTCAACCCATTTGCATCACTTAGGGACTCCAAGATCTAATAAACTAGTCTCTAAATGTACCAACTCAGTGATGAATATGGGAAACGTCAGTGACTCAAACACTTTTCTGTACACCTATCCTAGGGACTTTGCATCCAAGTTTGCTGGAGACCTAGTCCTGGCCTTGAGGTATGTGAAACTTCTGTAGTTCAAGAGCACTGTTGGACTATAGTCAAGTTGTGTAATGGAAGGAGACAGAAAGTATCCAAATAACAAATGCAGGTTCTTTATGAAGGCTTTTACAAGCCCCTCTACTGTTCAGCTGGACTCTCTCTTGTAACAAATTAAGGAAAAAAGCAATAATGTTGTAAGGAAAGGGGATAATGTAAGGCCATCTGGTAGCTTTTAGTCATTTGTTATGGAAAAAAAGGGGGGGGGCTTTTTATCTTGGCCAGTTTCACCCATGATTATTGTCTCCAGCCTCTGTTGGAGACACATCTCATTTCCACGTGGACTTTTCCATTTTGCTTTAGAACTGTGCAGTAGAACAAAGGCAGGCTCAGTTTGAACGGATACCCAACATCCATCTTCTGCTCCCAGTTGGGACTGGGACGCTCACAGTTCTTTTGACAAAGTAAGAATCATGATTTAAGGAAGTATCATGGAGGCAAACAGAGCTATAGGCATTCCCAGTGGTGCTCCCATGAGCTCGACTGGCTCAGTTGGTAGATCTGTAAAATAAAATAATACCTGGGTATGACAGTCAATGAGAGAACATAAACTGTTATTTGTGAAGTTACTTTATTTCAGGCAACATGCCACTTACTGTGTACAAACACTCCTTGCCTTATTCAATTCTTATAACAACCTTGAGAAGAATGTTTGCTGAGCTCAGTTTTAGAGTTAGTTGAGTTAGTTGTGTGAGGAAAACTCATGGAAGTCAAGCCATGTATATAAAGACAAAGAGCTAATAGAGTGAGGCCCGAATCCACCATGTTTGAAGATAACGCCTCTAATTAAATGTGATAGATGGACCAACATACTTTGGTGTATATTGATCTTTGTAGAAACCTACAAGTGTACCATTAGTTGGCAGGTCTTGTACTAGAAACAGTACATATTGTTGTTGGGTGCTACGAGTTGATATCAACTCATAGCAACCCTGTGTAACAGAGTAGAACTGCTCCATAAGGTTTTCTTGGCAGACGCTTGGCTTCTTCACTGAAGTGTCTTTCTCCCACAGAGCTGGTGGATGGGTTGAACCTCCAAACGTCTGGTGAGCAGCCAAGTGCTATCTGGGCTCCTTGGCTATAAATGTAGAAAGAAATAATATCTGGTAATCACACTGTTTATAGTCTTCTTGGGCCAAGAATCATTATCATACTATTCATGGAGCTCTGGTGCTATTGTGATTAAGACATTGGACTGTTAACCACAAGGTTGGCAGTTTGAACTTACCAGCTGCTCCATGGGAAAAAGATGAGGCAGTCTGTTACGGGCAAGATTTACAGCCTTGGAAATGCATGGAGTTGATTCTGATTCATGACAATCCCCATAGGAAGTATTTTTTATGTACACACACTCTAAGGAGGTCTGGTGGCAAAAGGTTTACCAAGCCAAACCCACTGCCATGGAGTCAATTCTGACTCATAGCAACCCTTTAAAGTAGAACTGCCCAATCAGGTATCCAAGGTGGTAAATCTTTACTGAAGTAGACTGCCTCATCTTTCTCCCATGGAGAAGCTGCTGGGTTTAACCTGCTGATCTTTCAGTTAGCACCTGAATACTTTAACTACTGTACCACCAGAATTCCTTGCAAATGGTTTTGTGCTCAAGTTGTAACTGCCAGGTTAGTGGTTTGCAGAAGAAAGACCTGGCTAACTGCTCCCATAAAGATTACAGCTTAGAAAACCCTATGGGGAAGCTTTGCTCTGTCACATGACATTTGTCCTGAAGGAAAGTTGACTCGATGGCCCACAGCTTCAGCAGCATACGATAATTAGTGTTAGGAGGCAGAGAGGTGGGTGTGAGAAATCAATGCAGGAAATGTAGGCTCAAATCCTGGGACTGTGATAACAGTAACTGTGGACTTGACGGAGGGTGAAAACAGAACATTCCTAAGCTCTCTGTCATGTCAAGGTTGTGAATCATCAGTGGCTGTAACACAGCATGCTATTAAAGAGCTCAGATTTGGGTTAGAAAAGATAGGGGTTTGTAAAACGACTACATCATCTATAAGTCATGTGACCATAGGCAAAGTACTTAAGTGAGGATAATAATGTCTTTCTGCATCATGGTATGGAGTCCCTAATTCGAAAACAAATCCACTGCCATCCATCAAGTCAATTCTGACTCTTAGTGACCCTGTAGGACAGAATAGAACTGCTCCATAGAGTTTCCAAGGTTGTAAATCTTTGTAGAAGCAGACTGCCACATGGTCCCACAGAGCAACTGGTTGATTTGAACCACTGACGTTTTGGTTCCCAGCCAAGCACTTTAACCACTGCACCACCAGGGCTCCCTGTTGTTGTTAGGTGCCATCAAGTCAGTGCCGACTCATAGCGACCCTACATACAACAGAAGGAGACACTGCCTGGTCCTGTGCAAGCCTCATGGTCCTTGCTGTACCTGAGCCCATCGTTGCAGCCACTGTGTTAATACATCTCATCGAGGGCCTTCCCCTTCTTCGCTGACCCTCCACTATACCAAGCACGATACTCTTCTCCAGGGACTGGTCCCTTCTGACAACATGACCAAAGTAGGTGAGATGAAGTCTGGCTATTCTCGCTTCCAAGGCGCATCCCGGCAACACTTCTTCCAGGACAGATTTGTTTATTCTTTTGGCAGTCCATGGTACTTTCAGTATTCCTTGCCAACACCACAACTCAAAATCATCAACACTTCTTTGGCCTTCCTTGTTCATTGTCCAGCTCTCATATGAATATGAGGTGATTGAAAATACCATGGCTTGGGTTACATGCACCTTAGTCTTCAAGGAGAGATCTTTGCTCGTCAGCATTTTGAAGAGGTCTTTTGCAGATTTCCCCAGTGCAATATGATGTCTGGTGTCTTGACTGTTGATTCCATTGACGTTGATTGTTGAACCAAGTAATATGAAATCTTTAACAACTTCAATCTTTTCTCCATTTATTGTGATGCTGCTTTTTGGTCCATTAGTGAGGATTTTTGTTTTCTTTATGTTGAGATGTAATCCATACATTGCAGACCAAAGTCTTCAATCTTTATCAGTAAGTGCTTCAAGTCATACTCACTTTCAGCAAGCAAACTTGTGTCATCTGTGTATTTCAGGTTGTTAATGAGTCTTCCTCGATCCTGATGCCACATTCTTCTTCATATACTCCAGCTTCTCAGATTATTTGCTCAGCGTACAGACGGAATAAGTACGGTGAAAGGATACAACCTGATGCACTCCCTTTCCGATTTTCAACCATGCACTTGTTCCCCTTGTTCTGTTCGAAGGACAGCCTCCTGGTCTATGTACAGATTCCTCTTGAGCACAATCAAGTATTCTGGAATTCCCATTCTTCTCCAAGTTACCCATAATTTTTTATGAGCCACAAAGTCGAATGCTTTTGCATAGTCAATAGAAAACATATAAACCTCTTTCTGGTATTCTTTGCTTTGAGCCAAGATCCATCTGACATCAGCAATGGTATCCCTCATTCCACATCCTCTTCTGAATCCAGCTTGCATTTCTGGAAGTTCTCTGTCGATATACTGCTGCAACCATTTTTGAATTATCTTCAGTAAGATTTTACTTGCATTTGATATTAATGATATTGTTCAATAATTTCCATATTCTGTGGGGTTACCTTTCTTTGGAATGGGTGCACATATGGATCTTCTAGTCAGTCGGCTAGGTTGCTGTCTTCCAAATTTCTTGGCATAGAGGGCTAAGTGCCTCTGGTGTGGCATCCATTTTTGTTGAAACATCTCAGTGGGTATTCTGGCAATTCCTGGAGCCTTGTTCTTCACCAATTCCTTCAGTACAGCTTCGAATTCTTCCTTCAATACCATTGGTTCTTGATCATATGGTAATAAACCAGACTATTACCTGAAGCAGTAGAGGTTTCAGTCCAGCCGGAGGTCTAGAACCTTTCTCTCCTCACATGGAATCAGCCTTGGGGATCTCAAAGAAATATAAGCAACTTAAAAAAAAAATTGCACAGGCTATTACTGAATTATTGGGTCAGAGGAGGTGGAAATTTCAGACTTTGCTCTGAATTTTAAAACAATAAAATTACTGCTTTTCGTACTGTAATTGAAACCTAAGAGGGAGAAAACACTGGAAACTCTGTCATTAATCTCAGCATTTTTTAGATGCAATTTCATGTCTATAACTATGTGAAATGTTAATCAGCAGGTAATTTACCTATTCACAGCCAAGTGATAGATGTAGGGAAGGCTAGAAGAATACCTAAACTAGTTTTGATGAATTCCAGGGGGGAAAAACATACTAATTGTCCATTTATTAAATCTGGCAATCATGGATTTAGTGAAAATACTCTCATCATGAAGATATGTGGCCAAAAGAAATGTCATCCTACAAGATTTGGGAATCATTTCTTTTTGGCTTCTTGACTCTTCGATGTGTTTATTCTTTTGTTTTATTCCCCCTCTAAAATATTGTTTCACAGAACAATTTGAAATTGAATCATTTGATTTAAGTATTTGATTTAAACAGAAAAGCCCTCTTGAAAATTATCGCATTGTTATTATTTTCTCATGGCTTCATGTACTAAGGTTAGTATGGTTGTAGTTGCAGTGGAAATTTTATTTTAAGAATCCAGTAGAATAATGGTGATAATCATTTGATTTGTCCAGCTGGTAGCTCTTTACACATATCTCATTAATCCTTATACCATCTCTCTCAGGAAAATAAAGGGCAGGTATTATTAGACCCATTTTTCAAGCATAGAAATCAAGATAAAATGGGATAGAAAATCATTTTCCAAATACAGCAATATGATCTTTGACCAACTGACTCCGTGTCTGTAGTTGCAGTGTTGTTTCAAAAACAGCACACATATTAGCTCATTAATTCTTAATACATGGAAATTATATTTTAAAATGTTACCATGATGGAATATTTGTAGATCTATAAATCTATATTTATATATTTATACCCTGAGCAGGAGAGAGCAAGCAAACTGTTCCTACAGATTAAGATGAACAGTAGAGAACAGTAACTAATTTAAAGTAGTCTCTTTGTCTACGTTATCCCACCCCTTACCTTCCTCCGAAACAGGCGAGTTTACTCTGCCTTCTTCCCAGTGATTCATGACACAATCAAGATGGAGACTTTCTGGTATAGTACAGTGTTGGACAATATGATGTACAGCAACATTAATCTGACACATTTACTACATGCCTGATGGGTATTATGCTGCATCAGTTGTTAGGTGTGTATGGCTCACAGTCCATATAGATGGTGGTAAATGGTCTTTCTTATCCAAAGATAAACTGAGCCCATTTGGAGTCATCCACGGGAAACAGAATGGGACATGGTTGAAGTTAGGAAGCTCTCTGATGTGTGTCTCAAGGGCATTCCTTTCTCAGCTTGCTGCTCCCGACCTCCCTCTACCACTTCTCTGCACCTCTTCTTTCTGCATCATCAGAGAAAGGAATTTCGGAGAGCTAGCCCTTGGTTGAAATTCTGTTCGGGCCCCATTATGTGTTGTGTGACTATGGGAAAGTCACTTCACATTTCTGAACTTCAGTTTCCTTCTTTGTAAATGAATGATAATAGCAATGTCATGGGCATGTTATGTGCTCTAAAGTAGAGAAGCCATATATTATCCCTAACACCCTGACCAAGATGTTGAAATTGGTAATTAATTATAGTATACATATTAATTTGTTTGATTATTATGTATGGCTTCTCTAAATTATTTATCTTTGAATCTCTAGGGCCTACCACAGAATCTAGAACTTTATGCTCAATACCATGAGTTGCTGTTATTAATGAAGGTCTACCTTGTTCCATTAACCATTTTTTTGCTTTTACAAATATAATCTTATTTATCATTTCACTTATGTGATTCTACAAAATATATGAAATACTAATCTGTTCTCTAACAGCTTTGAAACGTTTTCCAGCCTTGCCTAGTTATTCAGCAAAGAGATTAAGAACAACTGTCCCTCCCCCTCAAATCCCCAAACCGTTGACTCCATGTGAATTTGCTATTTCCTTGAAGTTAAACACTAGGCATAAAAATGGTAAATGATTCTTTTTACACTTTCAGTTGTGTGTTCAGGTAACACTTGATTCTGCCAGCACACCTCCATAGAATTGAAGTTGTTGTTGTTGTTGTTGTTGTTGTTATGTGCCGTCGAGTTGGCCCCGACTCATAGCGACCCCTCCTTGGGTTTCTGAGGCAGTATCACTACGGAA
>NW_006921596.1:23670889-23672233 GCF_000298275.1 Orycteropus afer afer | reverse complement strand
TATGTGTGTATATATATATGTGTGTGTGTGTGTGTATATATATATATATATATATGTATATATATATGTATATGTATCTCCACCACTCATCTGTCAGTTTCTCATACTGTGGTGGCTTGCATGTTTCTGTGAGGCTCGAGTCTATGCCCCTGGTATTTCAAATACTAGCAGGGTTGCCCACAGTGGACAGGTTTCAGTGGAGCTTCCAAACTAAGACAGATTGGGAAGAAGGAAGGGGCCATATGATTCTCAAATAATTGGTCAGTGAAAACTTCATAAGTAGTAGTGAGGCACTGCCTGATGTATTACTGTAAAACCTCATGAATACCCTGAAACACTGTCTGATATAGTGCCTGAAAATGTGCCTCTCAGGTTGGAAGACAATCAAAATACAACTGGGGAAGAGCTGCCTTTTCAAAGTAGACTTGACCTTGATGTGGATGGAGTAAAACTTTTGGCACCTCCATTTGCGGTTGTGGTGTGACTCAAAATGGGAAGAAGCACTGCAGACATCCACTAATAATCAAAATGTGGAATGTGTGAATATTGAAGCTAGGAAAATTGGAATTGTCAAAAATGAAGTGGAATGTATAAAGATCAATAGCCTAGGCATTAGTGAGCTGAAATGGCCTGGTTTGGGCCATTGTGAATCATATAATCTACTCTGCCAAAAATGACAAATTGAAGAGGGATAGAGTGGCATTCATCATCACAAAGGATATTTCAGGATCTAGCCTGCACTACAGTGCTGTCAGTGATATAATAATATCCTTACACCTGCAAGGAAGACCAGTTTATACTATTATGCAAATGTATGCACCAACCACTAAAGCCAAAGATCAAGAAATGGAAAATTTTGACCAGCTTCCGTAGTCTGAAATTGACCCAGCATGCAATCAAGATGTATTGAAAATTATTGGTGATTGGAATGCGAAAGTTGGAAATAAGGAAGAATCATCAGTGGTTGGAAACTACAGCCTTGGTGATAAAAATGATGCTGGAGATTACATGATAGGATTTTGTAAGACCAAGGACTTATTTATTGCAAATACCTTTTTTCCACAACATAAATGGCACTATGTACATGGACCTCACCAGATAGGATACAAAGAAATAAGATAGCTACATCTGTGAAAAAGAAGTGATGAAGCAGCTCAATATCTTAAGTCAAAAGAAGGCTCGGAGATGACTGTGGAACAGATTTCAATTACTCATATGCAAATTCAAGTTGAAGCTGAAGAAAATTAAAACAAGTCCAATTAAAAAATGGGCAGAAGACATGAATAGACACTTCACCAAGGAGGATATTCAAGCGGCCAACAAACATATGAAGAAATGCTCACG
>NW_006921596.1:23646930-23665744 GCF_000298275.1 Orycteropus afer afer | reverse complement strand
ATAGGGAGGAGAAGAAGAACATGCAGATACTTTGCCAGCCTGGAGCCTCAGAATAGTAGGCAGTAGATCCAAGGTTCCTCTTAGGAACGTGGTGAACAGATACTAACATGGTCAGAGCTGCCTGATTGACTAATGATATCTATTCTGAGTCTGGCATGAGTGTATGCAGTTCATAACATTTCCCTGTTGGCAATGGATGGAAACTATAACTGGCCCACAGGAGCTGGCCTAACAGATTAAAACAGACTGGGCACTTTAGCACAGTACTTATGAACATGGGCACTAGAGCGATCTTTCCTGTTGTTTACTTATGTTCTGGGCAAGCTCAAAACATACGTTAGCTACTTGTGAGATGTGTGATCCAGGACCCCTTGTTTAACACCTCTGTTCCATCAGGAAATTAGTGACCAAATGGCATTCATGTCACTAGGAGCAGAGCTGTATTTTGATGGAACGTACATAATAGGTCTTCAGCAAATATGCTAAGACTGTGCTTTGCAAGCTTAAATGTGTATGAGAATTACCTGGGGAACCTTGTTAAAACACAGACTTGGATGCTGTATTCTAAGGTACAGATTCTGTATTTTTCATAAGCATCTAGGTAATGCGGATATTGCTGCTCGGTGGACTTTGAGAAGCAGGACTCCATTTAGTACATGTTTAATAATTATCCCGAAACAAAATGCCAGACGCGGGTTTTTCAACATTCAGCACGTATCACACTCACCCAGGCTTATTAATACACAGATTCCTGGGCCACCAGACCATCTGATCATTGGATCCAGGATGCGGCCCAAGAATTTTCATTTTCAACAGATTTCCAAATGATGCCTGTGCTGTCATGTGGACCCTATGTAAACCATTGACTTAGGCCATATTCTTCACTACGTGAAAGCCACCGTTCTGAAAACAGTTAATAGCTTTCAGAACTGTAGTGGAATTTTCAGTCTTCTCATTAGTCGCCATTGAGTTGGTGCCAACTCAGGCTGATGACAATCAACAGGACTTTTTTTAAAATCAGAATACGTTTAATTTTAAAATATTTAAAAGAAATACTTTTAATTTTTAGATAATTACAGATTCACCTGCAGTTGTGTACTCTTCATATAGTTTCCTCACAACTGAAATACTGATATTGATAAAATCCACTAACCCTCTTCTGGTACTTCCAGTTTTGTATATGTGGGCGTGTCCACTGGTTGTTATCGTTAGATGCCTTAAAGTCATCTCCAACTCATAGTGATCCTACGTACAACAGAACAAAACGCTGCCCGTTCCTGCACCAGCCTCACGATCTTTGCTTGAGCCTATTGTTGCAGCCACGGCGTTAGTCTGCTTTGTTGAGTCTCTTCCTCTTTTTCCCTAACCCTCTGCTTTTCTAAGCAAGATATCATTTGCCAGTAACTGTTCGCTCCTGATAATGTTAGTCAAGTACAAGAGACAAAGTCTTGCCATCACGTCTAAGGAGCGTTCTGGCTGTAGTTCATCAAAAGCAGATGTGTTCATTCTTCTTGCTGTCCATGTATATTCAATATTTTCCACCAACTCCATAATTGAAACGCATCATTCTTCAGTCTGCTGTATTCATCGGCAAGCTTTCACCTCCACACGAGGCAACTGAAAATACCGTGCTTTGAGTCAGGTGCACCTTAGTCCTCATAGTGACATTTTTGCTTTTTAACATTTCAAAGATTTTTTGGGGAGCATATTTGACCAGTGCAATACATTTTTTTTTTTTTTTTTTTTTACTGTTTCTTCCATGGACACTGATTGTGGAACCCAGTAAAATGAAATCCTTGACACCTTCAGTCTTCTCTGTTTATCATACTGCTTTTTGGTCCAGTTGTGAGGACTTTTGTTTTCTTTATGTTGAGGTGTAATCCATGATGAAGTCTATAGTCTTTGAACTTCACCAGAAAGTGCTTTAAGTCTTCTTCACTTTTGGCAAGCAAAGGTGTGTTTTCTGTATATTGCAGATTGTTAATGAGTCTTTCTCTAATCATGATGCTGCATTCCTCTTCATATAGTCCAGCTTCTCCAATTATTTGCTCAGCATACAGATTGAATAAGCATGGGGAGAGGATGCAACCCTGATGCACATTCCTGAACTTATATTCAAAGGAGTGCAACATACAGTCCAGAAAATCTGGAAATACTTCCTAAATACTACTAATACTCAAAATGTTTAACAGTTTTAAGCCCTAAAGCCTTAGAGCTTTCTAAATGCTGATAGCATTCTTCTTCTTCCCAAGTTCCTTCATAAACCCCCTTGGAGATAGTCTGTATTATATTTTCTATAGATGAAATAGTCCTTGTTTCAAGACTTGTTTTTGCAGTCTAACACGTTATATGTAAGGGTTCTGAGGATGCTTTTTAATGTTCATTAAATGTCTTTTCCTTCTTCTGTAAACCAAGAATATTAAAAATGTTTGCCCTATTTAACTCAGAGCGATCTATGATGACTGGTAGAGACAATGTATTAGAAATGAGAAAAATAGAATGTTGACAGTCATGCAATGTCTACATATCCTTATTGCAAAGAACTTTTTAATCAAGAACTCTGGGGCAGTCTAAGAAGGAAGCCTGGAGTATTAAACTGCAAGGATCGACATATCATATCCTGCTTATTGCCAGTGTGGTTGTGTGAAGGTTTATGTGCAAAGGGGTGACCAAGTATAGACAGGAAGCTGAAACTTTGTTTGTCAAAGTTCCAAGAGATGAAGAATTATATTTCCCCAGCCCAGACATGCTTAGCTTATTCAGGAGGACTTTAGTGGGATTCTATCTCCTATGTTTTTTGCAAACACTTAAAGTAATTTCAACATCGGTGACTTGTGAAGGCTACTTTGAGAAATGTGGAGGGAGAAAACAGAAGAGAAACTAGATTCAGGTCAAGGATATTCTCCATTTCATTTATTGGTATAACAGAGAGTGCTCAATATGACACTACCCCACAATTGCTAGCTTTCAATGAGAATTTTAATCCTGATATGATACATGTCACAGCCCTGGTAGCATACTGGCTAAGACACTTGACTGCTAGCCAGAAGGCTGGCGGTTCAAACCCACCAGCCACTCCTCAGAAGGAAGGTTGGGCAATCTACTTCTGTAGTGATACTGCCTCAGAAACCCAAGGAGGGGTTGCTATGAGTCGGGTCTGACTCAACGGCACGTAACAACATGGTATATGTAATAGATAATGGTAATGTTTTGGCATTGGATAATTACACATTTTTATTGTGTATATCTGTGTGTGAACTCACTTGAGTCCTTCCCTGTTGCCTCCCAAATACTAAAAAGGAAATGTTCCTTCATACTGATACCTTGGGGCTCTCTTACTTTCAAATGGTTTTCTGTGTACTGGTTTTATGTTTGGAATTTCTTCTAAAGGGTTTCGATTACTTTGAATAATGAGTTTGCTACTGGAGAGGATGGCCAACTCAGATTTACCTTAAACCTTTGGTGATATAAGAGTCTTGCTGGATATGGGAAGGGAGAGAAGAGGCAACTAGGATAGGAAAAGTACAAGAAACTCTTCTTTGTACAATACATTTCATGGACATAGAATGTACAATGTCAGTATTTTAACAGACTGAAACTAACACTTTGGGTTAAAGAAACCCTAGGAAGAAAAATAATATAAATTTTTTAAAAATGCATGTTACTGAAATATAATTTATGTACAGTGAAATACACAAAACTAAAGTGACATGGGTCAATGCATTTTTTTTTTTTTCAGTGTTCCTTCCCCTCTCCTCCCAATCCTGGTAACCAACAACGAAAGTTCCCCTCCACAACAATGAACTAATACTATATTTGTCTTTCTGTGATTGACTTATGTCACTCAGCATAATGTCCTCCAAGTTCATCCATATTATATGATGTTTTGCAGACTGTACAGTATTCTTCAGTGCTGCATAGCATTCTGTTAGTGTATGTACCATAGTTTGGGCATCCACTCTTCTGCTATAAATCTTAGAGATAAGTCCCTTGCATATATGTAATTATTGGCAAATATGAATTCGTGCTTTTTTGTGGTGTCAATTTCTTTGTTCCATATAATTTTCTATGCTGAGCTCATTTTGTTTATGAATCCTGTTATCACTTCCTTCATTGGTATTGTTACAGTATTTGCTGAATATTTGTGTCAGTCCTCTGTTTTATTTTGATGTGAAGGTTTATCATTTTTCTTTGAATTTACCCTGTGATTTATAGTTTTCTTCCCAAGTTTGGAACAGTCCATTCTATCTTGTAGTTGTCTTGACTTCCCTACCATCTAGAAGTTCTGTAACACAACACAACACAATTTTGTCCCTCTTTTTGGTTTGTAGTTGTCCTCATTTGTCAGTGATATCTCTGGTTCTCTGTTTACAATCTCATAGGCTTATGAGTCGGGGCTGACTCGACAGCAAATAACAATAACAACAATAACAACTTCCATAGCTGGGTTGGTTTCTGGGTCCTATCACCATGTGTGTTAATGGTCAGTTGTTGTTGACTGTTGTTGCTTCTCTGTCCAAAGGGGGCTCCATTGAGCATCTCTTGTAAGGTTGGTCTGGTTTTAACAAATTCCCTTAATTTCTGCTTATCTGGAAATGTCCTAATTTCACCACCATATTGGAGGGACAATTTTGCTCGGACTTTAATTCTTGGTTGAAAATTTTTGTCTTTCAATATATATATATAATATATCACTGTCTTCTCACCTGCATGGTTTCTGTCTAGAAATCCAAGCTTAGTCTTAGTTGCCCCTTGTAGGTAACTTTGTTTTTTTTCTGTGCTGCTCTCATGATTCTTTCTTTGTCTTTGGTTTTGGTGAGTTTGATGATATGTCTTGGTATTTTTCTCTTGGGGGTCTATCCTGTTTGGGGTTCGTTGGACTTCCTGAATGGATATATTCTAATCTTTCCTAATACCAGGAAAATTCTGTTCCAACAAATCTTTGATAATTTTCTCAGTGGTTTTATTTGTCTCTTCCTGTTCTGGAATTCTGATGACACGTAGGGTATTCCTTTTTATGGTACCCCACATGAACCTTAGGCTTTCTTCATTTTGTTTTGATCTTTTCTTCTGATTGATGCCTTTCCAAAGAAGTATTGAGGTATCTGCCTAATTGTGTCTTCCATTGATTCAATTATGCTCCTTTACCCATTCAATGCCTTATCTATTTCTGAAAATTTAGTATTAAGCTTCTGGATTTCTGTGTGTAGATTTTGTATCATTTCTACTTTTTCATTTATTTTGTCATTTTGATCTTGTATTGTCTTTAGAAATTGTTCTAGGGTTTTCTCTGTGTTTTCCTTGATCTGTCTCTCAATTCATTGATGATACTTAAATATAATTCTTTTGAATTCCTTATCAGGGAGTTCCAATGCTGTGTCTTCTTCAGGGATGCATTTTGAGTCCATATCCTGGTCCCTGGTTTCTCCTGCTTTATCTTGCTTCTCTGTGTGATGCTCTGTTGTCTTTGAGGCATTGTGACATTTTTGTGTTTATATTGGTGATTCTGTATAGTTCCTTTCACAGCTCAGGGCTCCAGGATTATCTTCTGTATCTCTGTCAATTGGTTTTCCTTTTCTTTGTTGAAGAGGGTCTGTGTCACTTATCTGCCTATTTCTCCATCTTACTGGAAGTCCTCTCAATGGTTGTTTTTTTTTTTTTTTTTTAAATTAAAAATATGATACATGTGTAATGTAGATTGTTTTTATGTGCTGTCGAGTTGGACCCGATTCATAGTGACCCCGCCTTGGGTTTCTGAGGCAGTATCACTACGGAGGTAGATTGCCCCATCTTCCTTCCAAGGAGTGGCTAGTGGGTTTGAACCACCAGCCTTCTGGTTAGCAGTCAAGTGCCTTAGGCACTACGCTAACAGAGCTCCTATAGTGTAGTATAGTGTAGATTATATGGGGGGAAAAAAAAAGTTCACAACCCAGAAGCAGCCACTGTTAACATTTTAATATATTTCTGTGCAATTTAAGGAGCTCTGGTGTGACAGTGGTTAAGCACTGAGCTACAACCTGAAAGGTCTGCAGTGTGAACCCACTAGCCATTCAGAGGGACAAAGGTGTGGTGGTCTGCTTCCATAAAGATTTATAGCCTTGCACACCTTAAAGGGTGGTTCTGCTCTGTCCTGTAATGACAATGGATTTTGACTTTGAGTATATGCAATGTATATTAGAATGTGCCCACTGTTATGTATTATTATTTATATTTACTAGGTACATAATATTCCACAGACTAGATTATAACTAATGTAAATCTTCCTTTAATTTTATTGTACTTTGGGTTCTGTTTTACAAAGCAAATTTATTTTACATTCAATAGTTGGTGGACATCTCATTCCATGCCATGCCCTGATTACCATCCCCAATCCGTATTCCTGCCTCTCCAGCTTTCCCTCTATGTGAATGCTGCCTTTCTGGTGTCTCATGGCCAGTTCCTCTAAGGGGTTGCATCTCCCTACCCTAGGTGGGTGCATCACCTGGGGTAGATGTTCTGCATATATGTCATTCTGCTATTGGACTGAGAGCCAATCCATGGGAGTGAGTCTATTTTTAGGCCCAAAGGGTAGCCCGAGACCATAGTCTAGGGGCTTCTACTAGTCTCTGTCTGAGCAGTAATTCTGGTCATTTTTGTTCCACATTTCTCTGGCTAGCCAGGATTGCCATTGTTCATCCCTTTCTGAGTAGTTGGCATTGCTACCCCATGTACCATCTAGTTCTGGTCTCTGGGTCGTGGAGACTGAGGTCTTCTCAGTCCCTTTTATCCTTGGACTGATTGTTTCCAGATGAGTTTGCTTTTCTTCACTCTTCTTTCATTCAGGTGAGAGAAGACCAATAGTTGCAGTTGCATCTTAGATGTCTGTTGGGAAGCTTTTAAGACCCCGGTTTCTACTCACGAAATTTTTGTGTACTGTGTTGTGCCAATTGAGCATGATGGTCCCCTGAGACTATGGTTCTGAGTCAGCAGGCCTGGTGATTCTTTCTCTGAAGGTGTTTGGTTGTCTCTGAGAAGCTATTCCAACTCTGCCTTCTGTTACTTGTGTAATGTATGTGGCTAATTTTGTTGCACGAGGAGCTCTGGTAGCATAGTGCCTAAGGCACTTGACTGCTAACCGGAAGACCAGTGGTTCAAACCCACCCGCCCCTCCTTGGAAGGAAGATGGGGCAATCTCCTTGTGTCGTGATACTGCCTTGGAAACCCAAGAAGAGGTTGCTATGAGTTGGGTCTGACTCAATGGCACACAACAACAATTTTGTTGCACAAGTACCTATGTAAGATTTTCTTCAGCTAAATCTATCCTTAGTCTAGGGTATATTCCTGCTTGCCTACCCCCACCTAATCTTCGCACTTATCAATGCATTTATCCATAAACTGGTGTTAGTGGTAAATGCAGTATTGCGCATGTTTCAATGTAATTCCTTTCCCCAATGTCACCATGCTGGTTCCTGACTCTTTCCATACCATCCCTCTCCTCCATCAACATGACCCCTGACTAGTCTGAAATTTTTCCCTTCCCTTCCTTCCCATCCCTGGAAACTAACCCTGGTTAGTGAATTTCCTTCCCTAAGTAAACCTTTCCTTGACTTTTTACAATAATGGACTCATACTATTTGTCCTTCTGTGATTGACTTCTTTCACTCAGCACAATGTCCTTCAAACTCATCCATGTTGTGAGATGATTCATGTATTCTCCATTGTGTGACTGTAGCATAGTTTGGTGATCCACTCATCTGTTGATGGGCATTTAGGTTGCCCATCTCTTTGCTATAGTGAATTCTGCTGCGATGAACATGGGTGTGCAGGTCTGTTCATGTCCTCTCACCTCATTAGGATATAGTCCTAATAATGGAATTGATGGATTAAGTGGTATTTCTAGCTTCAGTTTTTCAACGAAACGCCATACTATTTTTCACAATGGTTGTGCCATTTTGCAGTCCCTCTAGCAGTGTATGACAATCTTGCCAGCATTTGTTATTTTCTGTCTTGTTGAACTTTGCTATTTTGCTGGGGTGAGATGATACCTCATTGTTGCTTTGATTTGCCATCTCTCTAATGGCTAATGATCGTAAGCATTTCCTCTTGTTTTTGTGGGCCATGAGCATATCTTCTTTAGTGAACTGTCTGTTCATGTTCCTTGCCCATTTTTTAATTAGGTTGTTTGTCTTTTTGGTGCAGAAGTTTTATGTACATTTTGGAGATAAGTCCCTTGTCAGATATGTCAAAACCAATTTCTTTTTTTAACCCCCAACCTGTAGGTTCTCTCTTTTGAAGAAGTCTTTCAATGCACCTAAGAATTCACTTTATAAATGGTCCTAGTCATTCAGGTAGCTTCTTCTACCTCCTGTGCATTCTGAGTTACGCTTGATAGTCAATTTATGCTGTAGATTATTAGGGCCCCTAGATTTGCCCTTATTTTATCATTGATTAGAATTTTGGGTTTAAGTCTTTGATCCAACTTTAGTTCATTTTGGTATGTGGGGTGAGGCATGGGTCTTGCTTCATTTTTCTGCAAGTGAATATCCAATTTTGCCAGCACCATTTCTCCCCCATTTAGTGGGCTTTGGCCCTTTGTCAAAAAAGATGATGGCTCTATTTCTGGCTTTTTTATTCTGTTCTATCATTCTACCACTACCACACTCTTTTAATTACTGTGGCTGTATAATAGGTTTTGAGATCCAGAAGTGTGACACCACCTACTTTTTTTTTTTTTTTTTCTCCTCTTCAATAATGGTTTGCTTATCCCAGGTCTCTTTCCTATCCATATAAAATGAGTGATTGGTTTTTCCATATCCTTAAAGAACGTTGATGACATCTGGCTTAGGGTTGATTTGAATACACAGATTGCTTTGGGTACAACTGACCTTTTCGCAATGTTCATTCTTCCTATCCATGAGCATGGGATGTTCTTCCATTTGGGTAGATCTCTTTGGTGTCTTGAAGTGGTCTTTTGTGTTCTTGGTAAGATTGATTTTTATTTTTTTGGTAGCTATTTTCAATGGTGTTGATTTCCCTATTTTCTTTTCAGCAATCTCTTTGCTGGTGTAGAGGAAACCAACTGATTTTTGGCTGTTGATCTTGTATCCTGCCATGATGCTAAATCTCTCAATTAGTTCCAGTAGGTTTTTGACTGAGTCTCTTGGGTTTTCTAGGTACAGGATCATATCATCAGCAATTAGGGATGTTTGACTTCTTCCTTACCAGTTTGGATGCCTTTGATTTCCCTTTCTTGCCTTATGGCCCTGGCTAGGACTTCCAGAACAATGTTGGCTGTTGGTTTTGCATGTTGTTGTTGTTGTTGTTGTGTGCCGTCGAGTCGGCCCCGACTCATAGCGACCCCTCCTTGGGTTTCTGAGGCAGTATCACTATGGAAGTAGGATTGCCCAACCTTCCTTCTGAGGAGTGGCTGGTGGGTTTGAACCACCAGCCCTCTGGTTAGCAGGCAAGTGTCTTAGCCACTATGCTACCAGAGCTCCCTGGTTTTGCATAGATGCCCTTTATTTTGTTGAGGAATGTCCCTTCTATTCCTATTTTGCTGCGAGTCTTGATCAGGAAACAGTGTTGGATTTTATGCCTTTTCTGCAACAATGGATCATGTGGTTCTTTTCCTTTATTTTGTGATGAATAATTTTTTTGTTTTTGTTTTTTGATATACTGTGTAATCTGTTAGTTAGGATTTTATTGAAGATTTTTGGTTCTATATTCATGAGGGATATTGGTCTGTAATTTTCCTTTTGAGAGATGTCTTCACCTCACTTTGTTATCAAGGTTATTATACTTGCTTCAGAAAATGAATTAGGGAGGATTCCATCATTTTCTGTGTTCTGGAATAGTTTGAGTAGGATTGCTATGATGTAGCCCATTTCAAATCTTATTCATGTTACTTGCATCATTTTCTTCTTATCATTTGTTAAGTTTCCCTTCCCAATGGTTTGTGAATTTTATCAATCTTAAAAAAAAAAAAAAAAAACAGCTAGCCTTTTTTTGTTTCCCCCCATTGTCTTTCTGTGTTTCTGCTCAGATCTTTTTTCTTTTCTTCTGGTGACTGTAGTCTTTTTTTCGCTAACCATTATATACAAAACACAGGAGTAATGTGAAGAAAGTTAGAAAGGATTTTAACTTCGAGAATCTGGAGATTTTTCCAGAAAGATTAGGGTTTTGCTATTTGAGGAGACCATATGCTGGGGTCTCGAAGGGTAGAGTCTAGTTGTTATGTATTACAACTGGTAGTTAGGTTTCTTCAACTTGAATAGTCTAATAGTCATTCTGATTTCATTTTCACAAATAAAAGAAAGAAGTAGTATGTAATAATATTCAATATAACACCTGGTAAGTGGTGCAGTTTCAAGTTGGGGTGCTTTCTTAGTTCAAAAGTCCCTTTATGAAAGTTCAAAAGTCCCTTTATGAATAACAATTACATGAGAAATACTGTCTTAGGAACAGTTAACTTCTTAGGAACATGGAAGAAGCTCTGGTGGTTCAAACCCACCAGCCACTCTATGGAAGCAAGACTGAATGATCTACTACTGTAAAGATTTACCACCTCGGAAACCCAGTGGGGGTCACTATGAGTCAGAATTGACTCTATGGCGGTGGGTTTGGTAGAGTTATCAGTAACAATACATCTCTGATTTTACACCTAAGAAAACATTTTAATATAGAGACTATTTTCCAACCCCAAACTACATCGATGTATTATGTCTAAAATCCATGCCACTGAGCACTTGGCCTTCAGAAATGGCATGCGTTGCATAGTACCTCTGAACCTTTGTTAAAACACTTCTTTTTTCCTGCCATATGTATCATATCACTGCATAGTTACATACTATTCTTCTTTAAACTCCAGATCAAAAGTGACTTCTTTTTGAAAGCTCGATCTGTTGCTAGAACTGGTAGTACAAGACAGTTATGGGTGCACTGATGACCTCATTTATAATTGTAGTTATTTGTGTTTGTGGCTTGTGGTCCCTCCTAGACTAATGGCACCGAGGGCAAAGACTACATCTTATATTTCCCTATAATCATACAAAGTATCACATAATAAAGGATTGACAAATACTCATTGAATGAGAACAAACTTATTACATGCAAATGGTGAAAAAACATTTGATCATATGCTAAAGCCTATTAGGAAGAGGACATATCCGATTAAAACATGTTGTTATTGGCCCCAACTCATCGCCACCCCTCTTTGGGTTTCTGAAGCGGTATCACTATGGAAGTAGATTGTCCAGCCTTCCTGGGTTTGAACCGCCAGCCTTTTGGTTAGTAGTCTAATGCCTTAGGCACTAAGCTAATGGCACAGAATGCTTACAGATATTCTAAAGTGGAAATGTGTCAGAAAAAAATATTCCCCTAGAACACAGCAGTTGGTTGTCTCTTTTAAAGTTAATAACCCAAGCCTAATTCTTTGTTAAAACCAAGAGTAGTTTTGTCTTACATTATCTTAATTCAGCAATCAAGAAAAGCATGTCTCTTAATTCTCTTTTCAGCCTGTCAGCATTATGTGCTAGTCTATTACCACCCCTAAGAAAATAATTTTGATTGCTAATCATCCAGAAATCTGTGACTTGACTGAATAGACTGAATACTTCCAAACATTAGT
This sequence comes from Orycteropus afer afer, assembly GCF_000298275.1. NCBI lineage: Eukaryota > Metazoa > Chordata > Mammalia > Tubulidentata > Orycteropodidae > Orycteropus > Orycteropus afer. The sequence continues at coordinate 23,654,139 of NW_006921596.1, read as the reverse complement.
CATACTCTCCCTTTAGGGTCTTTGCAATAACTGTTTCCACTGCTTGGAATGCGCATCCTCTGGATAGACTTGTGGCTACCTCCTTCAAGTACTTACTCAAATGAGATGTACTCGAGTAATTGCAAACTTCCACCAGTCCCAGACCCTCCTTGCCTAGCTTTATTCATTATTATTAGCACTTAATCCTTTTGATATACTTATTTATTGTTCATCACTTATTCCCTCTGGGTAGAATGCCTCATATTGTAAATTGATCTCTCTCCAGCATCTGAAAGAGGCTCTGGCAATGGTTTGTCTTCAGTAAGACTTGCTGAATGAAGGGAGAACATATAAGCCAGGACTGTTGTTGCATGCCATCCAGTTGATTCTTAGTCACAGTGATTGTATAGGACAGAGTAGAACAGCCCCAGACAGATCTTCATAGGAACAAATCACTAGGTTATTTCTCCCACGGACCCACTGGATGGGTTTGAACCACTGACCTTATGATCAGCAACTGAGCACTGAACCATTGTGCACTACGGCTTCTTAATCCAGGAGTAGAATATGTTAGGCCAGACTCTGTGAAAAGTTGGTTGATAGGGGGACTAGATATAAAGAAAGTTCCTGAACCATGGACTAGAATACAATGTTAATGTCTTCTGCTCATTTGGGCCTTTCAGCATATCAATATGGCATAAAAATGGGATTGAAGCCCTTTCTGTCTTAGATATACACTAGTCTCTTGTTCCCTCTAAGTAGTCATGTTTTTCTCTCTCAGACTACCCCCTCCCCCCAGTGGAGAGAAGACTGAAGGGTACGTGTGCCCTGTTTTTCACTTAGGTACACTTCTAGAGGAAAATCCTGTCTTTGTAGGTCTCTTTTTATGGCATTCATAGTAAGCAAGCTAAAATTTAAGGCAAATATTGTATAACTGCAAGAGATTTGGATAAGCTTTGCAATCAAGATACATGAATTTCAAACCCTGTGTCATTATTTACAAGTTTTTGACTTTAAGGATGTGTGACATTTAGGATGTGTGACATTTTTTTCTGAACCCCTGTTTTGGTATCTGTATAGCTTCTTTTTTTTTGTCTTTATTTTCTGTTATACTCATTGTTATTCATATGATCCCATGGTTTGTTGCATTGCCTCAATATATTAGCAATTAATTCTTTTTAGTGTTTTGAACAAATTCCAACAATTTCTTGAGAAGAAAGTATAATGGCGTTTTATGTGCAAGAAATTAAAAATTATAGTTTTACCCACGTAGTTGTGAAAAAAAAAAAATCACCTGGATAGGCATTATTTGAAATTATAAAACTCTCAATTGCTCTTTGGCAGCTAAGTATGAATGTTGGAATAAGAAACTGCACCAGTGGCATTGACTAAAAGAGCTTTGGGAAAAGTTATTTTTTGGTAGGGAATTTTGTGCACAATATTAGTACCAGTGGAAAAAAGTAGTTTAGTGGTGGGGAATCCTGAAAGTATAAAAGACAGTCAAATTGCTTACAAGCCAAAACAGTAATTTCAGAATGTGAATTCATGAGCTATGATTTCCATGTAGGAACAAGGTAAGACGTAAAAATGAAATGAGTCAACTATGAGCTACACCTTTCCCAATATAAATCTGGTAGTTAAATCATGAGTCAAAAAGCAGTATTTCTTTTGATTTAATGATCAAAGAAAATGTTAAAGCCTACTCCACATGCACCATCAGAGCCACTTGACTCTACTTGACTCTACCACAGGATTAAGCTGTGGTTGTATGCTCTCTGCTTGCAGTGGTCAGAAACTTCCTACCTTGGAACACTGGTTAGTTTTCCTCTTGAGTGGCTATATTAGAAATTGCTTCCTTAGGGTAACCTAAAATGTGCATCCCAGTAGAAACACATCTCATTCTTTCCCCTTTTGCCAGCTGAAGTACAAAGTTCCTTACAATACCCTGCAATGATGGATCAGGCTAAAAGCATGTTCATACAATTAAATACTGAGGTGTCTGGACCACAACTGAGTTTGAGTGAGTAAGCAGGCAATGTGTAATTTTAGAGAAAAATACAACAGGGGAGAGAAACTAGAACTATCTCTTTTAGCATTCTCCAATTTTCGTGGTGTTTTGTTATTTCAGCCAAGCCTCTCAATAACTACATGAAATAGATACTATCTTGACTTTAGGATGATGTAGGATGATGTAGTGAGGTGCATTCATTCAGTATATAATATATATTGGTACCAGATCTGTTCTAGATACTCAATATAAAAGTGAACAAAAAAGATGCAAAATTATTCTCCATTTGCAATATGCATTCTATTAATGATAACCCGAGTTTGCTCACCTGTACTACTTACTAGTCTGATTAATATCTAATTTTAACTCATAGCAACCCTGTAGGAAAGAATAGAACTTCCCCACAGGATTTCTAATGCTCTAAATCTTTATGGGAGCACAGTACCACATCTTTCTCGTATACTCCTATAGAGCAGCTGGTGAGTTTGAACTGACAACTTTATGATTACCAGCCAAGCATTTTAAACACTGCCCCATCAGGGCTCCTTGGATAAGCATTAATACCATCTTCCAAACTGTCTTCAGGTTGGTTCATGATTTATCCAGAAGATCTTAAATGAGAAGGGGAATTTCCCACCAAGGTTCTCATCATAATGAGCCTGTCCAAAGCTTCTGGAGTTTTAATTATTTACTTACTAAATTAAAATCCCTGCACTCTAAACCAGACCAGTTGAGTTACATTTTGCCAAATATTCAGATACTCATAAGAATTCAAGAAAAACTGCCCAGGCTTTTATTTTATAGTAGATGGTTCAAAAAAAAAAAAAAAAAAAAAAAAAAAAAAAAAAAAAAAAAAAAAAAAAAAAAAAAAAAAAAAAAAAAAAAAAAAAAAAAAAAAAAAAACCCTACCCTAACCATCTGTTATCTGTATTGTAGGCTATACTTAGAATTGCCAGTATTCTATAACTTAATGTCTTACCCACCCATGAAGGGCAATTGGGAGGAAAATGACATTTTCTCCCCAAGGTCGATCATGCCCTCCTCACAGCCTTCATTGGCAGAGATACTAGGGGGCAGATTTGACCTTTTGCTTTTGGACCTCATTTCTCTGTGATCATTACTGGCTTGCCTTGAAGGGGAATTAAAGATTTCAAGCAATCACTAAGAAAGAGGAGACAGCTTCAGCTCATTTCCGTCATAGGGACAAATGCTCAGTGTCATGTTCCCACAATCAAGTGAAAAAAGGGGAAAAGTGGTTTGGGGGAGAAAAGAGAATGACCAACATGTATAGAGCTATAACTTAATACTGCATTCATACACAGACACACATATATATACACACTGTTTGACTTAGAAAGGCTGTCACCTTCCAACATGTATCACTTTTACTTTGGTTTGTTGGTAAGTTTCATCTATACCTGACAAATGCCCTCATTTATGGCTGAATATCATAGAACATACTTTTGCCTACTTCTTTCTTTTTACTTCTGGTATCCCCAGAGCCAAGAAGTATTTCTTATACACAAAACCAAAGCCCCCCACCCTTTGCTATTGAGTTGGTTCCAACTGAGGGAGCCCCCATGTGTGCCAGAGTAGAACTCTGTGCTCCTTCATCTTCTCGAGGGCTGCTGTGTTGGAAGTAGATAACCAAGCCTTTCTTCTGAGCTGCCTCTGTGTGAACTCAAACCTCCAACCTTTTGTTAGCATTAGTTGTCTCTACCACCCCTGCAGGCACATACCAAATTTGATTTGCATGAATCAAAATTGTCATATATTAAATGTGTATGAAAGAATAAAAGTACAGCTTCTTCCTAGAGTTTCTTAGTTTATATACTTTTTGGGAATGAATACTTGAGATCAAAATTGCCAGTATTAAGTGGAAAAAGGAAGAAAGTGGTTATGAGCATGAAAGCATGTTGTCTGAGAGTAAGTGTTCAGTAAAGAATAGACAGCATCTTAAAGTGATGATGATACTGCTAATGATATGCTGACTTGACCAACGTGGATTATTAATGGAATACGATTTGGGTTAGCAAGTAAAATCACACCATAAGTTTGATTGTACTAAAACTTAAGGAGAAAATACTCTGAAGTCTTAAGTGGCAGTGAGTTTATGATGAGGTTGTTGTTGTTGTTATGTGCCATGGAGTTGGACCAGACTCATAGCAACCCCTCCTTGGGTTTCTGAGGCAGTATCACTACAGAGGTAGATTGCCCCATCTTCCTTCCGAGGAGTAGCTCGTGGGCTTGAACCGCCAGCCTTCTGGTTAACAGTCAAGTGCCTTAGGCACTATTAGTTTATGTGACTGATGACGAGTCAGGAAGAAATAAAAGGAGTTTAGAAATAAGGGTACTTTGGTAGCATACAGGGATTTTCCCATCCTCCATAAATTCAAGAAAACATACTTCTATAGCAGACTTCTGGTAATATGGCAGACAAACTACACAGACCCTCCTCAACAAAGAAAAGAGAAACCAATTGACACAGATACAGAAGATGATCCTGGAGCCTTGAGCTTCGAAAAGAAGGATACAGAAGTAGATTAAACACCAACTAGCAGAAGAACCAGATGAAAAAAAAAAAAAAAACAGAGAATAAGGAGACAAACAGAATTGCTGACTGTCACCAGTCCTGATGGCATGGACAATCTCAGTATTTTCAAGTGGTGTTAAGACCTGAGAATTCACCTAAAAATTGGCCCTGCTCATGAAGGTTTACATGAATGACTGCACTGGTGGCTGATGAATAAAAAGGAAAACTGCAAAGAAGGAGACACACTGCACTGTGATCTTTTGGCTGTCTAGAGGGCATGGCCATTTTGGATATTTAAAATGACAGCATTCTTGTTCTGATTCCAGGGACCTAAGAGTAGGCTCTGCTTGCCAAGGACAACACAGACATGTGGGAGGCTGACTACTGGAAAGGAGGCAGGTGATGAATACATAAGTGCTACCAACAAGCCAGGGAGTTCTCTGGTAGCCTAGTGCCTAAGGCACTTGACTGCTAACCAGAAGGCTGGCGGTTCAAACCCACCAGCTGCTCCTCCGAAGGAAGATGGGGCAATCTACTTCCATAGTGAACTTCCATAGTGATACTGCCTCGGAAACCCAAGGAGGGGTTGTTGTGAGTCGGGTCTGACTCGACAGTACATAAGAACAACCAAATAGAGGCACACAGTACCCTGCTAACTCAGAAAATGAGAATCTTGAGTGAATCACTCCAACATACAATCACCAATTAAATGTAAACACAGTAACATTACAATGCCTCGGAGACTACAGTCCACACAAAGAAGCAAGATCAAGCAGGAGAAACAAGGGACCAGGATACAGACCCTGAAGACATCCCTGAGGAAGGAGCAGCATCGGAACTACAATAAAAAGAATTATATTTACAATTATATTCAGGTACCTTCAACAGTTTGAGAGACATATCAAGGAAACGAGAACAATCAAATCAATGGAAGACAGAATTAGTGAGATTGAAGACAAATACCTCAATATTTCTTTGGAAAGAGATCCATCAGAAAGAAAGATCAAAACAAAATAAGGTTCATGTGGGATACCATCTAAAGGAATAAGCCATATGTAATTGGAATTCCAGAAGAGGAAGAGACAACTAAAACAACGGAGAAAATTGTCAAGATTTGTTGCAAAAGAACTTCCCTGATCTGATGAAAGATGAGAATTTAGCCATTCAGGCATCCCAACAAACCCCAAACAGGATAGACCCCAAGACACATCATCATCAAACTCACCGAAACCACAGAAAAGAAAGAATCTTGAAAGTGTCACAGGAAAAACGAAATGTCATCTACAACAGGCAACCAGTAGGACTCATCTGATTTCTTAGCGGAGACCATGCAAGCAAGCAATAAGGCAATGAATGGAATGGTATATATAAAACCCTGAAAGAGAAAATTTCCAACCACGAATTATATACCTGGAAAAATTGTCCCTCAAATATAATGGTAAAATTAGGACATTGGCAGATGATAAGCTGAAAGGGATTTGTTAAAACCAGACCAATCTCACAGAGATGCTAACAGGAGTCTTTTGGACAGAGAAGCGACAACAGCAAACAACAACTGACCATAAACACAATTGATGACATAACCCAGAAACCAACCCCAAAGAAAATAAGCCAAAAGATTGTGAACAAAGAACCAGAGACGTCAATTGGCAAATGAAGAAAACTACCAAGGAAGAACAGGAAAAAAAAATGTGTAGTTACAGAACTTCTAAATGGTGAGGAATTCAAGAGTTACAAGATGGAATGGTCTGTTCTATACGTGAAACCATATCACCATAAAAAAGAGGACAAGTACAAATATGCAGCAAATAGTAAAACAATAGCAACGAAGGAAGTGATAACACAATTCATAAACAAAACAAGCTCACCACAGGAAGTTGTATGGAGATCAGCGAAACCACAAAAACAATATGACAGCAGCAAATTCATATTTATTGATAATTACACTAAATTGAGTGGATTAAATGCACCACTCAGGAGACAGAGAGTGGCGGAATGGATACGAAAACATAACCCATCACTATGCTGTCTACAAGAGACACGCCTTAGAGACAAAGACTAAAAATCAAAGGTTGGAAAAAGAGATATCAAGCAAATGGCAACTGTTAGAGAGCAGGAGTGGCAATATTAATTTCTGATCAAATTGACTTTAAGACAAAAACCACCATACAAGACAAGGAAAGACATTACATAATGATTAAAGGATCAATTGGGCAAGAAAATATAACTATAGTATCTATGCACCAATGAAAGAACCCCAAAAACCATAAACTAGACTCTAACAGAGCTGAACAGACAATTAGGTCAGAGTAGGAGACTTTAATATGCCGCTTTCTATCACAGAAAGAACAACTGGAAAGCAAGTCAACAAGGATGCAGAAGAACTAAACAAATGCAATCCACCACTTGATCTTCTACACGTCTACAGAGCACCTCACCCAACAAAAGCACAATATACATTCTTTTCCAGTACACATGGAACATTTTCTAGAATAGACCATATGTTAGGCCACAAAGCAAGCCTTAATAAATTTAAATTCATTGAAATACTACAAAGCATTTTCTCAAATCACAGTGCTATAAAATGAGAAAGCAACAATAAGATCAATGGAAAAAGGGCAAATACATGGAAACTGAATAACACCCTCCTGGAAAACAACTGGGTAATAGAAGATATATAAAAAAAAAA
>NW_006921596.1:23629769-23646008 GCF_000298275.1 Orycteropus afer afer | reverse complement strand
TGATAAAATCCAACACCCATTCCTGATCCAAACTCTCAGCAAAATAGGAATAGAAGGGACATTCCTCAACATAATAACGGGCATCTATGCAAAACCAACAGCCAACATTATTCTCAATGGACAGAGACTGGAACCATTCCTCTTGAGAACAGGAACCAGACAGGGATGCCCGTTATCACCACTTCTATTCTTCTATTCAACATTGTACTAGAAGTCCTAGCCAAGGCCATAGGCAAGAAAGGGAAATCAGAGGCATCCAAACTGGTAAGGAAGACGTCAAACTATCCTTATTTGCTGATGATAAGATCCTATTCCTAGGAAAACCCAAGAGACTCAGTCCAAAATCTATTGGAACTCATTGAGAGATTTAGCATCGTGGCAGGATACAAGATCAACAGCCAAAAATCAGTTGGATTCCTCTACACCAGCAAAGCACTTGCTGAAAAGAAAATAGGGAGATCAATACTATTATACTATTGACAATAGTTACCAAAAAACTAAAATACCTGGGAATAAATCTCACTAGGGACACAAAAAACCTGTAGAAATAAAAATGTAAATCACTACTCCAAGAAACCATAAGAGGTCTACCTGAAGGGAAGAATATAGCATGCTCATGGATAAGAAGATCGAGCATTGTGAAAATGTCAGTTCTACCCAAAGCAATCTATACATTCAATGCAATCCCAATCCAGGTCCCATCAGCATTCTATAAAGGTATGGAAAAGCCAATCACTAACTTTACAGACCTCGGATAAACAAAGCACTAATGACAAAGAGGGAGCTCTGGTAGCATAGTGCCTAAGGCACTTGACTGCTAACCGGAAGACCAGTGGTTCAAACCCACCTGCCACTCCTTGGAAGGAAGATGGGGCGATCTACCTGTGTAGTGATACTGCCTCGGAAACCCAAGGAGGGGTCGCTAAGAGTCGGGTCCGACTCGACAGGACATAACAGCAACAACAACAATGAAGAAGAATAAAGTAGGCGGTCTCACACTCCAAGACCTCACACCTGCTATACAGCCACAGTAGTCAAAACTGCCTGGTATTGGTACAACAACAGACACATAGACCAGTGGAATAGAATTGAGAACCCAGAAATAGATCCATTGACCTATGGTCAGCTGATCTTTGACAAAGGGCTGAAATCCATTAAATGGAGACGAGATTGTCTGTTTAACAAATGGTGCTGGCAAAACTGGAGATCCATTTGCAGACAAATGAAGCAAGATCTGTACCTCACACCACACACAAAAACAAACTCCAGATGGATCAAAGACTTCAATGTGAAACCTAAAACTATACAGTTCCTCAAGGAAAAACTAGGGGCAGATTGAGGGGCCCGAATTTATGGCATAAATAGAGTATCAAGCATCACCCAAAATGAACAATCAGCAAAAGATAAACTAGGTGAATGGGACTTTCTAGAAATCAAATTTTTATGTGCTTCCAAAGACTTCTCCCTAAAATTCATAGAGAACCCCCAACACCTCAACCTCAACAACAAAAAGACAATCCATTCAAAAATGGGCAGAAGAGGATATTCGGGCAGCCAACGAACACATGAAGAAATATTCCCAATCATTAGCCATTAGATAGATGCAAATCAAAACAATGAGATACCATCTGGCCCCAGCACTAAAGCAGAGTTCAGCAAGACCGAAAATAACAAATGCTGGCAGGATGTGGAGACACTGGGACTCTCATACACTGCTGGTGGGACTGTGAAATGGTACAACCACTGTGGAAAGCAGTATGGTAATTCCCTCAAAAGTTGGAATTAGAAATTAGAAATACCGTTTGACCCAGCAATCCCATTACTAGGTATATATCCTGAAGAAGTGAGAGCCATGACAAGAACAGACATATGCACACCCATGTTCATCACAGCACTATTTACAATAGCCAAAAGATGGAAACAACCTAGGTGTCCATCAACTGAGGAATGGATAACCAAACTATGGTACATGCACACAATGCAATAGTGTGCAGGCCTAAAGAATAACATGTTGCTGTGTGCTGTCGAGTCGACCCCGACTCATAGCGACCCCTCCTTGGGTTTCTGAAGCAATAGAATTGGCAAAACACCGCATAATGTGGACAAACGTGAAGCACATTATGCTGAGTGAAGTAAGTCGATCACAGAAGAACAAGTATTATATTAGTCCATTATTGTAAAAAGTCAGAGACAGGTTTATATATGGAAGGTAACTCTTTGTGGGAAGGGAAAAATAAAAATAAATATACACCTCTAAGAGTTTTTAGTTTTTATCATTGTTTGGAATTCCTTTTCTAACACCATTGAAGATCCACTATAGGTCTATATTCTCTCACTTTCTAATAATGTTTTGATGTAAAGTTGGCGCTTTGTGTCTTCGTCGGTATTTCTACTCTACCTTGCAAATTTGCATGATAGATTTATCCCATCATCAGTTTTGGGAGCTCTGGTGGCACAGTGCTTAAGGCATTTGGCTGCTAACTAGAAAGGTGGTGGTTCAAACCCACTAGCCGCTTCACAGAAGGGACATGGGGCAATGTACTTCCATAAAGATTTAGTGCTTCGCAAAGATTTAGAAAACCCATGGGATTCACTATAAGTTAGATTCAACTAGATGGCAGTGAGTATATGTAGTAAGATCAGTTTATTAGCCTTCCTTTCACGGGGTAGGTGTTTTAAAAGTGAATTTGGGGCAGTTAGCACCTACTGCTTAGCTCTAACTGCAACATCAGCAACCATTCTTAAAGGCATTCTGGGCAGCACAGTGTCAATTTATATACAGGTCCTCTGAACTGCCTCTAGAAATACATTTAAAATTTCATTTAAAAAAACACAGATCACTTCCTAAAATTTTATATATTTCACCCAATATATCTTTTTAAATTGTATTACAAAAGTTCATAACAAACCGCCTCTACTTGCCTTTCTAATATACATGGATCGGCAGAAGGCTGTGTGGATACAAATACAATTGGAGGAAGTGGTGATGTATACATGTAACTATGTATATATATGTTCACATTCATATATATTCTAGCATTTAATATTAACAGTTTGGAATAAATCAACATCATCCATTTTATTGTCATGTACTTGAAACTGAGGTAGTGGGTTGTACTGCAGTCATTTCAACCAGCTCTGCTAATCGTTTATCTTGAATTGCATGTTTGTTTATTTAACTCAATATGGTGCATGTATCTTGGTTTACTGTCATCATAAATACACAGTTCACTGTGATCAAAGCATATGCTGAAGAAAGGCAGTCTTAAGAGATTAGTCAGTGTTCTGCCCACCAGCCCAGACCAAAGATAGCAGAATCTTAATTACTGTCTACAAATTCTGGTGGCCACTGACCACAGTGCTGTGTCAACTCACAGAGAATTAGTCATTACATTAAAATATTTTGTCCACTGGTCAATAAGTGTAGTTTGATTCACATTTTAATTTTTCTTGGGAAAATAATGAACATACTTACTGCACCATACCCTGATGGGAAAAATATGTTAAAAAATATGCTAAGTGCTTTTTTTTATTTTTTAGTAAGCTCATCTGCTAACGAAAAGGTTGGAGGTTAGATTCCACTCAGATGCACCTGGGAAGAAAGGTGTGGTGATCTACTTCCAAAGTGCCAGTCGATGAAAACCTTACAGAACCCAGTTCTACTCTGACAGCCTGTCAAAACTGACAGGATGGCAACTTGGTTTATGATGGTGTCTCATCTCAGACTAACTGTTTCATTGAGAGCAACTCTATAATTGTGTGTGGGAGGGGACATTATTTGAAGGCAGCCAGTACTTAAGGACCCCAAATTGCACAGAGAACTTAGCATGACTTTCTACCTTCATTAGGTATGATCATTAACTGATTCAACTCCTAGAGCATGGAGACCAAACAGAAATCAGTGACCTGGAGTATATGAGGATGGTCTCATGGGACTCAGGAGACAAAAATTGGAGGTCAGGGCTCCTAAGGTATTGAGAAATTGAGAGGACAAGATTAAAGTGAAAAGGTAATTGAAGAGAACAGGTCAGGTCATTATGGGTGACTTTTTCCCTTGGTACATTTACCAAATCCTAAAATGAACAGAAGATGCTTTGAAACTTGTCAGAGAGCATGTGCTAAGAGGCTAAAGATGTAAACAGTTTAACAGAAAGGATACACCTTGGAGTAAGGGTGTGCTAGAAATTCATTAGCCTTTTAAATCTTAAAATCCAGTTTTGACAGGATGAAAGTGATCTAGCTATATATGTGGTTCTGTGGGAAGACAATTAAATCCTGTCTGAAAGAAGACAGCATCGTATAGAGCTGCTCCAACTTTTCATGCCTAGTGTCCAGAATTCAATTAAAGAATCATCAGGTGTGCCAGGAAAGATAGATGACCATATCACTGACACTCAGAAAACAAATTACCAAAGACGACACGACTCAGGGGATCCAGATATTGGAGTTAAGAGACCTACACCTACAAATAATATTGTTAATATGGTCAAGAAGAAAGGTACCTGATGACATCAGTACATTGCCCATAGAATTGGGGTCGATAAAAATAATCAAAGAGGCAGTCAACACTGGAAAATTTCCATCAGTAAAAATAATAATTCAATGGAGAGTTTAAAAAGAGGTTTAGATCCAGCAGACATATGGATTCGTGAACCAGAATTAGGAAAAAGTTCAGGAAGAAAAACAATAAAATTACAGAGATGAGCATAAGGCATTTAAAGGTCATAGAGGAAAGGTCTAATACATCTGTAATTAATGTTCTAAAAAGAGCGGAAGATGACTAGGAAAGGAGCAATATTTGCAGTCATAAGTTTCCAGATCTGAAGGAAGATACAAAGCCATGGATACAAGCATCTCCACAAGCCTCAAGCAGCATAAATAACAAGAAAACCACATCTGGGAGCCTCATATTGACAGTGCTTAAAAATAAAGACAGTTGAAATCTTAAAAGAAGCCAGAAAATTAGAAAGACATTTAAACCTCCAAGACTGACAGCTCATATTACAGTAGAATTTATGAATTCAAATGAAAAACAATGGCATCTTTAAAGCTACCACGAAAATAATAGCCGAACAAGAATTTAATACCACGAAGAAAGAACTTTGAAATATTAAGATGAAATAAAGTAATTTTTATCCAAACATAATTGATTAAACTCATCACCAGTAGTTCCTCACTAAAAAAAAAAAGTAATAAACTGTTCTTTAGGTGAAAAGAGCACTGGGCAATACAGCAACACAAAAATACGGGTGGGTCAGTATTTACGGTCTCATGTAATTAGATTGACTTACGTGTGTAACTTAGATGCAGAATTAAAATAGATGACAACAATAGCAAAGCAGCAGAAAGGGTATACGTGGAATTGATGCATTGTAAATGTCCTTGAACTGTATATAAAATATTTACAGCATTAGTTTAAGCATTATAATATTTATATATATGTCCACGACTTAAAGTTTCTACTAAAATAATATTAATAGAATAATATATAAGTCATAGGCTAATAGGAGAATGGAATAATTAAAACTAATTCATACAAAATAAACTAGAAAGGTGGGAAAAGACTATTTTAAAAAACACTACTATAAATTATATCACAATATATAAGCAACTATGTTAAATATAATTAGACTATATAAACCCCAAGGAGCTCTGGTGGCACAGCACCTAAGGCATTTGACTGCTAACCAGAAGGTTGGTGGTTCAAACCCACCAGCCACTGCGCAGGACGATGATTGGGCAATCTACTTCTGTATCAGAACCCAAAGGGGGTCGCTATGAGTCGGAATTGACGCAACAGCAGGGAGTTTGTTTTTTGCATTTATATCAAGTCAGTTTTGCCTTCCAGCAACCTTATAAGACAGTGTAGAACTGCCCCATAGGGTTTCCAGGCTGTAATCTTTATGGAAGCAGACTGCTTCATCTTTCTCTATCTGAGCAACTAGTGGGTTCAAAGGGCCACCCTTTTGATTAGCAGCCCAATACTTCACTCACTGCACCACAAGAACTCCTAAAAATTATTTAGTGTAGTCAGTTTGGGAAGGAATGTACAAAGAAGAAAAAAAGGAACTCAGATACTCAAATCATGTGATGGACCTTAAATAGAAGCATTCGCAAAGATTGAAAGGGCTTAATAAAGTGGTTTGGCTATAGATTGAGGAGAAAGAAGTGTTACCAAGAAGGCCCCCAATATCATCATAAAACACATCTCTGTACATCACACAGAAAATGCCATCCTCACACAGTAAAATTAAGCTAGAAATCATTAACAAAAAGATAACTAAAACAATCCTTAAGTATTGAAAATTTCACCATCTATTCCTAAATACCTCATAGCCAAAGTATCTAATGGTGTCCAGACTTCTGAACAGAAACTAAGAAAATTAAAAGTTCCCCTAGTTAAAAGAGAGGGTGTCTTGGTTCTCTAGTGCTGCTATAACAGACATACCACAAAACAAGGATTTATTCTCTTACAGTTTAAGTGGCTGGAAGTCCAAGTTGAAAGTGCTGGTTTTAGGGTCTGAGTGAAGGCCCCTCAATGTTGGGCTTCAGCTCTTTTTCCTGTTGCAGGCCCAATAGAGCTGGGGGCTTTTTCTGACTCACACAGATGCTAGCTGCTGAGGTCGACAGGTAAAATGGCACAATGCCAAGATTGGCAGATGACATGACAGGCCAAGACATGGCCAAATGCAGGACCCACACATGCCCCAAAGCTAGAAAACTGCTTCTTCTCTACTGGAAGTAGGCCACACCCTGAAGACAGCTACTCAGCTGCTCACAGCAGCTTCCACCGTGGAGTTGATTTCTGTCTCATCCTGGGAAATAACTAAAACTACATGTAGCTTCCTGGACACTCAAAACCATGGCTCAGCTAATCTGATACACAGCCTGAACTACCACAGAGGGTATGGAAGATGTAAAATGTTAATTCTCTTTAAATTGATATGTAGTATCAATTAGAATTCCAATAGTTGCTATGTATGTATGTGTCTCTGTTTGTGTATGTATAATTTGGCAAATGAAACCAGTATGTATATGGGAAATTCAAGGACCAACATAATGAAAACAAAATCAACAATTAAAAAAAATTGAATTTGTCATAATTGTAATATCAATATGTTGTTGTTGTGTACTGTCGAGTTGGCCCTGACTCATAGCGACCCCTCCTTGGGTTGCTGAGGCAGTATCACTACGGAAGTAGATTGCCCAACCTTCCTTCCAAGGAGTGGCTGGTGGGTTTGAACTGCCAGCCTTCTGGTTTGCAGTCAAGTGTTTTAGGCACTATCCTACCAGAACTCCTAATATCAATATACAAAGGTTTATTATAAAGATAGCTATTATGAGAGGACTGTTTGAACATAAATTTAGAAAACCAGACCAGTGGAACAGAAGACCCAAAAATAGGCTTGAACAAAATGTTCACCTGATTTATGACCAAGAAGTCATCGATAGACTTTGCCGTAATGTTGACTGTATGTATGGCTAGCCATGAGGTGGGGGGAAAAAAAAACAAAATCCATTGACCTCTAAATCAAACTACAAACAAAAGTAATCTCTAGGTAGATTAAAGATGTAAATGTGGAAGGTAAAACAATAAAGCTTCCCAGTGCTAACAGAATGTTCTAATTCTGGATTAGGCAATTACATCACGAGTAAGACAGAAAAAGCACTGCAATCGATATGAACAAAGCTGATCAATTCAACTTTATTAAATTAAGAGTATCTGTTCAAGACATCACTAAAATAGTAAAAAAAAAATCAAGGCTTTGAATTGGAGAAGGTATTGTGATGTATATATATATGTCGGTCAAGGATTCATGTCTGTATTGTAGAATGTGAATATTAATACATTAAACATAACCAACCCAATTTCTTTTCTTTTCTTTTCTTTTTTTTCAGTTTAAGTAATAAAAATTTATTGAGAATTCTTGGGAAGGTGGTATCTCCTCCCAACCTTGAGGGAGGGACCCAACACTAGGAAATCAGAGAAATCACACACTGTTCCAATACCCCTGGACAAAATGGGTTAGAGGAAAAGTCATTTCCTTGAAAAAGCATCAGTCTTCATTAATCCAAGAGGGGCTGGAAGGACGGGCACAGAGAGGACTATTGCATGATACTGGGGTGGGCTAGGGCTGCGCTGGACCCCCAAACTGACTCCGAGAGAGAGATCCGTTTCCTGTCTGTGGGTGAAGTTCTTGGTCACCAGGCTCATTTCTTAGCCTTGATGAGGCTGTCATGTCCCCGAGTGAAACTTTCATCCTGTAGGTTTAGCACAAGGTTGTCAGCAGTGAGATAGATACAATTCTGTGATGTGGCAATCGTTTTGGAGATGTTCTGGGCTGCCAGGGTTCTTGCTCAGTGCTTCACCAAGCATTCTGGCAGCCTCAGCCTCAGCCTGTACGATCTTCTGCCGCTGTTCCCGCTTTGCCTTTTCTACCAAGAACTGGGCCCGCTGGGCTTCTTGCTGGGCCACTTGTTTGGCTTTGCTTCTACAGCAGCAGTATACTCTCGGCTAAAGCTCAGCTCTGTGATGGCTACATCATCCAGGATGAGGCTGAAGTCCTTGGCCCTCTCTGTCGGCTCCCATCGGATCAAGAGGGACACTTGAGCTCGCTGGATGATCAGCTGTGAGGCATTGAACTTGGCCACGACACTCTTGAGCACCTCACTGACAATGGATGGCAACACTCGCTCCTCGTAGTCCAGCCCTAGGCGCTGGTACATGCTGGAAAGTTCCTGCTGGGAAGTTCCAGGGCGTTGGGTCTAGATAGCACTCGCAGGGAGATGTTTACCATCTGCAAGTCTTTGGAACCTGTAGGGGAGGAGATTTTTCGTGGTCTGGCCCGGATGTCGTAGATGATGGGGTACTGGAACCGGCGGATCCTGAAGTGAAGGCCCTCGGCAAGAATGGTGTCCCGCTGCACGCCACCGATCCGATTAAAGAAGATGGCTCTGTGCCCTCCTTCCACAGTGAACAGCGACTCACGTACGCCGTAGGCTATGGCACCGGCCCCCAGTAGCAACTTCAGTGCCATGCCCATGCCCCGAGGGCCGGCAGGCAGCCGTCCTGCTAAGTCCTTCAAGTTCTGGGCCATGTCCGCGCCAGAGACCGGCGGGACTAGGGGACAGAAAGGGGTATCGGCCCGTCTCTACCCCGCCCCAGTTAAAGGATCACAGCCTTCACGCGAGGGTCCGCGGTATGCTATACTAGCAGGAGCCCAACCCAATTTCTTTAAAAAATGGGAAAACCTAGAATAGCCCCTTTACAAAAACATTCAAGTGGCAAATAAATATATAACAAGCATTCAATATCATGAATCATCAGTGTAAGCCGAGTATATGCAATGTCTCTAAACTTGCACTGTGTGCTTACATATGTAACAGACAGACATTCATATAAGCATGTACCAAAAGAGAGCTCTGGTGCCATAGTGGTTAAAGCACCTTACTGCTTAACCAAAAGGTCGGCAGTTCAAACCAACAACCACTGCATGACAGAAAGACGAGGCAGTCTGCTTCCATAAAGATTGATAGCCTTGAAAACCCTTTGAGGCAATTCGGCTCTGTCCTATAGAGTCAATATGGGTCGGGATCAACTCAGTGACAGTGGTGGTACTGTTGGGTGCATCAAAAGACATGTAAAAGTATTTATAGTGGCCCTATTCATAATAGGGAACTGGAGTGGTGTAGTGTCTAAAGCATTTGACCGCTAACCAGAAGGCTGGAAGTTCAAACCCACCAGCCGCTCTTTGGAAGGAAGATTGGGCAATCTACTTCTGTAGAGACACCTCCTCAGAAACCCATAGAAGGGTCACTATGAGTTGAATTGACTCAATAGCAGTGAGTTTGTTTTTTATTCATAATCCAAGATTGAAACAACCCCAATGCCCACCAATAAGAGAATAATAAATACATTGGGGTATTTCAATACAGTGGCATTTTTTTAGTATACAGGGAGAGGAAAATGAGCATGCGATGTACATGCAATTATATGAACAGCTCTCATAAATACTGCATTGAACTAAAGCATCTGGGTACAGATATGTATAGATTATATGAATTCCAGATTTTATAAACTGCTGAAGAAGATAAGCTAATATATTATAAAACAGTAGAGATAACCTTGAAATTGTGGTGACATGGTATGTTTATTTTGTAAAAATCCACTGAAATAAATAATTCATAAGATTTATATATTCTTTTTGTTTGAATTCTGTCTTGGTTCTCTAGTGTTGCTATAACAGAGATAGCATAAGTAGATGGTTTTTAAGAAACAGGGATTTCTTCTCCTACTGGTTAGGAGGCTAAAAGTCCATGTTCAAAATGTTAGCTCTAAGGGCTGGGTGAAAGCTCCTTGACCTTGTGGTCCAATTTTACCTCCTATTGCAAGCCCACTGGAGCTGGAGGCTTTATACCTTTCTTTTGGTGGTGTATATGAATTTATTATAATTTTCTTATTTGAGAAGTGATATATATTAAATCATTACGATATTTTAAGATTATGTTTTATGAATGTATACTAAAGATAGACTGTGGGGAGTAGTGATTAGTCTCTTTTTTTGTGCTTATTTGTTTACCTGTTGGTCATATTGTCCTGGGTTTGTATTTCAAATTTACCACTTCCTGGCTTTGAGTAAGCATGAACAACCTGCCTGTAAGTCAGATACCAACCTTCTAAAGTAAAACTCCCTGAATGTTCAAGAATTGGCACTTGTTCACCACATACTATAGCATATCACTTATATAGATTGATTTCAATCACTAACTCACTGCCATCGAGTCGTTTCCAACTCACGTTGTTGTTGTTATGTGCCACGAGTCGGACCCAACTCACAGCAACCCCTCCTTGGATTTTTGAGGCGATATCACTACTAGAAGTAGATTGCCCAACCTTCCTTCTGAGGAGTGGCTGGTGGGTTTGAACCGCCAGCCTTCTGGTTAGCAGTCAGGTGCCGTAGGTACTAGGGTACCAGATCCCCCTTCCAACTCATAACTACCCCCATTTGGGTGTCAGAGGCTGTAAACCTACAGAAGTAGATGCCCCAGTCTCCTTTCTATAGAGCAACGGGAGGGTTTGAACTGCTGACCTTTTCGCTTCAGTCACTACATACCCTGAAATCATAATGCCATTTGTGAAAGCTATCTTCACAATAACTCAACGTACTTCAAAGAGATGGTGCTTAACACTCCACTCAACGCATGCTAGATAGATTACGATACTCCTTTTCATCGACACCAAAGTATATGTGTAATTGGAGGCACAATTGTTATTAGAACCTCAGAAGGGTGATGATATTGAATAGGCACTGAAGCTGAGCCTTAAAGAAGTCTACACATTAATCGTTTCCAAACTATGAGCCCCTTTAATACAAAAATCTACTATATGTGGAAGCTAGATGTACTTGTATTTCAAGAAATTCAGCCCCAATATTTGAAATGGGGGGGGCGGGGAACACATTGAAGATTTGGTAGGAGAAATATAATGCAATTTGGATGACAGAGCAGAATGTAAGATTTTTGTAAGATAGACTTAGGTTTACCAGAGGAGGCATAGGGAATAACTCATTATAGAATACTTCCTCTCCTATTCCAAGATGTAGAAAAGTGAGACGTGTAAGAGGGATAAAAATATGTGAATTGGGGCTGTTTGAAAGGAGTAGGTATTTTTGAGCCATGGTTTCAGGAAAAGGATACATAATAGGAGGGAGACCCAGAACAGAGAATGTCATGTGTGTGCACAGTTCCAAAAACAGAGGAAAACAAGTGTGTAAGGATGCTTAGAGATAAAAACTAAAAGTGGGTAACACTATGTAGTACATATTAAAAGGCTAATCGTGGAAAAATGATAATTCCCAGCCCAGTAAGTTTTGGTTTATAAACTGCCATTAATGCTATCTTTATGAGATGTGATAACTATGGTTTTAAATTAAAGAAATGTAAACTATCGAACAAGTTCATAAATTCAGTGCTCACCTTAATGACTAATCCTTTTTTCAATAGCATCATAATTTTTACAACCATAATTTTCAGAAAACTTAGGCTTCAAGCACTTAACCATGAGGATTTGGAGGAAGACTACTGAGGATTCATTATAGAAATGCAAAGAGAAGATAGGAAGGTTTAAAATAGGAAGATTTGCCAAATGGTTATGTGGTACTCCACAATGTCCAAGTTCACTTAAGATGAAGGTAACAAATGAGAGATCTACACATTTCAAAAGCATTTGAAAGTGTAGCTAGATAGAATGCTTTTTAGCAGTCAATAGGGACCAGCGACAGGGGTCAGTGAGGTCTTGAACCCAAGTCACCATCTGAAAGTCATTTTTTGTAGGAAGTTAAAGCATTTTCAAAAATGTCTCAGTCCACAACTTTCTGACTGAAAGAAAGCATTTTTCCCTCTCTTGAGGGAGCTACTTCTTAGTTAATAGAAAAGCTATGTCTTATAACCTTTTTCATTAGATCCTAAAATCCCCATCTGATTAAAGTTGTAATTTAATTTTTAAACTACTCTCTAGATATGACTGAGTTTTTAAGGAGTGAATTCTCACTATCTTATATTAAAAACTTCTTAAAAATCTGATGGTCAGAATTTTTGCTATGAGATTGCTGGTGTCCATTGGTTAATTATCTTCTAACGTGGCCCTGTGCTGTATAGTAATCTATGGATTGAAAAACCATCACTAGTGATTTAGAAATAATCATAGCATTTATGATAAAAACTTATCTCAGAAACCTTTACCTTTAGTGGGGAACCAAAACCCAGTTCTGAAACCTTTCTCCAATGTCCTCTTTCTAATTCTCATCAGTTTTATTTTAAACTTCCTAAGCTGCTTTTCTTTAATCATATATTCAACTCACATCTTCCTATTTTATAAACTTGCCCTGTTCTTCTCATCCTCTATTCAATTATAAATTCCCACAGTTTGCATTTACCCATTGACTGCAATTTATCATTCATGGCCTCCATCTTTATGCTTATAGAAGGCTCACGAATTTTTTATTGAGCCCCATAAGCATATCTAAATTTGTTGAATCACTTTTTCCTCTCATAGTATGCAAGAGCAAGGCTGTTTATATCAATCGATGCCTGCAAAGACAGCAGCTCATGAAAACCAGCTAGAAGCAAATTCCCAAGAACATAGACTTGGCAATACTCCATTACCTTTGATTATAAAAGGGCAAAATTAATAGGCAATGAAGCTATGTGACAGGAAGTTACTATGACTCGGATGGTGGAACTGGAGGAGTTTTTTGCACAGGGTACCATTTCTGCCTTTTCTTCTGTTGTATGTGAAAATAGCCTCACTCTGTGGCCATTTGAAATGGACTTTTCCTTCCAGACCACTTTGTCACATCTCTTGTGTTTAGAAAATTAATTTTTAATGAATGCTAATCAAATTTCTAATTATAATATCTTTCTATTTAATGTTTGTGTATCAGATAAAAGGCAAACATTTTGAGGCCAGTCACAAAGGACGTGAATAATTTCCTTAGAAGCTTATCTAATTAATTTTATTGCTCTATAATATCTTTAAATTTTGAACTGCTATCATTTCATTAATTTAGATAAAAGTGAATCTTCAATATTTAAATATGGCGCTGGTGTTAAGAATTATGATAAGTTGCATGATCATTTCAATTGTGATCAATAATATGAAGATGTTTCTGGAGCGGGGGTTTCAGGGACTTGGAACATTACTTTCTTGTTTTGTTTTCTATTACCGTTTTTCTACCAGGTTTACTAGTTTGAAAGAATATTCACATTAAATTCCTGGACATTTATATACTGCGGATAAACATTCATATACTCAGGGAAAAACAAACACAGAGAGACAAAACCTAACGTCTTTCCCCAATCTACTTATACTAACTTTTAAAATTATCAGTCTGCTCACTCAATCTTTCAATGAATCCCCATGATCAAATGCTGTAATGCATACTCGTTACCATAAAAAACAGGTCCTCCTGAACTGGTCAACTCTCCTGGTATCACGCCTGGCCTCATCTCTTATATTCTCCCTTAACTGGAGCTACTGAGTTTTGAGTGATAGCATGATTTGGGGGGCCTCTGGGCCTTATCACAGGTTTTTGACTCTAACTAGATGGATTTTTCACCTCTCTTTACCTAGAGCACTCTGTTGTTGGGTGTCATCAGTTGACTCCCACTTCAAAGCAACCCTGCAGGACAGAGTAAAACTGCCCCAGAGAGTTTCCTAGGCTGAAATCTTTGCAAGAGATCCCCAAGTCTTTTCTCCCATGCAGCAGCTGGGGTGTTCAAACCGCCGATCTTTCTCTTCACAGCCTCCGGGGCTCCTTACGATATCTGTTGTTGTTGTTGTTATTTGCCATCGAGTCGGCCCCGACTCATAGCGACCCCTCCTTGGGTTTCCGAGGCAGTATCACTATGGAAGTAGCATTGCCCAACCTTCCTTCCGAGGAGTGGGCTGATGGGTTTGAACCGCCAGCCTTCTGGTTAGCAGGCAAGTGCCTTAGGCACTATGCTACCAGAGCTCCCTAGTCATCATTTAATGCTTTATTCAAAAGTTTTCTGCTCTTTTATCTTCTTCCTGTGACTACTGGAAAGTTTCTCTACTTCCTATATTTTTCCACAGCACATTAACAGGGAATACCATATTTGTATGCAAATGACCCACACATTATCCATTTTTGGCTAATGATGCCTTCCTCTCAAGTTATTTTCACTTAAAAAAAAAATAGGGCACAGTTAACCAAAAAATGTATAAAACGAGGGTTATTTGTGTAAAAGGATGATAAGTTGTAGGTCAATGAAGATGTAATCAACCTACGATGATGTGTATCTCTGGAATACTGTGGATTGCTTTAGGATAGGAGGAATGTCTTATTGCTTAGGAATACAGACATCAATATCAAATAAGTGATTAAGGAAAGAATGATGAAATAATATATGGCGTAATACAAGAATATTATTAAAGTTCTGAAGTACAAGTTGTGAGTTTATTAATGTGCTTGAACTTAACAGCTTATAATATTTTGAAACGTGAATGCAAAGCAGCATGTACAACTAAATTACAGACAAGAGTGAACTTTAAATAGTGGTATTCTGATCATTGCTAACCAGAAGGCTGGCGGTTCAAACCCACCAGCCACTCCTCGGAAGGAAGATGCGGCAATCTACTTCCACAGTGATACGGCCTCAGAAACCCAAGCAGAGATCGCTAGAGTTGGATTCAACTCAATGGCACATAACAACAACAATGACAGGCTGATCAATCATAAGTATACTAGTTTTGGGGAAAAGTTTAGGGAGAAAAAGGAAGCTATGATCCTTTCCCAAAATAAATTATGAAGTTAGTGAAAGGATAAGAAAAGCTCACATTTACTGGATAAACACAGCATAACCACCCTTGTGATGTTCAATAGATATGAGAGAGACAGACAGACAAAAAGAAAGAGGAGGGAGAGTTATCGGTGCTGAGTAGTGGAGTATATAAATCTTCAAATATTATTATGATCCATGCTTCCTTCATTTTGTGCTTCATGTTTTTTGGTGCTCTATTGTTGGGTGCATTTATGTTTTAACTATTACAACTTCTGGAGTGATTGGCAATTATATCACATTATATATATATGTTGTTTTCAAATTTGTTTTGGCTGATATTTTTATAGCCATTCCATCTTTCTTATTAGCTCCATTTGCATATATCTTTTACTATAAATATATTTATAGCTTTGAATCTAAAGTATGTTTTTGGTAGACATCATATAGCTGGATCTTGGTTATATGTCCAGTCTGACACCATCTCTGCCTTATTATTTTGTTTAAACAATTCACGTCTTATCTTGATCTAGTTGTAGGATTGATATTTGCCACTTGCCTTTTTGTTTTCTATATGTCTTGTGTTTTTCACTTCTCTAATCATTCTCCGCTGCTTTCTTTTGCTTTCAGTGAATATAACTAAATATAGGTAATTATTTTTTTAATACATTTTGAGTTATTTTCTTAGTTGATTATTCTAGTTTTTGGAGATGAAATACAAAAAGTTACTAAGGCAAATGAATCAGTTAAAATGACTGGGTGAAAAAGGCCCATGAGCAAAAATATGGATGTTGAATACTGCCGTCCTTCAGAGAAGACTGGAGATGATTGGTACAATTCTGTGAACATTAGTGATGCTACAACCTATTAAAAATATCCAACCAGGTCTTTGAAATTTGGACCAAAATTTCAAAAGGATGTCAACCTTAAGATATACAT
>NW_006921596.1:23609953-23629631 GCF_000298275.1 Orycteropus afer afer | reverse complement strand
ATTAACAAAAACAAAAAATCAAATTTATGTATGTTTTGAGGACTTAATCAGTAGTATGCTATGAACAGGGCTCATGTTTGTTAGTGTTAGTCTCCACATCTAAAATAATGGGGACTGTATTACCTACCTCATAGCTTTCTACTGCTGATTGAAATGATGTATGTCTATGGGAAACATAACACACTAGATATAGTAAACAATCAATATACACTGTGCAGATGCTGTTGGCAATTATAAAAGATAAAAGCTAAAATGCCTTGGCTGTTTGCCTAGAATTATGTAAGCACTTTTACTTTCCTTAAGTAATACTTATAGTAATTCTGTAAATAAAGTATTAATTTCTTATATTTTACTTTCCTTAAGTAATACTTATAGTAATTCTGTAAATAAAGTATTAATTTCTTATATCTCAGTATAGTCAACAATAAAACGAGGTCAAATAACTTGCCCAGTATCACATAGGTAGCAAGTGGTAAAGTTGGGGTTCCAAACTCTGTCTGTTTAGTTCACATAGTCCTTTTTTCACCCTCCAGGAGCTGCAGTTAGCTCCTGGGTAAGCTAGACAAGAGATGTAAATCTTTAAATTGGGTCTCTGTAAGTCAGAGCCAACTCAACGGGACCTGACAATAATACTGTATTTAAAATATAAACTTTGCAGAGATACATTGAAAAGAGAAAGCATAAAATTTAAGCTAGTTGTGTGAGGATACATTTTTTCTGAAACGTTTCCCTACCTTCAATGCTGGAGGTTGTATGCTGCTTCTATAAATGAAGAGTGAACCAATGCATTGGAGATGTGATAACAAAAGAAGACGGTATATCAAGAGATATGTTTGAGTCCATTGGTTCTATTTATAGGAAATAAGATTACAGTGTTCCATTACTGGGGTGTTGGGAATTGCATGTTGTTGTTGTTGTTGTTATGTGCCGTCCAGTCAGCCCTGACTCATAGCGACCCCTCCTTGGGTTTCCGAGGCAGTATCACTACGGAAGTAGGATTGCCCAACTTTCCTTCCGAGGAGTGGCTGGTGGGTTTGCATGGGACTGACTGTGTGTGTGTAATTTAGAGGTACTTTTGTATTAAAAGAATTTTTTTAAAAGTATTTGAAGGTTTTAGACTCTACATTTCATTAATCAGTTGTAAAAAATAAAGAAATTTGATGTATCAAATACAAGTCTGTTTGTTTATATTCAGATACCAAGGATTTTTCCCCTCTTGGCTTGCTTATAAATATTCAGTGTCACAGAAACACAGATAAATAATTGGCCATCTCCAATGCATTCTGTATAATTTACAGGAGATCAAAAGTTTATCGTATGGCACAGCCAGAGTCAAATTCTGTTGCACTTACTACAAATGAAAAATCACAAAGTGGCCCTGGCTAGTTGTCAGAATATATTAACGGACCACACCTTATGATTTTTAAAATGTATATATTTTTTCCAAGGATTAAGGATTGTATATTGAGTTCTATGACATTTGAATTATCCTGGAAAGATTAGAAGATTATCTTCTGTGTACACTAATGAGAAAATTACAGTGTTAAAATGAGCTGAGTTCATTCTATCTAAAAAGAACCCAAGTTCAATTTTTAATGAAAAGTAGAAATGAAAAAAAGATAGGATGTCCCATTTTTAATCTTAACCCATTTGCCATTGTTAAGAGTCCCTTCTCAGCAACTGATTTGGCTTTGGCCTTTTGCTGGTTTCTCAATGTTCATTTCTAATACTCAGTGAGTTCAAATAACTTACAGTGAGAATTGGATTGTGTTTACCCCACGATAAAAAAAAAAAAAAAGAGATAAGCATATATGAACTATATGCTTATGTATTGATTTTATCAATCAAAGCCTGCTTCATCAAGAAAACATCTTTTCATTAATTTAGAAATGGTCTTCATCAAATGATGCTCCAGCAAAGGGTCTTTGGAATAAGAATTTGCCCTTTTTAAAAAAAGCTGTCAAGCACTTGCTGTTTTTCCTTTATCTAGTGGTCAGATTCCATTCCACACTCACCCTGTTGTGAAAATACCCAAATGACAGACAACCATGCTTTCAAGAAGAAAGTTGAGTTGCACGGTCAAAATGCACTACCCTCAATGCTGATGTTATCTTTTCCTTCCCTTAGGGAACCACAGTCAGATATCTCGAGTACCTGTTGCTATTAAAGTGCTGGATGTCAATGACAACGCCCCTGAATTCGCATCCGAATATGAGGCATTTTTATGTGAAAATGGAAAGCCCGGCCAAGTAAATATCTCCATGTTGTTAATGCTGAATATGTTTGTATACAACTGTCTCATAGTTGACTAACCTGCATTAATGTGCATTTGCATCATTTACAATGTGCAAAGTCTTAGGCAAGGAACACATCCAAATGGGAACAGAGAAGGAATGCTTTCCTTCCTTACATGCTGCTGCTTTTCCTACTTATGACCAAATTGGCTCCTGAATTGGAATAACCCTGAACCAAGAGCAAAACACTATCTTAAAACATCTGAGAATGTGGATGACAGCAGGGAGGTCTTAGAGGGCTGGGGCCTGACTCATGATTTTCCAATTACAAGCAGCAAGGGAAAAGCTCATGAAATGGGAATATTTGTTTCATATTAAAGTACTTATATGAATTACTCCATAGTAGTAGAATTCAAAAAGGCAAGTGGTATATAGCGAGTTGTAGGAATCGAATATTAAAGTCTGTAATAATATATAGTTACATTTGGATAAACATAAGAGAAACACTTGTTTTTAGGCATGCCAATAGATCACCTCATAATTGCATATTTCTGTGTCGTATTATATTATTCTCTGCCCTCATAGCACAGTTAGGGGCACTATGGAAAACCAGAAGAGAGGAGGAAGGGAGGGCATATGACAGAACGAAGTGGGAAGGACAGGAGGGAGAGAGAAAAAGGAGAGAGGGAAGGTAGAAGAAGCAAGAAGAACAAAATTCAGAAACCTACTATACTCTGGATGTCAGAATGGAACTAGCCTCTGTGAAGTTCTACAAAAACACAAATGTAATAGACTTATTTTAACAAGGTGCCAAAGTACTGTATGTTTAAGAAATTTACCGTTTTTCAACTTCCTAATTTATTTCTGGATGGTGACATTTTAATTTAAATAAACAGCAGCTGACAGAATGACACTGGAGTTGTTGATCCAACTATTCTTGTGCCTCATGTGGGTGTTAGGAATTAAACTTACTATTTGCCAAGGAGCTTACCTGACAAGAGTCAGCTTTTCTTTTTTTCCCCCTTAAAGTAAGGAATAACACTGTAGCTCTCCACTTTTATTTAATCATTACAAAAGATCAATGTGTTACCTCCCAGAAAGCAGTGGGTATTTTCCCCTAGACTGCTCTCACCTGTCTGCAGGATCAACGTCGTCTCCACCTACCAAAATAAGACACACACACAAACCCAAACACTAAATCTACTGCTGTCAATTCTGACTCACAGTGACCCTGTGGGATAGAGTAGAGCTACCCCCAGAAGGTTTCCAAGATGGTAAATTCTTATGGAAGCAGACTGTCACATCTTTCGCCCACAGAGTGGCTGGTGGGTTAGAACCACTTCTGTGCAACCAGAGCTCCTTCACACACACGTAATCAAGTTAAAATTATAATAAAAATTAACTTTGAACAGGCACCCTGGTGGTCAGTCAGCAATGTGAACCCACCAAGTATTGTTGGCTTCAGAATATTCATTGTTTATTAGGGATACACTTTTTCCAGCATTACAACATTACTTAAAATACTTCTCCTCACGTGTAATTGCCCTCTGTTAGATTTATTTTTTTCTTCATTTGTGATCCTTTTGGTATGAACTAGATTGAAATTTACATGTTCAACATATATTGCCATTTGGCTTTATAGGTAGATCGAGAGGGCAGACAGTTGGATGGATGGATATGTGCATGACCAGTGTCAAGGATACAGGCCTGTGGGCAAGATCATTGCAGGGATAATGTAACCAATCACTGACCTATCAGTCAGACTTCTTAGATCACATAGAAATTTGCAAATGCTCTAGAATTTAAACAAAGCTTCACTGTTCATGCCAAATTCATCGCATAAGGTTAGAGAGTCAATGATACTGGTATTTTAAAACTTCAACATTAGCTTCATCTTTTTGATATTGATAGGCATGCACATGGGACCTCCAGGAATTTGGAGGTTTGCCCTGTGGATTTTGACTGCTCTTCAAGGTTTTAATTATTTCCCAGTAGGTCTTACCTTTAAAAGTAAATGCATTGTTTCATCAGTTTTTCTATGCAAGATCAAAATTTAAAAAACAAAAAAAAAAAACAAACTCACTGCCATCGAGTTGGACTCAACTCCTAACGACCCTCCTTGGGTTTCCAAGGCCATATCACTGCCCACCTTCCTTCCAAGGAGTGGCTGGTGGGTTTGAACCGCCAGCCTTCTGGTTAGAAGTCAAATGTCTTAGGCACTACACCACCAGAGCTCCCTGAATCTGCTTAGGCATGTTATTAAGAGTTCATCATTTACATGAAGGGAGCGGATCTTTGACTTCTGGCATCATTTTTGACATGGAGCTGACTGGCTTATGTACCTACAGTGGTTCAGATAATTTTATTTTCTTCAACTCCTTGGATAGTTTGTGGCAGTTAGGACTCTTGCTTCATTCAATGCATCATTCCTAAGTCATTTTTTATAGCTAAACTATCACGTTTTGATTTGTTTTTCAAAATTCCTATTTGTTACCTGCTCTCATTAGTGATCACTTATATCAGTTCAACACAGATATACTTTCCATCATCTCTAGTATGGGTTGCCACACAAATGGCTGGCTCCGTTTGGAACTAGAGTATTCATTATCAGGTGATTACATGCTCATGAAAAATAAATGTCAAAAACTGAATTATCAGTAAAGTCATCATTACGTGAATATTTTTCACCAACCGCTGTCTGCTTTACAACATCCTCAGAGAAAGAAAAGCATGAGACGTTACAATTTCAAGTTTGCCTGGAAGGTAGGAATTGGAGGTTAAACTCAAGGGGATCAGCTTGCTGGGAGATGGTGTTCCTGGATATCATTAGTGATAATCAAGGGCAAGCCATTAAAAAGCCCAGTTTGAATAAAGTGGACAGAGACAGCTTCTGCAAAGATATTTTTACAACATCTCACAAAATAAAAACTCCTATCAACATGAACACAGAGAATTCTATTGTGCTCTATTTGATTTCACTAAAAAGACTTTATGCACAGTCAGAATCAAAGGAAAGGAAGGGAAGGAGTCTGCTTGCCCCTTTTCCAGGCATTTATCTCCAATTCATGGCACAGCTGTGCTAATCTAGGCACAGGTTCACTTTGAAAGTGGAATCAGACATCATACCTGCTCCTACCACCTTCTTACGATTCTTCAGTTGAAAAGATGATCATTACCTTGGATCTGTTCCCTCAAGACACTAACGGATCTGCATCACAGAAATAGCTCCCAGTTCCTATTATCTGAAAATCAACATGACTCTTCTTTGTCCTCCCTAAAATTTTTAACATCCTCTCTTTTGAATAATTGAATTTTAATATGGTATTTTCTGATAGGTGGATACTTTTTTTTTCGTTTTCTAAATGGTAATATACTTTAGGTTAAAAGATAAAAGAAGTTGATGTGTATTTTTTAGACAAATTCAATGATGGCAGGACATAGCCATTTAAAGAGTACTTAGCCCTCAATTTAACAGGACGTATAAAGAAGAAAGTCTTTATTGTACTAAGAAGCTCTGGTGGCATAGTAGATAAGGCATTTGGCTGCTACCCAGAAGGTCAGTGGTTCAAACTCACTAGCTGCTCCATGGAAGGAAGGTAAGGCAATCTACTTCCGTGAAGATTTACAGCCTCGGAATCCCAGTGGGGGTTGCTGTGAGTCTGAATAGACTGGATGACAGTGAGTTATTTTGTCTTTTTGGTTTATAAGAGAGGAAATCCTCCACTCATTCTTCTCTAATGATCAAGGTTGAAATGGGAGTGTATGCTGAGGATTCCAAAATTAGAAGGCAGGTATATTTCTGCACCTCATTGTCCAGTATGGTGGTATGGGTTGGTCAAGAAACAAACTCACTGCCATCAAAAGTCAATTCCAAATCATGGGACAGAGTAGAACTGCTCCGTAGTGTTTCCAAGGCTATAAATCTTTCCAGAAGCAGAATGCTTTATCGTTCTCCCATGGAGAGGGCGGTGGGTTCAAACCATCAACGTTTTCACTAAGAGCCGAATACCTTAACCACTGTGCCACCAGAGCTCCTGGTGGTGGTCAATGACTATTAATGGAACACCAACTATATGCCAACACTGGAGTAGACAGTGGGCATCTACAGACAACCAGTCTCCTAAATATAGAGCTTACTCCCTGGAAAACATATCTTTGGAGAATTAGAAATGACAGCATTATAAGAAAATGCCTCAAATTTTCCAGAAGAAGAATGTGAGACTGAAGGAGACTAAGCAGTGGAGAAAATGAGAGATTCACAATGAAAATGACTTTTAATGTAGGGTACAGTGCACCAGACACAGGGAGCATCTATTAAGTACTGAAAGGGAGTGAGCTGGAGATGAAGTTCTGTCTGAAGAGAATGATGGTCTAGCTGGATGACTGAAGAAACAGGGAACAGAGCAGAGAAGCCAGTATGTTCCTTCAGTATCCTTGAAACCACCATACTCAGAACTAACCCTGAAAGAAAAACACAGAGGTTTAGTGACCAGTGTTGGCCCCAAGGTCTTCAATATCTGTGTCCTACATGTTCTCTTCTTATGAGGGCCTTCTTTGGATTTTATTTCAGATGCTAACTTCTCTGCCTACAATACATAAGAATTAGGGTCATTTTCTTCCGTTAGTGCATCGATTCAAAGAATGAACAGAAAAGTTGTCTTCCTAAGTGTGAGTCAAAGCCCCATGTTTTATCTCAGAGATTATTTATTGTTTGAGGTAGCTAGGGGAAAGATTATTTCAGCTTTTTTTCCTTCATGAAAGAGTCACCAATGTTACTAAAAGCTAATGGAGTATAATTTAAGCCTCATCACCATCTATACAAGTTGGAGCCAAGTTAAGTATATCTGGGTTAAAAAAAAAAAAACATGGTTTACCTGTTTCAATCTCTTATTTTTATCTTTGACCAATATTGCAGCAAATAGAAATTTGCTTATCATGGGAATATCACAGTTAGGGGGAAAAAAAAAAAAAAAAAAACTAAAAAGATGATCACCAGTACATATGGATGATACATATTAAGTTAATGCTTGCCATGCAATGGACAGTCACAAATTTTAGAAGTTGGTTTCAATTCACCCCATTTAGCTTGTTGTTTTTGTTCTGTGCCATCGAGTCAGACCCGACTCACAGGAACCCCTCCTTGGGTTTCCGAGGCGATATCACTACAGAAGTAGATTGCCTCATCCTCCTTCCAAGGAGTGGCTGGGGACTGAGCTGCTAGCCTTCTGGTTAGCAGTCAAGTGCCTTAGGCAGTAACTAGTATTTCAAAACTTACGTTTTGAAATATTCACAGGCAAACACACAGTGCACAATCAAGCCTCTTCATGTGAAAAATCTTTGTTCCTATATTGAGCTATGTATATTCATCTACCAAGTGCTAGAGGTTGTAATATAATCTGGGTAAACAACGTTAAAAAAAACAAACCAAAAAAACCTTACTGCCATTGATTCCGACTCATAGCGACCCTTCCTTGGGTTTCCGAGGTGGTATCTCTACAGAAGTAGATTACCCCTTCTGAGGAGTAGCTGGTGGGTTGGAACTGCCAGCCTTCTGGTTAGCAGTCAAATGCCTTAGGCCCTACAAAATGTGCCCCCCCCCCCGTTTTTTAATCTTAATGAGGAAGAGGAATTGTTTAAAAAAAGAAAGAAAAAGAAAGGTAGGGAGAAGAAAATGAATAAATAGTATAATTTAAAATTTTGAAAACAGGACTGAGCAAAATATTGAAGCAAATAGGTAGACAGAGAAACAAAGAACAAAGAAAGAATGGGATCCAATTTATACAGTTTGTCAGGGAAAAATATTCTTTAAAAAAACACTGTCAATGGGTCAATTCTGAAAACAAAGGAACAAAGAAAGAATGGGGATACAATTTACATAGTTTGTCAGGGAAAAGTATTTAAAAAAAAAAAACACTGTCACTGAGTCAATTCTGACTCATGGGGACCCTGTAAGACAGAGCAGAACTGCCCCATGTGGTTTCAAAGACTGGGAAACTTTGTAGAAGCAGACTGCCTCATCTTTGTCCCACAGAGCACCTGGTGGGTTTGAACCACCAACCTTTTGATTAGCAGCCAAATGCCTCAACTACTGAGGCACCAGCGCTCCTGTTAGTTTTTAAGCAGGTGGTATTTAGGCTGAATCTATAAAAATAAGAGACTTGGTATGTAAGGAATAGAAGCAAGAGCCTTTAACCAACAGAATGAGTTTGTACAAAGATCTCTGAAGGCCGAAGACCTTGGTTGGCTGGAAATATTGAAGACATCTGTGGATACAGGCTCATGAGCTAGAATGATAGTAAAACAAAGCAAGGTTTACATTTGAATAAAATCTACACACACATACACACATTTGCTCGTGTGCATGCATATTTTAGCAGGAAGTGCATTTAGGAGTCTAACTGCAAAAGACTACGATTCTTGGTCTAAGGCAGGAACAGTAGAGGTGGAAAGAAGGGATTGATAAATCTTCATGCAGAGATAAATATGATAATACATATAAGCATCTACCATACACTCAACACCTCTGCTCTGAGGGCCTGGGGTTGTTGTTGTTGTTATGTGCCATCGAGTCGGCCCCGACTCATAGCGACCCCTCCTTGGGTTTCTGAGGCAGTATCACTATGGAAGTACGATTGCCCAATCTTCTTTCCGAGGAGTGGCTGGTGGGTTTGAACCACCAGCCTTCTGGTTAGCAATCAAGTGCTTTAGCCACTATGCTACCAGAGGGCCTGGGGTTAGCAACCACAACTTACAGATACAGAAGCTGAGCCTGAAAAAGAATAACACTCTAACCAAGGAGATGATAAGGGGTAAAGATGGGTTTCAAAGCTTGTTCTCAAAAGGTCTAAAGCCTCTGCACTTTCTAGGAGCTCACAATGCACCTTATATCAGCAGAACTTTGAAAATCCTTTGCCTGTGCAACACAGCTCTTTGAAAAACAGTCTTGAGAATAAGATTCTGATGAAGAATGAGCATTGGGGGGGGGAAAAAAAGTCAACTCCTGTGATCAATAAGGCATAATTTACTCAAAAGCATTCCATGAGACTTCAAATGAAAAGCAGCAACGCTTAATGATACAAGTGAAAATAATTATCCTTTGATGCACACCAGCAATTAATGGGTTTGCCACTTTGTTTATTTATGTGTGTACTTTTTAGGTTCTGTTGGTCTTTTTCAAATAAATGTGAAACAATAAAATGAAATTAGGACGTTTTATAACACTCATGAAAACAATAAATATGAGAGATTTAATTTTAACTTTTCTGCCAGCAGGCATCTTTCAGGATCTATCTGCATACACGAGAGAGACAGGATTGATTTTAAAACTGAGATGAAATTGATGGCCTCAACAAAAATGCATAAAATGTTATTTTCATTCCATTCTGGGTGGAGTAAAGAGGTGGTAAATTAGTACGATGCATAAAACAATATTTGAGGAAACCATATATTTTGAAAAAAAAAATACATTTCCAGAGTGCCTTGAACTTTTATGACTTTTTTTTTTTTTTAATGACTTTTAGAGCACAACTTCAGAGGGGAAGAAGCCTAAGTGAAAAAATATATTTGAAGGATTTGAAGCTTGAACAATCTGAGTGCCAGCTCTACCAGTACTAATTTTGTAGCTTTGGACCTTAAACTTTCTTAGTCTAATCTTTCATATCTTAGAGAGAGAGAGAGAGAGAGAGAGAAAGAGAGAGAGATTTAACTACTCAATAAGTGTAATTCCTAGTAGCTTACATTTTAGTCAGTCTCATAGTCTCAAAGTAAAAGGTTCTTTCCTAACATATTTGTTGGTTTTACTGTTGCTGTTAGTGTTGTATCTTTATGAGCTTTATGGCTAAAAGCAACACTATCAATAATTTCTGCATGGATCAACATGACAGAGGACTACTGTCCATTTTGAAATAACTCTCCCTGATACTTTTTAAGGGTTTTATTTATTAGGGTAAAGGAAGGGGCTCATACTTCATTCCTCTCTATGTGAATTTGTGAGTAAATGTAAGTTTTTGTTTTTCCCCAAATCCACTGGAGTCAATTTCTAGGAAACTATCTTATCTAAACCTTTTCCCAACCATGCTTCAGCATTAATATGCATTGGCTGAACTTCTGATGTGATTCCAAATTCTCTATGTTCTATTCTGGTCCCCAATCTCACCTAGATTGATGATCCATGAAGAAAATAGTGTGAAAGGTTATATAACAACCAGGCTATCACACAGGCTGATGGAGTTTCTGTTTAATTTTCATCCTACAAGTTACTGAATTAGAAGTTAAGATGGAAGCAAATGAGACACATGTGTATACTGGTTTCTATGTGTTTGTTGAAGCCATGTTGATGAACATGGCTTTGGAAAAAGTACAATTGATTGTAGACAGGAGGAGGTTTCAAATAAGACCTGGTAAGAAGGACAGCTGACATGTAATTGGTAGGACAGAGAAGAAAACGGTAACGGAGCTCTAACTGCCAAGCTGTGTGGGCACGGCACCTTCACACTCTAAGACTCAGGTGGAGTTTTTGATGGTAGTGTTTGCAAAGCAAGTATCTGAGGAAACCTTATGTTGTAACATGTCAATATGTTGTGTGTATTTAATAATGTTGGGAAGCGCTGAGTGAAACAAAATTAAACAATATTGTCCTCTGTTGGTTTTATTCAACTGTTTGATTCTTATCATTCATGACTGCATATGAATCTTCAACAGGGTTATAGGGGTCTTGACATTTACCAAACATAATTGATTATAAAATATTTAAAATTTCCCTCAGAAAAAAACTATGAACTAGTGGAAAGGGGAACAGTTGGTGAAATCTTACTCCAGGAATGAAGCAACAGAGATTTTCTCAGCCTATGAAGTAATGTTTACAATATTAGGGGGCATTAGGAAATACTCCTATGAAGTAATAAAGTGGAAGATGAACATAGGAGAGGGGAGGAATGTCATGTGAAAAGGAGTTGAGACTTCCTAGCAATACTGAGAAATGCAGATTTTACTGTACTAATTACCCATCTTGAGTCAGTTCCAACTCACAATGACCCCCGGGTTCCAGAGCAGAAGTGAGCTGCACAGGCTTCTCTTGGCCACAGTCTTTAAGGAAGCAGCTTGTTAGGCCTTTCTCTTGTGGTGCTACCATGTGGGTCCAAACCACAGACTTTTCTGCTAGCAGCTAAGAGCAAACCATCTGCACCACTCAGGCTCCCTGGGTGGTGCAGACACTTAAGCACTTAACTACTACCTGAGAGGATGGTAGGTAGGTTGAACCCACCCAGAAGCACCTTGAAAGACAGGCCAGGCTTGAAAACCCTACAGAGCTCAGGTCTAGTCTGATACACCTAGGGTCGCGACAAGTCAGGATCTACTCCATGGCAACTAACAACAATGAGAGAGAAGTAACTATTAAATAATATTTAAAGCAGGGCAAGGTATGGGGTAGTTTTATGTCGATTATTTGAGTTTGCTTGAGACATGCAAGATCCAGCATAAGAAATTAAGAGGCAGGAGGATTTGGAAAATCTAAACATTAGACAAACATAAAGCCCTCGCTTGGTATCATTTTACTTCATGTTAGGCTCAACAAAGGTAAGAAGAGTAAAAAGGAGTGACATCAAGGAAGATACCAAAAGGTATAGAGTGAGTTATAAATGTGCAAGCCCCAAATACCTGCCCACAGGACTGAGGACTTCACTTAGGTGTTTGGATTTTTTTTTTTTTTTTTAATATCCATAGAATCTTACCTATAACCTCTTGTTAGGTATTCTGTAGTTCTCTGTTCTTTGCTCTAAATAGCCACCTAATATGTTTTTCAAGGCAAGAATGTATTCATGCAAAAAAAAAAAAAAAAAAAAGTAACATAGCAAAATGGTTTAAATAGAAAAATCTCAGTGGAGATGTATCAGAGTGTCCAAAATATCAAAGTGCCCAAAAATGTATACAAGCATGCTATCATTTGAACTATATTATGCAGCCTTTGAAGTAATTGAGGATAATGGGGTAATTGTGTGGATTTGGATATAATTTCATGATTATCTGTATTTTCCCATTTCACAGTTAATGATCAGTGTTATAATTTGATTTGTCTTGTAGGCACAATTCTTATTTTAAGGACCCCACTTTTATGAAAAGGTCTTAACCACCTTTGTTTTATTTCATTTGGTTATGGATATCATTGATCATCTAATAAAGTTTGTAGATGGTTTGTTTATGAACAATTGTTTATGAACAATTCCAAACTACTTTAAATACAAGTTGGGGCAGTTTGGGCCAGTGGATCTGCAATAATGGATTGTTCTTTGCTCCCTAAATTGAGAAGTCCTGCTCTAAGATACAGAAGTTAGTATTTCAGGAAAGTTAATACTGATCATTAGGAAAAAGCTGGCAATAACAGGCAGAGGAGTGAATAGAAAACCACACATTATGTCATTTATTCTGCACTTCCTTTGACTTATCCCTCCTTCTCATCAATCCCCTTTTCCATTACATTGCAATACATATGCATCACTACAGTGGGATTTCCCCAAAAAAGGAAAATTAAGTTGTACCTGAGAAAGTGACTGTGCTTTGATTGCAGGTACCATCTTGGCTCTCTTTGCTGAGTCTTTCTAGAGAAGAGAGGTATCTTCCAAAAGCCTCAGGAAATATTCCGAGTTGTAATGGAATACTCCACTTTCACCTTGTCCATGCTGAGACAAAACTATGGTGCCCAAATGTTCATTCTGTTGTTCCTGTGAGTCAGAATCAAAAGGGAAATATTGTAATCATAAAGAAAGCACATGGGCACTGAGGATGAACTCATCCTTAGTCACTCTGGAAAATACTGAAGTTCTCAGTCCCAGTCAAGAAGCCCTAGCAATGCAGTGGTTAAGGCACTGGGCTGCTAATCAAAAGGTCGGTGGTTGAAACCCAACAACCGCTCTGCGGGACAAAGATGTGTCAGTCTGCTCTGTAAAGATTTACAGCCATGGAAACTCTATGCGGCAGTTCTATGGTGTTCTATAGGGTCGCTATGAGTTGCATTAGACTCTAGGGCAGTGTGGTCAGTTTGGGTTTGGTAAGCCAAATATAACTGAATATATACATGAACATATATATGCCAAGAAGGTTTTGAGGTAGAGTGATACATGTGGGATGAGGAGAGAAGGCAGCGAATTTGGTAACAGTTACATCTGATACATAATGTCTTTGACACACTACAGTGCTATAAGTTTCTTATACTAACCTCTCAAAGTTATGTGAGGATTAGTGACAATGCACAAAAAAAGTATCTATTTTTTTAATTCATGTACTCATTTATAGCTACCATGTGAGAGACACTGTTCTGGTAATAGTGGTGGTGGGGGGACCTCATCATATATTGCCATGTCTGGCTCTTAAGCACTAATCAATGAATAATATCTATAGGAACTCATAGGATTTTCTAATAGATCCCATAATATTCCAAATGTCTTTTAACAATCTATATAATCAGAATTGTATTTTTTGTTGGGTGCTTGCATTTCCAAAAGTTTGTATTAGCAATGATAACTTACTGTTATTTTCTTTTCAGTTAATGGTAAGTAGTCCAAAATTGAGTTTAATAAGCTCTATTAACAAAAGCAGGAGCTCTGGTGGCGTAGTGCCTAAGGCATATGACTGCTAACCAGAAAGCTGGCTGTTCAAACCCACCAGCCCCTCCTCAGAAGGAAGGTTGGGCAATCTACTTCCATAGTGATACCGCCTTGGAAACCCAAGCACTGGTCACTATGAGTTGGGTCTGACTCAACAGCACTTAACAATGACAACAACATGAACAAAAACAATCTAATTCTAGGTTTAATATTATTTATCAGTGATAGACAGGTTTGAAAAAAAAATTAGAATTATGATGTTCCTGAGTACCAGTAAGTTAATTCTAATATTGACTCTATGTGATGAGGTAGAAGTGCCCTATAGGGTTTCCTAGGCTGTAATCTTTACAGGATGGCTGCCAGATCTTTTTTCCCTGCAGAGCCGCTCGTGGGTTTGAATTGCCAACCATTAGGTAAGCAACTGATCGCTTTAACCTTTATGCTCCTAGAATTATGACAAACCAAAACACCAAACCCATCTCCATTTGATTTTATTCCAATCCATAGTGACCCTGTAAGGACAAAGTACAACTGTCTCATAGGTTTTCCAAGATTATAACTCAATATGGAAGCAGACTGCTGTATCTTTCTCCTGTGTAGGGACTAGTGGGTTCGAACTGTTGACCATTTGGTTGACAGCTGATCACTTTAACCACTGAACCACCAGGGCTCCAAGAATTATGATAAGGCCCCACAATTATTATTATTTTAAAATTCAGTTTCATGCATTGGGAGGGTTGTTGCAATTCAACTTAGTAGTCTCATGGAATAGAGCAGTCTGCTTACATACAAATCCAAGCATGGCCCTGCAATTCATTCCTTCATCCCAACATCCTAAATATGCTTTGTTAGTCTGATAGGGATATATATTTTACTTTCAGCTTTGAAAGTGATCCAGAGTGAATCATCAAACATTGGATTTTTCAATTGCATCCCAATTTTACCCATAGAAATGAAAATATATAAACAGCACATACTCCTAAATGTGTGTGACCTCTCCAGAAACTTTCATATCATATCCAAAAAACTACTGTCCAATTATTATTCGACTGGATGGCACATAACAACAACAACAATTATTATTATCTTTTAAATAAACTGAAGTCATAGTAGCTCACTGTGGAAAATGTGTCTGCCTTCCATTTGCCATGTACTCAGTATGCCTATACAATCAACTCTGTGGAGATGTACTTCCTTGAAAATCTGTTATTCTTTTTCTTCTCCTGTTCTAATTGAAGTATACTCAGATATCATTACATCAATGAAAATTTCAGCCTGTTTAATATGGGAATCTTCATGCATTTTAATGCTGTCAAGTCCTTCAAGTGACCTACTTGGGCATTTTCTCTTACACACAAAGTCCAAGTAGTAGCCATCTTCATTAAAGTAAAATGAAGTGTCAAGCATGGATGAAACCAAAATCTTAACCATGGGCAGTTTATGGATTATTTGGAAGGCGATTTAGAGATTCACGCTTTTAGTCACTTTTTCCCCAACACAGCATGCACTGAGCTTGCCTTGAACTTGACAGTACAAATTCTGTTAATGAATAATAAGCAGGCTGTGAACACCACTATTTTCCCTTGGCTCAAAATGATGGTTCTCAGATTTGCGTGTGCATTGGAATACCCGAGAGGGCCGTTTAAAATGTAAATGACTAGGCCCCCACCCCTGGACATTCTGAGTCAATAGTTTTTGGGTAGGTGTGATCATTTTCATGTCTAAGGAGTTACTGGCCTAAACGTTGTTGCTGTTAGGTGCCGTGGAGTCGTTTCCGACTCATAACGACCCCATGCACAGCAGAATGAAACTGCCCGATCCCACGCCAGCTCCACGATCCCTGCTATACTTGAGCCCATCATCACAGCCACTGTGTCAATCCATCTCTTTGAAGGCCTCCTCCTCTTTCGTCAACCCTCCACCCTACCAAGCATGACATCCTTCTGCAAGGAATGCTCCTAAATAGTGTGTGTGGGGGGGGAAAGCATGTCTTGGCAGGTGTGATGTCTAAACTAGATTTCTCAGATGTGGTATGACAGGTAGTTATGCTCCATTATTTCATGTGAACTAAATGACTGCATCTTTGTCTTGGTGTTGGTTACTTAGCTAATCAAGTAACACTCATGAGCAGCATCCCCACCAAATGTGGGCTCCCTAGGGCAGCCAGCACAGAGCTCAGAAAGGATACCAGATGGACATTGTTGTTGTTGTTATTATGTGCCATCGAGTCAGACCCAACTAATAGCAACCCCTCCCCTTGGGTTTGCGAGGCAGTATCATTACGGAAGTAGATTGCCCAACCTTCTTTCCAAGGGGTGGCTGGTGGGTTTGAACCACCAGCCTTCTGGTTAGCAGTCAAGTGCCTTAGGCACTATGCTACCAGAGTTCCCTCCCCGTAGGCTGTTCACAAAACAATCATCTGTGTTTCAAGTTTTTCCCTTTGCACATTCACTCATACGTATTTCTGCCAAACGAAACCACGGGACCTCTTCTGTGCTTAAATGTTAAAGCAGATATGCTAGGTATCTAGATAAACTAACTATAAATACATTCCTCTCTAACCTGAAAAGGCTACTACCCTGTGACTAAAATCAGTTATCAAAGTACTATGTCATGAAGAGATGACCGAGCTCACAGCTATCGGGTCAATTCCAATGCATAGTGACCCTATATATAGGACAGGGTAGAACTGCCCATAATATTGCCAAGGCTGTAAATCTTTCCAGAAGCCCAGTGCCTCATCCTTCTCCCTCATCATGGCTGGTGAATTCAAACTACTGACCTTTTGGTCTGCATTCAGATGCTTTAATCACTGTGCCACCAGGGCTTCTCTTATTAAAAACAACAACAGTAATAATAATTACAATGACATTTATCGGAGGAACCCTAGTGGCACAGTTGTTAAGCCTTGAGCTGCTAAACTTAAGTTCGGCTGTTTGAAACCACCAGCTGCTCCGCCAGCTGCTCCGCCAGCTGCTCTGCCAGCCACTCCTTGGGAGAAGGATGTAGCAGTCTGCTTCAGTAAAGATTTACAGCCTTGGAAACCATATGGGCCAGTTCTACTCTGTCCTACAGGGTCACTATGAGTCAGAATCCACTGGATGGCAATGATTTTTTAATGGAAACACTCGTTAACTATTAACTACGAACCCGAACTGTGTTAAGAGATTTACATGAATTACCTCGTTGATAACCAAAACAACCTCATGAGAAAAGGTACTCTTTTCATTTGTTATTTTTGGTACACATAGAAAACTACAATTCAGAAATAATTAACTCCCTCAAAGTCACAGAATAAATAAAGAGTAAACCTGTCTCTTCTGTTTAGGTAGCTGGATTCCAGAATCCAATCTTTTAAAAACTACTACTCATGAGATGTATTTTGTACTACTGTATGTAATATTGGCCCTCCGACTATGTACAGTTATAACTAGTTACAACTAGTTATAACTAGTTACAAGACACTGAACAAGGTCCTTAACAAATGTAAAAGATCTATATGGTAGGAATGCATTCCACTGGAAAGAGAAAAAAAGAAACGGAATTTGAGACAAGTTATTTCATTTCAGTCTCAGGATAACCTTAATGCATTGCCTGTCACACAGCATGTGCCTGACACTTTGCAAAGCCCCATAACTGCTAAACGTTTTCTGAAATTGTGATTCTCCCACTTGTTGAGGTGAGAAGATACAAATTAGTGATTTCCTTTCTCAAGAAGAAGTGATCCATTTTTTTTCTCTTTGATGAAACTGGCAAAGTTGAATGAGACCTAATAGATTAGGTATCAGTTGACACCATGTACATTTCATAAACCTGAGAGAATTTCCCTGTTAGAATTTTTTAAAGGAAAATTTACTGCTTTGAATGCCATGCCTCATAGACTCTTTTTTTTGGTAGAAGTTATGCTATAGTTACTTACAGTGGAAATATAAGTATAATTGGTGACATTAGATGTCCAGTGTTTCATAGTGAAGCAACTGATATCATAGAATCTTAAGTATGAATTATTAAGATAATATTCTGACATCCCAAGAAGAAATTTAGCACTAAGTTAACGCAGCTTTGCAAATGCAACAAGCACATTCAACCGGCACCAATTCCAAGTATCTGTATGTATCCAAACAGCTCTCTGCACAGTGGTAATTCTTCTAATCCCTATAATTTATTCATCTCAGGATACACTCCAAAGCATTGTTTGCATGTGTTATCCACTAGCTTTAAAAACAGTATTCATTACGGGGAGGAAAACAGATGCAACTCATCAGAGAGGTTTGTTACAGTGCCGTTTGTGCCCAAGAACACTCTATTTGGCAAACACGTGTAACCTGATGAGTAAAGTGAAAGAAGTGCTATAAGGATCCAAGATTTAAGTCCCTTACCTCCAACATTCTCCCAGGAGCCCCACTGTAATCACTGTAACTGTTCCAAATCTTACTCTAAATGCTGCTATATACTCAACTTGGAAAGAAACCTGTAATTTCTCAGTGGAATTTTCAAATACACTTCACTTCACTTTGCTATTTCAAGTTGCAGAAAGGGAATGATCTTAATTTCCATCAATTGATCACAGCTGAGGTTTTAAAATGACAAATGTCTTTCCTTGTCCTTGGCACAAACCATCCAGGATAATTTAGAAAGCTGAAAAGGTGTCCTTAGGCCAAAATATCAGACCACAAAAGGAACATCACTCAGCTTTTAAAGACAGCATAAGCTCTTTGATGTCATCCAAAATGCTAACGTCAAGTTTTATGTTCCAGGTCATCCAAACAGTGAGTGCCATGGATAAAGATGATCCTAAAAACGGACATTATTTCTTATACAGTCTTCTTCCAGAAATGGTCAACAATCCGAATTTCACCATCAAGAAAAATGAAGGTAAATACATTAGCTTTGTGAGACAGAGTTAGGCATCAATTGGAAAATACAATGTGAATTCATAATATGACTGAAAATAGCATTAGAATAATTTATCTTCACCCATGAGCAGTTGAAATCCAGCTTATCAGCCTAATGGCATGGTAATTACATCACTTCCACCTTTCTAATACTGAAACAATAGATAAGACAATTATTAATGTGAAAATTAATTTTATCCTAGCAAGTACTTCCCTCATCTTACTTTCACGAGATGAGGAGTAGACTTTAACCCCTGTGAAAGCTCTAGGAACTCTGAGATATCTGATAGAGGAAGAGCTGCCTTGCACTTCACAGTTGTGAAGTTTTAATTGAATGTTTACCAAGTCTTTAGGGAAGGCTATTCTAATTTTGCCTGGTTTGTGGATACACATTAGAGTTATTTGTTTTAAGCTTGTACCAACTTTGACAATAGCAGTCAGGTCAGAAAATCCTTCTTGAAGGACACTCCTTATCAGTATTATCTTGGCACCGATATGAACTGATTTTATTGTCAGTCTTGCACTCACAAAGTACATTCAATACATTTTATTATTTCTCAAGGACCAAGCTTGGATTAACCGTTTCCCTTAACTATTGCCTATTACATGTGAAAGTCATAGATCATTTTTTAAAAAATCTATTTTCTGTTCATTTTTGTTTCCTCAGCTGCTGTATAGTTAGCAAAGATTTTAAGTATTTATTTAGTCTCAGCTGTATTTAAGTCTTACCTTTAGCTGATTTTAAATAATTAGCAAAATGCATGTATTGTCTGAGCCAGGCTACTGGCATTACTATAGGCATGTGTTTAGATTTCTGAATGTCTCCATAAAAGCAATACTCCATTGTTCTTAAGTGCCGTCGAATCGTTTCCGACTCATAGCGACCCCATGCACAGCAGAACGAAACACTGCCCGATCCCGCGCCAGCCCCACAATCCCTGCTATACTT
>NW_006921596.1:23577747-23608558 GCF_000298275.1 Orycteropus afer afer | reverse complement strand
CTCCTCAGAAGGAAGGTTGGGCAATCTACTTCCGTAGTGATACTGCCTCGGAAACCCAAGGAAGGGTCTGTATGAGTTGGGTCCGACTCGACAGCACATAACAACAAACAACAAGATGAAAGCACTCTCAAAACAGCTGAGAGTCTGTGCATAAGTAATGGTCTAAGCTTTTGATTGTGAGATAATAGATACCAGTCATTATTTTTGCTTATAAAACATCCTGAGTTTTAAAATACCCTGTATACAAGTGTTTTCCCATTCCAAACATTCTGGGCTCCATGACAGTTCCTGTACAGCCTCTAATTTCTAGACATGGCTGTTCTAGGTGTGGCCCATGGAAGGGATACATAAGTGTGTGTTGGATGAATAAAAAGGTGCTACTGAGTGTCAGAGAAGTATGGTTTCATATTATACTTCTAAAGAGGAGACTCCAGGCTTCCAGTGCATTACATTTCATACTAAATTACATACATTTTCTCTGATTTTTTGGAATTAGTAGAATGTTGTACATTGAAGATAACTTCTGTCTCATGAACTCCTCACACATTTTAATAAACTGTGTGGTAGAATATTTATTTTGAAACTAGAAAATGGAAATTTTATTTTGACTTATCTCCCAGGTGTGTGTGTGTGTGTGTGTGTGTGTGTGTAATAACTGAGAAAAAGGAAAAGATGTCAAGGGCTATAAAATGATTTGGGATAGAAAGAACACTCTATGTATCACAATGGTTTATTTTAAATTATGTATTTATCTATTTTGCAAAGAGTGGCCATATAATTTATTGTTCCTACTGGGACGTTTTTAAAAGTGAAAGGTATCGCTATTTATATTTATGCCTGGAATCGGCCATAAACCAAAACTGGGGAAAACTAGGACATACGCTCACTGTGATTTTGAATTTAAGATCCAAATATTCAATATCTCCTCCATAGAATAAATCATGAACCCTTAGGTCTTTGGAAGAGGTATGGAAAGTTTGTACTCCATCTCTTTTCCTAGATGAGATATTTATGAATTTTGCTCCATAGAATACCACTGTTTTGTCATCCTGCTTTTGATAATTACTGTGAAACTAAAAAATTCATTTTGTCCTTTCTTAACATGAAGAAACAAAGCAATGGAAAAAAAATGTTAAATTTAGAATGTGATAGTTTGATTTTTTTTTTTATATCTGTTACCGATTTTTAGTAAATTATGAGAGAACACATAAGCAACCAAAAAGAATCCAAAAACTAGACATTATTTACTTGAAAAACACTGTACATCTTATGTTTGAATCATAGAGTGTCCAATGGTATAATCATATTTAGA
Organism: Orycteropus afer afer; assembly: GCF_000298275.1. Lineage (NCBI taxonomy): Eukaryota > Metazoa > Chordata > Mammalia > Tubulidentata > Orycteropodidae > Orycteropus > Orycteropus afer. Next base: position 23,607,246 of record NW_006921596.1, on the reverse strand, counting down.
ATTGGTTCTTTCTTATTAATACAAGCTTTAAAGAGGTCAATAGCTGATATGGCTCCACTTAGAGTACCATGATTTATAGGTTCCAGCCCACCAGACAAGGTTAAGATTTTGAGATAGTAAATATATTGAGATCTGTAATTGATGGATGGGTGAATCTCTAATTAGATCTTTAAGGGAGGATTGTTTCAGTATTTGGCATTTTCGAAGTAACTTGCAATAGTGTCTTTCAATTTGAGGTTACCAGGATCTTTCTCTTCTGTCATATAGAATAGACCTAATGCAATTTTCAGCTGACTAATTCATAATCAAAGGCAAAATGAGATAGAAATTAGCTGTCTCTTGTCTCCTACACAGTTGAGTGATTTCACAAATAATTCTCTTTCTGAATGTATGAGAATTATCTGTCTGCCAGAATAGGAAAGCCACCTTCAATAATGATAATGGTGGAATCAAAGGTCAAACATATGATGAGTCATTCATATCACACATACATCCCAAACAATCATAGCACCTTGAATTTTCTAAATGATAAGGCTCACACATCAGCTTCTCCATATTCCAGCCGGGTGAGTTTATAGAAAAGGGTGCATTGTCTTCCACTCCAACCATGAAAATGGAAGATACCTGACAATTAAATATAACAAGACAGAAAGATGAAAGGACCTTTTCAAATACTGAAATATCTTGTGTGCACAAAATTTGAGGACTGCAGAAATCTACTTGCTTTTTCCCAGTCTGCACAGTATAGGTAGAAGGTTTGATTATAATTGCCAGAAAGTAGTCCGGTGAAATGAGAGTCTTCATGTTGTATACTGAAATATATGAGGCACGTGCGTAGAAATGTGGCACAAAAAATATTTCCTAGCTCTCTAAAGAAAGCCTGTGGGGAGGGGAGAAGTAGACAGTGAACTTGGCCTTAGTTGCTGAAGAACATCTTGCTACCACTTATAGCTTGGATGTGCTTAAAAATGACCGTGGGGAACCACCTGATGCCACTAAATTATTTTTCCTCTTCTTGGTATCTCTTCTTTGACCAAAATCTTATTAATAAGAACCTTGCTCTCAAGGCATAATTTTGTAATTAATTTGAATAAAGTGGATACTGACTAGAGCTTTGGAATCAACATGTCTTGTGTTATCCCAACAGGTTATCTGTTATTTTGTGCATGTTTACCTTTTTGCTTTGTAATTCACATTTGTCTTAGGAGTTTCCTTTTCGACTGATTTGCCTACCTCGTGGAGTTTATTTTTTTAAACTCTTTATTTTCCTTTAGAAGCAACTCTTCTAAGCACAATCTGACTACAGGCAAGTTATTTTCAGCTTCAGTTTCCTCATCTGTAATACTGAGAGACGATCTGTACCCTAGAGCTTAGGTAGCTATTGGCACAATGTCTGGCACTAGGAAAGACTCATTAGTAAATGAGAAGACAACCCTCTTTATATGAGTCCCTTAGTCTTTAACCTCCCCTGCTATGTTATGTGTCCTCTGGCTTATTCTTAACCAGGTCTCTGTAGCTTTAACTCTGCAGACTTATTTATTAAATATTGTAGAGTAATTCTGAATGTGTTCTCATAAGCAACTGCAAAAAGCCCTTCCATCACCAGAAAGCATTGCATGAAATCTGCTCAGCAATGTATTGCAATCTAAAGGGTACTATAATAGAAAGATAAATTTTTTTAAAAATTAAATATAATAAAAGGAGGAAAAGAAGGGAGAGAATGAAAATATTTACCAGGTACTGAAATAGCTGCAGGATATATGGATCTGCATTTGAATACGAAGACATGTTTTTCTCTCAATTTCTCCTTTGTCAAAATGGAACTCAGCTCTCTTCACAGAACGGCTAGCCCCAGCTTCCAACGTGGAAAGATCAAATTATTTTAAATCACTAGCCAACCTACCAAGCACATACTTTGTGGGAACCACTGTGCCTCGGTTGGAACATTCAATAAAGGACAGACTATCCTCCTTTGCATTTTTCACTACTGTGAGCTTACCTCCGAATCCTTTCAAAACAAAACCCAAACTTGCTGCCTTGGAAGTGGATTGCCCTGGCCCCAAGCTCGCCCGAGCTGACCCTTGTCCTCCCCCTCTTCTCCCCAGCTGAATCCGCATGCACTCCTCTCCTGTACTCAGGATAGAGGCATCAAGGGAGACACAGTCCCTCTCTCCTTCGCCTTACGCCACCCATGACCCTCCAGGCTGAACTGGATTGGGAAGGCCATCCTGATGCTCCACACAGCAGAGGGCCACCTTGGTAAGCTAATGATCCTCTCTCAGGCTTCCCTGGGCCTCCTTAAGTTCTTCCATTACACCAAGCTGCTTGAAGCTGGCAGAGGACTTGCCGAAATAGCATCTCTTTCCTCAAGTGGCCTTTAAAAAAGCCTCTCTGCCTCAGCTTCAGCAGATCCCTTATTACTGGGTTTCCCAGGCAACCACACCTAAACAACAAGTGAAAACTGTGTGCTAATATGAGTGTAATCACATATATATGATGACTATTACTTTGCTCAGCTAGTGGATGTTCCTACAGCACCTCACTCATCGCCGAACATTGACTGAAGGTCTTTTCCATAAAAGTTGTCAGCTCTTACCCATGGAAAGCTCCATACGTTTCCTCAGTGTTGAATCTTAAAAGGTTGTGCTCAATTTGCATGAAACAGGAGGTCCAACTGGGATCCTGAATATGTAGAATAGCAGTATGCATACATTATCCAAAAAGGCTTCTGCCTCAGTAATTCATAATTTATTGTTTATGCTTCTAGCAACGTTCCGTTGATAAAAAGCCATTTATGTTTCATTTTGTCGCCTAAACTGTAATTAAGGACGATGTGCAAGCTTAGAAAAATAGATAACGGATCTGCACTTCCACATTCTGTGTTGCAAATGTCTATATGGTTTGGCTCAGAACACATGGAGATTTTCTTTGCTTGCATAGGTTTCATAAAACTGTTATTGCGTCCAGTCTTCATATCTTCTCTTTCTTTTTTAAATCATAAGACAAAGCTACCTTCAAAATTGAAGAATTTCCTTTGCAAATATTGAAAACCCTAAAATTATTGCTCTGGTCAAATACAGCACTGCCTCTAGTATCTATTTTTCAGTGTTTGCTCTGAGAGGTAATTTAGTCCTGAGATTACTGACTACTAGGGATATAATTTAGATACGTGGCAGAGTGTGCCGTGTGTGGCGGTCCATAAAGCTATTCAAAGTGGTGAATTGCATAGAAGCTTCTTTGTCAACTTGCTAGCAGTCAATTCTGGTCCCTACAAACATTCAAATTGTAAAGATTTTTGGAGGAGAAAAACCAAAAGATAAATGAGTACAGGCTAAGTTATCTTGTTGTTGTTGTGTGTTACTGAGTCGATTGCAACTCATAGCAACCCTCTAGGACAGAGAACAACTGCTGCATAGGGTTTCCTAGGCTGTAATCTTTACGGGGAGGAGATGGTTAGGTCTGTTCTACTAGGAGCCATTGGTTCAAACCACCGACCTTCCAGTTAGCAGCCAAGCATTTAACTATTGCACCACCAGGGCTCCATGTAAGTTCATCTTTGAGATGCTTTAAGACATAGAGACTTTCCTTTGGGAACTTTGCTCTCTGAGACCTTTGCTTCAAATCCTGATTTAGAAAAGTAAATAGATCCCTTGAACATCAGAGGAGTGCATAAAATTACACTGAGAACTGTTTTCCATTTAGCCAGACGTGTTTGGACCACTTTGTTATTGGTGTCATTAAAGAATAATGTTATTTACTGATTTATCATCTATTTACAAGCTTAAAAATAGGCCTTGGGATTTTGTGGGTGTCAAACCGACACGTCTGTCCTTTAGTAAGCATAACCAGATATTAAAATTGAATGTGGAAACAAAATGAGCTGTCAGTCTATGCAAATTCTTTTTTTGAAAAAAAAATAAATAAATAAATGTAGTTGACAATCATTTCATCTCCTTTTAGCACAGAAGTTTGCATTTTGAATTAATGTGAACAGTTTATAGACACAACATTAGGCATACGTGACATTCCGTCTGGGGATGTGACCTGAATAACACAAACCGTGTGCTTCGGATTCCTTAGCTTATTGAAGAAGCCGCTGGAGAAGGCAGAGGAATAATTTGGAAATGCTAAAGGGGCACACCACCTAGCTAAGTCTTAAAAAAAGGTGACGTGGAATGAATTAGAATAAAGGATGAAAGAGAAACCCTGCAGAATGTCGACCAGCACACACTTCATAGTTAAGAATATTTATGTTTGGATCCTAGTTCTTCTGATTAGTATCTCTGAGAGCTTGCAAGAACAACTGAATAATCTTAGCCTTTTCTGTGGAATGGAAAAATTATCACCTCTGTGCTATTTTGAATACTAAAATAGTAATTTAAATAAACATAATAAAAAGATACTGTTCTCAAGGTCTCCGGGTGGCAGAAATAGTTTGTGCTGGACCACTAATCTAAGTGTTGGTGGTTCTAACTCACCCAGCAATGCTGTGGAAAAAAGCCTGGTTATCTGCTTCTATCATGATTATAGCCAAGAAAACTCTGTGGAACAGTACTACTGCATAACACATAGGGTCACCATGAGTCAGAATTAAGGGGACAGCAATGTGTTTTCTTTTTTTCAGTGCTAATTTCAGTGTTTGGCAAATGGAGATATTCCCCTCTTTCACTCCTCCTACAAATTTTTGTGAGTTCATGAATTGTTCCATTCATCCATCCAGTGCTGCAAATCAAAGTGTAATAAGAAAACGGAAATGAGACATTAGGGAGATAACTCATAGTATGCTATTCGGCGAGGAGCCCTGGTAGCACAGTGGTTCAAACCCACCAACTGCACCACGGGAGAAATCTGCTTCTGTAAAAATTTACAGCCTTGGAAACCCTATAAGACAGTTGTACTTCAGTTAGCTTTTAGTCACAATCAGCTCAACAGGTATGAGGTTATTTGTTTTTGTTTGTTTGTTTGTTTGTTTTTGGTTTTGGAATGGTATTCAACTGTCGCTTACCTCAGGGCCAGTGAGGGGACATGTCAGCAAACAATGCCCACTGCAATGAAAGCAGAGGAAAAGGAAATATGGGGAAGAGGAGCATTTGGGTAACTTAAATTCTTGTTTGAGTAGAACTCCTATGTCAATGACACATACAAAGAATAAAAGTGGAGAGTACCTAAAATTTTTAAGCTTCCATATTGGTGGCATAGTGCCTAAGCGATTTGACTGCTAACAAGAAGGCTAGCAGTTCAAATCCACCAGCTACTCCTCACAAGGAAGACTAGGCAATCTACTTCCATAGAGATACCACCTTGGAAACCCAAGGAGAAGTTGCTAAGGGTTAGAAACAACTAGACAGCAGTGAGTTTGGTTTTTTATAGACCCAGTTGTATACAGCTATCTACGTATTTGTAAAAGGGATATTTTAAGAGTTGGTAGAATCACAGAATTCCTGAACTAGAAGCACCTTAGCAAGCAGCCAGAATGTGAAGGACTTGGGTCCTAAGCACAAAATTTCATTTTATTTCAAAACAAAACAGCACAACTGAGACCAAGAGACTAGATGCATACCCCCCCCCTTTACTTTTCCATCACTCTTTCTCTTCAACCTCCTCCTCCTATTATATACTCCTCTTACACACCCTTGGGGTTGAACATCTCATATCACTCATGCTTTCTAAATTCCTCTTCTTTCCCTTTGTCTAAAATGTACATCCTCTGCTTCTTCTCTTAACTATCTAGGGATTTTCAGATACGTATCAGGATTCAGGTTAGAGTTCCCCCAATGTGAGTAGAGCAAGATGGTGCCAAGTAGTAGCTGTGACATTAATTCTGCTCCATGCTGTTCTTTGAGGGCCAGTGTGATAACTGCTAAGGGAGACACATGAACGGGGAGTGTCTCCTCCATTATCCTGTGAAGTTACTAATAACAGATCATATGCTTATTCACTGATGCATTTATTCAACCCCTGAATTAATGTGAACACTTTATAGACACAGCATTAACTGGAAGGAGCCCTGGCGGCACAAATGATTGAGCTCCAGACCACTAACCAAAAGGTTGGTGGTTCGAGCCCAAACAGCTCTGCAAGAGGAGTACTGGTGATTTAGTTCCATAAAGATTACAGCTAAGAAAATATTATAGGCAGTGCTCCTCTGTCACACGAGGTCACCGGGAATAAAAAAATGACTCGACAATACCCAACAACAACAACATAAGAGCTGGAAAAGGCATGAATTATACATTGTGTGAGTTAGATCAAAACTATGATGGATTCAGATAAACCTGTAAATAGGAATTATGAACATGTTGTACCAGTCACACTCTTCAGACTTAACACTGATTTATTTAGTGTTTACCTTGTGCTACGCACAACCCTGGGAATTGAGAATATATGGGGAATGATACTGTCTCTCTCTTGCTCCATGAATATTCGTTTTCCTCAGGGCCTAGTATCACATCAATGTGAATTATCAGAGAGGAAGTCTATGATTTGATGTGGATTTTTATCATACACAGAATAAATTCATAGGCTCACATGAAAAATACAACAATTTTTAGAAGGCTCATCATATATTCCAAGTGTCCTCTTCGATTCCACTCATTTGGTGAAGGTAGCAGTACAGAAGGAAGAGTTTGCTTTGCTTGGATTCCATCACTGCTGTTCTAGAAGCATTTGACCATTCAGAGTGGGGGTGCACACAGAGAGCTAATTTTGCTCCTAAGTTTCAGACCAGGGTCCTCATGACCCATGAGTTCAGACCAGCTATGTTGAACCCTACCACTCAGTGTAGTTATGGTTGCTGGATTCAGTTATATTGGCAGATCGTTTCCAAAAGGAGCATGAGCTGTAGGCAGGGCTGCAGTATGTGCTAGAGTACTCAGTGATGATTCCTAATCAATTCGAATTGATTACAGTTTGGATCCAACTCACATGAGCTACTATCTGTGCCTTTTCTAACTCCTACATTGTCATTGGTGGTGGTGGAGTTGAGGTGATTTTCTACTCATAGCAACCACGGCTCATGGAGAAAGCTGCCTTAGAGGGTTTTCTTGGCTGTGATCTTTAAGAAATTAGATCACCAGATCTTTCTTCCAGAGAGCTGCTATGTGGGTTCAAACTGCCAACCTTTTGGTTACCAGACCAATGCTTAACACCTTTTGCATCACAGGGCTCTTTCTCTACATCACCAACTCTCACGGATGGTTGGTTTTATACCACACAGGTAACGAAAAGTTTAATTGACTTTTAGTCCATAATGCTTACTGAGGTCCCTTGGTGACTAGACAAGATATCGTGCTGGTTTCTGGGAATGACACTGGGTTCACGGTCTATCTGTTACTTATGGTAACTGCTCCCTAAGGTGACACCAGAATGAATGTGTTGATGCAGTTGGTAGGGGAAGATAGTAATTGTTGCCCTCGGACCTTATTGGATTGCTCAATGCCTTTGCTTCCACCCTAGTTGACTGCCTACTAGAATTTCCTCCCCCCATTGCTTGAATATATTTTTCTCAGCCTTTTGAAGGCTTTTTTATCTTAGGCCTACTTGGGAAGGGGGGGGGTAGTGAAAGTGTACCTGGTATGTTTACCACAATCATCCTTCTCCAAAATTCATTCTTTCACTCGGCCTGGCAGTGGCTGCTTGCTCTATCAAGGTCACACTGTGAATTACTTCACCTCCCTGGGCTTCAGTTTCCTCTTACACAAAACGAATGGGCCAGTGCTGGGGAGCTGAGGACTCATCTATACCAGCTTTCTGAGTGTGAGAACATGTGATGCTGGGAGAAATACTACAAGCTTTGAAATCAGACAAGTCCTGTCTCCACCAATTAAAGGTGATGTGACTTTGTACAAGACTTCATTTTATTTTTTCAAAAATAGGATATAAGGAAAAACATTAACCCCAAATCACTGTGATGATCAAATAAAAGAATGTGAAATAAATGCCATGGGCAGTGCCTGGAACACATCTGATACTCTATGTACGTTGGGTTCTTTATCAACCTTCAAGAGAAAATGAAGTGATCTCTACACTAAAAGTGACTGTAAAAATCTAGTTCATATTAAAATATTAGATATTATTGTTAAACTATATGCTTTTACAACATCATAGCTTATTTTTTCTTAGTATTTTGGGGCAGAATCCTGGACATATTAATGCATTAAATAATGTCCATATGCTAAAATAACTCAAATAACATCTGAGTAATTATTCTCATAGTTCAAAACTTGGTATCAATTTTTCCAAGGCTGCAGACAAGATATGATAGAATTTTCTGGAGGTATTTAATTATTGTACTCAGTTGTGATTTGTTAGGAGTTCCTCACTGGAAAACAGAGAGCTTAGCTAAACATTTGCAGAAATAAGATCATAGGTATATGTTTTGGGCTAAGGAGCTCTGGTGGCATAGTGCCTAAGGCATCGACTGCTAACCAGAAGGCTGGTGGTTCAAACCCACCAGCCACTCCATGGAAGGAAGACTGGGCAATCTACTTCTGTAAAGATATACCACCTTGGATACCCAATGGGGGTCCCCGTGAGTCAGAATCTATTAGATGGCAGTAGATTTGGTTTTTGTTGATTTGTTTTCTCTGCACAGTTAAGGGATAATGGCCCAGTCTGCAGTAGTTGCGTCCTTCACCCCCCCATTCACTGGCCCATTCATTTTGTGTGAGAGGAAATGGAAGCCAGGAACCAAAAACGTTGAAAAAGACAAGTGCCATGAAACATGTTGGGTAGATCCATAAACTCTGACACCCTAAGATTTTGACTCCCTAAACAAAATTAACCAGACGGCTGGCGGTTCAAACCCACCAGCCACTCCTCAGAAGGAAGGTTGGGCAATCCTACTTCCGTAGTGATACTGCCTCGGAAACCCAAGGAGGGGTCGCTATGAGTCGGGGCCGACTCGACGGCACATAACAACAACAACAACAACAAACAAAATTAACTAGATGAGTTTCAATGTTTTGAATATATTCGCATCAGTTCTTGATGTTTCCAATAGGATAACAAATGTGCTTTACATGTTTAGAAGAATTATGTACACACACGCACATACATACTTGGTTTAATAATTGGACTGGGAATAAATTGATAGAAATACACATCATGTACATCAGTAAGATATATATGAAAAAAGCACTCTAAGTACATAGCTATAAAATAAAAAACAATAACTTTGGCCATGTTCTGAAACCCTTATTGTGAGTAGACATGGAACTTGCTTTGGTGAAAATTGTCAGTAGACTAAAGTTCAGCAAAGAAAGTTCTAGAATGGTTAAAACATAATTATCTAAAGTTCATTACCTTTTCTTCCCAAGTTAAGAAAACTAAAATGATTGGAGGCAATTACAGAAAGTTCACATTTTGAGTGGGTAGGCAAGGAAAAAGAAGAAGAAAATATATATATCCCCCTATACTAATTCTGTTGTAACTCTTCTTTCTTCCTAAAATAAGTATGTATTCTAAAATGGATGTTAAGTTTTGCAAGTACATTTCTTCCCCAAGGAACAGTCTATCTCCAATTGCATACCATAGAAATATAATTGCTTATAAAATAACTTTTGAGAAATGTAAAAGTGATTATAAAGATTAGAAAGTATGCTTACTTCTCAAGTAAGGATTTTACTTTCAGTGTCCTGAGATTCTTTGAAGACAGTAATGCTCTTTACTGCTTTTTTATGGGTTGATAGAACACATGTGTAACAAATTACAAAAAAGAAACAATAGCTAGAACTTACTGAGCACTTACGATTTTAGACAATTTACGTATCTGTCATCTACTGTTCTATGTATATAAATATTCCTGGCAAATATTACTACTGCCATTTCACAGATGAGTCTGCTGCAGCTCAGATATGATAAGTGATGTTCCCAGAATAAAATGTGGCTACCAGACTGCTCCAGTTGCATTCTCGCCAGCCATGACAATGCATTTCAAAGCCTTGCACTTGGCTGAAGCAGAAGATAAGGAAAATGAGAACATTTTGCTCAAAAAACTATATATATCTTGATTTTTTTATTTTGCAGTATCCACATGTAGTATTCTCTTTGTAAACTCTTTTTCTGTTATTGTTGGTTGCCATCTAGTTGAGTCTGACTCATAGTGGAATGAAACATTCAACAGAATGAAATATTGTGTGGACCCTTACCACCATCTCTCCTGTGAGCATCCTTGAGTCCATTGTTGCAGCCGCTATGTACCTTCCAACCTAGGGGCTTATCTTCCAGTATTCTAGAGGACAGTATTCTATTGTGATCCATAGGACTTTTAATGGCTAATTTTCCAAACCAGATCACCAGGTCTTTCTTCCCGATCTGTCTCAGTCTGGAAGCTCCACTGAAACCTGTGTACCATGACTAACTTGCTGTTATCTGAAAGAAGACTGGCATATATTCCATCATCATGGCAACACACAAGCCACCACAGTACAACAGGCTAAACCACAGCAGGTTAGAAGCCATCAGCCCATCAATAGAGAAGACCACCATCACAATATGAGTTGAAGTAAAATCTGGCAACATCAAAAAAGAAAACAAAAATATCCAAAAAGATTTACTGCAAGCCTAGAACCCAAAATCATTATTAAAATTATCATTTAATGGGCATCTAAACCAAGAGCAAACCCATTGTCATCCAGTGGATTCCAATTCATAGCAGACTCTAAAGGACAGAGTAGAACTGGCCCATAGGGTGTTCAAGGTTGTAGATCTTTCCAGAAGCAGACTGCCTCATCTTTCTCCCACAGAACAGCTGGTGGATTTGAACTGCTGACCCTTTGGTCAGCAGCCAGATGCTTTAACCTTTGCACTACCAGAGCTTCTCCGATGGACATCTACTATATATCAAATGTTATTCTCACAATGGTCCTCGCAATAACAATGCTGAGTTATTAAAAAAAATAATAATCAACTACTTAGTTCCCTGTGGTCAGGAAGACAATAATGTCTTGTATATTGGGCTATTAGCCCTGATATTGCCTTGCATTACTTTTTAGTCTAAATGGAATCATGATATAGGAGGTTACAAATATGAAGGCTGACAGGAGAAACTGTGACATCTGAAAGGACTGCAAATTAATGAAAAAGTTGAAATGTCTGGATAGTAACAACATCACCAACAACAGTGATGCACCAACAATCTTCCATCAGAAATGGAGGCGATCTACCTGCCAGAAGGTTTATCATAAGGCCTCCAGCAGCAGAAATCTACTTCTGTAGTGATACTGCCTCGGAAACCCAAGGAGGGGTCGTTATTGAGTCGGGTCTGACTTGACAGTACATAACAACAGCAACAGCAGCCCTTTGGTGATGAAATAAGGCGTGCCTCAGTCATAAAAGACAGTAAGTAACCGATCTATGTAGGTGCTGCTTTTGCTCTTTTAATGTCTTCTAAATGATTACAGCTCACAGAAGTCAATTGGGAAGAAGGTAAACAGTGAAAAGCAATGGAAACTTACTAGAAAAAACCACTATTTCAACTTAATCATATTTTATGCATTCGGAATTATCCTGTTTAGTACCATAATCAACTCAAATATGCTCCACAAGAGAACACAGCGTTTAGCCTTTCGACAAGAAAGTATCTAAAATGCTCTAGGTGGAAAGAGGGCATTTAGAAATAGATACTTCTCTGAAAGTGAGACTTTTGTAGCATGTGATTCCACATTAACAGTGATTACATACTTTTTGGCAAGAGTACGTGAAATTTAGAGGAAATGATGTTAGAAACGCATGCCCAGCATTCTTCTCTTGTGGATGTATCTAGAGAAGTTATGTTCACATAGAACAAAGTAGGGTCTTGAGCTTGGTCATTGGGTCTGGTGAAAACATTTGTGATGGGGATAGGTCAGCTTAGTGATCGGACAGACTAGCACATATCTTTGCCTTTTCCTGCTCCAAAGCCTGAACTCTAATCTCACATTTTAAAACTATAATTTCATAAAATATTAAATAAAAATAAAGTTGAGTTGATTCCAACTCATGATTACCCATGTGTGTCAGAGTAGAACTGGTATCAGTGGCTGATGGTTTGGAAATAGATGGCCAGGCCTGTCTTATGAGGTGCCTCTGGGTGGAATCCAACCTCCAACCTCTTGGTGAATAGCCAAATGCATTCATTAATCACCCGCTTCACCCAGGGACTCGCTCAACAAATATAACATCGTGTTAATGAGATAGACCACTAATTTATGTCTGACAAAGAAATAAAAATAAGTTATGCTCCACTGAAAACCTGACAGTTAAATATCAACTAACCTCCATGGTAGGGCATACTCTGATTTCAAAAATATGAAAAATATTACCAGGAAAAATATATACCTTAGAATATATATTATGAGATGGAATTAATGAGATGGAGCAGTTCAGTTTATGGAGGAGAGCACATTGGACTGGAGGAAAAGAGGAACCTAAGTACAAAAATAATACGGTGACCAAGACTGTGTGATCCAGATCAACACTCGGCTGAAGTACGAGTGTGGACAAACTGCAAGAGCCGTAAAGAAGCCCATGTCCAAAGGTTCTCATACTTTTCTACTATATTAAAAACTCGCTTAATTCCTTAATACAACGTCTTTCAAACCTAACTGAGATATAATTAACAATAAACTTCTTTTTCATTTCTCTCGAAAGCACAATTTCTAATGTTGCAATTGCAGAGGGAGAATTTAAAATCCAAATTAGGCTGTCCATGGTGATTTGGGAAATACATTGTTTGGATATAATGCTGGGTTTGATTTTGAGTATGGGTTTTTAACATTAGAGAACTCACATCAGGGCCATTCCTCTTCGGAAGCGTAATGACAATGTACAACTATGCCGAGAACCAGAGGGAAGTGGCGGGGATTTTTACTATCACACTTTGTTGCTGTTTTTAGGTGCCATTGAGTTGGTTCCAACTCCTCACCACCCTGTATGCAACAGGACAGAACACTGCCTGGTCCGTACCTCCTCAGTTGTTGCTTTGCTTGAGCCCATCACTGTAGCCACTGTATTAGTCCATCTCACTGAGGGTCTTCCCTTTTTTTTTTTTTGCTGAACTTCTACTTTACCAAGCATGATAATCTTCGCCAGGGATTAGGCCCTTCTGATAAAATACCGAAGTATGAGAGACAAATCTGACCATTCTCACTTCTAAGGAGCATTCTAGCTATACTTCCTCCAAAACAGATTTGTTCATTCTTATAGCAGTCGATGGTAAATTCAATATTCCTCACAAACACCACAATTAAAAGGTATCAATTCTTTTGTGGTTTTCTTTATTCATTGTCCAGATCTCACATGTACATGAGACTATTGAAAATACCGTGGCTAAGGTCAGGAACTCCTTAGTCTTCAAAGTGACATCTTTGCTCTTTAACACTTTAAAGAAGTCTTTTGCAGCCTGTGCAATATGTCATCTGATTTCTTGACAGCTGATTCCATAGGTGTTGATTGTGAATCCAAGATGAAATTTCTGACAACTTCAGTCTTTTCTCCATTTATGGTGCTGTTGCTTATTGATCTAGTTGTGAGGATTTTTTTTTTTTTTTTTTATGTTGAGGTGTAATCCATACTAAAGGCTGTACTCTGATCTTCATCAGTAAGTGCTTCAAGTCCTCTTCACTTTCAGCAACCAAGGTTGTGTCATCTGCATGTTGCAGCTTGTTAATAAGTCTTCCTCCAATCCTGATGCCACGTTCTTCTTCATAATAGTCCAGCTTCTTGGATTATTTATTTGGCATACAGATTGAGTAAGTATGGTCAAAGAATACAACCCTGTCACGTACCTTTCCTGATTTTATGCAGTATACCTTTCTGTTCAAATGACTGCCTCTTGGTCTACGTACGGGTTCTTCATGAGCACAATTAAGTGCTCTGGAATTTCTATTCTATGAAATGTTATCGATAATTTGTTATGATCCACACAGCTGAATGCGTGCCTAACCCAAGCCATGGTATTTTCAATTGCCTCATATGCATGTGAGAGCTAGACAATGAACAAGAAAGACCATAGAAGAGTTGATGCTTTTGAGTTATGGTGTTGATGACGAATACTGAAAGTACCATGGACTGCTAAAAGAATGAACAAATCTGTCCTGGAAGAAGTACAACTGGAATGCTCCTTTAAAGCGAGAATAGCCAGATTTCATCTCACCTACTTTGGTCATGTTGTCAGAAGGGACCATTCCCTGGAGAAGGATATCATGCTTGGTGAAGTGGAAGGTCGGTGAAGAAGGGCAAGTCCCTCATTGAGATGGATTGACACAGTGGCTGAAACAATGGGCTCAGGTATGTGAGGCTGGTGCAGGACCAGGCAGTGTTTCATTCTGTTGTACATAGGATCAATATGGGTCAGACCTGACTCGACGGCACCTAACAAAAATAACAACAACAACAACAACACAGTTTAATGCCTTTCCATAGCCAGCCAAACACAGGTGAACATTTTTCTGGTATTCTTTGATTCCAGCAAAGGTCCATGTGATATCAGCAATGATATCCCTTGTTCCACACTCTTTTCCAAATGTGGCTTGAATTTCTGTCAGTTCCCTATCAATGTATTGCTGCAACCATTTTTTAAATTATCTTCAGCAAAATTCTACTTGCATGGGATATCATTATATGGTTCAATAATTTTCACACTTTAGGTAGACCGAAAAGCAAACTCAATGAGCACTCATAAGAGGAGAGAAGAAAGGTGGCCTAAGTTAAGGGTGGCATTTAAGAAACTAAGCTAGCTACGTAAACCTGCCTCAAAGTGTAGACTGTCTCAATACACTGATCCCACAGAGGAAGAAGGAGGGTCATATCAGTGAGGATGATTTGGCAGCAGTAATTTCTAGGAAGGGAAAAAGCTTCTCACCACAGGTGACACAGATGTTCCCACTCTCCTTCTTAAGAGCACCACTTGACCAAGTGCTTGTTTACATGTGCCCTAAATACCTTCTTAGAAGGACAAGGATGAAAAGGGCAAAGTAAGATATCAGACACTCAGCAAAAGCATGTGAGTCATAGAAATCATTAGTTTTTTCTGGGAGGTCCAAGGTAGCTCAGGACACCAAGGCCAAATCCTGAGAGAATGGCACAGATACAAATCGTGGAGATTAAGCAGATAGAGTCCATAATTTACTGGTCAATTCCTGGGTCTCTGCCAACCAACTCTTTTGTGTCCATTAGATGTTGGGCTCTCAGAAACAAGGTCATTCACATTACAGTGAGTCTGAGCCTCCTGATGCATGCTATACATTAATGTTCTCTTAAAGGCCTAATGGAAAAAGTTATGATGCAGAGAAAAATAGGAGGAGCTGGGGAAGGCATAGATTGCTAGACCTATGATTCTATTATTCTAGGTCCCTGGCTCTCCCAGGTCTTTACTACTGAAAAGATTTTCGACAGCAACAATAATGAAAGTGACCAACGACAGAGACAATCACAGGGCAAAACCCATTGCTGTCAAGTCAGTTCCAACTCACAGTGACCCTACAAGACAGCGTAGAACTGCTATAGGGTTTCCAGAGCTGTCATTTTTACGAAAGCACACTGCCTCACCTTTCTCCTGCATTGCACAGTGCAAGGAGGCTATTCTCAAAAACTGGGCTCCATCTCTTGCTAGCTGCTCTCTGATAGGCCATTGTTTCTTTAAGTCTTTGTTTTCCCCTCTTAAAATGGATACATCCTAGCATAATCTACAGCATTGTAAGGAGTAAAAAAACAATTTATATAAAACTCTGAGTATAGTGTATGGGCTCAAAGGATAAATCAATAAATGGTAGCTGTGATTATGAACGAATGCATTTAAGGTCACTCCACACATAAGAGGGTAGAATGACATACCCATCGCTTAGAGAAATTTAGGTAGAGAGAGTACATGTATTCATTAAAACTTATTTGCTTATAAGTGATAGAAAACCTCAACCAAACTACTTACTCTCTAAATGGAATAGAAAGACAATGTTGTTGTTGTTGTTGTTTTGCCGTCGAGTCGGCCCCAACTCATACAATAGAACAAACAAAAACATTTACCAAACAAAATGGTCCAGAGTACACAGGGCTTCTCTAATGGCCAGCTCCAGACATAGGATGTTAGCTGTCAAAATCGACTTGATGGTAATTAAGAACAACGACAAAGAGGATGTCCTCTACTAAGGAGCCCTGGTGGCACAGTGGCTAAGCTCTCTGCTGTTAACCAGAAGGTTGCCAGTTCTAACCCACTAGCCACTCCATGGGAGAAAGATGTGTCAGATTGGTTCCCTAAAGACTGGAAACCCTATGGGCAGTTCTCTGTCGTACAGGGTCACTGGGAGCTAGAATTGACTTGATGGCAATGGGTTATCCTCTACTTGTCTTCTTTGTGCTGGTTTCCCTTCCCTGCACACTGTCTCCATCTGGTGGAAAAGAAAGCCTCCAGAAGCTCTAGGCTAACTGAACCCCAACAGCAAGGCTTTTTTGCATGACAGATTTTCTGAACCCCAGATTTCATTACTTCCCATTTTTAAAAAAAGTTTCATGTTTGGCCTGTGAAGTGAATATGTGACCCAAGTGAGCCATTCTTAGTATTTATGGGAATGAAACATTCTCAGGGCTGTTCTGGACAGTGGTATAAGCTGTTTGCTATACAAGACTCCTAACCCTGAGAAACGGAGAGGAGTGAAAACCAGCCCAGGCTACCCTTGAAAACTCATCCCAGGAAAATCTTCCTTGTCTTATTTTTAGAAAAACATTATCTGATCACCTAGCCCCTAAGCCCACAAGATTGTAGCTTCCCAAAGGTGAATCCATCTTTTAATAACACCAATGTAACCATTTAGGTTAGCAGCAGCCATTTGTTGTTGTTAGTCGCCCCCGAGTTGATTCCAACTCATGGTTTCCCAGTGTGTATAGAGTAGAACTGTACCCCCTAGAGTTTTCAAGGTTGTAACCTTTCTGAAGCAGATGAACAGGCCTGCTTTCTGAGGAACCTCTAGGTGGGTTCACACTGCCAAACATTCAGCTGGACGTCAAACGCTTAGCTGTTTGGACCACCCAGGGACCTAAGACCCCTAATCGGTCAACCTGGATTTGTATCCCTCTTCCTCTGGAGGCAAACCACTTGATTGACAGCCCTATCACAATCGCAAGAAATGAGAGAAGATCAGTTTTTAAAGGAAAGCAGATTGGATAAAAATGGGGCCTGGATAAGATGAGAAGATAAGAGCCCTGAACAGGCCAGTGGCAGCAGCACTGGGAATGACCTCAGCGGAGGAATTCCTTCCTTCCCTTGGGAAGCAGCTCCGTAAAGAATGATTCCCCCTGTTCAGGAAGTTATGAATTGCAGTTGTCTATTATGTGACTTTCATTCCATTACATTGCAATATGTCATCGTGAGATGTGACATAATATAATGTGACAGGCAGCTAAAATTTTGCAGCAAGAAAACTTTTTTTTTATATCCAGGATCTGCTATCAAATTTGATAGCACCTATCAATCCTTTCTCTTTTTTTTTTTTTTCCTCTGCAGATAGATCAAAAATTTGATGTTCATGGAAAGGAGGCCATTTTGAAACATATCCACAAACACTTCAGTGCCTGCAGAGCTTGGTTATCATAAATCAGTTAAAAAAAAATTCTAAAAGCTGCCTCAAGTCTTTACTCAAATTGTGTTTCTAAGATTTTGGTTGAATGTTTCTTTTCTTTTCTTTTTTTGCCTTCTAAGACTCTCAGAATGTTGTTCTGGGTTGAAACTTTAGTTTTCTTTTAGGTAATGCTAAGTGATGATCAGATGAATGATTTTAGTGCCGCCACTAGGCCAGTGAAATGAGGGTGGCATCTGGCAATGTCTGCGGAGGCTTTTGATTGCCACAACTGAGAGAGAGGGAATGTTTGTTACTGGCCTCCAGTGGGAAAAGGCTTTGGGTGCTGCTGAACGTCCTAAGGTACACAGGAGGGCACCCTGAGGGCCGTTTTGCTCAATGTCTTGGCAGGGCCTCCCATCCCAGAAGGCTTTGTTTGAGTTAATGTTCTGAATGTAGCCCAAGTAAAATGTGCATGAATCTAGAACTGATTTCTTCCCTTTACCCTATACTCAAGCAAGTTGTGACAAAACATTCATTAAATATTAACCAAAATCTTTCAGGCTTAAGGAACCCTTAGCAGACTCTCTTTATACAGTGAAATTGATTAGAGATTTCACCCACAAACAGCCTCACAGCAAGGTCTATAGTAAAAAGAACGCAGGAGTGCTGGGGCCTAATCCCATTACTGCCACAATCCTATTTCTGAAGGCCATGGTTTCTTTTCTCCTGCCACCGTGTCCTGTGTACCCTGTGGGAATTTGCATAAAGAGGTAGTTCTCCTTTTTTTTTTTCAGTGGAATCTTTGAAATCTTTTTAATAAGGTAAACCTTAAAAGTAACCTTAATACATAGAACACATAGAAGCACAGCTTTTCTAGTGAAATAAAGCTGAGGGACTAGACTCTGCTTTTTCCCCATCTCTTCATTTTCTCCAGGGTGGCACCACCAAAAATATAGATCGCAAACTTCTCATGTGGTAAGCTCCCTGCAGGTATGAATTCATTGGGCATTATGAAGCAGGCCAGGCAAAGACTCGGGGAGTCACTGTTGCACACAGTACAACTCTGAGGGGTGCGGACAGCTTCTCCAGCATCTCTCTCTGTTCCCAGAAAGACACTTCTAAAAACATTGGGGGGAAAAAACCCACCAAGTTGACTCTAACCCATTGTGACCCCCATTGGGTTTCCAAGGCTGTAAATCTTTCTACAGAAGTAGACTGCCTCTACTTCCTCCCACAGAGTAGCTGGTGGGTTTGAACTGCTGACCTGGTTAGCAGCCAAATACCTTACCTACTGTGCCACCAGAGCTCCTTTTAATCCACTGTGTGCATTCATGTGTACCTGACAGAGAGCTTTCAATGACTAGGGATTTCCCTTTGCCAAGATGCAGGGTATTGTCTCAGAAAACAAGAAAATTTAGATGATTATAGATCCAAGTAAGTACTCTCTCTCTCTGTGTACTTGGGTCCATTATTTCAGGTCAGCGTGCTTCTAATGCTTGATTTGTGAAGTTGGGTTAATAATGCCTGCCATAAAAATGATTTGAAGTATTACATGTGATAAGGGTGGAAAGTGTTTGCAAAGTCAGTTGCCTAATAATAGCTATCATTTATTGACTGCTTACTATAATAACTGTAAGAATTAGAGATGATGTGTGTAAAGTGCCTGACATGTAGAAGGTGCTCCATATATAGAAACTATTGTTATTATTCAGTTTGAACTCACAACCAGAAAGAGTCCCAGAAACATTTACAAAACGTAGGAGGGTTAATTTCTCTCCCTTCCATCTTCCTTCACTTAACTCTATCTTCTTTGTGGCTGTGAATCTCCAGGCTGCTCTGGGATCTCAGGATACTACTTTGGCACTCAAGGATGAGTAACTTACACATAACTCATAACGACAACAAAACAACCAACACAAAAACATCTAAGTGCTTCCTATGCTCTATCTCACTCAATCAACCCATTCCCTTATGAGGGCTAACTATGAGCATGTTCATGTTGCAGATGGATACAAAGGGGCAGAGGGAAGTTAAGTATCTTACATAAGGTCCATTCAATACTAAATGGTGAATCCAAGATTCAGGTTAAGGCAGTGTGCTCTAGAACATTGGGTGTGACTCCTACACTTGAGTGTTGCCAAGATGAATGTCTCCTAATAAAGGGACTGCAACAGCTTAAAACAATAACCTTCCAAGTTAGTCCTAATTCTGTGCATCAAAAGGTTGGACTGCACTTAGTAGTTCTTTGGGTCTAGGCCATGCTCAACTATTCTTGCTGTGGCTTACTCACCTATCTAGGGTAGCCGGGACCTCAGTCTACATGGTTCCTCTTCCCTCAGTGTGCTAACCTCAACTCAGGTGACCAGGAGTTTCCCAGATAGGGCAAAGAATCTTTAACTTTTCTTTAGATGCACTTAAAAAAAAAAAAGCCAGTCACAAGGCAAGCCCAGATTCAGCAGGTGGGAAAACAGACTCCACTTTCTAGTAGAAAGAACCATATTGACTCATTTTCTGCAGTCAGCTACTCTCTACCTCCTGACCAAAATTTTTTCACATGTAATATATGCTCACTTTTATTACAAGACTCACCCCAAATTACCATCCAATTATGGCATCAGGTTTATCAGGCCCTGCAACAGGTCTTAGGAAGTTGAGAGTCCTCAGTTACAGCTCCTCCCAATTAGAGTATGAACTAGAAATACATGTTGTCTGCACTCTGTATACCTAACATATAAGGTGAAGATCTAATAGGGTAATTTCAGTAGGGACTCTTTTTTACAAAGGGGAGGATTGTGAGACACATAGCAGATCCTAGTCCATTGCTACTCTGAAATCCAGCTGAACATTTGTGGCTATGTCCCTATACTCTAGGTGCAGGGATTTTGCTGACCGCTGGCCTAGGGTACAGATCAAATCAATGGTGTGGTTCACTGTTCTCTACAACTCTTGACTCTGTCCTCCAGACTCTGGAACTCACCCTTTGTTTTTTACAAGAAATGTCCCATGCTTTGAGTTGATTGTCTTTTTCAGTCTACTATGTTCCTGGCTTTTTATACAGAACTCTTCTAGTCTCTTTGAGTTCATCCTGATGGTACAATTGTACAACTGTTCCATGCTACAGTTGTTGTAAGTACATTGTAGGCTTCCTACAAACCTAATTCTGATCCATTCCATGTCTCCAAAAACTACGTCTACTGTTCTCTTTGAAATAGACCTCTCTCCACTTGCTGTATGGCAGCCTGCCTCAGACAATACCTTGACAATTTACTTCTCTAGTCTAGAGGCTTTAGGAAACAACATGGTAAATCTTTCAAATGTTACAACTACACCCTTGATTTGCTCTTTAACCTCAGCAAGTGATCATTAAATGTTTTCTATAAAGGCCCAGAAAAGGCTTTGTGGGCCTTAGGTTGTTGGTTACTCAACTCTGCCTTTCTAGTGAAAGATAAGCCAATAAACAATATGTAAACCAACAGGCATGGAAGTGATCTAATAAAATTTTATTTACAAAAACAACTGACAGGCTGAATCTGGTCCAAAAGCCATAGCTTACAGACTTCTGCTCTAGTCCACTTCTTATTTTGAGAATATATTGGGAGGCAAGGACTGAGAAACAGTTTCATTTCCAAACCCCCCAATCCCTATATCCAAAATTCCATTAAGTAATGCTTATCAAGGAGCTCTGGTAGCATAGTGCCTAAGGCACTTTACTGCTAACCAGAAGGCTGGCGGTTCAAACCCACCAGCCAGTCCTCAGAAGGAAGGTTGGGCAATCTACTTCCGTAGTGATACTGCCTCGGAAACCCAAGGAAGGGTCGCTATGAGTCAGGGCCTACTCGACGGCACATAACAACAACAACAATGCTTATAAAATAACTGTTTTGTTCATGCTTGGTTTTACTTTATCTCTCTATTCCTGTGTCTTGTCCTAAGTAACTCAAAGAAGCCAACTGATGCTTTCACCATTTTGCCTGCAACATAGCTTGGCAGGGGTCACAAATCCATTGTGTGCTTTTTCCATCTGTGATGTGATCATGGACATTTTGCCAATTGTTTTGCTGATGTACAACACAGCTGAGCATCTCTGCAACCTGCCGTAGCAGTCTCCTCACCACTGTTCTCGCCGCCACTGAGAAGCTAACACTTTCCTTACTGTTTTTCCAGCATTTGCTAAAAGCCTCCTGACCTCTCTCTAGTCTCTGCCATCCACCTGATCCCAAAGCCAATACTACACATTTTAAGTGTTGCTACAAAAATTCCCTTTAAAGTTATCACTTTATCAGTTAGCTTTTGGTGTGTAACAAACTTTCTCATAAAACAGTGCGTTAAAACCACAGACATTTCTAACTTCTCAGGATCCTGCAGGTCATGTGGGTGGTTCCTCAGGTCTGGGCTGACTCAGCTGAGGTTGCATGCTCTAACTCAGGCTCCTAACATATATGATGATTGGTTTACCGCTGCCTGGTCAATAGAAACTATTTCACTATGTCTCTCTTATTACCTAGTGGCGAACCCAGGTTTGTTCACGTGGTTGTTCTCACAGGGTTCCCAAATACTTTTGGCCCATTTTCTACAGAGCCATTGCACAAACTAAGACACATGGTTATTTATGGATTCAGCATAGGCTAAGATTAGCTATCAGCATGTTATAGGGAGAAGAATTATTGCAGTCATTTTTTAAAAAATTCTTAAAACCAATGAACACATTTCTTACCACCATATTTTTCTGGAGAAAAACATTTGACACAATAGCAGAGGTTCACTGATTATTCTGGTTTTTGTTTGTTTTTTGTTTGTTTGTTTGTTTCTGTTTGTTGAGGGGAGGAGACTTAAAAAAAGAAAATAAACTATTGTTTACCCCGTAAATATGGAGAACAGGTGGTTCAGTTCTTGCCTTGCATGCGGGACACCTGGGTTTGATTCCCAGCCGATGCATCACACACACAGCCACCAGTTGTCTGTCAGTGGGACCTTGGGTCCAGCCATGATACTGAGTAGGTTGGAGCAGAGCTTCCAGACTAGGAAGAAAGGGCAGTGAAAACCCTGCAGATCACAATGACCTATCCCGTTGAGGCTGACTAAGTAGTAGCTAACAGTAACAACCTCCTGTGAATGGGGACATAGCCTTAGACACAGAAGAATCTATTCTTCATTTGAGAAATAAAAGTCATCTTCGTAGCTGACAACATCAGGACAAAACTCTATGCCCGCACACACACACACACGTGCATGTTTCTGTTGGGATAGTTCCAGCACTTCCAACAGTATATATTTCCCTTTCATACTCTCTGAGTAGAAAATGCAAAGGATGGCTTTTAGTGGGTATGCAGGAAGGCATCCATCACACTACAGCAATGACGAAGAACAGTGAGTGGTTCAGATACTATTCTAATGGGCAGGCTCACAACCAACCAGACATTTAGATGGAAAATCTGCAGTGGGGAGGACCTTCCGAATTGGCCATCACACTTGGTTTTCAACATTGAAATTCACATCAGGAGTGTGATCACAAGAACATTGCCTTTTCCTGGGTTACATTTCCTCACAATTGGCCTGCGTGAACTCAGGTTTTCCTGTGTTGTTCTAGCATAATACTTGTTAACACTTACCTCTTTTATTCCCAAAGGTTTCAGGTGATGAATTACATGATCACCCAACCTCTAGGCAAGATCTCTATGCTATGATAGCAAACCACTGATTTTGCTACGTATTAATAATTTTCAAATGATTAACAGGGTACTTCCTCTGTTCCTCACTTTATTATCACCTACAGATCAAACACTTCCATTGTCAGTGTCTGGCATGAAGCATGTGGTCAACAAACATTGACTTAGTGGTTATGTGCATGTATGTTGTACATTCTCACTCCTGTTCAGTATGTTTTTAAAGAGCATTATAGACAAATATTATCAGTTATCTTTTATACACCTTTTCCTTTTATTCATTTATTCATACACACTTTTCAAAAATTGACTGGCCTCTTGGGGATTATCTTGAACAGGTATTGTGCCCACTATGGATGATGCAGAGATTGATAAATTATGATCTATGCTTTCAACAGTGCTATTGCAGTTCTTAGCCTATCCTGTAATCATTGGTTTCCTTGTATAAAGTCTGGGGCTTTCAGAGGGTACAATAAGATCACAGACAACATCTCAATATGATCTGAGTGAGGGACTAGTACAATAAGGATTTCTCAGAGAAGCTGCTACCTGAGTCTTAGAGGAAAATTGATCAACACATGGGAAAATTAAGGACTTAGTAGCATTCTAAACCAAAAGAATGAAGATGGGAAATGGGGAGAAGAGTGTTTAGTAGTATAATTCCTATGTGTGCCGACCATGTTGCTTTTTGTTGTTCTTCACCAGCACCACAACTTAAAAGCATCAACTCTTCCTCGGTCTTACTTATTCAGTGTACAGCTTTCACATGCCTATGAGGCTACTGAAACTACCATGGCTTCGGTCAGGTGCACCTTAGTCTTCAAAGAGACATCTTTGCTCTTCAGCACTTTGAAGAGGTCTTTCACAGCAGATTTGCCCAGTGCAACACGTCATTTGATTTTTGACTGCTGCTTCCATTGGTGTTGCTTGTGGAACCTAGTAATATGAAATCTTTGACAACTTCAGTCTTTTCTCCATTATCATGATGTTGCTTATTGGTCTAGTTGTGCTTGATAATGCAATTAGAGAATGTCATTTCAGCAATGCCCTAGCCATACCAACAATGAATATAAGGACTTGTGTTTAATTAAAGGCCTTGCAAGTAGAACACCTGTAACTAAGAAGGATAAACACTAGGTGTGATTAAACACAGAGAAGGAACACTGATTCTCAACTCTGAAAGAAGGCATCTGGGCTGATTCTTCAAGATGAACGTGATTTTCAAAGGTGTGTGGTTTACCCAAGTAAGGAAGCAGGACTCATCCAAAACAAAGGGAATGGCTTAGCTAGACAGGATGGTCAAAAAAACTCACTGTCATTGAGTCAGTTCTGACTCACAGCGACGCCTATTGGATTTCTACAACGGGAAAGCTTTACAGAAGTACACTGCACCATCTTCCTTCTGCAGAACAGCTGGTGGGTTTGAACTACCAACCTTCTGGTTGGCAGGCAAATGCCTTAGGCATTGCACCACCAGAGATCCTTAGACATCATGGCAAATGAGGGTAATTATGACCTTGTTGGTCTTACTTGACTATAAAATCAGGCAGTTATTATACCTAAAAGTATGGCTGGAGACAGACCCTGGGAGAAGTTAAGGACTTGTACAGGCTAAGGCTATAAGGCTATAAAGTTTTTGGAAAGAGAGAGTTTTTGGAAAGGAAAGGAGTTAATTCTTTGAGATATTGTGTATACTATAATTAGCCATGGAAGGAGAGTGTCTCATATGTCATACACTACCCCTGTAAAGGAAAAAAAAAAATTCTAGAGATTCCAAGTATAAGTTATAAAGACATACTCATTGAATCACTCAGTTTTCTTAGATTGGGTTATGATCTTAGAGTCAAGATAGGGTCTTGCTAATGAACATGTTACTTGGGACAGGAAAAAAAATGAACCAAATAAAAAGACCAGAAATCTGAGAGATTTATTGCAAACGTTTAATCAATATCAACTCTAAAGATGTGTGTGCTTATCGAAAGAGTATAAATATTTCACAATTCCCATTCCTGCAAACACTGACCAAACTGTGGAGATCCTATCATGCATATTGATGGAAATGGTGCTGTTTCAAACCTCATTTTGCTCCTGTGAAGGAGAGAGATGGGGAAGACCATTTTATGATCATTTATGTGGAAGAAAACTCATTTAACAAGAAAGTTTTTGATTTGCCACCATTGTGGCAATTTATTTCAGGGTTTCAGAAAGCTAATGGTGACAGAATTGCAACAGGGATCAATAAAGAACCCAACATTCAGGACAAGAGGGAGAAATATTATTAACCTTTAGAATCCATCTTTTCTAAAGATGCCTTTCTCAACAATGGGTCTAAGAGCAAGAAGATTACTTCAGAGATCTTGATCAAGGCAATGTGATCATCTTTAAAATATGAACACTGAACTGCCAAAGACCAATAAGAATCTTCTAGGACCTAGTACTCAACATCCATCTAACATACTCACTTGCTGTTGTGCCTCTGAAAAATGTCAAGTTTAATGGAATGGCACTAAGAATATAGGCATAGATGGACTTTGGGTGACTGGATCATTAACAAGAAATTAAAGTTCTTGGAAAGCAGAAGGCAGTCTCTAGAGCAGTGACTTTTAGAGTGTGGTCAGATTGGTGTATCCCAATTGTAACATATGTTAGTGTTTTGACCTTGGGCAAGTTCCTTCAACTCTCTGAAATGTAACTCTTTACCTGGAAGAATAATATCAGTAGAAGTGTCTTCAAAGTACTGTTGTGACTTGTGTTTGAAAAACAGAAAAAATAAAACTAACTTAGTTAATATTTTCAGTTAAATGTTTTCTCTGTATAAAATAAGGTGGCTATTATTGTCATTATTAAAGAAAAAAAAATCTTCAATAATAGTAAACATATAGTAAAGTATTGCTTCTTGGTTTATAAATTGTTCATTTTACTTCCCTTGCCTCGTTTGTCCCCTACAAATCTTCACAAGGGAGATATTGTTGTTATCCCCATTTTAGAGCTGCAGAATTGGAGGCTTATCAAGGTTGAGGTTCAGTGATTGCCCTTTGTCACAAATCTGTTGTTGTTTTTGTTGGGTGCAATTGAGTCAGTTTGGACTCTTGGTAACCCTATAGCACAGAATAGAGTGACCCCATAGGGATTTTAAGGTGGTAAATCTTTACAGAAGCAGACTGCTCCATCTCTCTCCTATAGAACAGCTGGTGACTTCAAACCAGTAACGGTAACCTTTCACCGCTAGCAGCCAAGCACTTAACCACTGTGCCACCAGGGCTCCTTATCACAAAGCTCAACAGTGGTTTGAACGACAGAGGTAGGGTTCATGATATAGGGGTGTTGGGTGGGCATGGAAACACGGGAATTGGAGTAGAGTTTGATCACACTAAATGAGTTCCTTGCCTCCTTCGGGCCAGACACTTCCTATATCTTGCCTCCCTTTGCATATATAGAAAGACAAGTTGAATGATGTAAAGGGACATGTCTAAGGTCACAGAAAGTTAAGATTCAAACACCCATCACTTAAAGTCACCATAATTTCATTAAGAAATTCTGTTTGAGTAACACAGAGGATGTAAGCATTGAAAAACTATCAAATAAAGCAGAGAACCATGCCTCTACATTCATAACAGCCTGCAAGGCAATGTTTAACTAAAACTTCTTGCCCTGACTCTATATAGGTCATATACTTCAGGCTGTTACATATTGTATACATTTGAGGTGTGTGGGTTGAAGGTGAAAGAGATAGGCAATACCTAGAATTTAAAGTAAACATAGACTCTCAGAAGGTAACCTCCTGCCTACTCAAACCCTCAAACCTACTGCAGGTCTTTAGCTGAAAATACAGAGGTATGGAATGGGTTTAGGACTTATTACACCTTTGAAAACTTCACTTTGAAGATAATAAGGACCATTAGAGTTAATGTTGAGGGTGGCTTATCCATTAAAGGCGGAAAAATGAAAAATGCTCTTTTTAAATGGGTTGCGTTTTCTCTGTCAATCAACCTGAGGTCCCTCAGTACAGAGTATTCCCTCATTGGGGACAGAGTTGAAAGAAATTCACACTGTTCCAATCTTCATATGCCCACTGTCATCTCAGTGGGGTCATTCTGCAAAAACCAAAACCACGTGGGAATCTAACAATTTCCTTTCAGACCTCAGGATTGCTGCCTTTGGGGTTATCCCAGACAGCAAGTGGTTACTTTTCTACCAACTGCTCAATGTCTTTCCAACAACCTGAAGAAAGGAAGCACCTGCAAAAGGAGCAAAACTCTTCCTTCTTGAGCTCCTTTGAAAATAAAGCACTTTGCAGACAAGTCTGCGCTCTGTAGGAAGTTTTATGATATAAAATTGATACTGAACATGTCTAGAGTCCTTATGTAGAGGTAAAGAAAGCTGAGGTCTTTCTAATGAACTAATGTCTCGGAAGGAAGATGGGGCAATCTACTTCCGTAGTGATACTGCCTCGGAAACACAAGGAGGGGTCGCTAGGAGTTGGGTGCGACTCGACGGCACATAACAACAACAACAACAACAATGTTCCAGGAATGAGTAGACACTAAACAGGTTTTTGTCCCCTTGCCTTTCTTTCTGGTCAAGCATTGTTTGGAAGTTTATTCTTGTAATAGAGCTTTCAGATTATCTACAGCATGATTTCTGGGGACAGAAAGACATGGGTATGAAACCCCCTATGCTAATTACAAGGAGTCTTGTGGTGCAATGATTAAGTAATCGGCTGTCAACTTAGAAATTATACGTTCAAACCCACCAGCTACTTCATCAGAGAAAAGATCAGGTAATCTGCACTTGTGAAGACTACAGCCTAGAAAACTCTACATAGTAATTCTACTATGTCAGATAGGGTCGCTATGAGGCGGAATTGACTCTCGGTTGCTTGTTTGAACCCACCCAGAGCACCTTGGAAGAAAAGCCTGGTGATGTACTTGCAAAAGCTCACAATCATGAAAACTCTAAGGATCAGTTCTATTCTACACACGTGGGGTCTCCATGAGTTGCAGTGGACGCAACAGCAGTGCTTTTGGTTTTATACAAAATATGTGGAGAGTCTTTATCTACTTTTACTCCCAGTTTTCTCTTTGGCTAAAGACAGCTAATGATGTTCATCACCATCAGACTGGGGGACCTATTGAAACAGTGTATGACAAAAAATAGTATGTTGGTAGCTTAAATGGGAGGAAGCTTAGAAAACATTCACTGTAATTCCTAGCACACAGAAGACATAGATTCAATAAAAATCATTAATATTCACTCAGGTTAGCACTATTGTTTTCTCCATTTTACAGATGGCAAAACTAAAACTGATAAGAGTTGAACAACTTGCCCAATACCGTTAGTTTGTAAATGGAAAAGCTAGATTCAAATCCGAGTAGTTGGACTCTAAACACAACAATCAAAAACACTCTGTTAATAAGTGCTTCTTATGCTGTAGAATTAGATACATGATTCCTGGCAAGTAGGGTTTGTGTGAGGATTCATAGAGTTACAAGTATGAAATCATATTGTCAGATATTTAAATTGATAGTATCTTTTTCATGACAAGCATTAAGACCTTCATAATGTTCTCTAACCTGGAGCTCTGGTGGCACAGTGCCTAAGGCATTTAACTGCTAACAAGAAGGTTGGAGACTCAAACCCATAAGCTGTTCCACAGAAGAAAGATGGGGCAGTCTACTTCCATAAAGATTTACAGCCTTGGAAATCCAGTGAGGGTCACCATGGGTCAGAATTGATTTGATGGGAGTGGGTTTGGTTTTTTGGTTTAATGTTCTCTAAATTTATAATAGGCTTTGGAGACAGCAACCTCAGATGAATGACTTAGAAAATTATTACCCTATCTGAGCCTCAGAGTCCTGATCTATAAAATGGGCATATAATTACCAAACATCCATATATTGTTATAACTCACTCACTGCCTTGGAGTTAATTCCTACTCATTGTTCTTATATGCTGTCGAGTCATCTCTGACTCACAGCAACCCCTCCTTGGGTTTCTGAGGCAGTATCACTACAGAAGTAGATTGCCTGACTTTCCCTCCAAGGAATGGCTGGTGGGTTTGAACCGCCAACCTTCTAGTTAGCAGTCAAGTGCCTTAAGCACTACACCACCAGAGCTCCATTCCAACTCATAGTGACCCCCATTGGGTTTCCAAGGTGGTAAATCTTTATGGAAGTAGATTGCCCCATCTTCCTTCCATGGAGCAGCTGGTGGTTTTGAACTGCCAACCTTTTGGTTAGCAGTCAAATATCTTAGGCACTGCACCACCAGAAAGATTATATATTTGTGTGTGTGTGTGTGTGTGT
>NW_006921596.1:23575323-23576477 GCF_000298275.1 Orycteropus afer afer | reverse complement strand
TACCCTCAGAACTCAAAAGGACACATGCAAGATACAGAAATGTCTTTGTAATTTCCAAACTCACACTGCCTAACCTAAAATGCATTAGCTCCAATAAATATAAAGAAACACAAAACTGCAACCCTGCGGAGGTTTCCAGCTGCAAGGCTTCCAATTAACAAAACTCTTCTTTTTCTACCCAAGTAACATTTCCAGCATAGATAACAGTTTTCCTGCAATATCTTTAATACCATTAATGATTTGATCTTTCTGCAGAGAGCTTAAAAGCTTGTAGAATACAGCATCAGACCCGAGGTAGGTAGGTGGAAGGTTACGCGGTGGGAATGTCTAGTGATCTAACATATAAAAGAGAGTGTACCAGAATTAAAGGGACCAGACAAGGGGCACTTAAAAAGTAACTCTTGAACACAAACCAACTGCTGATTTTTTTTTTTTAAATAAGACCTTAGAAATGAGAAAGTAGATTTTCAATGTCTCTTTGGCTTCATTTTCACAGGCCAAATCAAATGGATCACTCAGGCACAAAGTACTGAGAATAGGGCCTTGAAAAGAGGAAAATAATACATTTGAAAGAGGAATAATTGGGACGAAAAATAAATTTTGCCGATCATGAAAATGGAGGAGGAATGGAAACATCCTGGATAAATAGTGATGATTATTTGAGTACTTACTTAAACCTTCAAATTAACTTTGTGTTTATGCATGTGGCTTTACTTTGGTTGAGAAATCAGATTCAGCGAAATAGAAATGACAAGACATTTTGCTTTCAGTTGTGTGTAACTGATCGCTGATAACTTCATATTTACTTAATTTTCCAAGTGAGGTGACATGGGTGGACCAAAACATTCATTTTCCATTCAATAACCATTAAAACCTTTTTCTAGTTTCAGTACTGCATTCCTGAGATATAAAGTCATTTAAGACATGAACTCTGCCCTCAGAGGACTTTACTCCTTTCACTCTGATGCACATAGTAGTAATTAATTTAGTTTCATTATCTGCTTCTACCTTAAAACCTGCAATCACCTTCCAAAAGTATGGGCTGAGTGAAGAAAGCTTATTGTTTCCAATGGTGGGAGCAGCATTACAGACAAAGCAAACACAGGAAAGGCAATAATAATAAAGATTAACTAAAACAGGAAGCTTCCACCACC
>NW_006921596.1:23573093-23574663 GCF_000298275.1 Orycteropus afer afer | reverse complement strand
TTACAGAATAGAGCAATTGATGATCAACAAATGAATCTGAGGATAAGCAGTCAAATAACAGGCACAGTCACAATGATGCCTTAGACTTCAGATTGGTTCTAGGGCCCCTTGACATAAGATCTCATTGCACCTAAAATTTTCTTACATAGCACATGCAATGATTATAATTAACCAAGTATGTTTGTGTTTTATGTTTTTGTTATTATTTTTACTATTGTTGTTGAACTACTGTCTCCCGCTAAATTATAAACTCCATGAAAGCAGCAATTACACTAAATGTGTTTATTGTTTTCTATATAGAGCCTGGTCCATAGAAAAATCTTTCAAAGAGTTTTCAGTAAATATCTGGTGAATGTATTAAGGAGAATGAGTAACCCAAGATTTGACAACATAGCGATTTACATATTCTTTATCATCATGTTGCAATTATTGCTTGTATATAAGATTTCATTCTACTTCCTAACCGAGTCTTCTTGCTCCAAAAGAGCAAGAACATATAACTGATCTCAAATTCCATTTGAAGAAGGCTTTATTGTTAACTTTTATAGCACAACCACTCATGCTGTACCTACAAAATTCCACATATTTTTGTAAGAGTGAGAGAGACACAGGGCCACCATGATTTGAAGTTAACTCGATAGCACCTAATATAACAAGAAGAGAGGCAGGAAGCCCCTGGGTGGTGCAAATGGTTAACCCACTCGGCTCCTAACCTAAAGGTTGGAGGTACAAGTCCACCTAGAGGCACCTTGGAAGAAATGACTGGTTGTCTACTTCCTAAAAGTCAGCCACCAAAAACCCTGTGGAGCACAGATTTACATTGACACATCTGGGGTCACCATGAGTGGGAAGTGACTGAGTAGCAACTGATGATTGTGAGAGAGGCAGAAAATTAAAGAGATACAACTAAGCAATCACAAGAACCATCTCTGCTGAACATCATGGGTGCAGTGATGAGGAAAGAAGGTAAAAGGGAGGGAGGGAAAAATGAGTAAAGATAAAGGAAAGAAAAGTAAGAGAGGATGTAATATAGCTTATAAATAAACCTGGATTGGAACACTGGACTGCCTGATTCTAATGCCCTTTTTTTTTCCAGTATGCTAATTCACTTCTTAAAATCTTACAGAAAATTTTAAAATCCTTGCTGGGAAGATAGTGAGGCATTAGTGACCATACACACTGCAATGCTTTTAGTGAATACCACGTATTATAAAACCATAAACCAAACTCACTGCTGTGGAGTCAGATCCGACTCATAGTGACCCCTTCATGGGTTTCCGAGGTGGTATCACTATGGAAAAGTAGATTGCCCAATCTTCCTTCTATGGAGTAACTGGTAGGTTTGAACCTCCAGCCTTCTGGTTAGCAGTCAAATGCCTTAGGCACTATGCCACCAGAGGTCCCAGACTGTGCACATTATGGAATGAATGAAATATGTTTGGGTGAGAAATACTAGTGAACAATACTCAATGTCTTAATACCTTAGCCAGCAGTGAGTTTAGGTAGATCTTATCTTGTTTCATCTTTATCTGTCACATAGAATTATAATGATAGGTACTGGCTTAAAGCA
>NW_006921596.1:23571755-23572893 GCF_000298275.1 Orycteropus afer afer | reverse complement strand
AAATTATAGAATCTGAATGTGTTTGTAATCAGTTGGTATGAAATTGTGTTTATGGGTTCTAAAGTTCATGAATGAATGAAAGAACTGAGTTGGATCTTCCTTAGCATGGGCACCCAGTTCTCCTAAGAGAATAATAGCATTAGCTGTCGTTCTTACAGTGGGCATCTACTATGTGATAGCAGCCCTAGTGTCTAGCACAAAAGCCAGAAAACCAACCAAAAACAAGAAAACCTCAATCTACCAGTTGCTCAAATTCCCTCTCTGCTGTTTATTAATTAATCATATGACTTAAACAATTTACTCAACTCCAAGGGCCAAAGGAAGTTATGTGTCCATGAAATGGTATAAACCATGCATGGGCTGTTCACAGAATATATGAAAAATGGCTGTGCAGCACATTACACAAAATAAGGACTCGTGAGAACATTATTTTCTATCATCTCCCAATCCCCATGGCTGTCATCAGTTTCCATTTTTCTATGCTTCAATACCTTTTTGTCTTGTACTCTATTGACTTCTCTAGAATTACTAAATATAAATGCCATTCTTCCTCATAACTGATGAGAGTGATTAAAATAAAGCCTTTCACGGAGAAACTGCATCTGAGTTCAAAGAACCTGAAATGGATTTCAGGACATTTCCATCCCTGAGACCCCTGATGGGAGGATGGCCAGGAATTTATAAAAGATAATTCATAATGCAGTACATGATGGAACTAGTAATACCTGCTTGGGTCAGTCCCTGCAGTGAAGTATTTAGTAATACTTCTATGTCCTTTCCACTACTTGTCTGTCAGTTTGTCATACTGTGGTGGCTCATGAGGTTCTCTGAGGCTGGAAGCTGTGCCACCGGTATTTCAAATGCCAGCAGGGTCACCCATGGTGGGCAAGTTTCAGCAGAGCTTCTAGACTAAGACTTGGAAGAAGGAAGGGGCCATCCACTTCTCAACGAATTGGCCAGTGAACACCCTATAAATAGCAGTGAAACACTATCTGACACATTACTGGAATATTATGAACAGCCCTGAAACAATGTCCAATATAGTGCCAGAAGATGAGCCCCTCAGATTGGAAGGAGCTCAAAATATGACTGGGGAAGAGCTGCCTCCTCAAAGTAGAGCTGACCTAAATGATGTGGA
>NW_006921596.1:23568232-23570905 GCF_000298275.1 Orycteropus afer afer | reverse complement strand
AGCATCTCAAGAAGACAAAGTCAATTATTATAATGAAATGGACCAAGACCTGGAATTGGAAAACCAAAAGGGAAGAACACGCTTGGCATTTCTCAAGCTGAAAGAACTGAAGAAAAAATTTAAGCCTCAAGTTGCAATACTGAAAGATTCTATGGGCGAAATACTGCATGATGCAAGAAACATCAAAAGAAGATGGAAGGAATACACAGAGTCACTGTACCAAAAAGGAGTGGTCAATCTTCATCATTTCAGGAGGTGGCATATGATCTAGAACCAATGGTATTGAAGGAGGAAGTCAAAGCTGCACTGAAGGAAACGGCAAAGAACAAGGCTCCAGGAATTGACAGAATATCCACTGAGATGTTTCAACAAACAGATGCTGTGCTGGAGGCACTCACTTGTCTATGCCAAGAAATTTGGAAGACAGCTACATGGCCTATTTACTGGAAAAGATCCATATTTGTACCCAATCCAAAGAAAGATGATCACAAAGAATTTGGAAATTATTGAGTATTATCATTAATATCACACATAAGTAAAATCTTGCTGAAGATCATTCAAAAATGTGAAGCAGTATATTGACAGAGAACTTCCAGAAATGCAAGCTGAATTCAGAAGAGGATGTAGAATGAGGGATATTATTGCTGGTATCCGATGGATCTTGACTAAAAGCAAAGAACACCAAAAAGATGTTTACATGTGTTTTGTTGACTATGGAAAAGCATGCAATTGTGTGGATCATAACAAATTATGAATGACATTAAGAATGGGAATTCCAGAACACTTGACTGTGCTCTTGAGGAACCTGTACATAGACCAGGAGCCTGCCATTCAAACAGAACAAGGGGACACTGCATGGTTTAAAATCAGGAAGGGAGTGCATCAGGATTGTATCCTTTCACCATACTTTTCAATCTGTATGCCAAGCAAATAATCCGAGAATCTGGACTATATAAAGAAGAACGTGGCATTAGGATTGGAGGAAGACTCATTAACAACCTGAGACCCACAGACGAAACAACTTTGCTTGATGAAAGTGAGGATGACTTGAAGCACTTACGGATGAAGATTAAAGACTTCAGTCTGCAATATGGATTACACCTCAGTATAAAGAAAACGAAAATCCTCACAACAATAAGCAGCATCATGATAAATGGAGAAAAGATTGAAGTTGTCAAAGATTTCATATTATTTGGTTCTATAATCAACACCAGTGGAAGCAGCAGTCAAGACCTCAGAAGACGTATCGCACTGGGCAAATCTGCTGCAAAAGACCTCTTCAACGTGCTGAAGAGCAAAGATGTCTCCTTGAACACTAAGGTGTGCCTTACCCAAGCCATGGTATTTTCAATCGCCTCTTATGCATGTGAGAGCTGGATAATGAACAAGGAAGACCGAAGAAGAGTTGATGCTTTTGAGTTGTGGTGTTGGCAAAGAATATTCAAAGTACTGTGGACTGCTAGAAGAATGAACAAATTTGCCCTGGGAAAAGTACAGCTGAAATGCTCCTTGGAAGCAAGAATGGCCAGACATCATCTCACCTACTTTGGCCATGTTGTCAGAAGGGATCACTCCCTGGAGAAGGATATCATGCTTGGTAAAGTGGAGGGTCAGCAAAGAAGGGGAAGGCCCTCAACAAAATGGATTGACACAGTGGCTGCAATGATGGGCTCAGGTATAGCAAGATTGTGAGGCTAGCACAAGACCAGGCACTGTTTTGTTCTGTTGTACATAGGGTCACTATGAGTCAGAGCCAACTTGGCGGCACCTAAGAACAATAACAGCATATGTCCTTTAATACTCCTGAAGGACTCAAACAGTATAGCTTCCAAGGCTCCTACCTCTTTCAATATGTTTGCCAGATAATCCTTGACTGTGGCTGGTTAGAGCATCTCAAAGAGAGAAAGAAATGCAAAATTATAGTATAATGACTATGAGCATGACACTGTGTTATGAGATCTATATACATTACGCCATGTGATTCTTGTTAAAATACTTTTCCTTTGGAAGGTCCATTAATTAAATCATGGTTACCATTCACTGACATTTTGTTCTGTGCTCTATTGTTTACATATACGTATATCTTTATGTTTACATATATCCTTTTAATAATCCCACAAGGGGAAAGTTATTATATATGTTATGCCATGTGATTCTTATTAAAAAGTTTAAACACTTTTCCTTTGAAAGGTCCAGTAATTAAATCAAGGCTACCATTCACTGATATTTGTTCTGTACTCTATTGTTTACATATACATATATCCTCATGTTTACATATATCCTTTGAATAATCCCACACGGGGAAAGTTATTATTCTACTATTCAACTGAGGGAATAAAGATTCAGGAGGTACAGCATTTTGCCAAAGTTTGCACAACTAATAAAGCAGAGAGGCAATTAGAACATATCTATCTAGGTTATTTATGTTTATGTTATGGAAAATATCAAGAATATAAAAGGACAGGAAACTTTAATGACCCCCATATAACCATATCTCTTTTGTCAATAACTGTCAACTCATGGTCAAGCTTAGTTGTTTCTCCTCTGTTTTGTTTTTTTCTTCTATCATTTCCCCCAAAGGAATTCCTTAAAGAAAATCCCAGTTATCATATTACATATCTATCAATATTTTAGTACATTCTGTTCTTTCTGGGTTCTTTTTAAATGTAGCTG
>NW_006921596.1:23566767-23567307 GCF_000298275.1 Orycteropus afer afer | reverse complement strand
AAAAATGAAGGTTGAATAAACTCTTTTCTGTTCTGGAAGAGTAAGTAAAACAGCTGGATGTACTTACTGAGTTGTGTGAGTATCTATTTTTAAAAATGTGGAATTTCTTCACAGCTTATTTTTCTTTACTTGGGGAGATTATCTTCCCAGAGACTCAATGAAGTTTTCTGCAGTTTCTAAAAAGCATCATACAATCTGGTAGGATCATCCAAATTACCATACGGGACTCTCCTAAAATGCCAAACACTGTCATTAGTCAATCCACACACAGTATTGCCCAAAGGAATCGTCAGTGAATAGCCTTATCATCAGTTTGACTTTGCAAGTACTCCTCTAGTTTTCAGAGGGTTAGAATATGCAGATTTCCTATGCGAATGCTCACGCAAGCATGACAATATCTTTTCCTCCAAAAAAACTTAAACTGCTTTTGTGAGATGCAACGTACATTTCATCAAATACACTCATTTTATAATGCAACTCACAATGAATTAATTCTCTTAGTAAATTTACAGAGTTGTACAAGCCGGATTCAGAAGAGGA
>NW_006921596.1:23560866-23561412 GCF_000298275.1 Orycteropus afer afer | reverse complement strand
GGGCAGACACTAAAGAGTTCTTTAGGTAGCCTCACATTAATTCAGAAATGGAAGCAACTAGAGCCATAATCTGGCAAAGCATTGCACCCAATGCTCAATGATGCAGAGTCATTTAGGAATTTCATTTCTGTTTTAGTGTGCTTACAAAAGGTATTCGGAGCCAATGATCAATAATCATGTGATTTTAAAAGAAAATTATCAATTATATCCTGTTATTTTAATAATTGTGGATTATATTGGATGAAATATTTGTGCCATTTAGTCATTTTTGGACTTTGAAAAACATAGTCTCTTCCTAAATCTCAGTTTTTCAACTTAGTAAAATGGGCATGAAAAAAATTGTTTTTTGCATAGCATAGCGACTGGTACATGGTTGACAGATTTCGATTTCATGGTCTCTCCAGAAGTGCTTGCAAATGGATTGT
This sequence comes from Orycteropus afer afer, assembly GCF_000298275.1. Lineage (NCBI taxonomy): Eukaryota > Metazoa > Chordata > Mammalia > Tubulidentata > Orycteropodidae > Orycteropus > Orycteropus afer. The sequence continues at coordinate 23,560,987 of NW_006921596.1, read as the reverse complement.
TCCATTGGTATAATGATAATTTAAAATGATGATGATGATGATGATAGTCATTCTGGAATTTTAAATGTCTATTTCTTTTTTTTATTATTATTTATTGTGATTTGGGTGAAGATTTAGAGAG
>NW_006921596.1:23558655-23559866 GCF_000298275.1 Orycteropus afer afer | reverse complement strand
AATACCACCCAACCAAACACATATCTCTGGGCAGAAGTTTTCATATACAGTGAAGGAAAGAGGATGGAAGGCAGTTTTGTAGATAAAATTATCATTCAGCCAACAGTTACATTATCCATCCTCCCAAGTTGCTGAGAATGGGAATTATAATATTTTACATAAAATCCCATGTATATTAATAATAAATGCTATTATTATAAGTTTCATTAAAAACGTTGTACATGACAGACTCTGTTAAATCACTTTAGTGAAATATACCACACTTATTCCTGAAAGACTTTCTAACCCTCGGTTCCTTAATTAATAGCATGGGTACAATAAGAGTAGCTGCTATGACTTCAGGGAAATTATTTAAAAATTCAGCCAGGTAAGTAATGGAATCAGAATCCAAACACAATTCTGAATTGACTCCGGAGCGTGAGCACTATCTAATGGGGTATTTGGAAGGAATCTGAAATAAACACTTAAAGAAATGACATTAAATTTAAGATCTTTAGGAATTAGAATGTTCAAATGGGGGCAAATTCCCTAAACTTCTCCCTATTTGTTAAGCATACATCTGTAATTCCTAAATGTGGAAAATTTGATGGTCATGGTATTTATATCAGTGACCAGCACCAACAAGTACTGCACATCCATTGCAACGGGGAATGGCAAGCTTGAAAAATCAAATATCATCTTGAGAATAATTTATAAAACTCATCCAAAAATGCCTTTTATTTTAAAAGAAAGTATTAAAATGAAATCATGCATGACTTTGAAATGTATTCAGATTCCTCTATTGTATATAACAATGGGGAATTTTATCAGATTACATTTTCAATAAAAGGAGTTTGAATGAGTTTGATGTGATTTCTGTTTCAATCATAAGGGTGACCTACACAGGTATCTTTTTTCCAATCATTTTATTTCTACTCTCTCCATCTGTATTTTAACCTGTTAATATGTGGGTGAATTGGAGGAAAAGCAAATCTGTTTGACCTTTTAATGTAAAGTCATTTTTATATGATCAAAACAGTACTATTTCCAATACTATAAAGAATGTGGATTTTAAGATTCAAAAATATGTGCCATTCTCAGCAACTTGGGAGGATGGATAATGTAACTGTTGGCTGAATGATAATTTTATCTACAAAACTGCCTTCCATCCTCTTTCCTTCACTGTATATGAAAACTTCTGCCCAGAGATATGTGTTTGGTTGGGTGGTATT
>NW_006921596.1:23548262-23558005 GCF_000298275.1 Orycteropus afer afer | reverse complement strand
TTATGGGCTCAAACACAGCAATGACTGTGAGGATGGCCCAGGACTGGGCAGGGTTTCACGTTGTTTATTGGGTTGATATGACTTGGAATGGACTTGATGGCACCTAATAACAATGGACTGATAGTTTGTGTGGGTTCTTTTCGCCCCCATAATGTAACAACTCTGCCCATTTCCTCCCTGTGTTTACCATTTCCCTTCGACCTTCTTTCCTATGCCTTCCTGCCTTCTTCGTTCTGTCCCCTAGGTAAATAATGCCCTTTTGATCTCATATGGTTGACTGTGCTAATGAGTGTATACCTTCCTTGATAGGCCTGTCTGTTGTTTGAAAGTTGAGCCTGTGGATTGATTTCATTCTAGGTTTGAAAGATGTCTAAGGGCCATATTCTCAGGTGTTCTGCTAGTCTTCTTCAGGCCAGTAAGCCTAGTTGTTTTTATGCTTTTGAGTTTTGTTCCACATTTTTCTTGCACTCTCTCCAGGACCTCTTATGGTGATCCTGTGAGAGTGGTGAGCAATGGTAGCCAGGCACCACCTAGTTCTGGTGTCAGGTCATGGAGGCTGGGCTTCACGTGGTTCATTAATCCTTTGCATTAATTGTTCCCTTGTGTCTTTAAGGAGCTCTGGTAGGGAAGGCATTTGGCTGCTAACCACAAGGTTGGTGGTTCAAACACAGGAGCTGCTCCATGGGAGTAAGATGAGGCAATCTATTTCCATAAAGATTTACAGCCTTGGAAACCTAATGGGAGTTGCTATGAATCAGAATCAACTCGACGGCAGTGGTTTGTTTCTGGTTTTGTGTCTTTCATCCTGTTCACTCTTCTTTGCTCTGAACAGAGAGAGACCGATAGGTGCGCCTTCGATAGCCTCTTCCAAGCTTTTAAGATCTCAGTCACTACTCAGCAAAATTGGGTGTAGATATTGTCTTTGTGCACCATGTTCTGCCAAATGATTTTAGTGTACCCCAAGTCTACAGTTCTGAGCCTCTATGCCCCTGTTCCCTTAAGATGTTTGGCTATGATTAAGAGGTTGTCAAAATTTTGCTCCCTGTAAGCTATACTACATCCATGGATATATTCGCAGGACATATAAATACATTCGTAGAGGTATCCTGTCAAACCTATATTTACTCTTGGGTGTAGTGATCACAAAAATGATCAAGATTGTGAAAGATATAGGGAGAAGCACGAGTTAAAGGCAGTAAAACTGAATACCATTACATACGCATTCCTGCAATTACAGTATTAACAACAATCTGTAAGTGGATACACTGAACAGAGGTAGAAAGGCAAATGGTACTACACTCATGAATTTGAATGGATTCTTGAACCTGTTTAAATTGAAACAATCTAAATGTTATTTAAATTAAAAATTTTGGATACTTCCTTTATTTTATAACTCTACTATGTTTAATGATCTTAATATCTTCTACACAATGTTTACTTCATTTAAATATCTATTTTAAAGTAACTTACTCTCTGGTCCAACTACTTTCGATATCAAATGTGCTAATGAGCACAAATTCATCACTAACAGTGCAAAAACAAATTAATCCCTGACTCTCAGTTCCTTAAATATTTAGAGACTTTTTTTGTAATCAATAATGTTATAGTGGAACAGTTATTCTTCTGGCTTTAGTAGCATTCTAATGTCAGGATTTTTAACCACTACTAGGTTGATATCTGAAATTTTCCTAAGAAACACAATTCCATTAACAGTCTTGATTTTTATTTGTTTTGATCCTCAATAGCTTGCATGATGAAAGATAATAATGTATTTCTCTGTATTTCTGCATTAACCCAAATAGACGCATATATTATTTTCTAAATCTGTTGATATTCATAAGAGGTTTAAGATTAAAAATCAAAGGATATAGAATCTGATCCTTGATATCATTTTCACTTTCCAGTCAGTCATGTAGGTATTCCTCAGATAAAAGAATGGTCACACTGGTCTTCATTCCTCATTCCCCAGTGCCAAGAATAGAATAAATCTAACTTTCCTATGAAGATTAGGGGATCTTCAAAAGGTGCATGTAGGATTTTGAATAAGAGCAAATGAGTGAATTAAGTTCAGTGGAAACATCAAACTCAGAAACCTTAGGCAACATGATTGCATTTAGCATGGAACATGGACTCAGTGATGCCTGCAACTCTCTCTGGCACAAAAAGATGATCACTTCTTATACACATTACTCATGATTATGTTATAACATGCTATGGTAAGTGGATCTCATGGTATGAAATTTAGATCTACAGTGAATTCTATTGAATACCTTTTGATCTCTCTAAAAATTATACTCTTGTGCACCTATGGCCATGGTCACTTAGTTTCTTCCTTACCTCTGATGACGGTGCCATGATATGGCACATTCTGTTGTTGTTGTTGTTGTTGTTATGTGCCGTGAAATCGGACCCGACTCATAGCGACCCTTCCTTGAGTTTCCGAGGCAGTATCACTACGGAAGCAGATTGCCCCATCTTTCTTCCGAGGAGTGGCTGGTGGGTTTGAACAGCCAGCCTTCTGGTTAGCAGTCAAGTGCCTTAGGCACTAGGCTACCAGAGCTCCCAATATGGCACATAGAGATTGATAATATCTTCTCACGCTTCCTTTTACACACTGTTTTTTCTCTTACCCTTACACTTCGAAAAAACTATCTTAGCGCCCATTAATCCTTGACTGACTGTCTGAATTGACTTTAGTTAAAGTAACAGCAAGAGATTGTATAAAGTACAGTGGACTTGGTTGTAATTCTTAGCTTCCAGCTGAGAAATCTTAAGAAAGTCAATCTATCTTTCAAAAACCCAATTCTTCATATGTAAGAAGAACTTTCTGCCCTTCCTCTGTAAATCATAAATAAATTTCATCAGATTCACTAATATACACCTACCTTCCACAATACATACATAAACACCAGTAACAAGAGGGTAGAGACAGCAAGCACCATTTTTCTTAGAAAAAGTTCCACTAAACACCTTCATCATTATCTTTAAAAAATGTTGTTGTTGTCGTTCTGTGCCATGGTGTCAAACCTGACTCATAGCAGCCCCTCCTCCTTGGGTTTCCGAGGTGGTATCACTATGGAAGTAGATTGCCCAACCTTCCTTACCAGGAGTGGCTGGTGAGTTTGAACTTCCAGCCTTCTGTTAAAAAAAAATAACATTCCCTTTTATCATAACAAGTTGAGTACTTGTAGTTTCAAATGTAGAAACTGCTTTACATTTCACAGGCCACTTAATGAGTCCCAAGTTTTGCAAAGTGAAAAGCACAGCATACCCTTTATATATTTCCTCTCAAAAACAATGACCATTCAAGTATTTATAGAACTCTGAGAGCTGGATGGCTATAGTGATTATAGACCCTGTGGATTACATTTCCCATGTTAAAAAAAAAAAAAAAGAAAAAGTTAATTCCCTCTATATGTAATTATAAATTGCTGAGTAGTGATTAAGTTTGGTGTTAGAAATTCTAAGGGTTTCTGAAATAATCCATTAGGGATTTTTTCCAAAGTTAAGGAGCCCTATTGGTACAGTAGGAACTCTGGTGGCACAGTGCTTAAAAACATCAGGCTGCTAACCAAAACGCTTTGGCAAATCAAACCCATCAGCCATCTATAGGAGAAAGATGACACAGTCTGCTTCCATAAAGATTTACAGCCTTGAAAACTCTATGGGGCAGATTTATCTGTCCTACAGGGTCACTATGAGTCAGAATTGACTTGATGGCAGTGGGTTTAGGTTGTTTTTTATTATTATTGTTATTTTATTTTTTGAGTGGTGCAGTGGTTAAGCACTCATCAGCTAACCAAGGACTGGTGGTTGAAACCACAACCACTCTGCAGGAGAAAGATGTGGTAGTGTGCTTCAATGAAGATTTGATGTCTTGGAAACCCCATGGGGCAGTTCTACCTTATCCTATAGGGTCTCTGTCCATCTGTACTGACATGATGGCAGACAACGTTTTGGGCTTATTTTATTTATTTATTTTTGGTTAGATGCACTTTATTATTAACTATTAGGGGATTTGGTAATGAGTCAACATTCAGATAACAGTTGACATTTTTGACATCAGGTGGCATGGTAGACAATCTAATGAGCAAAACAAAGGGAAAAGAGTGACAAGCCAAGCGATGATCTAATTAGGTAGCTCAGAACATTCAGTTGCTTGTGGCAGATTTAGTAGGTTAGTACACTTTCAATGAATTATGAAGGAAGTTATAATGGTACTGGAGGAGCCTGGCTTCGCAGTCTTAGTTTTCACTAATTCATTATAGCCTGATTATTTCCAACAAGACTCAATGTTTAGAGTAAATTAAAAACAGTATAAATGAAAGGTAGATGCTATAGTCTTTGCTTTATGTTCCTAAGTATTAGATTATATATATATCTAATATATATATATAGATATATATATATATCTAATACTTATATATTAGATATACTAATATATATTAGATATATATATAATATATATATCTAATAATATATAATATTAGATTATATATATATCTAATTAGTGAAAACTAAGACTGCGAAGCCAGGCTCCTCCAGTACCATATATATATGTATGCAGATATACATATATATGCATCAGATACGCTGAAAGCTTTTGAATTTGGTATCTTTATGGCTTTGCTAGTTCTTTATGAACAGACACAGCACAAAGATAAGAACTTAATTAAATCACTCGTCTATACCTATGAAACAGAGTGCCATTTTTCCTTTGTTTTGACCCTCTTGCCATTTTCATTCCATTTGACTTAACAAAGAAAATTTGCATTAAATTTGCAAGTCAAATGTCAGGGGATACTTTTCAAAAAGGCATACTATCTACTGATCTTCTCTTTATCTGTTCATTTTGTGATAAGTATTTGGCAAGTGCCTTCATTAACTCTGGCTCCTTGTTGCTCTGGTTTGCATCCTAAAAAGATAAACAAAAGCCTTAGAGCTCTATGATTTCAAATAAATGAGACTTAGACCAAAGCACAGGCAACAGCAGATATATCAGAGCAACAACAACAGATAAACTGCAGTGAACCAAAGAGAGAATTAGAAATTCCCTCCTTTATTTGATTTGGAAAACTATGGAAAATATGGAAGAACATAGGGCATTTAGATAATAACAGCAGTAATGATGGTCATTACTGTTTCATTTAAAATACAAAGAAAATGAATGGAAGGAAAGAAGAAAGGTAAAGAGAAAAGGAGGAAGTTCAGGACTATTGGATAAATTATAACAAAAAGTTGAAGAGTTATTCATTTCAGTGTAGTGACTATGGTATTTGATTGCTAACCAGAAGGTTGGTGGTTCAAACCCACCAGCCACTCTGTGGATAGAAGGCTGGGCAGTCGACTTCCATAAAGATTTACTACCTCGGAAACCCAAAGGGGGTCACTATGAGTTGTAATCGACTCGATGGCACTGAGTTTTGTTTGGTTTATCTCTTTAGATAAACTTTTTTTTTTTAGTTTGCATGGAGGATGCATAGAGAATTAGTGATTATAATACATTGTTTTATTTAGTAAAATAAACTCTTCTTTGAAAAAAAAAAAAAAGAAAGAAACCACTGCCATCGAGTTGATTCTAACTCATACCGACCCCCATTTAGTTTCCAAGGCTATAAATCTTTACAGAAGTAGATTGTCTCATCTTCGTCTCACAGAGTAGCTGGGAGCTTTTCAGCCTCCAGCCTTCTGGTTAGCAGCCAAATGTCTTAGCCAGTACACCGTCAGAACTCCTTAAAAGAAACTTTTCTTACAATGATGTAAGTGTTGTGTGAAAGAGCTGCCTTGAATTCCAACTTTAAATGATCCAAATAACTGGTATCAATATCAATAATCAGGAAAGAAATTTCTTCAACATTAATCATAGAAGATGCTCATTCAGTCTGTTTGTAGCTCTATGAATGGGGGACTAAGGCATCCAATTTCAGCTCAGTAAAGGGAATTCTGGGTGCTCCCCTTTTACATGACAATGTTTCATTTATTTTAGGACAAGTTTCTTCCCCTCTGAGCCTTCCCTATTTGAATCTAAGCGTCTTCAATTTATTTCTCATGTTACATGATATGAAGCATGCCCAGAGGAAGACTTGGAAACCATCAATTTTTCTTTTAAAAATCTGCAAATGACCCCAGGCTACATATGCTTCCCAATACCCTGAAATTGAATCCCCTCTGTGATTTATTTTGAACCATTTCTAATCCCCATGACAAAATAACATGAAGAGAAATAAATATGAGCCCCACAAAAATATGGTTTAAGATTACTTAGTCATTCATTTATTCAGCAAATATTGCTGAGCACTAACTATGCATCTTGAATTGATTATTTGTTGTGTGGAAGTTTCCTAGTTTATCTCCGTATCCCTAGAGTCATGTATCATTGCTTTGTAGTAAAAGTTTTGATGAAAGTATAAAAGGTTGTTATAGATCACATAACTAATTTAGTTGGGGAGATGAGGGGTGCTGGTGAGAGAAATTATCCACAAAGAGGTGACATTTAAGCACAAACAATGAATACATAAATGTTAACTAGGCAAACCAGAGTTAGAGTGATGGAGAGGTATAGGTATAAGAGGAAAAGTATTAAAGAGCTGAGGAGGAACATGCTTGACTCAGAAAAGGCCAAGGTGGTTGTACCACAGAGAAAAAGGAGGAGAGTGCTGAGACACAAGTTTGGAGAACTAGGCAGAGGCCAGACCATGAGTCATTATTATAAGTCAGAGGAAGAAAAATAAATCTCTAATAGAAATATTAAAGGAGTTCTGGTGGTGCAGTGCCTAAGGCATTTGACTGCTAACCAGAAGGCTGGCGGTTCAAACCCATCAGCCACTCCACAGAAGAAAGACAGGGCAATCTACTTCCACAAAGATTTAGAACTTCAGAAACCCAATGGGCGTTGCTATGAGTTGGAATCAACTTGATGGCAGTGGGTTTTTTTTTGTTTGTTTGTTTTAACAGAAATATTAAATGTACTTAAAAGGTCATATATGTTCTGCATAATCCTCACAACAATTGCTATGTCTGAGCCTGTTGTTGCAGCCACTGTGTCAATCCATCTCATTAAGGGTCTTCCTCTTTTTCACTGAGCCTTTACTTTACCAAGTATGATGTCTTTCTCTAAGGACTAGTCCCTCCTGATAACATGTAGCCCTTCCTGATAACATGTCTAAAGTACATGTGACAAAGTCTACACTTCTAAGGAGTATTTTGACTTCTTCGAAGACAGATTTGTTCATTCTTCTGGCAGTCCATAGTATATTCAGTATTGTTCAGCAATATCATAATTCAAAGGCATTGATTCTTCTCTGGTCTTCCTTATTCACTGTACAGTTTTCACATGCATATGACATGACTGAAAATATCATGACTTAGGTCAGGCACACCTTACTCCTCAAAGTGCTATCTTTGCTTCTGCACACTTATAAGAGGTCTTTTGTAGCAGATTTTCCCAAGGTAGTATGTCATTTGATTTCTTGACTGCTACTGCCCTGGTTACTGATTGTGGATCCAAGTAAAAAGACATTTTTGACAACTGCAATATTATCGGTATTTACTGTGATGTTGCTTATTGGCCCAGTTGTCAGAATTTGTTTTTGACATGGAGCTGTCTTTGATCATCATCAGTAAGTACTTCAAGTCCTCCTTACTTTCGGCAAGGAAGGTTTTGTCACCTGCTTACCATAGATTATTAATGAGTCTTCTTCCTTCAATCCTGATGTCATGTTCTTCTTCATATATTTCAGTTTCTTGGATTATTTGCTCAGCATACAGATTAAATATGTATGGTGTAAAGATACAACACCGATGCATATCTTTCCTGATTTTAAACCATGCATTATAGCCCCCTTCTGTTTAAATGACTGTGTCTCGGTCTAGGTACACACACATTACTCACGAGCATAATTAAGTGTTCCATTATTCCCATTCTTCACAATGTTATCCCTAATTTTTTATAATCTACATGGTCAAATTCCTTGGCATAATACACTGGTAAACATTTTTCGGGTATTCTGTTCTTTCAGCCAAGATCCATTTATTCATATATTTATGAATTTATATATGTTTAGTCTAATGGCATTACCAAATAAAACAAAAGGTGAAGATGGTGAGACTTTGCTTCATTTACTTTGGACGTGTTATCAGAAAGGACCAATCCCTGGAGAAGGACATCATGCTTGGTAAAGTAAAGAGTGCGGAAAAAATAGGAAGACTCTCAACAACATGGATTGACGCGGAGGCTACACAGTGAGCTCAAACATAGCAACAACTGTGAGGCTGGAACAAGACTGGGCCACCAACTGGATAGCACCTAACAACAACAACCATGGCATTATATTTCTGTTAGGATACTAATCCTAGCATGACATTTCTACCAGATTTTATTATATAATAGAAATTATTGTTACAAAATAATGATGGATAGATAGATGCAATAGAGAGATAGGGAGAGAGGGAGAGAGAGCTGTTGCTGTTAGTTACCATTGAGTGGATTCTGACTCGTAGTCACCACATGTGTGCAGAGTAGAGGCGCTCCATAAATCCTTGCTATTTAATTTCTTAACTGTTTTTGATCACCTCTCAGTAATAATGAATCAATTATGTGCTCAGTTCTTGAAAATGAAACCATTCTAAGTAAAGTGGTTTCAACAATGGGACCAAAGTGGTTAAGACAGACTTTCTGACTGCCATGTCCTGTACTGGTGCCTGGTGATAGAATTATGTTTCCAATTAGTATTCCTCCAGGGGTTAGAGTTTAGTGAGAGAAATACACATATTTTATTGGATATCAACTATTTGCTTCTATATGTTCAATAGACCAAGTGCCTAAAATTTCTACAAGAGTTTAATTTTAAGATGCATAACTGATAGAAACTCAAACAACTTCCAATAAAATTCTAACAAATGCTCTAGAGAAACAAATGCACAAAAACTCAAACAAAAAGTAATTTTTTTCCAAAATCAATTTGTTAGAAACTAAAAGAAATTTTGCATCTACTGGCATAACTCTAGTATTCTATCTGAAATGGAGCAAGTCTATAAAAATGAAAATAGTCCTTGTTTATCTGGACTCTTCTTTACTGTTTCTTTAGTATATTGCTTGTGTTTCTTAGCCTAGGTGTAAAGAGCCACCAAGTATACCACTACTTTAGGAATATTGTCATTTGAGGCATGCCTGCTGCTATTAGCTCATTTTACCTCCCCATTAGTCATAAACAAATGGATGTGGTGTACGAAGCAACATTCTGAAAAAAGAGGCCTCCATCCTCTGTGGTATAATGCTCATAAGTAAAATATTCCAGGAATTGAAAAAAAGGAAAAGTCCTTAACAGAGGCAAAAAATGACAACTATAGTTGTTTGGGGAGCTCTGGTGGCATAGTGCCTAAGGCACTTGACTGCTAACCAGAAGGCTGGCAGTTCAAACTCACCAGCCACTCCTCAGGAGGAAGGTTTGGCAATCTACTTCCATAGTGATACTGCCTCAGAAACCAAAGGAGGGGTCGCGATGAGTTGGTTCTGACTCTACAGCACATAACAACAACAATATAGTTGTTTGAGTACTTCACTTACTGAATTATTAGAGAGCCAAGTGACAATGTTAAGATCTGTTTCTATCCCAATGCAACAGAATTACACTAGATGGAGACTTGCTGCATATTAGTCTATTTATCCAAATATTACTCCATTCTAGAGAATACAAAGTACTTCTGGCTCTACCCCCTTCGAAAACACCTTTTTTTTTTTTTTT
>NW_006921596.1:23542788-23545502 GCF_000298275.1 Orycteropus afer afer | reverse complement strand
ATAAAAACTGTCTGATAAAAACCATCAATCTTCATAGCTAATTAAACCCCTCAAATGTTCAGATATAGTGTTGTTGCTGTGTGCTAGTCAAGTTGATTCCAACTCAGTGAGACCCTATAGCATAGAGTAGAACTGCCCTCTAGGGTTTCCCATGCTATAATTTTTACAGGAGCAGATTACCAGTTCTCATGATAATTGCCTTACCAGAGCACTCCCCAGAGATAATTGTTGTTGTTGTTGTTATGTGCCATTGAGTCAGTCCTGACTCATAATGATCCCTCCTTGGAATTCCAAGGCAGTATCACTATGGAAGTTGATTGTCCCACCTTCCTTCCGAGGAGTGGCTGGTGGGTTTGAACCACCAGACTTCTGGTTAGCCGTCAAGTACCTTAGGCACTACCAGAGCTCCTCCAGCGATAGTAGAAGAGTATAAATGTTTTCATACAATGGAGTACTATATAGCAGCAAAAATGGATCAACTACAGTTTCTTACATGATCATTAAACAAGCTAAAGAATATAAGATTTAGAAAAAGATACATGTTTTTAAACTACACATAAAATATTCTTTAACTTTATAGATATATTTTCTACAGTTGACAGAAAGCTCTGGTGGTACAGTGCCTAAGGTATCTGACTGCTAACCAGAAGGTTGGCACTTCAAACCCAAGAGCCACTCCACAGAAGGAAGACTGGGCTGTCTACTTCTGTAAAGACTTACTGCCTTGGAAAACCAATAGGGGTTGCTACGAGTCAGAATCGACTCAATGACAGTGGGTTTATATACGTAAGTTGTCGTTATTTGCTCTAGGTAGCCCTATCAGTGTTATCTGGCCCCATCCCCTTCAAAAACATCTTTTGGCAAACTACCTTTCTATCTTTTAGCTAATTTTGTTTCTCTATACTCAACTTTAAGACATTTAAAGCTTAAAACTCATGAAGTATAAGTCTGTGGGTTTACTGGGTGAAAGTTATTCTTTATCTATATTTTCTGATCTCTTGCTTAAAAATTGAGCTTCATTCCTCGGCCCCACTTCAATTGTTGATCATCTGAATTCACATTAACAAGGTAAGATTATATCAAAACAGAATGATACATTTATCTGATTTAGAGAGTCATTTTCTACTGTTGTCTTAAGTCAACTTAGTATGTATTTTTTTCAGCTAAATTGGAACTTCTAGGGGTATGGAGATTAGAGGGAAGGTATTGTTCACTTAGGGATTTGACTGCTAACCAGAAGGCTGGAGGTTCAAACCCACCAGCCACTCCTCGGAAGGAAGTTTGGACAATCTCAGAAACCCAAGGATGGGTGGCTATGGGTCAGATTGGACTCAATGGCAGTGCGTATTGTTCACTTAAACTCCCCCTGACGCCCCCCCCCCCAAAAAAAAAACACTGTCATCGAGTTGATTCTTCTCATAGCAACCCCCACTGGGTTTCTGAGGCAGTCTTTACTGAAGTAGATTGCCCCATCCTTCCTTCCACATAGCAGCTGGTGGGTTTGAATCACCAACCTTCTGGTTAGTAGTCAAATGCCTTAGGCACCATGCCACCAGAGCTCCTTATTGTTCACTTAGAATCTTTAATAATGTGTGAGGTGACATATGGTTTAGAATTTTCTATCCTCATTCTCTCTGCATAATATCTCAGTCATAAAAAGATATATCATGACAAAGTTTGGGATTGTATGCTAATAGATACTGGGAATATTATTCATCATTATATGAGAGTGTATTATCTAAACATTTCATCATATACATGCATTGTATTCATACCAAAAAACTTGCAAACATTTAGTTTAAAACTAACAGAAAAAAATGTGTTTAATTGGAAGTGTTCACCGAAATGGGGAATTACCTTTGCCTGGTGGTGGCAAGTAAATTAACATAAATGACTAATCTGCTTCCTTTAGCCAGTCAAGAAGTTTATGAGTGTAAGAAGAGGAATGACAAATGAAAATACCAGAAGCAGGGATTTCTGGTAAGATGGGGGAATAGGCAGTCAAGGTACACAGACCCTCTTCATCAAAGAAAAGAGAAACCAATTAACAGATACAGAAGATAATCCTGCAGCCCTGAGCTTTGAAAGGAAGGATACAGACGTGGATTAAACACCCACTACTAGAAGAATGTGAATGAAAACAAGGAATAAGATGACAAACAGAGATGTGGACTATCAGCTATCCTAACAGCATGGACAGCCTGAATATTTCCAAGTAGTGTTAGGACCTGAGAATTAACTTAAAATTGGCCTTGCTTCCCATTGGCCATGCTTGCTGCATGGGCAACTGTGCTGGTGGCTAATGGCTTAAAAGGGAAAGAGCAAAGAATGGGAGATACTGAGCTATGGATTTTTGGTGCAGCCATTTTGAATGGTTACAGGGCATGGCCATTTTGGACATTTAAAGCAACAGCATTCTAGTTCATATTCCAGGGACCTAAGAATAGGCACTGTTTACCAAGGACAACACAGACATATGGGAGGCTGACAGCTAGAAAGAAGACAGGAGGTGACTGCATAAGTGCTGCCAACTAGCGAATAGAGGTGCATAGTACCCTGCTTACATCCAAACAAAACAAAACAAAAAATGAAAATCTTGGACAGATCACTCCAATGTACAATGACCAATTAAATATAAACCCAAAAATGTCACAATGTCTCAGAGACAACAGACCATCAGAGTCCACACAAAGAAGCAAGATAAAGCAGTAGAA
>NW_006921596.1:23534090-23542098 GCF_000298275.1 Orycteropus afer afer | reverse complement strand
AAGCAGTATGGGAAAAAACAAAAGTTACCTATAAAGGACAACCAATAAGACTAAACTCTCATTTCTTAGCAGAAACCATACAGGCAAGAAGACAATGGAATGGCATATATAAAACACTGAAATAAAAAAATTTCCAACCAAGAATTATGTACCTAGAAAAAATGTTCCACAGATATGATAGTGAAATTAGGACATTTCCAGATAAGCACAAATTAAGAGAATTTGTTAAAACCAGATCAACCTTAAAAGAGATGCTAAAGGGAGCCCTTTGGACAGAGAAGCAACAACAAATGACTGTTAACACACATGATGACATAACCCAGAAAACAACCCAGTTATCGAAGTATCCAAAGTCAATAAGCTTACAAGATTGAAAACAGGGAACCAGAAACATCAATTGGCAAATGAGGACAACTACAAACAAAAGAGAGAGAAAAAACTGTGTACTTACAGAACTTATAAATGGTGAGGAAGTCAAGAAAATTGCAAGATAGAAGGGATTGTTCTAAACGTAGGAAGAAAATTATAAATCATGGTGTAACCTCAATGAAAAATGATGAACATTCACATCAAAATAAAAAAGAGGACAAGGACAAATATTTAGCAAATACTAAAACAATAGCAATGAAGGATGTGATAACATGATTCATAAACAAAATGAGCTCAACACAGAAAATTATATGGAAAAAGGAAATCAGCAACACCACAAAAAAGCACCTAACAAAATGACAGGACAAATTCAAACTTGTTGAAAATTACACTGAATGTCAGTGGATTAAAGGCACCACTCAAAAGATGGAGAGTTACAGACTGGATAAGAAAACATAACCTATCAATATTCTGTCTACAAGAGATACACCTTAGAGACAAAGACAAAAATAGACTACAAATCAAAGGTGGGAAAAAGACAAATCAAGCAAATGGCCACAGTAAAAGAGCAGGAGTGGCAGTATTAGTTTCTGATCAAATTGACTTTACGACAAAATCCATGATAAGAGACAAGGTAGGACATTGTATAATGATTAAAGGATCAATTGAACAAGAAGACATAACCATAATAAATATCCATGCACCCAATGAAAAAAACCCAAAACAGATAAATCAGACTTCAACAAAATTGAAAACAGAAACAGATGACTCCACAGACATAGTAGGAGACTTTAAAACACCACTTCCAATGAAAAAAAGAACAACTGGAAATAAACTCAACAAAGACACAGAAGAACTAAACAATAAAATCTACCAACTTGACCTTATAGACATCTACAGAGCAATTCACCCAACAACAGCACAATATACACCCTTTTCCAGTGTGCATGGAACATTCCCCAGGATAGACCATATGTTAAGCCACAAAGAAGCTTTAATAAATTTAAAAACATTGAAATACTGCAAAGCATCTTCTCAGATAACAATGCTTTCAAATTAGAAATCAGCAATAGAAAGATCAACAGAAAAAGAGTAAAAACACATGGAAACTGAACAACACCCTCCTTGAGAAAGATTGGGTAAGAGAAGAAATTGAAATTGAAATTCAAAAATTCCTTGAATCAATCTATGTAGGAGATCCTTGATAGAGAGGGAGAACAATGTGGAACAAAACTCAAAATCATTTGGAGAAAAAAAAAAGGTGGGGACCAGGTTTGCTGGTCCGATAGAGCCTAGTGGAACCACTGAGACTATGGCCCCTAGCTGCCCTTCAGGTCTGGAATTGAACCCACACCTGTAGAAATACAGGCATATGAGTTAGACATTTACCTCAAGTAGATGCACTCCTTGGAGAGAACAATCATGGGAGGAAGAAGGGCTGCTTATGCACAGGGAGACAGCTCAGGGGGCAGGAGTGTATGGAGGGATGAACACTAGGAAGAGATAACTATGGGGAGGAAGTGGGAGGGAAGCTGTTGCATTGTGGTAAACTGTGGTCAATGACATAAGACAAAGTATATGTGAACTGCTGTATGGAAAGTGAATGTGCTCTGTAAATCTTCACCCAAATCACAATTAAAAAAAAAAAAAAAATCTTTGAATCAAACGAGAATGAAAATACAACATACAAAAATCTTTGAGACACAGCAAAAGCAGTGATCAGAGGCCAATTTAGCAATAAAAGCACACATCTAAAAACAAGAAAAAGCCCATATCAAGACCTTAACCCAGCATCTCAAGCAATAAGAAAAAGAGCAGCAAAAAAAAAAAGCCTTCAGTCACAAGAAGAAAAATAATAGATTCTAGCAGAAATAAATAAACAGAAAATAGAAATACAATAGAAGAAAAAAAATCAACAAGACTCACAGTTTTTTGAAAAGATTAATAAAATTCACAAACCAGTGGCTAATTTAACAAAGGAAAAGAGGGAGAGAGTACAGACAACATGAATAAGAAACAAACTGGGTGGCATCACAACAGAACCAACAGAAATTAAAAGGACAATATCAGGATACTATGAGGAATTATACTCCAACAAATTTGATAATCTAGAAGAAAGGGACAGATTTCTAGAAATATGCTACTTAACTAACATAGACTGATGTGGAAAAGTTGAAAAGACGCGTAACAAAAGAAGAAATTGAACAGATTATAAAAAAAAAAAAAAAATACCAACAACAGCAGGAAAAAAGCCCTGGCCCAGACGGTTTCACCGGAGAATTTTACCGAACATTAAGAGAACAACTGACACCAATGTGACTCAAAGTATTACTGAACAGAGAAAAGGATGGAATCCTCCCAAATTCATTTTATGAAGCAAGCATAACCTTGATACCAAAATCAGGTAAAAACATCACTAAAAAGGAAAACTACAGACCATTATCCCTCATGAACATAGATACAAAAATCTTCAACAAAATCCTAGCCATTAGACTCCAACAACATATCCAAAAAATACTGCATTATGACCAAGTGGGGTTCATATCAGGTATGCACAGATGGTTCAACATTAAGTCATTGTCATCCATCACATAAATAAAACAAAAGGAAAGAACCACATGATCATATCAATCAATACCATTTGATTGACACAATAAAGCCATTTGATAATATCTACCACTCATTCCTGATAAAAACTCTCAGGAAAATAGGAATAGAAGGGATATTCCTCAACATAATAAAGGGCATATATGCAAAACCAACAGCCAACATTATTCTCAATGGAGAGAGACTGAAACCATTCCCCATGCAAACAGAAGTAGATTAAGATGCCCTCTAACACCACTTCTATTCATCATTATATTGGAAGTCCTAGCCAGGTCTGTAAGGTAAGGAATGGAAATCAGAGGCCCCCCAAATTGGTAAGGAAGAAGTCCAACTATGCTGGTTGGCTGATAAGATGCTACACATTGAAAACTCAAGAGACTTAGCAAAAAAACTACTGGAGTTAAATGAGAGATTTAGTGGGATACAAGATCAACATCCAAAAATCAGTTTGATTTCTCTACACCAGGAAAGAGACTACTGATAAGGAAATAAGGAAATCAGTACCATTGACAATAGCTACCAAAAAAACACAAAATACTTGGGAATGAATCTCACTAGGCACACAAAAGACCTGTACAAAGAAAACTACAAAACACTACTTCAAGTAACCATGAGAGATCTACATAAATGGGATAACATATGATGCTTATGCATAGGAAGATTGTACATTGTGAAAATGTCAGTACTACCCAAAGCAATCTATACATGCAATAAAATCCCAATCCAGATCCCATCAACATTCTTTAAGAAAACCAAGCCAAACTCACTGTCGTCGAGTTGATTTTGACTCACAGTGACCCCTCCTTGGGTTTCTGAAGTGGTATCTCTTTGGAAGTAGATTGCCCATTCTTCCTTCCAAGGGGTGACTGGTGAGTTTGAACAGCCAGCTTCTGGTTAGCAGTCAAAAGCTTTAAGCACTACAAAACTAATCACTCATTTTATATGGAAAAGAAAGAGACCTTGGATAAGCAAAGCACTCTTGAAGAACAACAAAGTAGGAAGTCTCACACTCCTGGATCTCAAAACCTGCTATACAGCCACAGTAGTTAAAACATCCTGGTGTGGCTACAACAACAGACACATAGACCAGTGGAACAGAATTGAGAGCCCAGAAATAGATCCATCGACCTATGGTCAGCTGATATTTTACTAAGGGCTGAAATCCATTACATGGTGAAGAGATGGTCTGTTTAACAAATGGTGCTGACAAAACTAGATAACCATTTGCAGAAAAATTTTACAAGATCCATACCTCACACCATACACAAAATCTAACTCCATATGGATCAAAGACTTAAATGTGAAAACCAAAACTATAAAGTTCCTCAAGGACAAACTAGGGGCAAATTTAGGGGCCCTAATTTATGGCATATATAGACTATCAAGCATAACCCAAAATGCAGAAAGAGCAGAAAATAAGCTACATGAAAGGGACCTTCTGAAAATTAAATTTTTATGTGCTTCCAAAGACTTCTCCAAAGAAGTAAAATGAGAACCTACAGACTGGGAAAAAATATTTGGCAATGCTATATCTGACAAGAGACTTATCTCTAAAGTTTATAGAAAACTCCAATACTCCAATACCTCAATAAGAAAAAGACAAGTAATCCAATTTAAAAATGGGCAGAAGACATGAATAGACCACCAAAGAGGATATTCAGGTAGCCAAAAAACAGATATAGAAATGTTCACCATCATTAGCCATTAGAGATGCAAATCACAACAACGAGATACCATCTCACTCCAGCACTAGCAGCAAAGTTCAACAAGACAGAAAATAACAAATGCTGGCGAGGATGTGGGGAGATTGAGACTGTCATACACTGCTGGTGGGACTGTCAAATGGTACAACCACTGTGAAAAACAGTATGGCGATTCCTTAAAAAGTTGGAATTAGAAATACCATTTGACCCAGCAATTCCATTACTAGGTATATATCCTCAAGAAGGAGAGCTAGGACAAGAACAGATATATGCCCACATATGTTCATCACAGCACTATTTACAATAGTAAAAAGATGGAAACAACCCTGGTGCCCATCAACAGAAGAATGGATAAGCAAACTGTGGTATATACACACAGTGGAATAGTATGTAACACTGAACAGTAATATAGAATCTGCAAAACACCACATAATGTGGATGAACTTGGAAGATATCATGCTGAGTGAAGTAAATCACAGAAGGACAAATATTCTATTAGTTCATTACTGTAAAAAGTCAAGGAAAGGCTTATATTTGGAAGGAAACTTTCTTCTTTCTTGGTTACCAGGGGTTGGACGGTATGTGTGTGTGTAAATAAAGTAGACTTTCAATTTCAAAAAAATAATAGTGTATTTTATCAACACAAAGGAAAAAAAAAAAATACCAGAAGTAGTAAAACATAAGTTTTGTGTTAGACCCACCAATGCTTTCCTAAAGAGTGAAAGAGAGCGCTTCATTCTGCAACAAGAAATATTCTTACTACAGTTTCTAAATTATCATAGATTGTTTTAAAAAGAATATGAAAAGAAAGTTTCTCATAAATAATGTCACCCACACAAAGTAAAAGCCTCATTGTCATTTTATTAATCGCATCTTGGAAAACAATTATCATCTTCTGTTTTGAACTATGGTATATGAAATCATCTGTGAATGTTCCTTTTACTAATTAACTGTACTCAAAATTGTCACACACTTTCCCAAAAAAATAACATGGCTATATATTATGGATCTGCTGTTATGGAAAGTTCCCTCATTTCAGCTTAGTTCTATTCCTCTCTCTGTTGTGAAAATGAAGATCACCGGATCATTTGGTATAGGAACGCTTAACACCATGAGAAGCATTTTTTCCTCTCTTCAAATTGCTATATAATGAGGCACAACCATAGTTAATTGAGAAAAAGTTATTCGATCTGAGTGCTTTTCTCTGTTGACTGTTGTAAGGTCTGTTTCTATCTTAAAGCAAAAATAAATATAATGCTTTGAGGAATGGCTATCATTTTTTGAAATCCTAGGCTAATGGTATATGGTACTATTTCATGCATCTATTTAACTCAGTGGAATAGAGTATTTCTCTGTTATTTGATTATTCTTGAAATCAATAACAATAACCGATGACCAGAAATTTGACAAGAGTGATTGGGAATTATAAGTTTAAAATTCACCAAGGAGGTAGACGAATATTCTGGGGTCTGTGAACTTGCCAGTATTTGAAATAAATCCCTGTGAAAATATGAATTCATCCTAATAACACTGCACAAACTAATGAACATATTGTTTGCTTACTTTTGACCAGAATTATATATCAGTATGAGACAATATTTTAAATAGATACAGTCTTTCATTCATTAAAATGAGAAAATAAATTATTACTAAATTCAGTGTGAATTGTAGTTCATAAGAAAGTGATGAGGGAAAACAGAATTATCTTGGAGTGACATGTTTAAGAACAATAGGACTAACATGTGCTGGCCAATTTTATTTCAACTCAAGTATGTCTATGTTCTTAAGTGCTACTTAAGTGTCTTCAGGTATTGCTCCAAATACTGCTATCTATTTCTGTACAGTTAATTGCCAAGTGCAAAATGGAACATCCATTCCTATGACATTTTGTACTTATTGTGAGACCATTACTGGTTTTCTCTATCTCTAGAAACTTAACATGCATGGCACATCCCCTCCACTTGGCAGTGAAAGGGGACTTCGGTTGTATCTTAGTGGTAATGCTCTTGGGGATTCTATTTTACAGGTTCCTGTAGGAAGAAAATTGCATTATTCTATATATCACATCGTCATATAGACCATCTTCTAGTACAAATATTCTTAAACATGTCTTAAAAATATGATGAGATTCTGTCCATTCAATTTTGCATAGTTTGTTAACAAAGTTAATGAAAGAAAATTAAATTTATTTATGGAGATTTAGGATAATGTGTGTCTCCCGAAAGGACACTACACGATGTTTTTTTATTAAAAATAATTGATTACAATTCCAAAGTTATGGATCAACTCCATGTAGTTCATTATGAGGTCCCCGTTATGCAGGCCATGAGGGTGTGGTTGTTACGGTCCATACCAATTGTAAAACCGGAAAGAGGGGTGAGACAGGGAGCCTGAGTAGTCCAGTGGACCGGGGATGCTTTTGAGGTTTGCAGAGGATTTATGAACTAGAAAAACAAGTGTTGTTTGGGCAGCCATTTTGAAATGATGCAAACCATTGTAATTTTCACTTTTTCCAGATAATTCCCTCAGCATTTTGGCAAAGCATAATGGATTCAACCGCCAGAAGCAAGAAGTCTATCTTTTGCCAATCATAATCAGTGATAGTGGGAATCCTCCGCTGAGCAGCACCAGCACCCTGACCATCCGGGTCTGTGGCTGCAGCAGTGATGGTGTTGTCCAGTCTTGTAATGTTGAAGCTTATGTCCTTCCCATTGGACTCAGTATGGGCGCCTTAATTGCCATATTAGCATGCATCATTTTGCTGCTAGGTACGTATTTCCTCCATAGCCTAATGGTCACCATTTTTCTGGTTCATAAATGACTGTAAATAAGGACAGCGAATCCTGACCTAGCCAGGTAAAAGCATTCATTTGGGTGAGAAGCACTTTTGCTCTTCTCCAAGCTTTGAGACTGCCCAGCGGAGATGAAAAGAAATAGGTTAGTAATAGTAGAAATCCAGTTGAGAAAACTTTTCAGTACCCTTTCAATCCCATACTTAATGAGAAGATAGACAAATCATAAGTGTGCTAGAAAAAGCAGTGAGGGTTTATGTGATTACAACAGCATCTATAAGATAAGAAGGCCTCAAAGATCTCCTGATCTAATGAAGTACCCTAGTTTACTATGAAAAAGGGGCTCTCATATGCCCATGATACTGTTTTATGTAAGCACTGAAGAAGACTGGGATAGTGAGTCCATCAGATTACAAAATTTGGTGAGATTAAAAAGAAAACAAACTAGCAAATATATATATACATATATATGTATATATATATATATACACATATATATATGTATATATATGTGTATATATATATGTATACACATAT
>NW_006921596.1:23529155-23533990 GCF_000298275.1 Orycteropus afer afer | reverse complement strand
TATATATATATGTATACACATATATATATATGACTTCAAAATTACATTGTGTTTCTAATATATTGTTCTTGATATTAGCATGAGATTAAAATGAACATTGCAAAGTAAAGGAAGACTTCTGTAACCTTTTTGTTAAAAATACAGTAAAAATAGAAAAATAAGCTCAGTCACAAATCATGTATAAGAAGGAAAATTTATATCTTATTCTGTCCTTAAGGAATAAATACATTAGAGTAAATGTGGTTTCAGTTACTGCCTTCCAAATTTTATCAGTCCCACTCACTCAGTGCACTGGATCTGTGCATCATTATTCTGTGATATTTTACTCATTCGCCCTAAATTTGATTGAGCCAACCTGTCGAGTTGAGAATGTCTTCCTTTCCCTTTACAAAACTTGAGATCTACCTTCCCAGATAGAGAAGTTCCAGACTTCCTAAAAAATATAGACAAGAACTTGCCCATGGCACTCTGCCATTTATTTTAATATGTCATTTCTGTGAGTGCACATTCTTTGGTTGAAGAGAATCTTGAAGAAGGGATAAAACACCAAGTGCACTATATGGCTAGCCTACTCCTTTCTCCTGACAGATGAGGGACCTAGGACCAAAAGGATATTAAATGACTTGCCCAAGATAGCACGTTAGAATCCTGCTATTTTTGTCTATTTTCCATTCTGTACCATTCAGTCTAGAACTCATTCCACTATTAAAAGCAGCCCTGAAGAGATGCAAATTTATTCTTTTAACTCAGCTCCATCACCATTTAATCAACAGAGACACCTTCTAATCTGGAAAGGTATTCACTCAAAATCCAACATTCATCCTTCAGAAATATGTTTAGTGTAGTTCCCTAGTCACTGTTATTGAAGCTATATGCCCATAAGTTTTTTAAAATGCCCCTCAAGCTCTTAATATATATGGTATACTGCTTGTGCAATTGTATGCTGTTTGACTAATCGCTATCTCGTATTTTTTCCCACAGTCATCGTTGTGCTGTTTGTAACTCTGCGACGACATAAAAACGAGCCATTAATTATTAAAGATGATGAAGATGTGCGGGAAAACATCATTCGCTATGATGATGAAGGGGGAGGGGAGGAGGACACAGAGGCTTTTGACATTGCAACTCTGCAAAATCCAGATGGGATTAATGGATTTTTACCCCGTAAGGATATTAAGCCAGATCTACAGTTCATGCCAAGGCAAGGACTTGCTCCAGTTCCAAATGGTGTGGATGTCGATGAATTCATTAATGTGCGGCTACATGAGGCAGATAACGACCCCACAGCTCCACCGTATGACTCCATTCAAATTTATGGCTATGAAGGCCGAGGGTCAGTGGCTGGCTCCCTCAGCTCCCTAGAGTCCACCACCTCAGACTCAGACCAGAATTTTGACTACCTCAGTGACTGGGGTCCCCGCTTTAAAAGACTGGGTGAACTCTACTCTGTTGGTGAAAGTGACAAAGAAACTTGACAGTGGATTATAAATCAATCAGCAGAACTAAGCATTCTGTAATATTCTAGAGTCACCCTCTCTTAGATACAACCAATGTGGCTATTTGTTTTAGAGGCAAGTTTAGCACCAATCATCTATAAACACAACTACATTTTAATGTTGAACCAAAAAAAAATATATAATAAAAATAAAAAAGTATATGTTAGGAGGTTATCAATCTTGTGGAGTGTGAATTAAAGTATGTGGAGTGTCTAGAAGTCTTTGGATATTTGATATTTACTTGACCACCACAGACAAAGATTGGGATCCTGGCTACTCCTTATAGAAATGGTTGAAAAAGAGGAAAAATCAAAATTAAAAGGTGCTTTCTTAGAAAAATGGACCTACAAGGAATTTGCTGCTGATATGTGTGTTCAAAAAATGCAAGTGGTTTTTTCCCCTTCACCAACAAGGATCCCGCCACAAATGTTAAAGCAATACTTGGTCTGCTGTACGTTATGACTTTTTGGAGTTTTGAGAGGCCTCCTAGATTATACGGTACAGTGACCACACATTGTACATAATTGTTGGCCCCGCTCACCAGAGACTGAAGAGCATCTTTAATATTGTGTCGAGCCTTAAAATATTCATGTTCGTAATCCATTCCAGGGTGGGGATTGCCAGCTCTGTGGTGGGAGGAGAGAAATCCCATTCTAACAGGCTTGTTTTCTAGAAGCAAGATTACTCGTTCCCGCCACTTCATCTTCTTCCACAAGGACACAAAGATAAACTGTATCACACAGTGGACTACATAAGAGACAGATGGTTTTATTGCTAGCGTGTGAATTTATTTGTTTAATCCTCAAAATAAATATTTTATTGATGTCCATTAATGCTTTTATTTATTAAGGTTGGTAATCTATAGCCTAAGGGACTATATGGGGAAGAGAAAACTAAATTATATCCATTAATCCTTTAGATTGTTTTATATATAAATATATATACACACACACACACACACACACACAAAGTCAATGTTTAATACATGTACATTTTGATGAGATGAGTATGGCAGGCAATATAATCAAAAGGGGAGCTAATCTCTTTAGAGTAGACGTGTTATCGTGACCGGTGATGGCAGGAGCAACAATTTCCCAGAGAAAGTTTTGGACTGTTTTCTATTTTGTTCGTAATTCTAGTATTTGGTGTTTTTACTACAAGCACAAACATCTGAAAGTATCTTGGTTCATGTGAATATTTAAACTCTAGACTTTTAGATACCCACATAATGCCCAGCCCAATAAATATGCTTCAAGTTGCCCCACTGTATTAGAGCAGGAACTGTTTGTATATAATTTGACTGCTTATGTTTTAGTATTTATCTCCCTGATCTTCATGGTGATGCACAGAACGTCTTAGACTTCACAAGAGAGTAACACTAGAAGTGTGAGCATATTCAATTTGTAATGCAAACCTGCCATTTGAGTAGACAATGTATGATAAAACATGCAGATCATTTTAATTTTCTACTTTGCTTTAATGCAATATTGTTTATTTACTCCATGTATTGTATTCAGAGAAACTCCTGTATTGTTTCCTACTTTGTGAAATATATTTTTATAAATACCTCTGTTGTCATCACCTTTTTTTTTTTTTTTTCCTAATCAGATTAATACCTATTAAGAAAGAGTCCTCAGTTCTTACCGGGATTCTCAAATGTTCAACTAAGTCTTCCCAAAGATCCTTCCATTTGTAAGAGTATTCTTATGAAGACTCAAAGAGAAATGCCTTGCCACCAATCACAGAGCAATATGCCAACAGGGACATTTAAGTAACAGAGTACCTGAAATACTCATATACTCAAGTACCTGAAATACCTGGAGTGTGTGTCACACCTGAAATCTAGATGTGTTAGTTGGGTCCTCCAGGAAACAGACAATAAGGCAGAATTAGAAGTAAATCATAAAAGAGAGCAGAAGCAGGAGTGACCAGGGAAAACTGTCATTCAAAGATGAATACCTCAGACCTGTGAAAGCAAACAGATGAGGAAGCAGGGTTTGGTAAGAGAGATCCAAACTTGAAAGCAGACCTAGCAGTTTCTGCCAGCCCAATAAAAAGCTCTGGAGCAAAGATTGCCCATTAGAGGAGTCCTTCATTGGGCAAAAATGGCCAAGCTCTAGGACCCCTGGTGTGTTCATTCACCGGCTTGGAACTTCCTGAGAAGAGCCTGGTTTTGGCTCAAAAAATCACAGGCTCCAATTCTGGAGGCTGTTGGCAAGCTGCACGCCTGTAGGTGAGTGGCAAGTTCTTCTCTGAAAGGAGATCTGAGTGGGACCCCTCCCCACTCCCACATCAGGAGTCCATGCAATAACATGGTCCATCAGAATCATGAAATGCTCTTTTGTGTCTAGTTTTCAAATAACATTCAAAAAGTCTTACTCCTTAGGTCTGTGTAGACCACATTTCTTTATAAATGGTAAGTTAAGAGGAATAACTGATCTTTCACTAAGGCAGATTCTAATAGCGAACTATTTGCCTCCATGGTGATAGAAGCAAAAGTTTCAAATGTTACACCTCACATTTACTAATATCCAATATTTACACAGCTCCGTATTGAGGTTCTTTTCCCAGTAGTAGTTCCCACTACCATTCCACAATTTCTAGATATAATGGTGAGTGATATTGGTTTAAATATTCACATCATGTAAATACTCACATTATTTCTGTTCTAGTTATTTCACCTCTATTTACTTATTATCTCTACCCCCAACTTTCTCATCCTATGCCTTAAAATAACTGTTGACCCTTTGGTTAATTTTTTTTTTTTTTTAAGTAATACAATATTCAAGGTGGCAATCTTTACTGTTTGGGCTAAACTGTTACTTAGTTTAAAGGCAACTTCAGGGGATGTTTTCACTATAAGGTTTAAAGAGCAACTCAAGGACATAGTCTGAGGAACTCCTCTAGACTCAATATTGTTTTTGTCATCAGTTGCTGTTGAGTCGTCTCTGACTCACAATGACCCTACGTACAAAAGAACAAAATACTGCCCGGTCCTATGCCAGCCTCATGATCCTTGCTGTACCTAAGCCCATCGTTGCAGCTACTGTGTCAATCCATTTCATTGAGGGCCTTCCCCTTTTACATTGACCCGCCACATTACCAAGATGATATCCTTCCCTGTGGATGGTCCCTTCTGACCACATGACCAAAGTAGGTGAGATGAAATCTGTCCATTCTCACTTCCAAGGAGCATTCCGACTATACTTCTTCCAGGACAGATTTGCTAGTTCTTTCAGCAGTTCATGATACTTTCAGTTTTCTTCACCAGCACTACAATTCAAAAGCATCAACTCTTCTTTGGTCTTTCTTATTCATTGTCCAGCTCTCACATGCATA
>NW_006921596.1:23522925-23526410 GCF_000298275.1 Orycteropus afer afer | reverse complement strand
AAAAAAAAAAAAAAAGAAAAAACAACTCTTCAACATCCATTTATATGCACCATAGAGGGTATTGTGAGGCCATTGTTTTTAATAATTTATGACTGTGGGAGCTCTGGTGGTGTAGAGTCTAAGGCATTTGACTGCTAACCAGAAAGCTGGTGGTTCAAACCCACCAGCCACTCCTTGGAAGGAAGGTTGCACAATCTACTTCTGTAGTGAAAACCCCTCCGAAACCCAAGGAGAAGTTGCTAGGAGTTGGATATGACTCAACGGCAGTGTGTCTTGTTTATAATAACTATAAATTTTAAAATAATTTATAATATGACTGATTAAAACATGCTAGAAAAGAAATGCCAGTATTACACTTGCCATGAAGAATAATGATTTCTAAGATGTGAGCTTTACAATGAAAATGTTGTTGAAAAGATGTGTGGGTGAGTTGTGGGGGTGTGTGTGTATGAAATAATAGAAAACCTACATTCACTGCAATCACCAGTGAAACAAGAAAGTGAAAAGCATCTTTGGGAGAGTTTCTTTAATCAGATATTTAAAGGAAGACAAATCTCTGTGTGAAACATGGAAATTGAGGAGCAGCCCGATTTCCACTGAGACTCAACAAAGTTCTGGACAAGGCTGTATTTTGGAGAGGAAAAAGCGGGTGCTGAGAGCTAAGTAGCCAATTATTCTTAATAGCCACATAAGGACTAGAGGCAAGTAGGTTCTTCCAACAAGTTGTATTATGCATCACTGGCTTTGCAGGGAATCTCACGAATGTATAACCTTCTGATTGCCTTTTTGATTGAAAGTTCCATCTGAGATCAGGGCAGTGAAACCAGTAATAAGATTTCAAAAAATCCCATCACTGGCACTGTTGGAAAAGCTAAGCATTACTGAAATCCCATCATTGTCAGTCAAAAAAAGATAAGGTAAAATTTGGCATCATACAAAAGATACATGAATGCACAATTTAAGAATAAACACCAATACTGAAAAGAGAGAGAGTGTGTGTGTGTGTGAATTAAACTATTAAGAATCATTTACATTTATAATTTTTAATCTCATATTCCATCAAAGACCTAGAATGGTCACCCTTTATTTTTTCTGAATCTAATCCTAAATTTGAAGCCATCAGTTTGAGGGTAAAGGGTTTTAAATGCAGAATTTTATTTGTAAAGAAAATAATGACTCATAGCACCTAGTGTTAAAATGGAAGGCACACCATTGTGGAGTTCAAATTAGATGTTTATTATTTTTTATTTTTTATCATTGCCTGTTTTGTGGAGAAAATAATAGCAGATTTTATTTTGCAGTGATTACTTTTCTCAAAACAAAAAAACTCATTGCCGTTAAGTCAGATCCGACTCATAGGGACCCCTCCTTGGGTTTCTGAGGCAGTATCACTACAGAAGTAGACTGCCCCATCTTCCTTCCGAGGAGTTGCTGGTGGGTTTGAACCACTAGCCTTCTGATTAGCAGTCAAGTGCCTTAGGCACTACGCCACCAGAGCTCCCATTACTTTTCTACATAAATTAAAAAAAAAAAAAAATTAATCCCAGTACAGTTTTATTTACTATGCCAAGTGTCTTTGAAAAGATACTCAATTGGCCAAACACTGTTACATGTATTATTGTGATTGTTCTCGTTATTGCTTTTTATGTTGATTACAAAAGACAGATGATTCAATCATTGAAGTAGGCATCTATTTCTATCAATTTCTTTTTAGTCACACACTTTACATTTACAGATCACATAATACATTCTAGTTGTGAATATTTACAAGTCCTAATATTTTTGACTTAGTGCTCTGGGGATACCCCTGCACTGGTAGATTATGAAAGAACCAAAAAACATTAATGATACTGACTACATTTATTGAACATCAACTACTGTGGGTATTAAAGGGAGCTCTGGTAGCAGGTGTTAGGTAACATAAATGATACTTAAAGATTACATAAAATAACATCTGAGTTCCCTTATTTTTAAAATTGAACCAATGAATTTTACCGAAAGTAATTGTTAAAGCATTATCTGCCAATGGTCATTTAACTAGTATTTAACTCTGGGTTCACAGGTGGGTCTGACATGAGGTAGTAAGTTGATTCTGATTCACAGCAACCCCACATGTGGTGGAGTAGATTGTTTCCACAGGGTTTTTAATGGCTGGTTTTCTGGAAACATATGATCAGGACTTTTCCTTTGAGCTGCCTCTGAGTACACTTGAACCTCCTGACTTTGGGTTGTGAGCTGAGCATGTTAACCATTTATACAACCCAGGGACTCTGGTCTGACATTAAAGCCTCCTTATTTTCCACTAACCCATACTTTGACTTTGTGATGACTCGAGAAGACTTCATGAAAAAGCTTACTTAAAAAAAAAAAAAGCCCTGAAGAATCGGTGCAAAAAAAAAAATAACTTGTAAAACACCCAAAATGAAGCAGGGGAAATAATGAAAAACACTGGACACAGAATTAATGGTCCACAGTTTTGGATAGTCAGAAACATCTAGAAAATGGGTGTTTGTCGGATGCTGTAATATAGTGAATGATTCAGGAAACATCAAAAGAAGATGGAAGGAATACACAGAGACTCTGTACCAAAAAGAACTGGTTGATGTTCATCTATTTCAGGAGGTGGCATATGATCAAGAACTAATGGTACTGAAGGAAAGAGTTGAAGGTGCACTGAGGAACTGGCAAAAAAGCAAGCCTCCAGGAGTTAACAGAATACTCATTGAGATGCTTCAACAAATGGATGCCACAATAGAGGCACTTACTTGTCTATGCCAAGAAATTTGGTAGATAGCTACCTGGCCAACTGACTGGAAGAGGTCCACATCTGTACCCATTCCAAAGAAAGGTGATGCCACAGAATGTGGAAATTATTGAACAATATCATTAATATCATGCACAAGCAAAATCTTGCTGAAAGTAATTAAAAAATGGTTGCAGCAGTATATTGACACAGTTTCCAGAAATGCAAACTGGACTCAGAAGAGGACGTGGAATGAGGTATATCATGGCTGATGTCAGATGGATCCTGGCTGAAAGCAAAAAATACCACAGAGATATTTACTTGTGTTTTAGGCACCATGCCACCAGAGCAAAAGCATTCAGTTGTGTAGATCATAACAAATTATGGATAACATTGAGAAGAATGGAAATTCCAGAACACTTGATTGTTCTCATGAGGAACCAGGTAATGTCATTCAAACAGAACAAGGGGATACTTCATGGTTTAAAATCAGGAAAGGAGTGTGTCAGGGTTGTAGCCTTTCACCACAGTTATTCAAACTGTACACTGAGCAAATAATCTGAGAAGCTGGACTACATTAAGAAGAACACACCATCCGGATTGGAGGAAGACTCATTAACAACCTGTGATACGCAGATGATACAACCTTGCTTGCTGAAAGTGAAAATGACTTGAAGCACTTATTGATGAAGATTAAAGACTACAATCTGCAGTATGGATTACACCTCAACATAAAAAAAAA
>NW_006921596.1:23516921-23522580 GCF_000298275.1 Orycteropus afer afer | reverse complement strand
ACTAACAGATCTGTCCTGGAGGAAGTGCAGCCAGAATGCTCCTTGGAAGCGAGAATGGCCGGACTTCATCTCACCTACTTTGGTCACGTTGTCAGAACAGACCATTCCCTGGAGAGGATATCATAGTTAGTCGAGTGGCAGGTCAGCAAAAATGGGGAAGACTCTCAACAAGATGGACTGACAGTGGCTGAAATGATGGCTTCAGGTATAGTAGGGACTGTGAGGCTGGCGCAGGACTGGGCAGTGTTTCATTCTGTTGTACATGGGGTCTCTGTGAGTTGGAACCTACTCAAGAGCACCTAACAACAACAAATGGCTTTGCCTAAATAGAGGCATGCTTTCTTGATGAGGAAAATGGGGCTGGGAAACATTTTAAGGAATTTTCCAGGGTTCCATTATATATTTAATAAGTTAGAGGGATGGGCTTGACTTCTGGCCTTCTGATTCATCACCTAAGTTATGAAGTTGTAAGTTACATCAGTGTATGCACTTCTCAAGGAGCCATGGTTGGGCAATGGCTAGTTTGGCTGCTAACTGAAAGGTTCAAACCCACTACAAGAGACAAGATGCAGGGACCTGCTCCATGAAGACTTGCAGCCTAGGAAACCTGATGGGGCAGTTCTACTCTATCACATGGGGTCACTATAAGCCAGAATCTGCTCAAAAGCATACAACAATAACATGCCTCTCCCCCAAGGGCAGCTTCATCTAGGTCCCATGGCCAGTTGCCATTGGCGGAGCAATCAATGCCTTTGTGCACTCTTCCCTCAACTTGTGATTTCTGCCAATATCTGACTCACACCTTATCTCATGCAGACTGCTACTATTAGCTACAGATGATAAAAGAGGAGTAGCACAGGTAGAAAGCCTGTGAAAAGCAAAGGCTTTGATAAACTGAGAAGAGAGGACCCCAAAAGGAAATGAGAGGTCACTAAAAGCAAATTTTTCTCACTTCAGAGCCCCTTTGAATTAAAGATCTCCAGAGGTCATCCTATGGCTTCTTGTAAGTATGACCGAGAGTTGAACAAATACCATTTTATCACTGGACATAGCAACTTAGAAGCCATTGGGATCAACCTCCTTCCTAATGCATGTATTCCCTTAACCATAACTTTGCCTGATAGTTTTTACTTTTTTTTTTTTTTTTTAAACTCAACCTCTAAAGATAGAGAGCCATTTTGTATTTGTCAAGTCTAATTGCTGAATAAATGGATGGATGAACTAGGCTTAATGGAGCTACAAATAAGTATATTATATATCAAATAAAAATATCCTTTAACAATATTTTCAAGAAAACACGTGCTAGATACTATGATAAAACAAAAAAACCCACTGCCCTCAAGTCGGTTCTGACTCACAGAGACCCTCACTTGGTTTGCAAGGCTATAAATCTTTTCAGAATTAGATTGACTCATCTTTCTTCAGCAGAGCACCTGGTGAGTTTGAACCTCTGACCTCCTGATTAGCAGCCAAATGCCTTACTCTGTGCCACCAGAGCTCCTATGATATTAACAGGAAAAATATATGCTCAATACACTTTTTGTTTTGTGTCTCAAAGGGATGGAGTTCAGTGGATAAATTATGGAAGCAAATACATGAGAAAACATTAGATTTTTCTATATTTTGGAAGAGATGAAAAGATAATGTTATGAGGACATAGAGAAAAATTATCTAATCCTGTCAAAGCACAATACATAGCAAGAGGATAAGGTGGAATGGGTCTTGGTTACTGTTATACCTATAAATAGGGAGCATCAGATTGTAATGTCAGGTTAGGTTTCAGGTATCAGGAAATGAATGGTGAGGCTAGATGTGGGTGATTTCCTAATGGAATACACTGGTGGGGCCTCTCACCTCAGGAAATTATCAATGTGACAAAACTTCCAAGATTTTTATCTAAGAAATATATATTCAGGATTTTCCACTGATGTAGATACTGGGGATATAGCAGGGGATAGAACAGGGAAGATTTGTTTCTTGAAAGACCTGGTGACATGGGTTAAAAGAAGATTAGCAAAAATAAGGAAATAAAGGAGGTGGTATGATAAAACACACGATAGATGGGCCAGAAGTTGAATGTTCACATAGCGTGGATGAGATTCTATTTGAGTTGTCATGCGAAGGTGCTATGATAAGACCAAATCATAGCAAAAGGCTTGGAAAAATGTGTATTAGGTGTTCTCTCATCTTAAATCAGTAGGCAGGAAACGAATCAAGAGACAGCCGGACATATGCAAGAAATGAAAAGCAAGCCTAGAGCATAGTAGATGAGGTGGGAAGTGATGCAATATGACAAGACAGTTGGGCTAAGACTTATTACCGATGTTCTTGTTAGCCACAGGAGCTCAGGTTTACTTCACATAGAACAGGAGGCAAATGAAGGAACTTAAGGGAAATAGCATGGTTTGACTTATGTTTATAAAAAGATCACTCTGGCTTCTGTGTGAAAACGGGACTACTGTTTGCTGTGTTGGTGGGTGCCATCCAGTTTCTTCTGACTCAGGGACCTGATGTACAAAAGTACAAAACATTGCCTGGTCCTGCACCATCCTCACCACTTTTGCTACTCTTAACCCCATTCATTATTGCAGCCACAAAATCAATCCATCTTGTTGAGTGTATTCCCCTTCTTTGCTGATCCTCTACTTTACCAAGCATACTATCTGTTTCCAGGGACTGATTTCTCCCCCCTGACAACATGACCAAAGTACATGAGATGAAATCTGGCCATTCTTGCTTCTAAGGAGTATTCCAGCTTACTTCCGAGACAGATTTGTTTGTTCTTCTGACAGTCCATGGTATTTTCAATATTCTTCACTAACATTACAGTTCACGGTATTTTCAATATTCTTCACTAGCATCACAATTCAAAGGCACCAAGTCTACTGCAGACTTCTTTATTCATTGTCTAGCTTTCACATGCATAAAGGCTATTGAAAATAGCAAATTCTTTGACATAAATGAATGAGTGCCTCCAGCACTGCATCCATTTGTTGAAACATCTCAATGCCTATTCCATCAATTCCTGAAGCCTTATTTTTTTGCCACTGAATTCCACGCAGTTTCCTTCAATACCATCAGTTCTTAATCATGTGCTACCTCCTGAAATGGTTGAACATCCATCAATTCTTTTTGGTATAATGACTCTGTATTCCCTCCATTGTTTGATGTTTCCTGCATCATTCAATATTTTGCCCATAGATCTTTCAATATTGCAACTTCAGGCTTAAATTTTTCTTCAGTTCTTTTAGCCTAAGAAATCCCAACTGTGTTCTTCCCTTTTGTTTTTCTCACTCCAGGTCTTTGCACATTTCATTGTAATAATTCACATTGTCTTTTTGAGCTGCTCTTTGAACTCTGTTCAGCTCTTTAATTTCATCATTTCTTCCATTCACTTTGGCTACTCTCCATTCAAGAGCAAATTTCAGTCTCTTCTGTCATCATTTTGATCTTCACTTCCTACCCCTGTCTTTTTAATGACATTTTGCTTTCTTCATGTATGATGTTCTTGATGTCTACCCACAACTTGTTTGGTCTTCAGTCATTAATGTTCAATGCATCAAATGTATCCTTCAGATGCTCTCCAAATTTATAACAGATATACTCAAGGTTGTATTTTGCCTCTCAGTGACTTTAATTTTCTTCAGCTTCAATGTGAACTTGCACATGAGCAATTGATACTCTGTTCCACAGTCAGCTCCTGGCATTGTTCTGCCTGATGATACTGAGCTTCTCCACTGCCTCTTGCCAAAGATGTAGTCTATTTAATTCTTGTGTATTCCATCTGGCAAGGTCCACGTGTATATTTGCCATTTATGTTTTTGAAAATAAGGCATTAGCAATGAGTAAGTTGTTGATTTTGCAAAATTCTACCTTGTGATGTATGGAATCATTTCTTTATCTTCCAATTTATCATTTCCTTATAATTACTGATGCTTCTTCCTTTTGTTCCAACTTTCTCATTCCAATCAACAGTAATTATCAATACACCTTCATGCATGTTTGGTCAGTTTCAGACTGCAGAACTTGGTAAAAATCTTCAATTTCTACCTTCAACTTGGGCTTTAATGGTTGGTATGTAATTTGAATAAAGTCATTTTAAGTGATGTTCCTTATAGGTGTATGAATATTAATCTATCACTGATTGGATAGATCAGTGTTCTTTTTAATGATGAATGCAATGCCAATTCCTCTTCAATTTGTCATTCCTGGCATAATAGACCATATGATTGTCCTATTCAGAGTGTCAATATATACCAGTCCATTTCAGCTCACTAATGCCTAGCTTATTGATCTTTATGTCTTCTGTTTCATTTTTGATAACTTCAAATTTTCCTAGAATTTTCCTAGATACTCCAAATGTTCCATGTTCAGATTATTAATGAAGGTTGGCTGCTGTTTCTTCTCATTTTGAGTTGTGCTACATCAGCAAATGAAGGTCCTAGAAGCTTTGCTCTATCTATGCCATTAAAGGCAACTCTATTTTGAGGTGGCAGCTCTTCCCCAGTCACGTTCTGAGTGCTTTCCAACCTGAGGGGCTCATCTTCTAGCACTATATCAGACAGTGTTTGGCAGCTATTCACAAGGTTTCTCAGTAGCCAATTTTTTCAGAAGTAGACTGTCACATCCTTCTTCATTGTCTCTATTAGTCTGGAAGCTCCACTGAAACCTGTCCACCATGTGTGACCCCACTACTGTTTGAAATACTGGTGGCATAGCTTCCAGCATCACAACATTCAAGCCATCACAGTACGACAAACTGACAGATGAGTGGTGGGAATGGATTATAGGCGGCAAGAATGAAAGCAGAAACTCAGGAGGAGATGCACTGCATCAAGTAAGAGATTATCTTAGCTTTGACTACTGTGGTGGTAGTAGAGATGTGATAAATAGACCGAATCCACATATACTTCAGATATAAAACTGGCAATGATGGTGGTTTCCATACATGTTACAGGAAGGAAAGATAGAATTTAAGGATGACTCCTTGAGTTTTTGGCTTGTACAACTATGTGATCTGTGGAGGCATTTACAAAGATTGAAAAGACTGGGTGAAGATCAGGTAAGTGAAGCCACATATCCTGACTCTTCTAACGATTCACAACATAAAGGATAACAGTAATCAGAGACCTGTAGCTACACCTGCATGATGTTTGTAAGCGGCCACCTAGAAAATAAGGCAGTAAACTTTGGTTCTTCTATCTATCAACACCTGAGCCAATAAAGGTCACAAGACACATGATTAGTCTCAGGCAGAAAAGATCCAGCCAGACTGATTATTTTTTAGCTTTCTAGAACCAGGAAAAAAAAAAATTAGAGGCTCTACTTTAGTGAGTTCATTCTTGGCGAGTATGATGGATTTACTTACTGGAAATGTTTCTTAATGGAAATGAGGAAATCATGTCTACACTTACCTTGAAGCAGGGAAAATGACACATGAAGCTTTATATATAAACATAGCATGTTATCCAGGAAGCATTCCCAAACTATGTCCCAAACTCTCTTTGGACTGAATACTAATTGTCAAGAGAAGAGAGAGTTTGGTCTTTGTGGTTTAGCTATGATAAAAGTATCAGAAAATCACCCTCCAGCAAATCATCTTCTTTTCAGGTATGGGTGTGTGGGTATTGTTTTTTTGTTTTGTTTTGTTTTGTTTTTA
>NW_006921596.1:23504191-23508933 GCF_000298275.1 Orycteropus afer afer | reverse complement strand
AGGAAGGTTGGGCAATCCTACTTCCGTAGTGATACTGCCTCGGAAACCCAAGGAGGGGTCGCTATGAGTCGGGGCCAACTCGATGGCACACAACAACAACAACAACGTTCTAATAATGTTCATCCTGTTATGCAAAGATGATTTTGTATTATAGCTAATTAATTGATGGTCAAATACAAAGTATCACATGACATTCTAGTATCACTAAAAACAAATATCAATAGAATTCACAACTTACTTAAAATAAAAACTCTAAGAAACCTAAGCACTAAGCATAGATAGGCATTCCCTTAAATTGATAAAGGGTAATCTACCCATACTTGATAGCAAATTAAATAGTAGAATAGAGTACTTTAAGGCACTTCTTTTTTTAATATAGAGATAGGAAGTTATTAATGACCTCACTGCTTTGGTTCAATAAAATATTGGAAATCCTGCCCACCACTATCTACCAGTAAAAGCAAAAACAAAGCTGTAACAATTCAGAGAGAAGTGAGAAGTATTATTATTTACAGATGAGATTGCCACAAACCTACCGAGAAAGCAAACGAAACTACCATCAAGTCAGATCTGACTCATAGTGACCCCTCTTTGGGTTTCTGAGGCGCTATCACTACAGAAGTAGATTGCTCAACCTTCCTTCTGAGGAGTGGCTGGTGGGTTTGAACTGCCAGTCTTCTGGTTAGCAGTCAAATGCCTTAGATACTACCTAAGAAAGTTAAACTATGAATACTAAGCAGAGAGTACAGCAATGTAGTGGAATCTGACATATCATTGATAAAAATCACGTTAAAGTTGTCAATTCTCCCCAAAATTTCCATTCAATAAAAAAAATGATTTATAGCAAAATTTTGTGATCAACAATTTATTTTCAAACTTGAATATTCACTAATCTTGTAAGTAAAAGATTGACGATGCAAGGAGGAAAGAATATTCCTCACATTACCAGACATGAAAGATTTACCAGTTAGCTAAAATATTGAAACAAGAACACAGCAACATAGAAACAAAAAACAAGTTAAAAAAAATCTAACAAATCTCTACAGCTGGTGCAGTGGACTCAAGCACATGAACTGACAATTAAACTCATTGGTACAAAATGTAAATAAAAACAATAAGCCATCACTTGAAAGCCATGATACAGATGTAGAGAAGTTGAATACTGCCGAGACCAGCAGGGAATCAGGCCAGTCAGGTCAAGCAGACCCCTGACTCAACATCGTCGAAAATTTTATCCTACATCAGGCTGTCACATAATTCTCCCTACTTGTGTCAGAAAACTGATTTGTTGTTAAGCCAGGGCTAGGGTGAGATAAAGAGGCCGCAAATTAAAGGCTCTGGCTTGACTAGTTATACAATGCTGATAAACCTCCAGATTGTCCTTTTTAGTCTCTCATTAGGTGCCCACCAGGTGCAGAGGACACTTAATAAAGGTCAATGTGACTGACAAACGACCTTCCACCCGAGGCGGGCGAGAGCAAGAATGTCTCCATGGGGCTCGAACTTCGGTCAAGGATGTCACTCATAAATAACTTGAACCTCAACCTGCCGCCCCCCCCCCCAATTTCATGAATCAAGATGCCTCTTTCCTGCCAGAGACCCTTTATAAACCCTAAGAACCCCTTTGTTTGAAGAGAGACCAGAAGCTAGTGTAGGCGAAAGCCCCTCTGAATCTCTCCCTTCCGAGCCCTTCTCCTCTCCTCTGTCTTTTTAATAAACTTTGGTTTATGACGGCAATTTGCCTCTCCTGTTCAATTCTTTGTCAGTAGAAGGCAAGGACCCCTGCTCAGGGCCTCAGGCACCCCACAGAAATACCCCGTGGTTGGCTTTAACAAATAGAAAATTATTCTCTTACTGTTTAGAAGGCTAGACATCCAAGTTCAAAGTGTAGGCTCTAAGGTCTGGGTGAAGGCCCCTCAACTCCAGGCCCACTAGAGCTGGGTGCTTTTTCTGACTGAAGCAGATGCTAGGTGCTGACACTGAAGAACCCAAATCAACAAGTAAAATGGCACAGTCCCAAGACCAGCAGACAAGATGACAGTTCGCCTTCAAGTCCAGGAGCAATCCCAAGATTGGCAAGCAACACGGAAAGCCACGGAGATAAAGACTTGGCTACACACAGGCTGCAGATGAGCCAAAAACTCGAGGCCATCCTCCCAAAGCTTCTCCTTATGTAGTAGAAGCAGGCTACACCCCGAAGGCAGCTACTCAGCTGCTCACAGAGGAGTCCACCATGCGGCTGATTACCAGTCCCATCATGGCAAATAACTATATCCAGCTGGTCAGCCACTGAAAACTACGGCCCAGGCAAGCTGACACATAACCTTCCCTACCACAGCCACCCTGTAGGACAGAGGAGATCTGCCCCATAGCATTTTTAAGGATGCAAATCTTTACAGATGTAGACTACCTGGTCTTTTTTCTGGGGAGTGGCTGGTGGGTTTGACTGCTGACCCTGACCTTTTGGTTACCAGCTGAATACTTCAACCGCTATACCACCAAGCTCAGAGCTCCCTGTGCATAGATGAACATGAGCCAGTTTTGAAAACACTGTCAAGTAAACAAGTAAAAAAAAAAAAAAAAAAAGGGAAAAATAGAACAAAACATTAGCACAAAAATAACAATGTCACTATCCTTCTGCCACCAGATCCCATCACCATTTGATTGTAACCCCAAATGATTTTTTGTTTTATATGTTGAGGTTCAAAGTAAGCTACACTCAATTGAAGAAAAACTTCGTTATTTTTGGTGAAAAGTCTTTGTGAACAGTTAGGACACTTTTCAAAAAAATCCCCTCCAATATTTTATAAGGTTGTGTGTTTCACTCAAAAAGTTGTACATTTAGATATGGCCAGTAGAACTCCATGACAAAAACAGAAAGAGCGAAAGGGATTCTGAAGCTTGCTGGACAGGGTAAAGTCAATACCAGAATTACTGCCTGGTAAAAGAAACGTAGATTTTGCTTTATAAAATGTCATCTCTACCAGGAAGAACATTTGGAGGAAGGGCAGGGATTTGGTTCTAAATTCTCATGGACACAATATGACCTGACCATCTGCAGTAATGACTTGCCCATCCTACCATTGTCTGCAGTACGAAGAGATATGTCCCTATCACTGTATGTCTCCCTATTCGGGAGGTTCCTGAAAGGCCCATGTTCAGTTTAGCTGATGAGCAAGTATTAAAAGTCTTTGATAGCCAAGTATTCTTATAGGTTGGGATCATGTCATTTCTACACTTGTGCACAACAATATTCCAGCATTGCAGGAGATAGAAACTAATTTCATGAGTTTTCTACTTCAGTGATAGGTTTTGTAATCACACTGCTGAGTGACTCCTCACTGCTCTTTTTCCAATGCTAATAACGCAGAAAGATGTTACACGTTCAGAACCAAATTCTCAACGAGAAATTATAAACATTCTTACACATGTGTTTGTGGGTCACTGATGATGTTACTTTCAAAATAATTCCACAAGGTAAGGTAAGAGTATTCCACATTTCAGTGTTCAAATAAGCTCTTTACACCACACTGCCCTTTACTAACCCATCACTAAGAAACAATGAAGAGTTCCTCTGACAGTTTAGGGAAGAATGTGGTAATTCTGGCAGCATCCATTTTTAACTGTGTCTTTAAGAATTTGTAGATGAGTCAGAACAGGTGCCTTTGGTTCTTATTTGAACTTTAGTTCAAGAAATGAAGCTCTGGTGGCACAGTGGTTAAAACATTTCACTACTAACCAAAAGATCTGTAATTCAAACTCACCAGCGGCGCTGCAGAAGAAAGATGAGGCAGTCTGCTTCCATAAAGATTCACAGCCGTGGAAACTCCATGGACCATTTCTACTCTTTCTTTAGGGCCCCACTTGACTGGATGGAAGTGGGGTTTATTGCAAAAAAAAAAAAAAAAAAAAGGCTTGAAGCCCTTTTAATGATTTAAAAGCTGCATATGCAGCAACTGAAGGTGATTGTGGTGCAGAATTGGTTTTGAGTAGGGACTGGTTCAATTGTTTTAAAGATAGGGCAAATTTACATAACATTAAAGCAGGGCTTAAGGAGTTCGTGGTGTAGTGCCTACGGCATTTGACTGCTAACTAGAAAATTGTCAGTTCAAATCCACCAGCCCCTCTGCAGAAGGAAGATGGGGCAATCTACTTCTGCACAGATTTATTGCCTTGGAAACCCAATGAGGGTTGCTATGGTTGGAATCTACTTGACGGCAGTGGGTTTGGTTTTGGTTTTAATCCGGGCTTGGAAACAGTGCTGCCCTGCTCAAAGATGGTAGCTGACCTCCCACAGTGAGTGTGTGTGGCTTTCCACAGTTCTGCCTATAATCCAAGGGCACGTCAGCCTCCTGAAAGAGTCAATGCGCCTATTCCTGGTCTCCCATTCCCTGGCCTGGACCTACACCTTTCCCATGTGGGTAACCATGACGAAGCACTCAAATTATAAAACTCCTGCTCTGTTTCTTCAGTAATGATGTTGGGTTCCCCTTCACCAAGGCTCCCCCAACCCAAGTCAGGGATAATGCCACCCAAAATCACTCACGAAAGACGTCTCTTAATGCAAAAGCAGGAGGAGTTTATTCGGAGTTCCAGCGCGCTGGGGCTCCACTCATATCCCATGCGGGGGCAGAGGAGTGGAGCAGCCAGCAACAAAGTTACACAGTATTTAAAGGCAAAACTACAAGGGGGTGGTCAGAGAGAGAGAGTACAGCTGATTGGTAAGTTTAAGTTTGAATTCT
>NW_006921596.1:23485656-23495476 GCF_000298275.1 Orycteropus afer afer | reverse complement strand
GAGTACAGCTGATTGGTAAGTTTAAGTTTGAATTCTCCAATTACATGGTATGGTTGAGTTCAGGGCTTAGTCATCCTTGCCTTGCCCCTGTTCCTGGAACTGGGGCCCGCCCTTTTGCTGGCCTTAATAGTGGCCTTTTATTGCAAAACTATATTAAATATTACATTTCTAATTTCGTATTTACATTTTTAATTCCACAATGACAGAACCAGTTCAAAGCCCTGCATAAAGGGCCAGTAGGAGTTGTCCATAAATCTCATGTTTGTAATCGGGGAACTGCCTATATACAAAAATCAAGGAATTTGTGCACTCTCTGGCCATGCTTTAAAAATTAAGGCCTTGACAGAAGAACCGAATAAAGAGCAACCATAGCTTTTGCAATCTCATTCTTAAATTGTTCCATGTCCACGTTTCCTGATTACTGTGGTGTTTGTGTTTGTTGAACAATTCCTTTACGGCTCACATTCCCTGATGTTATGCTTTAACCCTCTCCTTTGAATCTGATCTCTACAGGTTTTACTTTACAAAATGTCATCGATATCAAAAGAGCATTTAGAGGAATGCAGCCATTTTGAACTAAGCTGTCATGGATGCCATACAGCTGATCTGAAAATCTGCAACAATTAATTATCAATCCTGTCTGTGTTTGCAGTGGGAAGAGACTCATCCATGCCATTGTATTGGATGGCACCAGTGATTGGGTCACTTATTTCTTTTGGGGGGGGGGCAAGTAATGGTATGTAATGTAAGCTAACATTTAAAGGACAAGAAGAAGTTAGCCAGATCAGCAGAGATCACTGGGTAGAAGGTCCCCAAGTTAAGAAAGTGCTTGGCTAATTTGAAGAAATGAAAGGAGACTGTGAATGATTATGGACTTATTAGAGAAAACTCAAAGTAAAGTGATGTCCTGGGGGCCACAAGGAAAGAAGTTTCAAGAGTGGTCTGCTCTACCAAGAGTTGAGTGTTCTAGTGAGATGCAGTCTGAAAGCATCTATTGAATCTGACCTTGGTGACTGTAATGGGCTGAATGGTGGTCTTTAAAAGACACATCTACATTTTAATTCTAAACTGGAAAAAAAACATCACTGCCAAGGAGTCAATTCTGACTCACAGCAACCCCTCTTTGGGTTTCCGAGGCAGTATTACTATGGGAGTAGATTGCCCAGTCTTCCTTCCGAGGAGTAGCTGGTGGGTCTAATGCCTTAGGCACTAGACCACCAGAGCTTCTAACCCCAGAGCTTACAAATATTACCTTATATGATGAAAGACTGAATGGTACTTTATGGAAAATAAAATTTACAGATATAATTAGGTTAATTATCTTGAGACGAGGAGATCATTCTGAATTATTCATGTGGGCCATAAATCCAATGACAAGTGTCTTTATAAGAGAAAGGCAGAGGGATATTTGCCAGAGACAGAGAATAGAAGACAGAGAAGGGGAAAACACCATGCAAAGATGGAGACAGAGATTGGAGTGAGCTCTGGTGCCACAGTGCCTAAGGCTTTTGACTGCTAATCAGAAGGCTGGTGGTTCAAACCCACAAGCCACTCCTCTGAAGGAAAACTGGGCAATCTACTTGCATTGGAACTGACTTGATGTCTGTGACTTTTTTTTGTTGTTGTTTAACCATAAACTAATAGTGGATCATGTTTGTTTGGTAAGTTACTAATTATTAGGGATAAACTGGTAAATGAAGAGAGGTTGATGATAGAGGATCAAGAGTGAATACCCAACCATTTTCTCAAGAAAGTAGGAAAAGGAGAGGAGGCTCTAGTCCAGAGAAAATGTGGAAGGATTGGTCTTTGACTGCAGGGGAACCATTTTCTCATTTGTAATAGGAGGGAACAGCTAATAGTCCATTCATTCATTCATTCAAAAATTCAAAGTATTCATTAAATCTTGTGCTATTCTAGCCACTGTGTGAGGTGCTGGACATACCCTGGAGTGCAAGACCAACACGGTCACCGACAACACAGAGCTTTTCTTCAAGGGAAGAGACATAAATAAAATAAAAAAAAATTATACTAAATATAAATAAACACATAATAAATACATAAATATAGATAAATAGATAATAATGATGTACTTTAAGAAAATAAAAAGGTTAAGTGAACTGAGAGGCCTTAAAGGGGAAGTAGTTTAGATAGTATGGTCAGGGGAGGCCAGTCTGAGGAAGCTGGATTTGTACACATCTGAATGAAATGAGGTCTTGATCTGTTCCAAGGTCTCAGTAGTTAAGTACTATTACAAAAAGGTCACAATAGTTAAGTGCTCTGCTGTTAACCAAAAAAGGGGCAGTTCAAACCCACCTGGCTCTGCAGGGAAAACACCTGGGGTGGTCTGCGCCTGTAAAGATTACAGCCTACAAAACCCTGTGAGGCGGTTCTACGCTGTCATTTGAGGCCGCTATGAGTTGAAATTTCACTCAGTGCCCCTAACAACAAGGTCTGAAGGGGAGTGCTGTGGCCCAGGGGGAGCAATCAGAGAAGCCTGGGCCAGGTCAGTGGGAGGCAAGCCTATCAGGACATTCCGAAACCAGTGTTTAGACACCGCAGCAGGAGGCAGAGGCACTTACATGGTCTTGTGAAATCATTTGTATTGTTTAAAACTCTGATCTCACCTTATTTAAGAAAGGAAACTATCATGCAGCCCACCCTGAGGTATTGACCTTAGATTCCCGTCGTGCTTTTTTTCTTTTTTTTCCCTAGATTATTTTGAAGTAAATTCTGCATGGTGTCGTCTCTTATGTCCCTGTATCAATATTATGTTTCATCTTAAAAAAAACAAAATCATCTATATTTTGTGCAAAACCTGTTCTCAAATATATTACAAGCATTCCTCCAGTCTCCAATAACTGCTGAAATGCTGTAACCTTATGTTTCTACCACTACAAAGTTCCTAGTTGCTTCGGGAATGTTTTACATTTCATTAGTATAATGATAGAGTTTACAGTTATCTACAGTATATAATTACATCCATTAATAGTAACGCTGAATTTTTACATTAATTATAATGAAAATTAATGGGTGGTTATATGGGTTTTCGGCTACAAGGAAAAAATTTGGAACCAATTACTCTTGTATAGCCTTAGAAGAATTTATGCACAAATTTACCTTGGTAATTTTTTTTTTTTTTTTTGAAATTATGAGAATTCAAGGTCTAGTAACCATGAATTATGACATTTAGAAAGAAATATAAGGCAGAAAATTAGGGTTTGGAACTCGACAGAGAAGGAAGTCTCAGAGGAGGTGGATTAGCATGGAGGTATAAGAGGTGGAGACAAAGAGACTTGGATTAAAATCCATTATCTGCTATCTCATCTACCCAGAGAGTCCAGTATCTGCCATATACTTGCTCTTATTTAAATTCCTCCATCCTCAGTTTCATCCTCATTTGTAAGATAGGGTGCAAGATAACTATAGCATTGTATGATACCAATTTACAGTGATAATTTTATAAATTTTCAGCATGTAACCTGGCATATAATAGAATTCAATAAATGCTACTTGCATATAAGGAAAATAGGGAGGCTGATTTTATGCAATAATGACTTTGGATTTTTTGTTCCTAAAGATCCAGTAGAAGTAAACCCATGTCTTAAAAATATACTTTCTATTGTTCACCAGAGAGTACAGACCAGGGGTATAGGTGGGGCTGACAGAGGCAGGAGGTGGCTGTGGGAACTATATTTCAGGGTCCATAAAATCAGAAAGGCATCACAATTTTGAATGGAACACCAGACCCAGTTAAAAAATAAATTCCCTCCAGGCATGCATATTATCCATAATAAGGCAAAATGAATTTACAAGCAACTCACTGAAATGCAAGGGAGTGAGATAGTAAAATTCTTCTAGATGCCCAAGGCTGGTTAAAGGGAAATTAATGTGCAATAGAAATTATTACTAATTTAGGATTTGCAGAATATCTGCATAGGTTGACATGCAGCCTAACTCCCCAAATACCTTTCTCTCTCTCTCCTTCTCTCATATAAATAGACTATTCTTGT
The DNA here is from genome assembly GCF_000298275.1 of Orycteropus afer afer. Classification (NCBI taxonomy): domain Eukaryota; kingdom Metazoa; phylum Chordata; class Mammalia; order Tubulidentata; family Orycteropodidae; genus Orycteropus; species Orycteropus afer. The sequence goes on along the minus strand of NW_006921596.1, from coordinate 23,491,466 downwards.
CCTGAAGATTTGCAGGATACTTCTCTCTGTTATGGAAAGAGATGGAAGCTCATTATACATTTTGCTGTACTCTGCATTTTAATTATCTCCGTTTATTTATTAAATCATACAATCCTCACGACGGTAGTTCTGATAGTTAGAGCAGGGGCTGTTATTCCCATTTCTGTGTCTGGTAAATATTTGCTTGGATTCTACGAAACTACATTCTCTTCCACTCAGCCAATTAATCACGAAGGTCTCTCTGTTCTTTTAGATCATGAAAACAAAAGGGCAAACACCTGAACAATGAGTGTGGTCGATAACAATTCTCAATGTGAATTTGTCTCTCTCTTATCCACTGCTTCAATTAAGAGCACATCAGCATTATGAAGAAGAGAGAATACCTTGGCATTTTCAAGTCCAAATGGAATGGCACCGGACCCTTCAGTAATGAGCTTTCCATTCCCTCTTGTATTTCCTACTTAGTGCCTTTAAGTGTTCCATGCAGATGGCTGTCTAGCAAGCCTGAGAACAATATCACAGCAAAAGCACCCTGATGGGGACAGAAAAAGAACCCTCTGCCCTCCACCTGCAGATGTGAAATGACCTCTGCTTGAAGCCCTTGCCTTCATTAGTGGAAACGTCTTTTCTTCACATTTGGAGATGTGGACTAAGGGATGTGGGCTAATGTTCTCCAAATTGGGTTTAAGATTAGACCTCTGTTCTACTATTCTGCCACATTTAGAGTCTTAAAGAAGCCTGATTTCCTCCAAAGGGAACCTACTTTAATCTCCCTTCCATGTGGGCTCTTGGAAATGTATGTGACAATACAGAGAAGCCTGAGATGTATTCCTCCACTTTCAATAACATCACTTAGTGATATCCAAATTGGCTTTCTCTGTGCAGTGCAGTGAATTGCTTAATATGGTCCTCCTAGCCATCGTCCTCCATTTTATGATGTATTGTAAATCCGAGCCTCTATGCCTGTTTGGAGCTTAGTGGCATAATGCCTAAGGCATTTGACTGCTAACCAGAAGGCTGGCAGTTCACACCCACCAGCCACTTTTGGAAGGAAGGTTGGGCCATCTACTTCCATAGTGATACTGCGATTTGTATGCCTGTTTAGGGTGGATGGTTTATTTATGATCATCTCACCCCTGGACTTGAGACAGCAGCCATCATCTGACCCACCAATTTGGGTTCGCCAACCCCTGCAACCACATGAGTTGGGAGAACCTCCAGACTTACCCACAGACCTGGGACTGGCCAGGCTGCCAGACTCCCAGCCTCCCCCCACCACCACGTGAGCCATTTCCTCGGGCGTTTGTGAATTCTGTGAGATGTTACAGTGAAATACGGAACCCTAACACAGAAGGGAGATTACTGAGAAGAGGAAGAGAAGTTAATGTCAAAGATGATGGAATGGCAAGGCAGTTTGGAAAAACTGGACATTTGGGGCATCTTTGACTTCCATTTCATAGGGACCAGCCTTGTGCTGATCTTTCTAGAAGAAATTATTCAAGCACTCTGTATCACAAAGCTGAATGCTTGTGGGAAGACATCACTGGGGCATCATAGGATGCCATGTCTCTTAGATATATGATCCAACAAAAAATCTTGGCCCATGCAATTCGAATTCATTAGACAAGCTCCTCTCTTGTTGAATATCCTCCCCAGCTGCAGAAAGATAGTCAGTGTGGACCAATAATAAGACAGGATGACAATCTAGCTCTTACAAAGAGCAGAGGCCAATCCGCAGGTTAGAGGACAACTGAGAATCAAGGTTCACATGGATCAAATCAATCTCAAGATGTAGTTGCAGGACTTTCCTTGACCACTCCCTCTTCTTAGCATACCTTCTGACCATCTTAGAGCAGGTCTTCTAAACAAACGACTTGAATGAACAAAGGAATTGAAACATTATGCAGTAATGTATTCTGCATAAAGATCCATAGCATCATTTTCTTTTTTCTTCCAGATTTTGTCTATAAAAAAATTCCTGAAAGACTATGTAGGGATAGGAAAGTATGATGAGGTGTTTTAAAGTTTGGAGTACTTTATCATTTAGGTCCCGAGAAAAAATATACTTTCAAAATAGAGTAACTTCAAGAGAATTTATTTTTAAGGGATTATGCAAAAATAAGATATAGAAATAAACATTCTCATTTTTAATCTCCCTAATCCATTCATGGGGAGCTCTGATGGTGCAGTAGAGAAAACACTCAGCTACAAACCAAAAGGTCAGCAGTTCGAACCTACTAGCCACTCCAAAGGAGAAAGATGAGGCCGTTTGTTTCCATAAAGATTTACAGCCTTGGAAACCTGGCAGTTCTACTCTGTCCTACAGGGTCACCAAGAGTCATAATTGACTTGATGGCAGCAGGTATGCTTTTTTAAATTTGTACACAAGGAGCCCTGGTGGCACAGTGGTTAAAGCACTCAGCTGCCAACTGACCGGTTGGTGATTTGAACCCACCAGCTGCTTAATGGAAGAAAGATGTAACAGTGTGCTTCAGTAAAGATTACACCCTTGGAAACCCAGTGAGACAGCTCTACTCTGTCCTACAGGGCCCCTGTGAGTTGGAATTGACTCAACGGCAGTAGGTTGGGGTTTTAAATCTGCTCATACTTGGTAAGGTAGAGGATCAGTGAAAAACAGGAAGCACCTCAGTGAGATGGATTGACACAAAGGCTGTAAGGAAGGGCTCAATCAGAGCAAGGATTGTGCAATGGTACAGGACAAGGCAGTGCACATAGGGCAACTATGGGTCACAACTAACTGACAGCCCTTAACAACAATCTGGTCTCCTGCGGCAGGTCCCACTGTCGCACTGGCCTATTACAACTGGAAGCCCAGTGACAGAGAAACCCGTTGGTAACCATACAGATGATCCTTTCAGCATTATCAGAAGTGGGAGAAAGGAGGGAGAACGGATCCGGGGGAAAAGAAATCTTTTAGCATGGAGGCCCCTCTGTTTCTGACTACTTGTTTACACATATTACTTACCAGTTTACAAAATGTTTTCACATGAAATATTCCATCAGATCTTACATCTTTAGATGCAGTATCTTAAATACAGCTTTTAGGAATCTTGTGAAAGACATATTCACTAAATAGGTTTTGTTTTGGGGTCTAAATCCCATAAGTTAGTGACCAATGAATGTGCCCCAAATGAAAGAAAATGTTCATATTTTCCCATCTTCTTTTGTTTATTGATGTATTCATTTACTCCTTCCTGCATTTATTCAAGAATAAACCCAATAGCACAGTTACTGAGTACGTACTGTATGTTAGAACCTGAGGAGTCAATTAAATGGACATAAAAACTCATTCATTGCCATTGAATCGTTTCCAACTCATAATGATCCCTCTTTGGGTTTCTGAGGCACTATCTCTATGGAAGTAGATTGCCCAATCTTCCTTCTGAGGAGTCGCTGGTGGGTTTGAACCACCAGCCTTCTGGTTAGCAGTCAAATGCCTTAGGCACTACACCATCAGAGCTCCTAAAATAGTCTCTCTCATTTTCAAATTAATGGAAAACAATTTGGTTGGGAAAAATGAAGCATGGTTTATTGAGATTTTTAAAAAGTATGTTAAATTAATAAATTGCATTGTAAGAGATCTAAGCAAGCATCTTTTTGTTCAAATTTTTCACTTTGCTGATTTCGAAATGATTACCTGGTGCACATTTGATAAAGCAGAGTCTAGAAATGAAAGTCACTGGCTCAAATGGACATTGCTTTTTCAGTTACTGACTCTAGAATGATTTTTACCATTAAGAACTGACGACACTCATTTGTACATGCCCCTTTCCTCCTTTTTCCTAAAAAGATGACTCAGCCTTGCTTTATCAAATATATGTAATATTTGTTTCTCTTAAGACCTGGAATATCACTTTTTAAGAGAAAAATCAGGAGTAGAACATCTCTCACTTTCTAACCTAACCACAATAATTCAGGTAATTAAATATGAATTCCTGAGATTTTGGATAATCTCATAAGCCAAACTAAAAATTGTGAATTCATTCAACTAACCAAATTAATTCTTTAACAATTGTTCTGAACTCTACATTTTGTGCAGAACACTTCAATCTAATTTAAATAGAAAATGCCTGCAAACTATGCAGGGGGAGATTTCCTTTTTTGAAGAATAAAATCATTTAATGAAGCTCTGGGGAGGTAGACCTCCATTATGTACTTTCTAAATAGGTAATTTTTCCATTATTGATGCTGCTCTCATTTTAATTAATAATCTGGAGATAGGAATGGGCAATTCAGAGTCTGTGTCTTGGCTTTGCATTTAGAAGCTGACTGCAGCATTATTGTTTAGATGTGCAGAATGCTTTCCCATGTTCACACATCAGAATCTTAAATCAGACAACAAGCTAAGCTAGGCAGGAACACAAAGAAGCATATCAATAAACTGCCATATATCTGAAAGAGATGCCCAATCATCACTGGGCAGAAGCCACTAGTCTTCTATGTATGAAGAGTGAGTCTTCATACAAAGGCTGAGGATGAGAAATACGAGTTGCATATGGGGTGGGTCTCACACGTTAGTAGAAAACATCTTTCAACCTCTTACTATAACCCACCAGATCATGTGTTAGTTGCTCTTTGAGCACCTTTTTCAATGCTAACTCCCGCCCATCGTTGTTTATGCTCTGCAGCCACGGTGTCCTCCTCTTTGTTCCCTTAGCAGGCAACGCCTGTTCAGTCCCCAAGGCCCTTGTACCCACTGCTTCCTCTGCCTGGAATGCTCTTCCTCCAATGAGCTAGCTCTGATTTGGACAACTCCCCAAATTGCCCCCTATTCATCACGTAGCTCTCAGCTCACATATGACATTTTTGGAGAAAATTTTCTTATCTTATTCTATTTAAAAAAAAAAAAAAAAGAATTGATTTTGTCTGTATTTTATCTGAATTTGTGTCATTTATTAGTTAACTTATTTATCCTCATCTCTCCACCACTGGAATAAAATTATCTTGAGAGGTGGATCTTTGATGGTCCCTTGTGGTTACTCCAGCACCAAGAAGACAGCATAGCTTAAAGCATGTGCTCAATATTTTACAAAATGTTAAATTATGCCATGAGAACAAAAAAACCCAAATACATCACATTCATTCCAACTCGTAGCAACCCTGTAGGACAACGCAGAAATGCCACATAGAGTTTCCAAAACTGTAATATTCACAAGAGAAGATAGCCACTTCTCTTTCTTGCAGAGAACCTGTTGGGTTCGAACTGCTGACCTTTTGGTTAGCAGCCAAACATAACCAGTGCACTACCAAAAAAAAAAAAAAAAGAAAAACCCAAACTCACTGTTGTCGAGTCGTTCATGAGTCATAGCAACCCGTCCTTGGGTTTCTGAGGTGGTATTTCTACAGAAGTAGATTGCCCCATCTTCCTTCCAAGGAGTGGCTGGTGGGTTTGCACTGCCAGCCTTCTATTTAGCTGTCAAATGCCTTAGGTACTATGCACCACCAAGGCTCCTTATACTGTGAGAGGCAGTTTAATACTGATCCATAGTATATAATCTAGAGCCAGATTCCCTGGAATCAAATTCTAGCTCTGCTAATTCCCAGTTATTATAGTCTTGATGGCTTTGGTTTCCATATCTCTAAGCTGGCTATACCACTACCTACCTCACAAGTTGTACTGAGAATCAAATATATTTATGTTTTTAAAGTGCTGAGAATTATGCCAGGCATATAGCAAGTGATATATCAAGAGTTGTTAAATGTCTGTATGTGCATGTGGACATAAGACATGTGTGTATGTTATTTTAATTTTATTAATTTAAAAAATATATTTATTTGATTTATTAAGT
>NW_006921596.1:23451904-23485166 GCF_000298275.1 Orycteropus afer afer | reverse complement strand
TATATATATGCACCAAGTAAATACTTGTGTAAGAAACATGCCCCAGGAACAGACATGGTATAGAGGTCATATCTCAGAAGTTAGTGCAACAGGTAGGAACATGGACACTGTTACAGCTTTAGAGAGAGAAGTCTGTCTCTCCCACTTCTTGACACCCCACCTCCCTCTCCCCACCAAACCACCGCTCTGGGTTCAGGTATTTCCCATTTACCTTCACCAGTTTTTAACTTCCCATACCTGCCATCAGCCTGCAGTCATGGTGAATCACAACTGAGTCTGTCCTGCTCGCTGACCCTCTGCCCGCGGCTGTTGTCAGTGACAGCACCCCCTCTCCTTCCCCCAGTCCATCCATCCCAAGGATGGGGTCTTCCAAGCTCTGGAAGCCTTGCTCAGCATGCTGAGAGGCCTGGATAGGTTTTTTTCTGTAACACTGTTGCTTGAACTCCCATTTGGGGGTTCAGCTAAGTAGGAAATACAAAAGAACAATTTGTAAACACATGTTTCTATAGCTCTGAACACAATGTGGAGGAACAAAGGAGAGCCAGAAGTCCCTGATCTAATCTTTGGAATTGTAAAGAACTCATGACTATTTTTACTTATTTAATTACGTGGAAATGGCATTCATGCCTAATGTGGCTGAGGTTTTCATTTCTTTGTGCTAATTGTTTTTAAAATTTTCCTCATTTAATTGCGTACAAGCTAACTGATAGAAATAAAATTGTTTTATATTTTTTTTATGTATTTTTCTCCAAAGTATGTAACAGGAAGGTGCTCAAAGAACAAATGCATGTAAAACTATAGTAAAAAAAAACCCTGGACAAGGAGCCAGGACACATTTGGTTGTGTTTTGTTTTCTCAGTAAAATGTTATATGCTTAGCACCTTAGGTAAGTAATCTATTCACTGTTGAGGAGATAAAGATGTTTAAACCATAATCACTGTTTTCCTGGGGAGATTAAAGAAAGTACACAAATAATATGAGGCAGGAAGGGAAAAATGATATATAAAGAGGTGCTTATAATACCCTGAGACTGGACAAAAAGGCTTCAAGTTTCCATATTAGAGTTAGAAACCATGTTGCTAAATGAAAGACCATTTCAAAACCTAGTTGGCATCTTAAGTGTTGGAACCAGAGATGAAAGAACACAAGGAGAAAGCAGTATTTTTGAAATCCCGCCCATGTAGCATGCCAAGGAGTGAAATTTTCTTTTGGAGGTTCTGTGTTACCATAAACCCAAAAGGCAAATCCATTGCTGTTGAGTTTATTCGGATGCATGATGACCCCAGGTATTACAGGGTTGAAGTGGGCTCCGTGTGCTTTTCTTGGCTGTAATCATTACAGAAGCCGATAGCCAGCCCTTTCTGTGTTACCTCGGACAATATTCTTTCCCTTTTTGACCCTCAGAAATTTCAGTTAAAAATAAATGGACTTGGCTAGGAAATAGCTAAGGTGTCTTTGGGGTCTAACAGTCTATGTTATTAAAACCTTCTCTGCCAATCCAGGCCTATAATTTTTTCAGCAAGTTTTTCAGATTAGTTGCCTTCCTATTTATCTAATCTATGTTAAGACCTGAGAAATATGCTTATACTTTAAATTATTACACTAGACAAGCATTGACAGGAAGATAACATACTGAAAAACAGACATGCACATTGTTTCGGCCACTGTGTCCATCTGTCTCATTGAGGGTCTTCCTTTTTTTTTTTTTTTCATGGACCTCTGCTTTACCAAGCGTGATGTAAAAGGACTTGTCCCTCCTGATATATATACACGTACAGTGAAAGGGCATAATGCTATTACAAAGAGGAGAATATCAAATACACTGAGGGAAACAACATAGAAATAGCTAATTTTTCAGAGTTTTACATGAGTTGTTTTCTTGTAGGAAAGCATTATAAATCAACTGCATGGTGAGAGTATATAATTTACTTTTCCAAGCTATTTTGTGAGAGTGGTGAAATAAATTAGCATAAGGTTGTAGAAGAGGAAAAAAAAAATGATGAACAGCAGAAGATGTAGAGTTGTCCTGAGAACTAATTAAGTTAACTTCTCAGTGAAAGGGATCATATATCTGAGGAGCTTGACAATGGTGCTTCCCCCATCAGGATAACTGGTTCAAACTTATCTCCCGCTACTAGTAATCGAAACCAAATCTAGTACATCACTATTTAGATGATTGTCGAAACTAAATTGGTGGGCACATTCAACCTCATAAACTGCTTCCTGTCACCAACATAAACCCTGATCTTACATTAAAAAAAAAAAAAAAATCAGAATTAAAACTTCCTTCTTAGCATTAGCAAGGCGACATTTATTGTCTACATTACGGCAATAGTCCTGGAATAGTGCAAACAGTTAAAGTGAGTGTTAACCAAAGACTGGAGTTTCAAGTCCACCTTGGAAAAAAGGCCTGGTAACCTAACATTGAAAAAACCCTGTGGAGCACAGACAGTTCTACTCCGATGCACACAGGGTCGCCTTGAGATGGAATCGATGACAACTGGATTTTTACAATATGGTAGGTATTTACTTATTGCTGGCCATAAAATCCTTTGCCGATGAGTTGATTCCAACTCATAATGACCTTGCATAGAACAGAATACCACATAGGGTTTCCAAGGCTGTAATCTTTACAGAAGTAGATTGCCATGTCCCTTTCTCCATGAGTGGTGTGTGGGATCAAATTGCCATCCTTTTGGTTAGCAGCTGAGCACTTAACCATTGTGCCACCCAGGCTTCTTACTGGCTAAAGCACACAACAAAATGGACACACTGTTCTTCCATTCTAAAGAAGAAGGTATACAGCAAATGAATTTGGTGAAAGCCCACTTATGCATCTTGATAGAGACTGGTACTTGGTCAGCGAATCGGTTGTTCTGTTTAGTGTCCTTCTACCACCATCATCAGCTTTCACTCTTTTCTGCGTTTCAGTGGACTCTAGGGACTGACATCTGCTGACCACATAATCAAGGCTCCATTTGGGTTTGGGCCAGTGGGAAGCACCAGTGGGGACAGGAGGGCCAGAGCAAAGAGAAGTCAAAGAATGTCGAGGTATTTCTTCATCATCTCTCCCTGCCTGGCTGTGTTGGTGACAATCACAGCTTCCTTCATCCAATGCCTCCTGTTAGGTACCTTCTTCTTCAAGGCTCCAGCCCTTGCTGGGTTCCAGTGATGTCATGACATCATTCCACCCTCTTTCGACCTAGGGACAAAAAGGGCATCCTGCTACTGCCACAAGTTAGATGTCTCACTCTCTGGTCTTCCTTCCCCTAAACTAGCATATACCTTTGCAAATCATCCCTTCAGGAACTCTCTTCATTTAAATCCTCCCAATGCTCCATTTGTGTCCTGCAGGAAGCCTGACTGAAAGTTTAGCAAAAAGGAAAACATGGTTAAACTGGAAAGCAAAAGAATATTTGTTTAAAACTAAAACAAAAAAATTCACTTAAACATATAAATGTACACTCCTTATCAGACTTTTGATGTGAAGAAAATATATTTTCTTGTAATATGTGTCTATTGATCAGAATTCAAACTTGTATTTTTTGAGTAATTCGCTTACATCATACACTGTGTCCAAATTCCAGTTTCAGTTTCATCACATTGGAATGAGAATTTGAACTTGTATAATAAGTACAGAATCCACCTAGAATTTCACCCAATCTTTTATATTGCTTCATGATCACCTAAAATAGGAAGACTTTTTTTTTTTCTTCTTTTTGCTGTGCTCTTTGTTGCATCTTTGTAAAACATTCCATTTTGTTTAATAAATACAGCACCTCTTTCTTTCTGTGCTCTAATTAACTATTATGTAAACACAATGAGATACAACAAATAAGTGCAATGAAAGGTACAAATGGAATAAATAGGGTTGGAAGCATACACAGCTGATGTGAATAAACAAACAACTCAAATGGCAGCAGCAGAGTGATGGCAAGCATCAGAGAGGAGCCGTGTACACTGGGTTTCTGTTTTTAACCCAGGACATGTACAGTGTTGATTAAACCAGTATTTTGGTTAAGTAGGAAATGATTATGAGTTTTTCTGTATTAGCTGCACATTTACAAATAACATTACCAAGCATATGAATGCATTAAAAGTGAGCACCTAACAACCTGGGAGAGCAGAACTTAGAAAGGTTTGTCGAAAAAAAGGAACACCTGAAAGATGAATGGGAATGAGTAAAGCAAAGAAAAAAGATAATTACCCCAGATGGAATAACATGAGGAAGACGATGATACACAAGACTGAATGAAATAAAACCAAACTCACTGCCGTTGAGTCGGATCCAACTCATAGCAACCTTCCTTGTGTTTCCGAGGCGGTATCACTATGGAAGTAGATTGCCTAGACTTCCTTCCGAGGAGTGGCTGGTGGGTTTGAACTGCCTACCTTCTTATTAGCAGTCAAATGCCTCAGGCACTACCTTACCAGAGTTTTTGTTGTTGTTATTTGCCATTGAGTCGGCCCCGACTCATAGCTACCCCTCCTTGGGTTTCCAAGGCAGTATCACTACGGAAGTAGGATTGCCCAACCTTCCTTCCAAGGAGTGGCTGGTGGGTTTGAACTGCCAGCCTTCTGGTTACCCTTAGGCACTATGCTTACCAGAGATTGTTGTTGTTGTTGTTATGTGCCGTCGAGTCGGCCCCGACTCATAGCGACCCCTCCTTGGGTTTCTGAGGCAGTATCACTACGGAAGTAGGATTGCCCAACCTTCCTTCCGAGGAGTGGCTGGTGGGTTTGAACCACCAGCCATCTGGTTAGCAGGCAAGTGTTTTAGCCACTATGCTACCAGAGCTCCTCACCAGAGAAGGAGGACCAAATTGAGAACAAGAGGATAAGTTTAATTGAGATGCAAAGTCAGGACTCAATATGTGATATTATCTTAACATAGCCAGGACGCGTGTTTCAGCAACACTTAAGATGTTGGCTGCTAACCTGAATGCTGATGATTTGAACCCACCTTTCTGTGGGAGACAGATCTGGCAATCTGCTCCTATAAAGATTACAGCCTAGAACTCCTCATGGAATAGTTCTACTCTGTCTCATGGATCACTAGATCAAAAATCTATTTGATGGCACTGAACAACAGCCAATGTTCTCACCTATAAGATGAAATGATGATTCCCACTTCATGAATACGCAAAAAAAAAAAAAAAGAAAAAAAAGGGAGAAGAAAACCTCTTACTGTTGAGTTGATCTCAACTCATGGCAACCCCGTGTGTTACAGAGTAGAACTGTTGCACAGACTTTTCTTGGCTGTAATCTTTACAGAAGAAGATAACCAGCCCTTTCTTCTGTGGTGCTGGGTGGGCTTGAACCACCAATCTTTAAGTTAGCAGTTGATCACGAGCTGCTTATGCCACCCAGGGACTTTTATGGGGATGGGCTACGAGTTAAATGAAGTAGCAAACCTAAGATATTCTCCAAACCTTCTACTTAAGAAGGTCAATCTCCTCCTACTAATAGCAAGAAGATGGGTTTGTCTCCCATTAATATTAAAATGGGAGCTCTGGTAGCATAGTGGCTAGACACTTGCCTGCTAACCAGACAGCTGGCGGTTCAAACTCACCAGCCACTCCTCGGAAGGAAGGTTGGGCAATCCTACTTCCGTAGTGATACTGCCTCGGAAACCCAAGGAGGGGTCGCTATGAGTCGGGTTTGACTACACGGCACATAACAACAACAACAAATATTAAAATTATGAAAAGATATAGTACTCATTATTAAAATACAACCAGTCCCCACTTGCAATGTTGAAGATTCCAACTTTGCAATAAAAAAAATAACTTACTGCAATCGAGTCAGTTCTGATTCACAGCACTCCTAGAGGACAAAGTAGAAATGGCCCATGGGGTTTCTAAGCCTGGAAATGTTTATAGAAGCAGATTACTGCCCTTTTCTCCCACAGAGCAGGAGGTTCAAACCACTAGGTTAGCAGTGTGACACCCAGAGTTTTTTTCCTTTGTCATAAGGCAGCAGCTATTCCCTTGATCGTTATTAAATTTGTCACAAGTGATTTATTTTAAAATATGGAAAGAATGCTATCATGTGCTACCAATCTGGAAAATTTTAATATTATCCTTACAGTGATGATTATAATTCCTAACAAAATTTCTATTATTTCTCAGAGCAGCTTCAATTGATCATAAGTAGACCTATCAGAGGTATGCAGAACAATTATATAGTTCAGTGTGGCTTGGGGTTTCCCTCTGCCTAATCTGTCTCTTAGGTGGATAGAGTCAGAGCTAAAAAGCTGACACTGGGCCACTCTGTGTTTCCCTTCCTCACTCTAGTCTCTCCTCCCAATCCACTTTAATTCTCTAGCTGTGAGAAAGGCAATATCCTGCTCATAATGTTGGGCTAAGGAAAATCAAACAGACTTATGAACTGAAAATTTGTTTTGTTTTGTTTTGAATTTTAGGCGATATATTACAGTTAATTTTTCACTTCTGAAATATATTGCTATGTAAATCCCTATAAATTATTCTTTTAAAAATTGCTTTGTAAATCCCTATGTTCTCTTCTTTGCAGCATAATCATTTGCATGTGAAGCGTGGATCTGATTTCAAATTCTTTAAGATGAAGCAGAAGCAGCAAGCCCTAGGTGTAGTGGGCTCCGTATATCCTGTGTGTATGCAGGTAGAGGGAAGGGAAAAGTTACACTCCCACCCACTGGCCTGGTTATCTAGTGCCTCTATAACAGAAATAGCACAAGTGGGTGGTTGTAATGAACAGAAATTTATTTTCTCACTGTCAGTAGGCTTGAAGTTCGAATTCAGGGTGCTGGCTCTAGGGAAAGACTCTCTGTCTGCTCTGGGGGACAGTCCTTGTCTGTTTTCAGCTTCTACTCCCACGTTCCTTGCTGATTATGTGGCATGTGTCTTAAGCTCAATTTGTGCGTATTTGCTTAAATTGCTCTTCTATATCTCAAGGGTGATTGGTTTAAAACAGACACTATGCTAATACTGCCTCATTTACATAACAAAACCAATTCCCTAATGGGATTATAACCATAGGTACAAGGGTTAGGATTTACAAATATTTTTGGGGGACACAATTCAGTGCATAATATCCACCCTTGTACAAAAAGAAGGGTTGGATCATAATTCCAAGGGACTTAAGACTTACTTAGGGAGAGTGGATTTATCTCTTGGTGATGTGTGTTGGAAAGGTGCTTTGATATGATGTGTAGGATCATAGGGAACTTTCAACTGCAGCCCAGTAGTAATTGTTGGGGTGTAGTATATAACAAAACAAAACAAATAAGCAAACAAAAACAGTTACCATTCAGTCACCTTCTGGGTGGGTTAGAACCACCAACTTTTTGGTTAGTAGGCAAGTGCTTAAATTTTTGTGCAACCCAAGCACTCCAGCTTAGAGCACAGATGAAATATTGAATGGCCTAATTTTGATAAGGATTGTTGCTGGGTGGTAAGTATGTTGTTGTTAAGTGCCATCGAGTCGTCTCCAACCCACAGTGACCCTATGCACAACAGAACGAAAACACCTCCCAGTCCTGAGCCAGCTCCACGATTCCTGCAACACTTGAGCCCATGGCCACTGCACTGAGGCCATGTCAGTCCACCTCATTCAGGGCCTTCCCTTCTTTCGTCGGCCCTCCACCTTACCAAGCATGACATCCTTCTTCAGGGAATGGTCCCTTCTGACAACATGACCAAAGTATGTGAGATGAAGTCTGGCCATTCTCTCCTCCAAGGAGCATTCTGGCTGCACTTCCTTCAGGACAGACCTGTTAGTTTTTTCAGCAGTCCATGGTACTTTCAGCATTCTTTACCAACACCCCAGCTAAAAAGCATCAACTCTTCTTCCGTCTTCCTTATTCATTATCCACCTCTCACATGCATATGAAGGGATTGAAAATACCATGGATTGTGTCAGGCGCACCTGAGTCCTCAACGAGACATCTTTGCTCTTCAGCACTTGAACAAGGTCCTTTGCAGCTGATTTGCCCAGTGCTATATGGTGTCTGATGTCCTGACCCCTGCTTCCATTGGCATGGATTGCAGAACCAAGCAATGTGAAGTCTTTGACAATTTCAATCTTTTCTCCATTTATCGTAATGCTGCTTATAGGTCCAGTTGTAAGGATTTTTGTATACTGATACTCGTTATACTATTTATTCAGCATTTGCGTCTGTTTACAATTTTTCGTAGTGAAAAGTTTTGTTGTCTGTTTTGCTTTTCTGTTTTGTTTTGTTTTTCTTTTTTTAATTTTACTTAGTGTGGCTTTATCTCTCTCTCTCATGTCCTGTCTCAGGGCAGACACAGCAATGAAATCTCCGCCTACTCTAATCTAATCCTCCCTTCTCTGTTCCTCTGTGCAATGCCTCTGCAGTGACCTCAAGTTCCACTGAGACTAGTGGAGAAGTTTGGCTTTAAATTTAAAAAAAAGGGAATTTACTCTCAACTGCAGCCCAAGTGACATCTCCCACCACCATTTGTCCTATTTCTGCAACAAGCATTTTCTTAGCAAATAATCAAGAAGTAGCACCATGGTTCCTACTGAGTATGAGTCCTTGTAATAATTTCCCCTTGAGGATCTCAGAGGGAGATTAAGGTAGAATCTATGCAATGGCCTGATACCAATTCAGTAACATCAAATGCCATCATGTTTTTATTATTTTTAGGTGCCGTTGAGTCAGTTCTGATCTACAGCAGCCTCCTGTCCAACAGAATTAAACATGCCTAGTTCTGCACCATCCTGCACTCTGCTACTTTGGAGCTCATTATTGCAGCCACCGTGTCAGTCCATCTTGTTGAGTGTCTTCCCCTTTATTGCTGACCTTCTACTTTACCAAGCATGATGCTCTTCTCCAAGGACTGGTCCCTCATGATAGTATGTCCAAAGTATGGGAGATGAAGTCTAGCCATCCTTGCTTCTAAGGAGAATTCTGGTTGTACTTCCAAGACAGGTCTGTTAGTTCATCTCACATACTTTGGTCATGTTGTCAGAAGGGACCGTTCCCTGAAGAAGGATGTCATGCTTGGTAAGGTGGAGGGCCGACGAAAGAAGGGAAGGCCCTGAATGAGGTGGACTGACACGGCCTCAGTGCAGTGGCCATGGGCTCAAGTGTTGCAGGAATCGTGGAGCTGGCTCAGGACTGGGAGGTGTTTTCGTTCTGTTGTGCATCGGGTCACTGTGGGTCGGAGACGACTCGATGGCACTTAACAATGATACATTCAATATTCTTTGCCAACACTATAATTCAAATACATCAGTTCTTCTTTGGTTTTCCTTATTCATTGTTCAACTTTCATATGATGTGAGATGATTGAAAATACCATGGGTTGAGTCAGGCAGATCTTGGTCCTCAAAGTGACATCTTGGCTTTTTAACACTTAAATTGTCTTTTGCAATATGGAAAAAACCAAACTCATTGCAGTCGTGTTGGTTCTGACTCATAGTGACCCCTCCTTGGGTTTCCAAGGTGGTATCATTATGGAAGTAGATTGCTCAGCCTTCCTTCTGAGGAGTGGCCGGTGGGTTTGAACCACCAGCCTTCTGGTTAGCAGTCAATTGCCTTAGGCGCTATGCCACTAGAGAACCTCAGAATCCTGAATAATGCAATAAAGATTTGAATTTCTTCTTCAATTCTTTCAGCTTAAAAAATTCTTGAGCCTGTTCTTCCTTTTGGTTTTCTAGCTCCAGGTCTTTGCATATTTCATTATAATACTTTACTTTGTTTTCTCCAGTGGCACTCTGAGATCTGTTCTGTTCTTTTACTTCATCATTTCTTCCATTTGCTTTAGCTACTTTTATCTGTAAGAGCAAGTTTCTGAATCTCTTCTGACAACCATCTTGGTCTTTTCTTTCTTTCCTAACTGACAGTGAATTTATTTTTATAGGGGAGCAACAGCTCAGAAGAGTGTGAGAATGATTGCACAACTCAAAGCTTATAATGAATGTCACTAAATGGTATGTGTAGAATCTGTAGAATTGGCATATGTTTTGCTGTGTATATTCTTAACCACAAGAACACAATAAATAAAATAAAAAAAGATTTGCAGCCTTGAAATTCCTATGGGATAGTTCTAATCTGTCCTACAGGGCTACTATGAGTTGGAATTCAACTTGACTGCAATGGGTTATGAGGAGATGTAATCAAGGACTCAAGCTCTCACCGCCAACTATGCTCTTGGAATAGCTATATTCCTTGACCCGGCGCTCCATATAGAGAGAGTCCTCTTCATGGGGTGTTGGCAGAGGCCATCCTTAGGTGCCTCTGCTGAAGTCTACTTAACAGGGGAAAGGAAGCAACCTGGAAGACTCTTCTCCACTCAACACAGTCCTCAGGACTTTTCCAGCATTGACAATTCCCCCTCCTCCTTCCCCAGCTTCAGAGTCCATAAAACTGCAGGGGTCTAGTTGGAGGTTCTCTTGGCAGTGAGATGGTCCCCGCATCTATGCTGATCCTCCTGACACCTGCCTTGGTGCCATTCCTGGGGTAATACAGAGCAGGGGGACGTGAGGACCTTCTTCTCCAGGTTTCTCTTCCTTACTCTAGCACAGTGAGTGAGTCAAGACTTAACTGTTACCTTCATTTTTACTTCCCTTATTCAACTACTCTGATATCTAGCAGCTCATTATAGCTCTCAGCTAAGTTCAGTTCCTTGACAATGAGGAATACCTCCATCCAAAGAGGCAATCCAGCTATTAACCACAGCCTTATCCTCAGATTCTCTTTCAATAATCTCCTATTTAATCAATCTACAAATTTTGTGAAATTTTCTCACATAATATATGACAATCTGCTGCCTCTTTTGCACTTTTCCATTCCTGCTCATAACTCGAATTAGAACTAATTGTCTCTCATCTGATCTATTTTAAGAACATACTAGATTCCATGCCTCTAGTTACTTACAAGACCATTATCCACATTGCTGGAGGTCTTATTAAAATTCAAGCCAGAACTACTTCTATAATTCTACTATTTAAATTGCTAAATGTTGTCCCTCCCCTATCTCTGACACAGGAGCTCTGGTGGCGTAGTGCCTAAGGCATATGACTGCTAACCAGAAGGTTGGCGGTTCAAACCCACCAGCCACTTCTTGGAAGGAAGGTTGGACAATCTACTTCTGTAGAGATACCACCTTGGAAATCCAAGGAGGGGTCACTATGAGTCAGGTCCGACTCGACGGTAGTGAGTTTTGACCTCTGACACACACCCTCCTTCAACAAAGTGACATGATTTCTTACTATGAAGACACTGTCCCTTCTTCTGTGCTCCAGACACAGCACAACTTTGACACCAAGCATGCCTCAAATTTCATACCTCTTCCAGTTTTTCATACCCTTTTCTTCCTGTTCCTGTGAATTCCCAAAACAATTCTACTCTGTACTCTTTTGTATTATCCTATATTTTGCATCATCTGGAGTTCTTTTCCATGTCTATTGAACTATTTTCCTTTGAGAAATGAGTAAATATTGTAATGATTTTACTTCAATAAGCCTAGAAATTATTTACGCATTAGCTGCAATATGTGTGTGTTTATGATGGATACATTAGACTTTCTGTGTTCAACATAACTAGAGACATTCTTCAGCAAGCCTTTTGCCATTCTGATTATTGACAACAATGCTTCCACTCCTCTTTCCAAGATAAATTCCCAGCTTTCTAACACTGTGTACAAACCCTGCGGGGCCTTGCCTTTAAGTTTCCTTCTAGCCTCAAATCATCCTCCTAATTTAACCTTTATTAATAATGAATGCTTGCTCTTCCCTCTGTCCTTTTTATCTCTATGTATCACACTTCTATGACTGTGCTCAGTCTTTATCACCTTTTAAAATTTACTAACCAAACTCACTACCATCGAGTCAATTCCGACTCTTAAGACCTTCATAGGGTTTCCAAGGCTATAAATCTTTATGGAAGCAGATTGCCTTATCTTTCTTCCATGGAGTGGCTGATGGGTTTGAACCACTGACTTTCTGGTTAGCAACCAAATGTCTTAACCACTGTTCCACCAGAGCTCCTTTCACATTTCAAAGGCACTAATCTATCATTAGGAGACCTAATAACGCAAACAGTTAAGCACTTGGCTGCTAAGCAGAGAATGGTGGTTCAAGTAGCTCCATGGGAAAAAGAACTGGCAGTCTGCTCCCTTCAAGATTACAGCCGAGAAAACCCCACGGTGCACTTGTACTCTGTCACGTGGGGTTGCTAGTATTTAGAATTGACTCGATGGCATCCAACAACAACAGCAATGTATTGTCGTGCATGTAATGGACTTAGCTCCATGCTACGCTGTGCCTTTCTGAGAGGCAGACATTCCTAGCATAGATGACCTCATCCCTGGTTGCTGTTTTTCTTTCTAACTCTGGACACTGACCTATAAGTATGAATAAAAGTGAATACCGAATAATTCTATTGTGAAAGCTTCTGAACAAAGTATTTACCTCTCATTTTGAGTCATGAGGAGAACTGCTGATGAAAGGGAAATGAGACCTCCATGAAACAACCTAAGGTGACTTGTGGAAGGAACATTTGGAGTGGAAGACTGATCTTCTGAGACAATGTAATGTTGGAAATAAGGGAACGAATGAAAACTAATAAACCTATGGGCCTAATTCTACTGCTTCATTCAACACCAATTTCCTAGAGACCACTTACACTATGTTTGTCACAGGGCTAGGTACTGAGGTTTCAAGAGTTAACAAAACACATCCATCCAAAACCTTGGCATTATAGAGCTTACTGACCAGGAGGAACATAGACAATTATCCATTAGCACACCAAAGCCAGACAAATGTTTTCAAAAGGAATTACTAGGGACATGGCAGAATATACAGAGACTGAGATTAATTGTGTTTTCTTAGGTCTTTTCCACCGGCCCATAGGATCCCTGGGTTTGCAAATGGTGAGTTGTTTGGCTCCTTATTGAAATTCCACCCAGAGGGACCTTGGAAGAAAGACCTGGTAATCACTTCCCAAAACATAGCTGCTGAAAACCCTATGGAGTATATATAGTTCTACTCTAACACACGTGGAGTCGCCATGACTCGGCATCATCTTGGCAGCAACTGGTTTGTATCCCACCAGCCCATAGTGACTGGAACTCAGAGATGAAAAAGTTGCTCTAGATGATGAAAAGTTTTATTTACGGACATCTAAAATTTTTGAAAGGAGCTCTGGTAGCATAGTGCCTAAGGCACTTGACTGCTAACCAGAAGGCTGGCGGTTCAAACCCACGAGCCACTCCTTGGAAGGAAGGTTGGGTGATCTACTTCCAGAGTGATACCACCTTGGAAACCCAAGGAGGGGTCACTATGAGTCGGGTCCAACTTGACAGCACATAACAACAGCAACAACAACATTTTGCACTGAAGTCCAGCCTTGCTGACAAATGATAAGGAAGAAGGATGGATCTGAAGGGAAAAATGGTTAAGACCCAGTTCTGCCACTTAGCTATGGTGTGACCTTCAAGGGATCACTTCATCTCTCTGAATCTGACTTTTCCTGGCTAGAAAATGTAGCCATTAACACTTTATTTCTGAGAGAAGTACTATTAGGATAATAAAGGGGACAGAATATTTTTTTAAACCACCAATAGCTATGTGGATTTTGTTAATGCATTATTATTACCTGAACCAGCCCAGAAAGTCTGGGACTGAGCAGGTTAAGGTCTTAGTGCAAACTTAAGTGTTTACACGTGTGCATGGTTGTGTTCTGCTCACTTTCTAAAGCTTATTTACCGTCATTCCAAAGTTTCTCCTGATTTTCCAGGTTTCATTTCCTCTTCCCTGAGAGTAGAAGTTTCAGGGGGGAAAAAAAGACATCGGTTTTGTTGGACTTTGTCTAAGACTCTGGTTGGAGTTCTGGTGGCGTGGTGCCTAAGGCACTTGACTGCTAACCAGAAGGCTGGTGGTTCAACCAGCCACTCCTCAGAAGGAAGATTGGGCAATCTACTTCTGCAGTGATCCTGCCTCAAAAACCCAAGGACAGGTTGCTCTGAGTGAGATCTGACACTTGACAGCAATGAGAGTTTAAGACTCTGGAAGAATTTCCATAAATAAACATGAAATTAAATGTTATCTATTTGGGGGCCAAGGAGCCCTCATGGCACAGTGATTAAGTGGTCAGCTGCTATTCAAAGGTTGGTGGTTCAAACCCACCCAGCAACACCACCAAGAAAGACATGGCTGTATGAACCCATAGAGATTATAGCCTAGAAAACATGATGGGGCAGTTCTACTCATCACCTGGATGGCACCCAACCACCACAACAATAATTAGTGAGCCAGTAGTGAACACTGTCCGTGTTCCCCCCACATCCCTCTAGTCTTTCTCACCTGTTCCTTATGCCCATCTGCAGGCTCAGTGCCTTCTAACATCTTGCACTGCAACTTTCTTATAGAGCAGTCTTTTGTCTATTGGAACTGTTTCTGCCTGCATGTCTAGAAAGCAAAATTTTCTGGTAATTTAGAATCACTGTATCCCAGACCAAAGGCAGCTCATAAATAGTGGCAGACATATCAAGACAATGAAAGGCCAGGTGTCTCTTTTTGAGTTTGGACAAATTCTCAATCACATATTGAGATGGGCCAGGATTTTGCTTAAAATGGTATTCTTGCTGGATTCCTCCTCTTCCCCATCCTGTTTCTTCCACTCTTTCACTTGTGTCTCCTTGGAGCACTTTGCTAACAAATAACCCTCATGCCAGGGTCTGATCTGGGGAATGCGACTTAAGGCAGATCTGGTTTCCACGCAGTCGATTTCAATCAGAGGCGAGCTCGTGTGCATCAGAGTACAAGTGTGCTCCATAGGGTGGTCAGTTGCTGCTTTTGCAGAAGTCGATCTATCAGGCCTCTCCTGCGCAGAGCCTCTGGGTGAACTTGAACGTCAAATTATTTGGTTAGCAGTCTAGCACGTTAACCATTTGTACCACCCAGGACTCCATGGTAGCTGGGGCACCTTCTAATGCATCAGGCAGTTATTGCACCAAACAAGCTATGTTTTTTTGTTGAGCAGAGGTCATCCATTTGTTTGAACAACAGAAACAGACCTTAGGATCTATAATCTCTTTGACAAAAATAACAATGGGTTTTCCCTTAAATTTAAATCTTCAGAGATTTAAATTTTAAGTATTTCTTTTAGATAAAGTTTAACACTCAAAAAAAAAAAAAAAAAAAGAACAAAAAACTCTGCTTCTCTGTCCACTGCACAAAGTCCTCATGCAACAAAGAGACAAAGGGTATTCTTTAAATTCCCTTGAAATAAAGCCCTTTTGTGTATTTTCTGGGTTCATTTGGAAACATAGAAACAAACAAACAGAACTGTGGCAAGAGAGGAGCACAGCTAGTTTCGGGAGAGGCCTGTGATGTGTTGGTGCCATTTCTCATTCAATAATCCTGATCGAGAAGCAGTTGCTCTTTGTTCTCTTCTCCTTCCCGACAAAGAGCATCAGACCATGCCCTAAGAGGAAGATTACCAGACCTTGCCTTTGATTCATTTGAAAGCTGTAATCGGGCGACTTCAAACCCCATTCAAAACCTTTCTGTGGTACTTGAAGGCTCACTCTGTCCAAAGGTTTCTGTCAGCTATTTTCTCAGAGAAAGTCTCATCACCACAACCTAATGGTGAGCTCAATACAATTGGGTTTCTGGAAAGAACAAAAACTGGGAACTGTTTCCATTTTTGAATCTGATAGCCACAATTTAGTTTTCTTTGCAAAACAACCCCAAGAGTGAGTCCGAGCAAGCATTTTGATCCTTGTGTTTTATAAGATTCAGGACTTTTGTTGTTGTTAGTGGCTATGGGGTTGATTCCAACTCATGGCCACCTCCTGTGTGCAGAGCACAACTGGACTCATGGGGTTTTCAAGGAGGTGCCCTTTCAGAAGCAGATTATCAGGCCTGACATCTGAGGTGACATTAGATGAGCTTGAAACACCAACCTTTTCACTAGTAATCAAAGACTTCACTGTTGATGGCATGTAAGGACACCCCAGGTAGACTGCTGTTGTTGTTAGCTATTGTTGAGTCAATTCCCAGTCATAGAGACGCCATGTACAGCAGAGTGAAACACTGCCCTGTCCTGCACCATCCTCACAACCTTGCTGTGCTTGAGCCCAACACTGCAGCCGCTGTGTCAGTCCCTCTTGGTGAGGGTCTTCCACTATTTTGCTGGCCTTCTACTTTATCAAGCATGACATCCTTCTCCAGTGACTGGTCCCTTCTGTCAACGTGACCAAAGTATGAGAGACGAAGTCCGCCCATTCTTCCAAGACATATCTGTTCTTCTGGCACTGTGTGGCATTTTCAATATTCTTTGCCAACATCACAATCCAAATGCATCAGCTCTTCTTCAGTATTCTTTATTCATTGCCCTCCTTTCACATGTATAGGAGGCTATTGAAAATACCATGGCTTGGGTCAGGCACACTTTAGTCTTCAAAGTGACACCTTTGCTCTCAAACACTTTAAGGAGGTCTTTTGCAGCCAGTGCTTGTGTCATCTGATTTCATGACTGCTGTTTCCATGGGTGTTGATTGTGCATCCAAGTAAAATGAAATCCCTGACAACATCAATCATTTCTCCATTTATCATGATGTTGTTTATTGGTCCAGTTGTGAGGACTTTTGTTTTCTTTTTATTGAGGTATAATCCATACTGAAGGTTGTAGTCTTTGATCTTTGTCAGTTAATGCTTCAAATCTTCTTCACTTTCAGCAAGCAAGGTTGTGTCAGCCATAGCAAGCTGTTATTGAGTCTTTGTCCAATTCTGATGACACGTTCTTATTCATTTAGTCCAGATTCCTGGGTTATTTTTGC
Source organism: Orycteropus afer afer (assembly GCF_000298275.1). NCBI lineage: Eukaryota > Metazoa > Chordata > Mammalia > Tubulidentata > Orycteropodidae > Orycteropus > Orycteropus afer. The sequence goes on along the minus strand of NW_006921596.1, from coordinate 23,468,373 downwards.
AGCATATAGATTGAATAAGTATGGTGAAAGGACACAACTTTGACAAATTCCTTTCCCGATTTTAAACCATGCAGCATCCAGGATAGACTAAAGTCAGGAGTCCTGTGTTTAACCCAGGAGTCTATCCTTGCCTCCACCCTGGTTTCAGTGTGGACCCTCACCCACAGAACAAAAATCTCACTGACCGTGAAGTTGTTGTTGTTTTTCTTATTAGCTACTGTTGATCCAGCCCTGAACTCATGTCAGCTCTATGCACAAGAGAACGATATCCATCTGACCCTCTTCACAACAGAATGAAAAACTGCTGGTTCTGTGCCATCCCCACTATGAGTTGCAGATCACACTGTTGTGATCCATAGTTTTCACCGGTTGACTTTCAGAAGTACATTCCAGGCCTTTTTTCCTAGTCCATATTAGTGTGAAAGCACCATTTAAACATGTACAGCATCATAGCAACATGCAAATTTCTGTTAATAGTCAGTTGGTGGCTGCAAGTGAGATGACTTGTTCAAGAATGGAACCCTGGTCTTCTGCATGTTAGCAGAGAATTACATCCCTGAACCACCACTGCCCCCAAACATGAAGCAGTCAAGGATGAATAAGAATATTTTTTCATTATAAACCCCCATGTCATGACTGAGGATGGAGAAAGGAACGATGCTACTAGACCATCAGGTTCTCCTTGGCAGGATTCTCTTATACTGTGTTTACCTCTTCTCCCTCCAGGCTGCCCATTATTGTTTCCTTTTCCTTTTCTTTATAAAAGAAAACAATGGCTATCAATCACCCAACACTTTGCTGGTGCTCTCCTGCCAGTTAGTAAATAGATTTGTTTACATGGAATTGAATGAAGTTCAACCCTCCATCCACACACCCACCCCTTTTTGTTGTTGCTGTTGTTTCTACAACTCTTTCAACAGAATCACTCTTCATATATTTTTGTTTGCCTAACGCAGTACATCATTTGATTTCTTGACTGCTGTTTCTGTAGGTGTTGATCATGGATCCAAGCAAAATTAAATCCTTGATCATTTCCATTTTTCTCTGTGTGTTATAATATTGTTTATTGGTTCAGATGGATTGACACAGTGACTACAATGATGGGCTCAAGCACAGCAAGGATTGTGAGGATGACGCGGGATCAGGTAGTGTTTCTCTCTGTTGTATGCAGGGTCACTATGAGTCAGAGATGACTTAAGGGCACCTAACAACAGGATCCATAAGTCTTCTCCCCTCCCTCACTCAATCTTCTCTAGAAAAATCATCCCCGTGACTTTATACTTTCCTCAAAGTAACTTTATATCATCTTCAATCGTCAAAGTTCTTTTCCTAGAAATCATTCCCACATTTTCGGGCATCTCTTAAATACTGATGATATAATTTGATTATATATGTTATTTTAAAAAGAAAAACAAAGTATTTTCAGAACTTAATGTTCATGTATAAAACAAGAATAATCATTCTACCTACTAACAGAGTTAGACAAGCCTTAAAAATGCATTGACAACTTTTAATCATGAAACATTCTTTTATATCCTGGGAATATAAAGATGAAGTATCTAGTGTCAGTGGTAACTGAGAATGAATGCTTTAACACAAAGAACATACCCAGAAAATGACTATCTGCTCTAAAAGTTTGATTATTTACATTCAGTGTTGTTGTTGTTAGGTAAAGTCAAGTTGGCTCCGACTCAAGAGACCCTATGTACTACAGAATAAAACACTGCCTGGTCCTGTGCCAGCCTCACAATCCTTTCTATACCCAAGCCCATCATTGCAGCCACTGTATCTATCAAATCCATCTTGTTGAGGGCCTTCCTCTTTATCAATGACCCTCAACCTTACTGTTAGGCAGAAACATGGCTGGCCAGGCGGGTGAATGATTAAGCTGGAGGGAATTGTAAGAACTGGTCAAGCAAGAAGGCGCCTGACCAGAGCCCATACCAAAACCCAGCATGTAACCCTTGCTTACGAAAGACCCCAGCACCTGACTCTTACTCACAAAAGCCCCCGACCATTTCCTGCCCACTATGTTAATGAACTACTTCAACTATACTTCCTACCCCCATACCAATAGGGTACTTTAACCTTATTGATCCCTGTAACACATACCCTACTCTCACTCCAGTCCTCTAAGAACCAGGAAGAAAATCACTACAAAAAACCCTTTCTTTCACCTGGGCAGCGTGACTTCTCTGGCCCCTTTCAGGGACCCGTGAACCTCACCCGGGAGCACGGAATAAAGTTTTCCTTGCTCTGCCTTTTGTGTCTCTTCTCTTCCTTCTCTCAACCTTACACTTAATAAGCAGGATATCCTTCTCCAGGGAGTGGTCCCTTCTGAGACATGACCAAAGTAGGTGAGATGAAGTCTGGCCATTCTCTCTTCCAAGGAGCATTCTGGCTGCACCTTTTCCAGGACATCTTTGTTCATTTTTCTGGCAGTCCATGGTTCTTTCAGTGTTCTTCACCAACAACACAACTCAAAAGCATCAACTTGTCTTCGGTCTTCTTTATTAATAAATGATAATTATGTCATATGCAGTGTATCCAGAATAATCATAATACAATGAGATACCACTACACACCTAGACTGTTGTTGTTGTTGTTGTTATGTGCTATCGAGTCAGACCTGACTCATAGCGACCCCTCCTTGGGTTTCTGAGGCAGTATCACTATGGAAGTTGATTGCCCCATCTTCCTTCCGAGGAGTGGCTAGCATTAAAAAGAAAACAGTCAAGACCAAGTGCTGACAAGGATACAGAGCACGTGGAACTCTCACACGTTGTTTGCTGATGGGAATTCAGAGCGGTACAGTCATTCTCATATATTCACCATATGACTCAGCAATTCCATTCTTAAACATTTACACAAGAAATAAAAATCTGTGTTTTCACATAAACCTGTACGTAAATGTTCATAGCCATTTTATTTATAATTGTCCAACTTGAAAAAAATCCAAATATCCTACGACTGACAGCATATCCAGGAGCTCTGGTGGCATAGTGCCTAAGGCACTTGACTGCTAACCAGAAGGCTGGCAGTTTAAACCCACCAGCCACTCCTCGGAAGGAAGATGGGGCAATCTACTTCCATAGTGATACTGCCTCGGAAACCCAAGGAGGGGTCGCTATGAGTTGGGTCCACTCGATGGCACATAACAACAACAAAAAGGACAGCATATCCATACAATAGGAAGATATTTGCCCCCAGGAAATGAAAATAAAAAACCAGAAATCTACTGATACAAGCAACAGCATGAATTGCAAAGGTAGTAGGCTAAGTAAGGGGGAAAGGGGCACTTTAAAAAGACAACTTACTGTACAATATCATTTGAATAATATTATGAAAAACTAAAAAAAATAAGAACAGAAAACCTACTAGTGATCAACAATGGCTTGGTTAGGAAGGTGATGATCTCAAAAGAAAGCAAAAGGGAATTTATCGGGGGTTGTTGAAATGATTCTATATTTTGATGTTACATGAATTACTCATTTGCCAAACCCAGTCAATTGTACTGCATTTATATTATACTTCAGCAAAGTTCCCAAGGTAATTCCACACACAAAAAAATACACATGTAACATATATCAGCATGTACATAATACTATCTAAATTAAAAAAAACAAACAAACCCAAAAAACAAACTCACTGCTGTTGAGTCATTTCTGACTCATAGCGACCACTCCTTGGGTTTCCAAGGCAGTGTTTCTCCAGAAGTAGATTGCCCAGTCTTCCTTCTGGTTAGCAGTCAAATGACTGAGGCACTATGTCACCAGAGCTCCCACTATCTAAATAGGCTCTTTTATACATACATACATACATACATATCTATATATATTTGTAATATAAATAGGTGAAATCAGTGATCCAGCATCTCAGGATGAAAATGTAGAAAAGTAGTGTCAGCCCAGCAGCCTTCAAATTTATTTTACCCAGTGGAGGTGGTTCTACTATAAGTATATGTACATGTATATGTTGTTAGGTGCTGTTGAGTTGGTTTTGACTCACAGCAACCTTATGTACAACAGAACGAAACACTACCAAGTCCTGCCCCGTCCTCACAATCATTGCTATGCTTGAGTCTATTATTGTAGCCACCATGTCAGTCCATCTCATTCAGGGTCTTCCTCTTCTTTGCTGACCATCTATTTTACCAAGTATGATGTCCTACCCCAGGGACTGTTCCCTCCAGATAACACATCCAAAGTACAAGAGGTGAAATCTCATCATCCTTGCTTCTCAGGAACGTTCTGGCTGAACCTCTTCCTAAACATACTTGTTTCTTCTTCTAGCAGTCCATGGAACATTCAACATTCTTCTCCAACACCATAATTCAAATGTATCAGTTCTTCTGGTCTTTCTTATTCATCGTCCAGCTTTCATATGCATATGAGGCTATCAAAAATATCATGACTTGGGTCAGGCACACCTTAGCCTTCAAAGTGACATCTTTGTTTTTAACATTTTAAAGAGGTCTTTTGTGGTAGGTATGCCCAAGACACTAGGTCATTAGATTTTCTGACTGCTTCTTCCATAGGCATTGATTGTGGATCCAAGTAAAATGAAATCCTTGATAACTTCAATCTTTTCTCCACTTATTGTGATGTTGCCTATGGTCCAATTGTATTTTTGTTTTCTTTATGTTGAGGTTCAATCCATACTGAAGGAAAGTCTTTGATTTTCATCAGTCGGTACTTCATGTCTTCTTTACTTTCAGCAAGCAAGCTTGTGTCTCTGCATATAGCAGGTTGTTAATCTTCCTCCAATCCTGATGCTGCATTCTTCTTTATGTAGTCCAGCTTCTCAGATTATTTGCCCAGGACACAGATTGAATAAGTATGGTGAAAGGATATAGCTCTGATACACACATTTCCTGATTTTAAACTATGCACTATCCTCTTGTTGTGTTCGAACAACTGCCTCTTGGTCTATGTACAGTTTCCTCTTGACCACAGTTAAATGTTCCAGAGTTCTAACTCTTTCCATGATCCACACAGCCAAATGTCTTTGCATAGTCAATAAAATACAAGTTAGCACCTTTCTGGTATTGTTTCCTTTGAGCCAAAATCCATCTGACATCAACAGTGATATCCCTTGTTGCACATCTTGTTATGAATCCAGCTTGAATATATATAGAAATTCTTAACATATCAAAAGGTAATTATATGTGTACATTCATTATTCATTTTATTATTATTGCTGTTATGACTTCTAGTCTAGAAAGACATCTCCCATATATACCTTTTTGTCATTAATTTATTCCAAAGAAAATATCCTGTCTTCTAAGACCTTTTGACCTGAACTTAAAGGACTAAAGTGATTTGTGTTCATTGAGTTTTATTTCCAACGTGCCTTGAATGCCCACTATTTGCTACAAGTGCTCAATAATCTGATTATGTCATGAATGTCTAACAACATGCTTCAGGAAAGTCGTAGTTCTTCCTGGAAAAATAGGGGCAGTGATACTTTCAATGCTAAGTTTTGTTCAAGATCTCTTTGCTAATAAACTGATAAGCCACGAATTTTACCCAAATAAACCTGACTACAGATCCAAAAATACTTTACTTTCAAGTTTTCCAAGCAAAGGTTCTGAGCTGGGGCCACAAGACACTTGGATTACTAAATGCCTCAGATGTTAGTGGTAGTTGAAAGAAACTCCTAATTTTCTCAAGGAAAGACAAAAACGCAGCATCCACATTTAGGATGAAGACAGAGTCTAACACTGGAGCCCATGTTCATCAAAATATTTTGTCTGACACTTTATAGCAGAATTCTTAAACTGCCTCCAACAGAAATACTGAGAAATGTGGCTGAAAAATGTTTTGCCAGTGCTTATATCATTTTTAAGGTCATTTTTACCAATCTCAAATCTCATCAGTTAAATTCATCAATCTCTCAAAATGGAGAATGGGGTAGTTAAACTCTTTCTCATTTAATTATACACAAAGGGCCAAAGAAGTAGCAACTTCTTGTAGCAACACTGCCTGTTGCTCTGACACTAGGCAAATTCTGTTAATGATAGCTCCATTTTGGCAATGTTGTGGCTTGTCTACTGCTTCGGAACATATTGGAAAATTCTGTATTCAAAGTTAGTAAATTATTAGCAGAGTAGTCTTACAAACAAGAGTGTTCTTGTTTTCAGGAAATAACTATGGTCCATCTTCTGGTTTAGACATCCAATTCCAATAGTGACACAAAGCCAATAAATAGAACTTAATGTGCCTCTACTCTCAGCAAGGTGATAAGTGTTGACCTTGGCTGATCATGTCACCAGAAGCCTGAAGAGCAAATTGCTGAGAGAGACTGGCAATCACAGTGAATATACCAGCCTTCTAGTCATGCCAGGCATCTCTGTCAAGGTATTCTAAAGAATGCCATTAATGGAACAACAGGGAAAGGGAAGTGAACAGCAAGGCAAAAGGGGTCATTCATGAAATAAGGGAAGAGGACAAGTGAAAATTACAGTTCTGACATTAGTAAGTAGGAATAAATGGAGGCAATCTCAGAATGGTGTTTGTAAGCAGGCAACAAGTAACTGAATATAATAAGTGCCCTGGAATTGACATTCTTCCTGAACCAATGGGCCCTTTCTCTTTTTCCTCTTTCTCACTCCCTCCTTTGGAGGTTTGGTATAGTTGGTTTCATTTCCTCTCTTATCCCTGCACTGTGTATTGCTATCGAAGCCTCATAGTTAATCAAGAGTGGCTCTTTGGAAACTGAAGTTCTCCTTCTGTGGCATGAAACAGTAAAACTCTCTTATAATATATATTTGATTTCTCTTGACTTTAAAACACAAATCCCTAGGCCATTTTTCCAATCATGCTCGTTGGGATATTTTTGGATACTTTGGGGTATTGAGTCAAGTCCATTAATTATACGACCCTGACTTTGAGTCATCCAGTGTTCAGTGGAGAAAATAAAGAAGGGAACAAGAGCTTATTTTTAAAAAAGAAAGAAACACTACATCCAGCACTAGACTAGATTTTTTCATGGCATCATCTACTATCTTATCAGCTGCAACCAACAGAAAATTCCAAATCCATGAAATCATCATAATTGATTTCAAACTAAGAAGGATTCACCTCTTTAGAGAAAGGATGAACTACTTGGAGTAGAGAGGAAAACTGAGGGGAAAAAATGGATTTTATAAGATGAAAGATGGGCAGAGGAAAATCATATAATCTAGAGGCAGGGACTCTTTGGATACTCATGGCACTCTAGTAACTTAACGGGCATTTGGAAGCTGGAAACAAACAGAGATGGAAGTTGAAGCCATTTCATTTCATCTCCTGATCCATTCTAATATCTCCCCAATGATTCTCTCTATTCTACATGTAGAATACAAGGGTCTGGATGTGATTATAAGATTCTAAGTCATCAACTTCCTCCCCTCAACATTTGAAATTCTGTACACAAAATGCCAGGCTACCACCTTAGGCTGTGGAAGTGACTATGCTGTTTTATGTGCTGCTGAAAACAAATAGAAAGCTCATGGCTCTGTCACTGAAAATGAAAGCTTTATTGGCTTCAGCACAAAAGGATAGTGAACAGCAAAAATACAATATGTGGTTAGCCACAGATGAAGCAGTGTCTGCTACTAAGTTCTGACCTCTGCAACTCTTGTCTGTGTTACTCTTGCCTTCTTATCTTAGGTCCAGAAGATGACCATTTGAATGAAGAGAAGTAACGTGAGGCTAGCACATTTTTAATAAGGTAACATAAAAAATAAACCTCTCAACTCTTTAACAAGTTTATATTTTTGTTCCTTTTTTTTCTGGGGGAGAGGAGAGGTAGTCAACTTGCCTGGGGCATGGTGTTAGGTTGTTAAGTGACATAGAGTTTGTTCCAACTCATAGCAACCTTAGGCTCAACGGTATGAAACAGGTCCAGCAACTCACTCTCTCAGGGTTTTTAATTATGGCTAAGAAGTTTTTCATAACTTTGCCCCGGTATGCTCTACTATATTCATGGACATATTTACAGCATATATAAATATGTAAAAGCGTTCTGGTGGTACAGTGCCTATGGCATTTGACTGCTAACTGGAAGGTTGGTGGTTCAAACCCACCAGCTTCTCTGTGGAAGGAAGATGGGACAATCTACTTCCATAAAGATTTACCACTACAGAAACCCAGTGGGGGTCACTGTGAGTTAGAATCAACTCCATGACAGTGAGTTTTTTTTTTTTTTTTTTTAAATAAATACATTCGTAGAAATATTCTCTTTCAAACCTATATATATCTGTGGCTATAGTCCCATTGTCCTTCCCATATCTACTTTACTCGTGTGTCTAATTTTTGTACCCACTCTTAGCTTACTGATTATTGTTACTACTCTTAGTGGCTAAGACACTTGCCTGCTAACCAGACGGCTGGCGGTTCAAACCCACCAGCCACTCCTCGGAAGGAAGGTTGGGCAATCCTACTTCCGTAGTGATACTGCCTCGGAAACCCAAGGAGGGGTCGCTATGAGTCAGGGCTGACTTGACGGCACATAACAACAACAACAACTCTTATTGCAGGATTGTGTACGAATTAGTATTTACCCCTGTTGCCTTTAACTCTTGAACTCCTCCCAGCATCTTCCTTTCCTTGATCATTGTGTGCTGACTTTCTCCTTCCGGTATGTTGCCTTCCCTCTCACCCATGTTAATATGTGTCTACCTTCTACTTAAAAGTTTACCCTCCCTCGCCCTCCTGCCCCTGGTGACATTCAAAGAATATTTCTTTTTGTGTGAAAGCCTTTGCTTGACTTTTTATGGTAGTTGTGTAACACGGTGTTTGCCATTTTGTGATTGACTAATTTCACTCAGCATAATGTCATCTGTATCCCTTCATGTTGTTGTTGTTGTTGTTGTTGTTATGTGCCGTCGAGTCAAACCCGACTCATAGCGACCCCTCCTTGGGTTTCCGAGGCAGTATCACTACGGAAGTAGGATTGCCCAACCTTCCTTCCGAGGAGTGGCTGGTGGGTTTGAACCGCCAGCCGTCTGGTTAGCAGGCAAGTGTCTTAGCCACTATGCTACCAGAGCTCCCAGAGCTCCCTCCATGTTATGTTTCTCAAATTCATTTTTTTAAAATATTGCTTAGTATGCCATTGTATGTATGTACAGAGCCTGTTGATCTTTTCAACCATTGGTGGGTATTTAGATTGTTTCATCTTTTTCCTGTTGTGAATAGCCCAGCAATGAACATGGATGTGCAGGTATCTGTTCATGTCATAGCTCTTATTTCTCTAGGATATGCATGTAGTAAGTGGATTGTTAGATCAAATGCTATTTCTGTTTCTGGCTTTTTAAGGAAATGCTACACCCTATTTCACAGTAATTACAACAATTTACAATCACACCAGCTGTGTATGAGAGTTTGTCTCTCCATACCCTTGGCAGCATTTGTTGTTTTCTTTTTTCTTTTTTTTTTTAACATTGCTATTAATGCTGGGGTGAGATGATATCTCTTTGTTGTTTTGGCTTCTTCACTCTTTAAAGATGACTTTTGCAGCAGATTTCCCCAATGCAATACATTGTTTGATTTCATGATTGCTCCTTCCATGGGTATTGATTATGGATCCAAGTAAAATGAAATTCTTAACAACTTCATTATTTTCTCCATTTATCATGATCTTGCCTATTGGTCCAGCTGTGAGGATTTTTTCATGTTAAGGTGTAATTCAAATTGAAGGCTGTAATCCTTGATCATCATCGGTAAGTGCTTCAAGTTTTCTTCACTTTTAAGCAAGCAAGGTTGTGTCATCTGCATATGGCAGGTTATTATTAAGTCTTCCACCAATCCTAATGTTGACTTCTCCTTAACGTAGTCCGTTTTCTCAGATTATTTGCTTATTAAAAAGATTCAGTTAATATGGTGAAAGGATACAACCTTGATGCACACTTTTCCTGATTTTAAACTACATAATATCCCCTTGCTCTGTTCTAACAACTGTCTCTTGGTCTACAAACACATAGGATCTGCATGAGCACATTAAGTGTTCTGGAATCTTCACATGATTTGTTGTAAACCACATAGTGAAATGCCTTTACATACACAATAAAACACCGGTAAACTTTCTTTTTTTTTTTTTTTTTTCGGTATTCTCTGCTTTCAGTCAAGATCTTTCTGACATCAGCAATGATATCCCTTGTTTCATGTCCTGTTCTGAATCTGGGCTGAATTTCTGGCAGATCATTTTCAATGTACTTGCTGCAATGGTTTTTGAATTACATTCAGCATAAATTTACTTACATGTGATATTAATGATATTGTTTGACAAATTCTGCATTTCACTGGATTATCTTTTTTTTAAATGAGCACTAAAATAGATCTCTTTCAGTCAGGTGGCCAGGAAGTTGTTTTCAAATATCTTCGGGCGGACACATGAGGCAGAAGGGTGGTATGCATTTGTTGAATCATTTCAAGTGGTATTCTGTGAATTCAGGAAGCTTTGTTTTTGGCCAATGCCTTCAATGTAGCTTGTACTCTTCTTTCAGTACCATTAGTTCTCAATCATATGTTAACTTCTGAATTGGCTGAATATCAACAATATTTTTTTTCATACACTGACTTTGTGTATTCCTTCCATCTTTTTTTGATGCTTTGTATGTTATTTATTTTTTTTACCCATAGAATCTTTCAGTATTGCAACTCTAGGCTTAATTTTTTTTTCTTCAACTCTTTCAGCTTGAGAAATTCCAAGCCTGTTCTCCCTTTTGGTTTTCTAACTCGAGGTTTTTGCACATTTCATCATAATACTTTACTGTACCCTCTTCAAGACACTCTCTGAAATCTCTGTTCAGAACTTTTACTTCATCATTTCTTCCTTTCACTTCAGCTACTGCATGTGTAGGAGCATTTTTCTGAATCTCTTCTGATGTTCATTTGGTCAATTTTTTAAAAAAAATATTTATTTTCTGTTTTTTGTATGGTATGGTGGTTCAAATAATTTGCTTCCCTAAAGATTCACACCTTGGAAACCCTCTGGGGCAGTTCTATTCTGTCCTTTGGGTGGCTTTGAGGGGGAATCAACTCAACAGCAGTTGATAGGTAATCTTTTTAATGACCTTTTGCTTTCTTCACTTATAATGTTCTTGATGGTATTCCACAACTCTTCTGGCCATCAGTTGTTAGTGTTCAATGTGTCAAATCTATCTTTGAGATAGTCTCTAAATTCAGGTGGCATACTTTCAAGGTTGTACTTTGGCTCTAAGGGTTTGTTTTCATTTTCTTAAGCTTCATCTGGAACTTATATATGAGCACTTGATGGTCTGTTCTGCAACTGACCACTGGCCTTATTCAAACTGACGATATTGAATTTCTCCTTCATCATTTTCCACAAATGTAGTTTATTTATTTATATATATATTTTTGGTGGCTGGATCTCTCTGTCTCTCAATAGCTTTATTGAGATATAATTCACATACCATACAATTATACAATTAATTCATTTAAAATACAGAATTAATTGTTTTTTAGTATATTCACTAAGTTGTACAACTCACCACAATTAATTTTGGAACATTTTCATTACTTTGAAATTTAGCAGAATCTCCAGAGAATTATACTGAATAAAAAAAGTCAATCCCAAAAGTTTACACATTGTATGACTCTCTTTATATAACATTTTTTAAAACATACAATATAAATGCTTTATTTAACATTCACATATCAACCCCTGGGCTACATGGTCAACCCAGCAGCAGGCTAAGCCTTTCTTTCTGATTCCAATAGGGTAAGCAAGTTGCCCTCATGCATTGGGCCTTTGATGTCCTGTGAACTCCATGTGCATTTCCTGTGAGCCAGTCCTGCCCAATGCCTTGGTAATTCTGGCCAGCTTGATAGGCTGCACACAGCTTGTGTCCATAGTGGTGCCATGGGTACAGTTGGGTGAAAAGAACTATGTAACATTCTTGAAATAAAATTCTAGAAAGAGAGAACAGATTAGTATTTGTCAGAGGTTAAGGAGAGGATGGGGGTGAGATCGAAGCAGATATGGCTAGAAAAGAGCAGAACAGTGATCCTTGTGGTGATGGAAACATTCTGACTCTTGACTGTATCCATGTGCATAGCCTGGTTGTGATATTGTACTACAGGGTTTTATTATTATCTTAAAAGTTTTATTGTGATTTGGGTGAAAGTTTATGGAGCAAATTCATTTTCCATACAGCAGTGATTCCTGTGTATTTCATCCAGTAAGAAAGGAAGGTTAGCCAACCTACTTCTGTAGTGATACTGCCTCGGAAACCCAAGGAGGGGTTGCTGTGAGTCGGATCCAACTCGATGGCAGTGAGTTAAAAGCTTCACATATATAGTCACGATTCAAGTTGTTGAAAAAAGATATTTGCAATACATAAGTTGTTGGTTTTGCAAAATTCCATATGATCTCCCATGTCATTTCTATCACCAAGGTTATATTTTCCAACTACTGATCCTTCTTTGTGTCCAACTTTGGTATTCCTATTATCGGTAATTCTCATTACATATTGACTGCATATTTGACCAGTTTCAGACTGTAGAGGTAGATAAAAATCTTCAATTTCTTCATCTTTGGCATTAGTGGTTGGAGCATAAATTCAAATGCAATCTTAACTGATTTTCCTTGTGGGCATGTGGATATTATCCTATCATTGTATTTCAGGATAGATCTTGAAATGTTCTTTTTCACAATGAATGCAATACCATTCCTCTTCAATTTATTATTCTCAGCACAGTAGACCATGTGATTGTCCAATTCAAATAGCCAAGACCAGTCTATTTCAGCTCACTAATGCCTAGGATATTGAACTTCACATATTCCATTTCATTTTTGACAATTTCCAATTTTCCTTGATTCATACTTAGTTCATTCCACATTGTGTACATTGCATGTTGCTGTGATGCTGGAAACTATGCCACTGGTATTTCGAATACGAGCAGGGTCAACCATGGTGGGAAGATTTCAGTGGAGCTTCCAGAATGGGAAAGACTGAGAAGGAGGACCTGGTGATTTACTTCTTGAAAACGTGGTCAATGAGAACCTTACATGTAGTAGTGGAACACTGATATAGACAAGAAGATGAGCCCCTCAGGTTGGAAAACACTCAGAATAACACTGGGAAAGAGTTGCCACCATAAAGAAGAGTCTACCTTAATGACGTGGATGGAGGAAAGCTTTCAGAACCGGCACGACTCAAAATGGGGAAAAATAAATAAATAAATAACTGCAAGCATCCATGAATAACGTGGAAAAGTGGACCATATTTAGAATTACTTAAAAAGCTCTTCACATTACCATTATAAATATAAGAGGAAAACACTATTCATTTTGTACTCTACAATTATTATGATTAATCTCCTCTACATATTAATAAGAGGCCATGGCTCTAAGGACCTCGACTACATGCATCCATAGAGGTCTTTGCCCTCTCATTTACCAGGTGTAAGTAATGGGATGATGGTGGAATTATTGAGCATTATTTCTAAGTGAAACTGTAGGCACTTAGGAAAAAATATAACAAACTGGAGTTGAAATTTGGCAGATGTGTCACTTTTGAGACCTCAGTGCTCACAGAGGAAGGATCAGAGATTCAGTGAAAAGAGGAAACCTGGACACATATTTATCTCATCACCATGGAGATTCAGAATCATGGCTACAGTCACAATCTTTTTAATATCCATGGAATAGCTGTGCTCTCTACAAAAAGACTGCATCTCTGATGAAAAACACAGATAAGCAGAACTCTTGATAAGGTCTTATCAGTCTATCTACAAAGTAAAATTTCTTTTTTCCTTTTTTAAAAATTTTTATTGTGATTTGGGTGAAACTTTACAAAGCAAATTCCTTTTCCATACAGCAGTTCATACGCATTTTGTCTCATGATGTTGACTGCAATTCCTCGCAATGTAACACCTCTCTTCCCACTTCCTCCCTGTAGTTACCTCTTCCCTGTGTCCTTCCCTCCCATGCAGTCCTGCCCCTCAAGCTGTCTCCCTGTGCAAAAACTGCCCTTCTGTTCTCCCATGATTGATTGCTCCAAGGAGTGTACCTACCTGATGTAAATGTTCACCCATATCCCTATCTGCTGTTTGGCTGGAACCCACAGGAGTGAGTTCAATTCCAGATCTGAAGGGTGACTGCTGTTGTTGTTATTGTTTTGTGCCGTTGAGTCAGACCCAACTCATAGTGACCCCTCCTTGGGTTTCTGAGGCAATATCACTATGGAAGTAGATTGCCCCATCTTCCTCTCGAGGAGTGGCTGGTGGGTTTGAACCACCAGTCTTCTGGTTAGCAGTCAAGTGCCTTAGGCACTATGCTACCAGTGCTCCCGAAGGGTTACTAGGGACCATAATATCAGGGGTCTCACCAGGCTCTATCAGACCAGAAAACCTGTTTTTTTTTTTTTTTTTTTAATTTTGTTTTTATGATTTTGAGTTTTGTTCCACATTGTTCTCTCCAGGATCTCCTGTGCTGATCCCCCCTCAAGTGGTTGACAGTGGTAGCCAGCCACCATCTACCTATTCTGGTTTCATGGTCTAATAGGCTGAGTTTCACATGATCTAGAAGTTCCTTGGACAAATTGTTTCCATGGATCTTTGGTGTTCTTCCTTCTTTGCTCTGAATGAGGAGTGACCTATCATTGCATCTAGATGGCCACTTACAAGCTTTTAAAGTCCCAGTCTCTACTCACTAAAGTAGGATGAAGAACAATGTTTTTCTGTAGTATGTTAGGACAATTGAGCTTGATGTCTCCTGTGACTATGGTCCCAAGCCTACGAGTCCAACTACCCAGCCTCTGGGTAGCTGGCTATGGCCAAGAAGCCACCACAAACTTGCCTGTTGTCAGCTCTACTATACACCTGGATATTCTTACAGTGCATACAAATATGCATGTTGAAACATTGTCTGCTAACCCTACCCATGGTCATGGGCACACTACAGAATACAATTTCAAATTGTTAAATCTAGAGTTGTTACAGCCAATGTCAATGCAGCAGTATGTATTACACTTCAATTGATGGAAGAAATGATGAAATGTAAGAATGCACATAGTCGAGTACTATATCCAGCTGATAGAAGAGATGATGATGTTAAGCATGAACATGGTTGAGAACTACACCTTTGTGAAAATTCCTGAGTTCAACCAAAGAAGGGGTGAAAATTCCATATTTTTTGAAGGGTGGTTTGGCAGAGAATGGCTAAACTCATTATTCCTTAAGTTTTTAGTTTTCAATACAGATATACAAAGAGTTAGAGTTAAGAGTGGGACTAGTAAGATCTTGGATAGAATAGACCAGAGAGTACACAGACTGTGACTGTCATCCTCTCCATCCTACAGAAAGGGGATGTAAGCATTACTATAACAATTAAATTTGGTCTGACTTTCTCCTGTCAAAATTGCAGTAGTCCTTGTTTTCAAAGTTATTAAATGTTTTGCATTGTCTTAATCCCGCAATTTATACTCCAGCAATATTCATGTACATACTTTTTACTATTTTGAAACCTTAATACATGCTGTTTTCCTTCTCAGACGGACAAGCAAGAGAATGATGCTCAAGACAAAAGATTACTCTCACTTTAAATGTCAGTTCAAATGCCTCATTCTCTATGTTTAACCCTCAAGTCCTCACAGCTATTACAAGTAGTTACAAGGACACTTGCAAGCCCCTTCCCCAATCTTTTCTATGTCAGCACATTGAATGGTCAATTTTTTCTACCATGAGACTGACACCCTGAAAGGTGGTTACTATTCCTGTTTCATCCCTATATATTCAGTGGGAGTTCTGGTGGCGCAATGCCAAAGGCATTTGACTGCTAACCAGAAGGCTGGTGGTTCAAACCCACCAGTTGCTTCTCCAAAAGAAGATTGGGCAATCTACTTCTATAGAGATACCACCTTGGAAACCCAAGGAGGGGTTGCCATGAGTTGGATATTGACTCAAAAGCAGTGAGTATCTAATTGCATATGTGACGTAGTGAAAATGCAGTAAATATGTATGGAAACAAGAACAAAGTCAAAACGAACATATTTGAAAGTCCTCAAAATACTCTTTTCAAAATCTAATAGTTTTATTCTTTTTCTACAATTCCATGCTATGTATTCTAATTGTAATACAATATGTGAACTTGATGATTGGTATTTTCAAAATATAAAAGTACATTATCAGGATCCAATATGTTACTTAAAGTTTTCCATTATTATTATTATTGTTTATCCACCTGAAAATTGTTGGCCTTTGCCTACATTCAATCTGTTGTTGTTGCTGTTTTCAGCTGCCCTCCAGTCAGCCTCCAACTCATAGTAACTCCATGCACAACTGAATGAAATGCTGAACCAGTACCATATATAAAAAACTGCATGGCACATATCCACATACCTATCCAGCCGAAGGGATTAGGTGAGGAGGGGAAACTCAGGCCCGCCCAGAGTAGCAGGCCGGAAGAGCAGGAGAAAGTGGATAAAAGCCTTGAACCCAGACAGAAGAGCAGTCAGCCCCAGG
>NW_006921596.1:23430953-23448843 GCF_000298275.1 Orycteropus afer afer | reverse complement strand
AATGATGGGCTCAAGTATAGCAGGGATTGTGGGGCTGGCGCGGGATCGGGCAGTGTTTCGTTCTGCTGTGCATGGGGTCGCTATGAGTCGGAAATGACTCGACGACACTTAACAACAACAATAACATCCTCCCTTGGAATTTCTGTCAACATAGCATGTGGAATTTCAATCTACAGTCAAATGAAATATCTTTTAAAAATCATATATTTAAGTAAATATTAGGAAGCAATCAGATGACATTTAAGTCAAACACCTCATTAGCAGTCAGTTTTTACAATAACATGATATTTATAGGGAAAATACTTACAAGCTGTTAGCTTCAACATCAAATTAAATGTTTAGGGGCCTTTGCCATCTGATAGAATTTCCCTCAGGGGACAAACCAATGTTTTCTACTGGAAAGTATCAAGCAAGATAACACTCACAGTTGGTTTGTATGTATGTGTGTTTCCTTTACTTTTCTTTTTTGCTTTTGCAGGAAAAAGTTGTTTCTGCTAACATTGAAAGTGGTTTCTCTTTACAAATATAAAACACAAGGTAAACCTTGAAAAATTTGCAGTTGAAATTCACAAGCCTCATTTTAATGGTTGCAGTTTGCTAATCGTTTCTATTTTATTTTCCAATGCAACCAGAATAGAGATACAAATCCAGTGTGTCACATGTGCTGGGCGCAAAATTTTCTTGCCTTTGTCTAGGGTATTTGAACCATGTCATTTATTCTTCTTCCACACCCTTCTTCTTTACTTTTCAGGAGAAGAAAATGAAAGTGCAGAGCAGAGTAATAGCAATCCGGAGTACCTTACCTAAAGTTTGTCTTACTTGCTTTCATTTATTCTAAGGTTTTTAGTATCAAAGATGCCTTGGAAGACTGAGACAGCACACAGACCCACAGGAATAAGTTAAGTATACAGTGTTGTGTCTGTCATGGATTGAATTGTGTCCCTCAAACATGTGTCAGCTTGGCCAGGCCATGATTCTTAGTGCTTTAGCATTTGTGAAATAATATCACCACCCATGATATGATTTGATCTGATCAACCAATCAGTTATAAGGGGATCAGGCTGAGATGCAACACCCTTAGGCCACAGCCCTGATCCAATGTAAGAGGAGCTTCTCTGTAGTATGCCCTCCATCAACTTTTATTGTACAAGGGATACAAGGAGAGCTAAGTGAGCAGAGGAATGGCAGATGACTACCACCAAGAAAGAAGAGCCTGGAGTGGGGTGTATCCTTTGGACCCGGGGTCCCTGTCCTGAGTACTCCTGGACAGACAGGTACACTGATGTTAAGACACATGCAGATCTCCAAGGGATGCTGGGCCCACTGATGTTAAAGGGAGACAAGAACCTTCCGCCAGAACTAACAGAGAGAAAAAGCCTTCTGCTAGAGCCGGTACCATGCATTTGGACTTCTAGTCTCTAAACTGTGAGAGAAGAAATTTCTGTTTATGAAAGCCTTCCACGTACGGTAGCTCTGTTACAGCAGCCCTGGACAACCAAGAGAGTAGCTAAGAGAAGAATGTAGCGATGGGAAAGGAGATGTGGTTGTTAACCAACTTTCTCTTCTTTCTCCCTACTTCAACGCCTCCATCCTTTCCTTTCTCTCTTTCCTGTTTTTTTTTTTTTTTTTTAATTTTACTCACTGACTTAGGAAGAATATGTTGGCCAGGCCAATGAAACATGTCAAGAAGATGAATGTGGAAACGCCCTTGTCTAGGAACCCAGATATTTTGGCTTCCATGTGAGGCATTTTAATTGGGGTGATAGAAAAATACACAAAAATAGTAAGTATTCTGAACAACTGAATTCATTTGTTCTAAGTCCAGGCTCACTGTGCAATCAACAGTTCATTTTCTTCCATTCATCCAGTCATTTATTTTAACTGAACATTAATTGAATGACTGCATAATGCTAATCACAGCATCTGGGATATAAATGAGCAATGGGTGAGACCCATCATAGACTTTACGATTCCTGAGGACAGAAACGGTATGCATCATCTTAGCTTGTTAAAAAAGGAGAGAATACACAATTCACATGGAAGTTTTCTGGTCCGTGGGATAGTTAGGGTTCTCATTACAAAATAGAATTCTGGTCTTTATGTCCCTCAAATGTGTAGTCATTCAAAATATCTAACATATTAAAACATCTATTTTTTTTTTCCTAAAGACATACACTATTTTGAAGGAAGGAAAGGAATGAGAGAAACAGAGAGAGCAACAGTGATGGGGGATGAGAAGGAGAGACAGATCTGTGTTGGGATAAATGAAGACAAAAGATACACCTTCCATAGTAACAGAGCAGTTAAAACACTGCTGCCTATTCTTTGATGATGAGGGTAAAAAGTGGAAATAGACTACATAGACTGAAGGAGGCATTACCCATCCAGTCTTCTGCTGAGGAAAACAAATAAACAAGTCAATAATAAAAATAAAATGGCAACAAAGTTTTATTTGTACCTTGTCCAAAACCCACTGTTAAAATGATTCCTACTAACATAATAGGGTTATATTTAGTAGATTATCTTAAATGCAATGTTATATGTGACTGCAATTTTACTATATGTTTCAGGTAGGGGGGGGAAAGAGAGAAAATTGTTAGTTTGCTGGAATTCTTTACAGAATGGTTATATATCTCCCTCACTTTTTTGTTGGATGAGTGATATAATCCAGTGTCCATGCTTACATCACCAAAGTCCATCTGGGTCTAAAGGCAAAAAATAGTGTGATTAAGCACACAGTTTCTTTTAGAAATACACAGCTGAAGTAATAATTAAAACTCTAGCTTTAAACAGGATAACAAGGCTTGAAAAATATAGAGCATTATCTCCTGGGCTAGCAACAAATAATTCACCTAATTTGTTCCCTATTAAGTCTAACTGACTCTATTACTTAACAGCCTTGAGGGAAAAGTGGTAGTGGTGGGATATTGGTAGAAAGCATATTTTAGATTTCTTTTCCTTTAATTGTTTTATGGAGGAAGGTAGTATTTTGAGTAATGGAGGACTGGTTATTCTCAATGACATTTTCATGCAGAGGAACTAGAAGAGCTAAACTGAAAAGAAATAGATTAATTTATTGGACAAATACCAAATCTGAAGGGTGAGGAATCAGAGAACAAGTTCTTGTTGGGATAGGAAAACTAGACTAGACTTGCATTTTGTATTATCTTTTCATTGAAGTACTTGTTGATTTCCAAATGCCAGCTGAGAGGCCAAGCAGAACCAAGTGTGATAGCCATATCTGACTAAAAGGATAAGATATCCCGTGCCTCTCAAGAGGAGAGGCCCTGGTAACCCTATCTTGATTTGTGTTGGGACAATAAGGAATATTCAGCTTTAGGAGGATGTTAACCCTAGGGCTTTTTTTTTTTTTTTTAATTTTATTGTGATTTGGGCGAAAGTTTACGCAGAAAATTCATCTTCCATACAGCAGTTCACATATACTTTGTCTCATGACATTGGCTGCAATCTCCCACAATGCAACAGCTCTTCTCCCACTTCCTCCCCATAGCCACCTCTTCCCTGTGTTATTCCCTCCCATGCACTCCTGCCCCCTGAGCTGTCTCCCCGTGCATACACAGCCCTTCCATTCTCCCATGATTGATCTCTTCAAGGAATGTATCTACCTAATATTTAGCTCATATGCCTGTCTTTGTTTGGCTGGAAGCCATAGGAGTGGGTTCAGTTCCAGACCTGAAGGCCAGCTAGGGGCCATAGTCTTAGGGGTTCCACCAGGCTCTATCAGACCAGCAAACCTGGTCCTTTTTTTTTTTTTTTTTTAATGATTTTGATTTTTGTTCCACATAGTTCTCCCACTCTATCCAGGATCTCCTACATAGATCCCTCTCCAAATGGTTGACAGTGGCAGCCAGACACCGTCTAGTTCTTCTGGTCTCATAGTTGTACAGGCTGAGGATCACATGGTGTACCAGTCCCTTGCACTAATTGTTTCCATGCATCATTGGTTTTCTTCATTCTTCTTTGCTCTGGATGAGGAGAGACCTATTGTTGCATGTACATGGCTGCTTGCAAGATTTTAAGATTCCAGTCACTATTCGCCAAAGTAGGATATGGAACAATGTTTTTGTGTAGTATGTTATGCCAACTGAGCTTGATGTCCCCAGCAACCATGGATGAACCCTAGCTTTAAATTACCTGCTGCATCTACACAGCTGTTTGCAACATTTTAAGATCCCAGTTGCTACTCGCCAAAGTAGGAAGTTGAGCAATATTTTTGTGTAGTATGTTATGCCAATTGAGCTTGATGTCCCCTGGGACCTGGGTGAACCCTAGTTTTAAATTACCTAAGATCAAGAGTGGATTAAAATACCATAAAATTAATAGTACCCAATTGCCACCCAAGGAGTTCTGGTGGTGAAAATTATGAAGTTCTTGGCTGCTGACTGACAAGTTGACAGTTTGAATCCATCCAATGGCTCCACCAGAGGAAGACCTGGTGACCTGCTTCCACAAAGATCACAGCCTAGAAAACTCTATGGGGCAGTTCTATCTGTCATAGGGGGCCTCTATGGGTAAGAATCCACTTAACACACTCAACACCAACAGTTGCCAGCCAGAAAGAAATGTAAAATCCCTCTAGAGAAAAATGTCCACATTCACAGTTGTCAAATCATTTCTACAGCATTTCATGAACAAGATGCAACATTAAATTGAAAACTATTAGTCATATGAGAAAATAAAGGAGCTCTGGTGGCACAGTGCCTAAGGCATGTGACTGGTAACCAGAGGATTGGTGGTTCAAACCCACCAGCCACTCCACGAAAGAAAGATGGGGCAATCTATTTCCATAAAAATTTACCTACCTTGGAAACCCAATGAAGGTAGCTGTAAGTCAGATTTGACTCAATGGCTGTGAGTTTATGAGAAAATAAGATCACATGTCAAGATACAATAACAACAAGCAAAGGCAAACAAACAAATGAAGAAACCCAAATAGAAACAGGTGTTCAGAAGACAGAGAGACATGTAATAGCAGATATAATAGCAAAAGAGAGAACTGGTATGTTTGAAGAAAGTCAGAAGAAGTTCTATGGAAAGAGGGATGCAAAGTGTAGAAAAGTAAATAAAGATATAGCATATATTGTAAAAAGTTTTTCAAATGGTTAGTAGAAACTAATAATAGAAAAGTTGGAGTTTTGAGTTGGCTTAGAGACATCTGGAAAGAAAGAACTGGTAGATTTTAGGTCTGAAACAATAAAGCTTCTACAAGATAACATATGGAAGCAGTGCATATAACCTTGAGGTAAGCCAAGTTGTCTACCCAACAGTACTCCCTAAAAGTAACAACCATGAAGGAAAATACTTATAAGTCATATTACATTAAAATTAACATTATCTATTAATTCAAAGAGGCCATTCAGGGAATGAAAAGACAAACCACAGAGTGGGAAAACTGTTAAGAATATATTCAAGAAAAGGGTTTGCAGTGTAGTAAATTACTTGGTATGGTTTTTCTAGCCATAAGTCTTTGTAAACTCATGGGGGAATTGGCCATGAGCAACCAGTAGCTCCTGATTGTTAGTTATCCACCTGGGGTATTTCTGTTGGGAGCAATGCAAAGGAATTTTTTGGGAAGTTCACTCTCTCTCATGTGTATGGAATTCTGATGTTGGGATTGGTTAGTTTGGCCACTCCAAAGGAGGCCACCTAGAGGCAGAAGGTGTCTCTCTGACTGCTGGCTGAGAAAGACATGCTGCTGAGCTACTGAGAAAAATATGCTCCTGAGAGACATGTGCTGCTGAGAGAGAGACACTGAGAGATATGTACTTCTGAGAGAATGACTGAGAGAGACTGCTGGCTGAGAGATAGGGGGCTGAGAGAGACTGAGCCTTTTTCTTGAACTTTAATTTTAGCCTGGTGCTTCCCTAATAAACCCCATAGTCTGTGAGTTCTGTGTGGCCAATGCAGTGAATTACTGAACTCAGAAGAGAGATGGTGGATACTGCAAGAGGAACAGTTGGTGTCAGGGCTGGAGGGAGGTGGCACATCTGACCTCTCAGGGATAGGCCTTGTGCTATTAATGGTGATTCTGTCTTCCTCTTGTGGGGTTAGAGGAGGTCAGAAGATACAGCCTCCCTGCCCTTTTGCCAGGGCTCTATTTCAGAGTATATAAAAAAATTTTACAAAGTAATATAAGCAAAGGCAACCTAATTTTAAAATGCGCTAGGTATACTTTTCTCCCTTAAAAAAAAATCATCTGTATGAAACCAAATCTTGACTGCTAACCAGAAGGTTGGCGGTTCAAACCCACCAGCCACTCCTCGGAAGGAAGATGGGGCAATCTGCTTCCGTAGTGATACTGCCTCGGAAACCCAAGGAGGGGTCGCTATGAGTCGGGTCGACTCGACGGCACATAACAACAACAAAACAATGAAACCAAACAGTCAACTTTACTTTAAAACAAAGATGAGACGGCACAGGGGAAGGAAAAACTAGATGAATGGAAACGGAACCACCAAAACAGGAACATTGAGAATGTTCATGCCTTCTGAGGAATGTCACCAATGTCAGTGAACAATTTGTGTAGAAGTCGTTGAATGGGAGCCTAAACTGCTATGTAACTCTTCATCAAAAGCACAATAACATGTTATTTATTTAAGAAAAACAGAGCATCCAGGCAATAAAGGGATACATTCTGAAGAAGCAAACAAACAAACGAACAAGAGCTCGATAATTGAACAGCTCTTCATTAATGAATCCTATAATAGGTATTTTAGAAGCTCTGGGGGCATAGTACCTAAGGCATTTGACCGCTAACCAGAAGGCTGGTGGTTCAAACCCACCAGCCACTCCTCAGAAGGAAAATTGGGCAATTTACTTCCATAGTGACACTGCCTCGGAAACCCAAAGAATGCATATTTATTGAATTGATAAATAAAAAAAACTTAGCTAAAGGACAGGTAAGTAAATAAAGGTACCATTAGGGATCTCAATAACCTGTCTCCAGTTGTGGCCTACAAGGTAAAGAGGTGCTTTTCCACCTTATCCAGGAAAAGATCTGGACCTGAAAACTTCCTGCCAAGCTTCCCACCTGCTTTTGTGTAATGTGAACTTTAACCTTTGCATCCTGACCATGCACCCTGCATGAGGGGGCACAGTTACCATGGACTATGATTCAAGCACAAGGTAAGGGTTGGGCAAGTTGATCTCCAGTTTCCCTTTCACACTCTGAGTATAAGTTCTTATTAAGAACCTAAGCCATACAAGTTAAGTTATGTGTGTTTGTATTCCCCTTCATTAAATAAGGCCCATAAATGTGTAATAACTCTAGAAATATCCCTAAATAAGTCTATTTTTATCCCAAAATTGTCCAATGATATAGCACTGCTATATGAACAATTCAATTACATGATATTATGTCTTTTAACTGACATAAACAAGGCATCACGTTGAAACATTTTATGTAAATTTGCTCACATAAAAATGTGATATGTAATGTATAAGGCTTATCTTCCAAATATAGACACTGAAGATTCTCATAAAGCATGATGACAATGCCCTCTTAACTGGGAATTATTAAAAGGTAAGCAGTATGGTAAATTGGGGAAGGACAGAAAGCTGAACAGGGTTGTCAAGGTTGGGGGTTAGTCATTAGAAGTTAGTCACTGGAAGTAATATTTTTGTCCCCAGTTCTTCACACCTTTCTTTATTCATACCCTTTCCATGTAAATTTGCAGTCCCTTCCCAGTGGTAGCATAATGGAGAGAGAGAGAGAGAAAGTGAGAGGAGAGGAGAGGAGAGGGAGAGAAAAAGTTGATTTACTTCAAGGAAATGGTTCATGTGATTGTGGAGGCTGGTAGTTCATAAATCTGTGGGTCAGGAATCAGGCTGGAGGCTTCTCCTGATTCATGTGGTTACAGGGACTGAGGTCAGATGATAGGCTGTTGGCTCACAAAGTTGTGGAAATTGGCAAATCCTGAAATTGGCAGGTTAGATGGCATGCTACTGACTCACAGAGCTGCAGAAGCTGGACAAGCCTAGAATCCACAGGTCACATGATAGGCTGACAGCTGACTCAGATGATGACGAGCTGGATACTGGATCCAGAGCAAGGAAGAGCCTTACCACAGCATCTACATATGCAATGGATGCAGTCACACCCTCAAAGAAACTCCCCTTACATCAGAGTAAATATATGACTTGGGTAAGGGTGTGAGTTGAATAAAGGTGTGACATTTGTAAGGGTGTGATTTGAGTAAGTATATGATTTGAGTCAGTATATGATTTGAGTCATGCCTTCTTGTATCACTATGGCTCAAGATACACTCCACATTAATCCTATCTCATTAACATAAAGAGGTTAAGATTTACAACATATAAAATGGAAGATAATGACAAAATATCATAAAACAGAAGATGATTACATTCAGATCACAAAATGGAGGACAACCATACAATACTGGGAATCATGGCTTATCCAAGTTGACACATAACATTAATCATCACACTAAGGATTCTGTATGGTCTGGTACTGGAGGAGGGGTGTTAAAATATGAGTTACCACACTGGGTCACACTAACCCTAGTAATGCCACTGTCCTTTACTCTAAAGCTAGACTGTACTTTCATTTGGCTTTGGACTTGGTCATCTGACATGTTTTAGCAAATGAAGTGTTAGCAGACATGACACCAGGAGGGATTCAGAATGTACTTGGGGTCCACTGGCCTCTGACCTCTTGACTTCTGCCATCATTAGAAGAGTTTCCCGATTCTAGGCCACAGAGAGACTACACAAAGACTGGAGCCACCTAGCTGGGCTGTGCCTGGATGGCCTTCCTCCTACACAATCAGAGATCCACAAATGTGCATGATAATTATTATAATTGACTGAGTTTGGGGTGCTTTTTCAGGCACCAATATTGTGTCACTAGCTTACTGACATACTGACAGATATGGTATAAATGAAATGCTGTGAGTTAGCAGCATGCTTTATGTGTATATCATAAAGTATTAAATTGGTGATGTCATTAAAATCACCCATTTTTTGACATAGGCAGTAAGTCATGGCATTCATTGATTTTATGAGGAAATTGAGGCTCAGAGATTTGGCTAAGACTACAACTATTATGTGACAGAGCCAGGAGTCAAGGCAAATCATAGTCCCAGGTTATTACAATTACCCATTCCACTATGTCCTTCCTTTAGAAATTAAAAGAGATAAGAGGAATAATGGGAGAAAAGACATGAGCCTATGTTAATTTATTCCAGAATGAATTGCTTTGACCTCCCCCAATTTTTGAGCAGATTTACTATCAACATTCTAAAGCTTAAATTTATTTTTTATCTTCCCACTGTCCATACTCCCGTCAGTGACAAAAACCCAGGAAACACTCAATTAGAAAAGGAGGATTGGAGAAAAACCTAAGGGGAGGGAAAAAAAGAAAAGCAAAACAAAAAACAGCAGCCAGATAATCCATAAATGGAAACCATCAACTCTTAATTGAATGCACACGTGTATACTGAGATGGTTCCCTAATAGTGAGGCAGGAGGCAGTGATTTATGACTAGAAGGAATCGGGAAGAATTCTTCTGAAGCTCCCAATTGTGTCCCGAATGTAAAAATCTGCTGGAACAGGTGACACATTGCCAAGGGTTCTGAGGAGCAGACAGAAGAAATTGCAGATCTGCCAACAATTTATTTCCAAAGACAGAGAGAAATGGTGACGTAGCAGTGTCAGAGAATAATGCAGACCACTTTTTCCCCTTGTGTCTGAAGAATGATAATCCACACTATAGTATTATTATCCGAGCTACAGGGAAAGACAAAATGCAATAATTAAGAAATCCAAAGGCTCTGTCATAAAAGACAATATGAAGCAGGAAGCAGAGCAATTACTTAAAGTGCTCAAAATTCTCAGCTCAGAACTTTACTGTTCTAAGTACTTTTGGGGAAATGAAGAGCTATCTCAGGAAGGAAAAAAAAAAACATTGCTGAAGGAAGAAACACATGAAAACATAAGAATATTTATTCTGTCATTCATCACATTTTTATTGAAAGCCTACAATGCCCTGAATGCAGATTTTCTGAAAGAAGAAATAAGAAGATATTGTTCAGTGTTCAATCCCCATAAACTAGAAGAGGGTCTAGTACATAGCAGATTCTTTAAAAATATTTGATCAGTAAATGAATTAGTGGGTGGCACTGCCCTCATAGAGCTTATATGTGAGTATGAAAGGGAGATATTTGCCAACTTTCCAGATTTTCTCATAGTTTGTATAATTGTAATGGAGAATCTTATGCATAGGACACCAAGATAATGCGGAGCAAGTATACTCACAGCTGTGTACATATTAGAATCACCTGGTTGTTGATATTGTTGCAGTTAGGCGCCATGGGACACCCTCATAGTGACCCATGTGACAGAGTAGAGCGGCAATATATAGGGTTTGTTACAATGTAATCTTTATTAGGGCAGATCACCAGGTCTTTGTCCTACTGGGTTCGAATTGCCAACAATTTGGTCAGCAGCTGAGTGCTTAACCAATTGTACCACGTGGTTCTTTGAATCAGCTGGATAGTGCTGTGATAATAGTCACATCTGCTACATTACCCCCAATGAATTTGATTTTATTTGTCTGAGATGGGGCCTGGGCATTGGTATTTTATAATGTTAATGCATGGTCAGGGCTGAGAAATAGATATAAAGGAAGAATTGACCTAGTCCAGATCTGAAGGAAGAGGAAGCAATAACCAGGATAATTACGGCACATGAGGGTGTGTCATCCCAGGCACAGGGAAGAAACATGTGCAAAAACCCTGTGACTCGAGGAAACATGGCTCTAGGAATACACTGAAAGGGCAGCATGACGGGTGCTCAGAGGAGAGTGGCGTGACATGTGCTGGTAAAGTAGGCAGGGAGCAGATCACACCAATCATGACATCTATCTCTTTAAAACCTTTATTCTTAGGATAATGAAGGTAGGGGGTTGATGGGCGGGTCTTTGCATTTCAAAAACAGTTTGCAAGCAGATTTGAATACAGAATGATGAAAGTGGCAAATATTTGTGGAGAGGACAGTTAGGAAGTCATTGTAATCTACTACATAAAGGATAACGGTACAATGGACTAGACAGGATTTGAAAGTGAACAGTACAACCTGATATTAGACACAGCAACTGGTGTTGTGAGGTCCAGGATCTGGCACTCTTTGCACTTTATTCTTTCCCACAGGGCCTTGAGCCTTATTCTATGGCCTGTGCAGACAGACTTTCTCCAGGCAACCCACAAGAAACTCTACGTCACTGGTTCAAAGTTTGCTAACAGGCGGCTATTAGGGGTCTGGGGGGATACTGCAGTATAGATGGGGTATTTCCAAAGACGTACACTTGAAGTGTGGATGAGAGGTTAGGGTGCAAGGCAAGTATACTAGGCTAGAGGTGAAGTCTTGGGCCAGTATACTCCCTATGTCATTTTGTCAGAGATCTGGTAAAGGCAGTGTTCATCACTAGATATAAATGACAGACAACTATAGGATTCAGAATCTAAAAAATTAACAAGCAGAAAAGACTATGATACTCTATAAGCTTCATCCTCTGAAATAATACTTTTTGTATTTCGATCATTTTTAATATTCCAAAGTATTTTCTTATTAATTTTTTTTTTTCTGTATTTATTATCTCAGCACTTCAGTGAGTTGGGTAAAAGAGCAAATTTTTCTCCATTTTATAAATGAAAAAATTGAAGTTCACAAAGATGAGGAATTGACAGGTTTATATACATATGTACAAGACAGTAAATATTCTGGGAGTATTGCGGGCTATATGGTTTCTGTTACAATTACTTATCTCTGCCACTATAGATCAAAAGCACTACAGACAACATGTAAAGACTGGATGTGGCTGTGTTTCAATAAAACATTATTTACAAAAAAGAGGCAGCCATCATATTTGGCCTTCAGATGCCTGATGAAGATTGTTATTAGTTGACTACAAGTAAACAGCATTTGTGGGACAACAAGTCAGATAATTTGGTTCCTAGTTTTGTGCTCTCTACTCCATACAGATTAAATAAATAATGGAAGTAGACAATGATAGTGTCTAAGGCACAAAGAAAGAACCTTGTCTAGTCTCCTTCTATAGATGAGAAAACAGAGGGTCACAGTGGTCAAGTGTGTTGTCCAAAGTCACGGGGCTTTTTAGAGGTAGAGACGTGACTAGAATTTAGCACTCTTCTTCTACAAGAAGCATGAATGGCTCAGTGATTAATAGCTCAGTTGCTGATTGAAAGGTTGAAACCCACCAGCCGCCCTGCATGAAAAAAGATCTGGCAATTTGCTCCTGTCATGATTTCAGCCTGTGGAACCCTATGGGGCTACAGTAGTTAAGGTTATGTGTCACCTTGGCTGCGCCTGCTTTTGAGCGGCTGGGCAGCTGGATGTAGTTATTCCCCATGAAGAGATTGGTAATTAACTCCATGGCGGAATCTACTGGCGCAGCTTAGTAGCTGCCTTAGGGATATGGCCTGCTTCCAGGATGTAAGTAGCAGCTCTCCGGATGGTCACCAGCCTTCTGGCACGCTTCTACCCTGTATGTAGCTGTCTTCACTTAGCAGCCTGCCATGTTCCCTGCTGATCTTGGGACTGTCTCTGGACTTGAATTAGTGGCCTGCTGTTTTGTTTGATAATATTGGGACTGTGCCTTTTTATTTGTTGATCTTGGGCTTGCTAGCCTCAGCAGCCAGCAGCTGCCTGAGTGAAGAGACACCTTTAGGTCCATTGGGAAGGGAGCAAGAGGCAGAGCTAAAGCCCAAGGTTCAGGGATTTTCACCCATCCCCTAGAGCTTGGCTCTTTGAACTCACACTTCTAGGCTCCAAAACTGTAAAAGAATAAATCCCTATTTGTTCAAACCACGGACTTGTGGCATATTCCTATTAAAGCGTTAGGTAATCAAAACAGGGACAGTTTTAATCTGTCCTATATGGTCTCTTTGGGTCCAAATAGACTTGATGGCAAAGAACCACAATAACAATCCCCTCTGTGCTCTTCTTATTAATCCTTCGCAAAACTGAATCACTGAGCTATGTCCCTCAGATTTCTACTTTCTGGTACACTTGCATTTTACACTAATTATCATTGGTGTAGTTACATTTGTTATTGTCATCTTTGTGTGTGTGTATTTGTGTATGCTTTGATGGAATTAGACACAAAGATGCTCATGCAACTTCCCTGAAGCTATAGAACATTGGAACCAATCCCAGGGTAGTTTCACATTGTGGAAACACAAATGAGAAGAAGGAAATCATTTCAAACTAATCCACATCTTTGACTTCATTTATTGAGCATGAGATAGGAGTTATTCCTTAAAATCTCCATTCTCGCCTGACTACTCTCCCCTGTACCATCTGTCAACACCTTCTAAACTCTTAAAAACTTCCAGAAAAAATACCTCTAATTCTTTCCCTTCCCTAACACTCACATTTCTTCTCTTACTACCTTTGCTTTGTTTCCAGATTCTACACCAAAAACGTTGAACAAACAAACAACAAAAAAAGGTACAATAGTTTAGCTTCACTTATAAAGCATATCTGCATTGAGTATTGTGCCCTTCTAAGAACTATCTCTATGGGGTCAATTTTGACAAGAGCAACTTGAAAGATTCGATGAGAACCTTAGAGGGCAATGAGTTTATGTCAATGGAGAAAGAGGAGCTTGGAAATGGAAGGTGAGCATGGTTACACAACTCAAAGAATGCAATCAATGTCACTGAATTGTACACGCAGAAACATGAGTTGGTGTATGTTTTGTGTATACATTCTCAACAACAACAAAGTAAATAAAACGAAACAACTGCTAAAATATTTCTCAGAGAATGAGATAGGGACTAACTAGGTAAATATTTAAAAGGTAAAGCTAGAATCTTCTTCATACTAGGAAAAGATAAAGGCCCGGATTACTCACTTGTCCAGACATATTAAAAAAAAATGTCCCTCTGCTAAGGACCCATCAACATTAATAGCTATTTTAGAGATTAGTAGCAAAGGCCTGTTTTTGGAGACAAAGTGTCTGCTGGCTGACGAACAATATTTTATAATAAAACTCAAGCATGTCAGACACAACTGATAGACTTCTTTGAATCTTGTTATGGTTTGGAAACCAATTCAGAAGACTTAATTTATTTAGAGTTTAGTAAACTATTCAAGAAAGTTCTATTGGGAAATCTAATAGAGAAATTAGAAAGCATGTTTTCTGATTAAAAGTACTAGAGTCCTTCTACATAAAACTGACTGACAGACAATAAAAAAGGCAATTACCATCAGTACAACATCAAATAGAGGATAAGATTAACGGATTAGATTAGAACAGTCACCTGTCAAGGCAGAATTTCAAATTCAAAATGCAATTGTTGCAAGACAAGTAACCATTAAGGTTGACAATTTTGTGGTAAAAACACTTTGATGTTATTCACTTGTGTTAGGAAGTAAAATACAATGAAAAACCACATCAATTTCTTCATTTTCTAGGTTTATCTTAAAAATTAAAAAGAAAAGAAAAAAAAAAATCTCCAGAAAAATATTCACAAAAAACTGCATGTGAATGTTCATAGCAACTTTGATTATAGCCACCAAAAACTAGAAGTAACCAAGGTGCCCTGTGGGATTGAGTATATACATACAAAAGGTACCTACCACTTGAATTAGGGATGATGCCCTTCAACAGGTGAAGGGATAAACAAACTGCTATACAGTCAGACAATGGAATACTGTAAGTGATAAAAGGAAATGATCTATCAAGCCATACAAAGACATGGATCAGTCTTAAATGCATATTGCTATTGTGAAAGAAACCGGTTTAAAAAAGGCTGTAAACTGTACGATTCCATTCACATGGCATTCTGGAAAAGGAGATGTACAGAGACAGTAAAGTGATCAGTAGTTGGCAGTGACTCAAGAGGGAGGGAAAGTTAAACAGGCAAATCATGGAGCACAGGGAATTTTTTAGGTGATAAAACTATTATGTAGGATACTAATACTAAATACATGACATTTTAAAAAAATTGCCATCAAATTGATTCTCATACCAACCCCATAAGGTTTCCAAAGGTGTAAATCTTTATGGATGGAGGCTGCCTCACTTTTCTCCCATGAAGCAGCTGGTGGGTTCAAAACACCAGACTTTAGACTAGCAGTCAAATGCCTTAACCACTGAACCCCCCTTAAAAAACAAAACAAAAAACTGCCATTGAGTTGTTTCCAACTGAGAGCAACTCCCATTGGGTTTCCAAGGCTATAAGTGTTTATACAGAAGTAGATTGCCTCATGTTCCCACAGAACAGCTGGTGGGTTTGACCATATGGTTAGCAGCCAATGTTTTACCCACTATACCACCAGAGCTCCTTAAATACCTGACATTATGTTTGTAAAAGTAATTCCCAACTGATTGGAAGAGATCCATATTTGTAGCCATTCCAAAGAAAGGTGATCCCACAGAATGTGAATATTATAGAACAATATCATTACTATTGCATGCAAGTAAGATCTTACTGAAGATAATTCAAAAACGTTTGCAGCAGTATATTGGCAGAGAACTTCCAGAGGTGCAAGCTGGATTCAAAAGACGTGGAACAAGGGATATCACAGCTGTTGTCAGATGGATCTTGGCTCAAGGCAAAGAATACCAGAAAGATGTTTACTTGTGTTTTACTGACTATGCAAAAGCATTTGATTGTGTGGATCATGACAAATTACGGATAACATTGAGAAGAATGGGAATTCCTGAACACTTGATTGTACTCATGAGGAACCGGTACCTTGACCAGGAGGCTGTCGTTCGAATGGAGCAAGGGGACACTACATGGTTTAAAATCAAGAAGGGAGTGCATCAAGGTTGTATCCTTTCCCCATACTTATTCAACCTATATGCTGAGCAAATAATCTGAGAAGCTGGACTATATGAAGAAAAACGTGGCGTCAGGATTGGAGGAAGAATCATTAACAACCTGAGATACACAGGCAAAGATGATACAACTTTGCTTGTTGAAAGTGATGATGACTTGAGGCATTTACTGATGAAGGTTGAAGAATACAATCTGCAGTACGTATTACATCTCAATATAAAGAAAACAAAAATCCTCAGAACTGGACCAATGAGCAGCATCGCAATAAATGGAGAGAAGATTGAGGTTGTCAAAGAATTCACATTGCTTGGTTCTACAATCGAGGCCAATGGAAGCAGCAGTCAGGACATTAGAAGACGTGTAGCATTGGGAAGGTCAACCGCAAAAGAACTGTTTCAAGTGCTGAGGAGCAAGGATATCTCCTTGAGGACTAAGGTGCGCCTGACACAAGCCATGATATTTCCAATCGCCTGGTATGCATGTGAGAGCTGGACAATGAATAAGGAAGACCGAAGAAGAGTTGGTGCTTTTGAGTTGTGGTGCTGGCGGAGAATGCTGAAAGTACCATGGACTGCTAAAAGAACTAACAGATCTGTCCTGAAGGAAGTGCACCCGAAATGCCACTTAGAAACAAGAATGGCCAGACTTTGTCTCACCTATTTTGGTCATGTTGTCAGAAGGGATCATTCCCTGGAGAAGGATGTCATACTTGGCAGGGTGGAGGGTCGACGAAAGAGGGGGAGGCCTTCAATGAGATGGACTGACACAGTGGCTGCAGTGATGGGCTCAAGTATAGCAGGGATCATGGAGCTGGCCTGGGATCAGGCAGTGTCTCATTCTGCTGTACATGGGGTCACTATGAGTCAGAAACGACTCGACGGCATCTAACAACAACAACAACAACAACAACATGTTTGTGAAAATCCCATAGAACTGTACAGCAAAAAGAGTGAATCTCACTGTACACAAATTAAAACAAAAATTACTTAGCAGATTGGGGGGGTCTAGAATGAATGTAGAATGTGACAAAGGAATTCAACTGCAGTAGAAATGTGTGGAACCATCTCATTAAAGTGGATGGGATAAAAGGGTGCTGACTTAAGTACTATGAATATAAGTGGAGTTTGTAAGACAAAATACAAAGGAAAATGTAAATAACCACTGTCCTCTAGTTGATAATTCCCCTCCCCCCCAATGTATGGGCTAACAATTCTTAGACTACTATTTGACAAATAAGTAAATGGATGATGGATTGATCCAAGGATGGATGTTGGTAGCCAAGTTTATGACAGTTGAAGCTGAAGGTTACAGATAAGCAAGTAAAGAGGGCTAGAATGATTCAGGTGCTAACAGACTCAAGTTGCCAGTATCAGAATGAACTCATGTTTAGCTTAATGCAGATAAAGAAATAATTATTGATATGTGCACATATAAATGTGGGTTAATACATACACATAAATAGTCTTGCTTGGTCAGCAGAGTGGCGCTCAAAGCCACAATCCAGTAACAATGTGCCAGATCTATGTTTCTAACATTGTTCTCCAAAGAGAGGAGGCAGGGCTTCTTAGAGTAATGGCTGATTCTAGTCTAGGGCAAGAAAGATAAGCCTAAAAGTATCTTGTATGACAGAAGGTAAGGAAGTGTTCAACACACACACACACGATGGAGATATGTTTAAAGTACATGAGGTACAACTGAAAGAGCTTCTAGTGGCCAAAAGCTGAAAAAATTTGAGCAATCAAATAGCACTGGATTCTACCCCAAAGTACAAAATAAACATCTGTGACTATGTGTTGATATAAAAGTGATAGAATAAATAAACACATGGGGGAGAAGAGAAAAATCTCCTGTGCAGAAAATATCCAAGTAATTAAGATAGAGATGCCACTCCCAAGGAGGAGGAACATAACTCCCCCTCTTGAAATGCTGCCGATGCATACTTCTTTCTAAGAGTGCAGAATGGAAAGAAGAAAGAGACCCTTCTAGTGACGAAACCTGAAAAATAGCACATCAGCCAGCTGATGGATGTTAACATTAC
>NW_006921596.1:23428984-23429498 GCF_000298275.1 Orycteropus afer afer | reverse complement strand
GAAACCCAGGGAGGGGTCGCTATGAGTCGGGTTTGACTTGACGGCACATGACAACAACAACAACAACAAAATGAATATGAGCAATTAAAACTACTGCAAATACTTAGACTAGTCATTCATTCCAGAAGCATCTACTGAACACAGAGCATGTGTTTAGTGGTTAGTGGCTGTAATCTATATTCCGAGTAGACTCACAAAGGAAGTTAAACTTTGTTAGTCACAGTATGCAGATGTGCTGGTACCACAGTGGTTAAGAGCTCAGCTACTAACCAAAAGATTGGCAGTTTGAACTCACCAGCCACTCACAGAATAAAGATGTGGCTGTCTGCTTCTGTAAAGATTTGTAACCTTGGAAACCATATGGGACAGTCCTACAGGGTTACTATGAGTTGGAATTGAATCCTGGGCAATGTTTTTGTTTTGTTTTGTTTTGTTTTATTGCTTCCTCTGGGAGTGACTTCAAAGATATATGATATAAAGTCAGTTTTACTTAGTTATATGCATCTGTAAATAA
>NW_006921596.1:23426784-23428614 GCF_000298275.1 Orycteropus afer afer | reverse complement strand
TGTTATGTGCCGTCGAGTCGGCCCCAACTCATAGCGACCCCTCCTTGGGTTTCCGAGGCAGTATCACTATGGAAGTAGGATTGCCCCACCTTCCTTCCGAGGAGTGGCTGGTGGGTTTGAATCACCAGCCTTCTGGTTAGCAGTCAAGTGCTTTAGCCACTATGCTACCAGAGCTCCCACTATCTCTATCTAAATGTAATGACTATTTTCATAGTCTTAGGGACTACAAAAAGAGAGGTTAGGAACAACTAAGGGAGGTGAACTTGTCTGTCAATTTGTCATCCTGTGGTGGCTTACATGTTGCTGTGAGGCTGGAAGCTATACCATCTTGTTGCAAAATGCCAGGAGGGTTAAACATGGTGGACAGGTTTCAGCAGAGCTTCCAGGCTAAGGTGGACTCAGAAGAAGGAAGAGGCCATCCACGTCTCAAAGAATTAGTCAGTGAAAAACTTATGAATAGCATTGAAACAGTGTCTGATATATTACTGGACAACTTCATGAATAGCCCTGAAACATTGTCTGATATAGTGCCAGAAGATGAGCTCATTAGGTTGGAAGACACTCAATATTTGACTGGGGAAGAGCTGACTCCTCAGAGGACAGATGACCTTAATGATATGAAAAGGGTAAGCTTTTGGGACCTCTATTGGCTAATGTGGCATGACTCAAAATGAGTAGAAACAGATGCAAACATCCATTAATAATTGGAACATGGAATGTACGAAGTATGAATCTAGGAAAATTTGAAACAGTAAAAAATGAAATGGAATGCATCAAGATCAATATCCTAGCCATTAATGAGCTGAACTGGACTGGTTTTGGCCATTTTGAATCAGACAACCATATGATGTACTATTCCAGGAATGACAAATTAAAGAGGAATGGTGTGACATTCATCGTTACAAAGAGTGTTTCAAGATCTGTCCTATCCATACCCCTATAAGGAAGACAAGTTAGTACTATGATTATTAAAATTTATGCGCCAACCACCAAAGCCAAGGAAGAAGAAATTGAAGATTTCTACCAATTTCTGCAGCCTGAAGTTGACCGAACATGAAAGATGTGTTGATTATCACTGGTGACTGGAATGCAAAAGTTAGAAACAAAGAAGAGTTACTGGTAGTTGAAAAAATATGTTCTTGGTGATAGAAATAATGTTGGAGATCACTTGATGGGATTTTGGAAGATCAATGACTCATTCATTGTAAATACATTTTTTTCAACAACACAAGTGACAATTACACATGTGGAGTTCACCAGATGGAATACACAGGAATCATATCAACTACATCTGTGTCAAGAAGCAATGGAGAAGTTCAATATCTTTGGTCAAAACAAGGCCAGGAGCTGATTGTGGAATAGACCACCAACTGTTCATATGCACGTTCAAGTTGAAATTGAAGACAATTAAATCAAATCCATGAGAGCCAAAATATGACCATGATAATATCCCTCCTGAATGTAGGGACCATTTAAAAAATAGATTTGATGCATTGAAAACCAATGACTGAAAACCAGAAGAATTGTATGACATCCAGAATATCATCCATGAAGAAAGCAAGAGGTCATTAAAAAGACAAGAAAGGAAGAAAAGACCAAAGTGGATGTCAGAAGAGACTCTGAAACTTGTCCTTGAGCAGAGAGTAGCTAAAGGAAATTGAAGAAATGACAATATAAAAGAGCTGAAAAGAAGATTTCAAAGAGCAGCTCGAGCAGACAAAGCCAATTACTCTAATGAAATGTGCAAAGACCTGCAGTTGGAAAACCAAAAGGGAAGAACACCCTTGGCATTTCTGAAGCTGAAAGAACTGAGGAAAAAATTTAAGCCTC
>NW_006921596.1:23424825-23426059 GCF_000298275.1 Orycteropus afer afer | reverse complement strand
TGTATGCTGAGCAAATAATCTGAGAAGCTGGACTATATGAAGAAGAATGTGGCATCAGGATTGGAAGAAGACTCATTAACAACCTATAATATGCAGATGAAACAATTTTGCTTGCTGAAAGTGAGGATGATTTGAAGCACTTACTGATGAAGATTGAAAACTACAGTCTGCAGTATGGATTACACCTCAACATAAAGAAAATAAAATCCTCACAGTTAGTCCAATAAACAGCCTCATGGTGGATGGAGAAAAGATTGAAGTTGTCAAGGACTAAGTATTACTTGGTTCTACAATCAACACCAATGGAAGTAGCAGTCAAGACATCAGACAACATATTGCACTGGACAAATCTGCTTCAAAAGACCTCTTTCAAGTGATGAAAAGCAAAGATGTCTCCTTGAAGACTAAGGTGCACCTAACCCAAGTCATGGTATTTTCATTCAGCTCTTATGCATGTGAGAACTGGACAATGAATAAGGAAGACTGAAGAAGAATTGATGCTTTTGAGTTGTGGTGTTGGAGAAGAATGCTAAGAGTACCACGGTATGCTAAAAGGACTAACAAATCTATTCTGGAAGAAGTACAGCTGAATACTCCTTGGAAGCGAGAATGGCCAGACTTCATCTCACCTACTTTGGTCATATTGTCTGAAGGAACCATTCCCTGGAGAAGGACATCATGCTTGGTAAAGTGGAGGGTCAATGAAGATAGGGAAGGCCCTCAACAAGATGAATTGACACAGTGGCTGCAACAATGAGCTCAGGTATAACAAGGATTGTGAGTTTGGCACAAGACCGGGCATTGTTTCATTCTGCTGTGCATAGGGTCACTATGAATGGGAGATGATTCTATGGCACCTAACAACAACAACAAGAATCCTTCCTGCTACAATGAGCTCAAACATAGCAAGGATTGTGAGGATGGCAGAGAACAGGGTAGTGTTTCATTCTGTCATACACAGGGTCACTATGAGTCAGTGTCAACTTAGCAGCACCTAACAACAACACGGGTCCTTCCATAGATATTCCATGAATAGAAAACTTGATGTCTTTGTCCCTTTTTATAGAAAATGGGTATGTTTTCACAAATGGAATGCATTCTATTTTGTGGACTTTTTTCTAATGTCTCATGTAATGAATGTGTGGTGTAGTAAATTATTTAGTGTGGCTTTTCTACCCATAAGTCTTTGTAAACTCCAAGGTGGGATTTTCTATGAGCAACTGAGGAGCTCCTG
>NW_006921596.1:23421652-23423750 GCF_000298275.1 Orycteropus afer afer | reverse complement strand
TAAATTAACCATAGATTTCCCCGGAGCCAGAGCCTAATGTATATTTTTTAAGAATGTTGAAATAGGCCAAAGGATGTTTTCTGTAATGGTCCATGTGATAAAGAATGTAGACAAAGACAAAACAGCTCAGCAGTGAGAGAGGGGTATGCTCTAAAAGAGCAGAGAGTCCACTAGGAGAATGACTATGCCACAGAGTATGCCTGAAAGAGAGAGGAAGAGAGAATACTTAACAAATTTATGTTCTGGTCACCAAAAAGCCTGATTCTACTTCTGTTCCTAAAGCTATAAGACATTATTAAAACAATTTTCACACATATATAATTGAGAAAGGTACACTGGGTCTCTATTCTTGCTATTTAAATAAACTTCAATGATACAGAAATTCTGTGTTCCCATTTGGTATTTTTCCTTGTATCCCTAATTCTTGTTACCAAACCAAAAACCAAACCCACTGCCATTGAGTTTATTCTGACTCACAGTGACCCCCGTTGGGTTTCCAAGGCAGTAAATCTTTACAGAAGTAGGTTGCCCAGTCTTGCTTCTGGGGAGTGACTAGT
The DNA here is from genome assembly GCF_000298275.1 of Orycteropus afer afer. Classification (NCBI taxonomy): domain Eukaryota; kingdom Metazoa; phylum Chordata; class Mammalia; order Tubulidentata; family Orycteropodidae; genus Orycteropus; species Orycteropus afer. The sequence continues at coordinate 23,423,193 of NW_006921596.1, read as the reverse complement.
GGGTTTGAACCACTAACCTTCTGGTTAGCAGTCAGATGCTTAATTTAATATTCCTCACATACAGTTGGTTAGGTTTTAGAGAGGTCTACATCATGCTCAGAAAAACCTATGTATTACAGACATTATTAGATAAAGCAATCATGACTTTCATTAATGGAATATTAGATCCAGAGATTCCTTTTTGTGAATTTAGGTGCATCCAATGGAAACATTTTCTAAGGCCCAAATTCTCAGATGCTCTTTTTTTTTTTTTATTGTTTTTACCCATTGTTGCCTTCTGGCTGTTGTTACTTGCTGTTGAGCTCATTCCTACTCACAGCAACAATACATACAATGGAACAAAATACTGATAGGTCCTCACAATCACTGCGTTTTTTGAGGCCATATTTTCAGAGACTGTGTCAATCCACCTCATTGAGAATCTTTCTTTTTTTCCCTGACTCTACTTTACCATGCAAAATGTTCTTCTTCAGGCACTGGTCCTTCCTGAAAACATGTTCAAAGTATGTGAGACCAGTCTCAACATATTCTTTGCCAACATTAGTATTCAAAGGCATCAATTCTTCTTCAGTCTTTCATTGTTCAGCTTTCATATGTATGTGAGGGGATTGAAAATGTGGCTTGAGTCAGGAACACCTTAGTCCTCAAATTGATATTTTTGCTTCTTTACATTTTAAAGAGGTCTTTCATGGCAGATTTTACCAATGTCAGTTGATTTCTTGACTGCTGCTTCCAGAGATGTTAACTGTGAATGTAAGTAAAATGAACTCCTTGACAACTTCAATCTTTTCTCCATTGATCATGATCTTGCTATTGGTCTACTTGTGAAGGCTTTTGTTTTCTTTATGTTGAGGTGTAATCCATACTTATGGCTGTAGTCCTTGATAATCATCAGTAAGTGCTCCAAGTACTCTTAGATTTCAGCAAGCAAGATTGCATTATTGTTACATCATAGGTTTTTAATGAGTCTTCCTCCAATTGTGATGCCACGTTCTTCTTCAGTCCACCTTCTTGGATTATTTGCCCAGCATATGGGTCGAATAAGTGTAGTGAAAGGATACAACCCTGACACACACCTTTCCTGATTTTAAACCACACAATATCCTCTTGTTCTGTTCCAACAACTTCTTAGTCCATGTACAGGTTCCACATGAGCACAATCAAGCATTCTGGAATTCTCATTCTTCTTCACGGTGTTATCCATAATTAGTTATGATCCACACAGCCTTTGCATAGTCAATTAAACAAAGGTAAATGTCTTTCTGGCATTCTCTTCCTTCAACCAAGATCCATCTGACATCAGCAGTGATATCCCTCCTTCCATGTCCTCTTCTGAATCCTGCTTGAATTTCTGCCAGTTGCTTGTCGACGTACTGCCATAACTGTTTTTGAAATATTTTCAGCAAAACTTTACTTGTGTATGATATTAATGATATTGTTTGATAATTTCCACATTCTGTTGGATCACCTTTCTTTGGAATGGACACAAATATGGATTTCTTCCAGTTTCTAGGCATTAAAGAATAAGCACTTCCAGCATT
>NW_006921596.1:23418057-23420995 GCF_000298275.1 Orycteropus afer afer | reverse complement strand
TTTCAGATTGATAAATGCCAAGCACTTTCTTGCCTTTTGGGTTTCTAATTCCAGGTCTTTGCACATTTCATTATAATGTTTTACTTTGTCTTAGTGAGCTGCCCATTGAAATTTTCTGTTAAGCTCTTTATTTCATCATTCCTTCTGTTCACTTTAGCTACTCTATGTTCAATAGCATGTTTCAGAGTCTTTCCTGACATCCATCTTGGTCTTTGCTTTCTTTTCTGTCTTTTTAATGACCTTTACTTTCTTCATGTATAATGTCCCTGATGTGACTGCATATCTCTTCTGGTCTTCCTTCAATTATTAGTATCCAATATGTCTAATCTATTTTTGACCTGTAAATTCAGGTGGGATATACTCAAGATCATATTATATTTTGGCTCTTGTGGACTTGTTTTCATATTCTTCAGCTATACCTTGAACTTGCATATGAGCAATTGATGGTCTGTTTCACCCTCGGCCCATGACCTTGTTTTGACTGATGATATCGAGCTTCTTCATAGTCTCTTTTCACAGATGTAGTCAATTTGATTGTTCTGTTAGTAAGTTCTAAAAAAGATTTTCCTGAAGACAGACCCTTTGTGAAGTATAATTAAAGAACTCAAAAGGCCTTAATGTCCTCTAACATTGTCTGATCATCTTAAGTGTTCAAAGGCTTTGATGAATGCTCAAAGGCAAGATTAGAGAACCACATTGCCAGGAGCTCAAAAACATTTAAGTGCAACCTCTTTGTGATTTCAGCCAGAATTTGAGATAGCCATGGTCAGAGAAATATTAAAGTTTTGAAATTCTCAACAGTCTTTCCACATGAAGGTAATGAAAATATTTAAAGTATTCTAACCCTGTTTTCACTTCTCCTAGGTTTCTACCCATCGATATATGAAATTTTCTTACAATTTCATTTTAAATACAATTTAAAAAAGAAAAGTTTGGCCTGCAAAGAACCTAAAGATTCTTGTCAATAGCAAAATTGCATTGGACTATGTTACAGCAGGCAAGAACGATGTCATTTAAAAGGACTTTTGCAAGTAGGGGAGAAAAGACTATTGGGAGGGAAGGGAAGGAAGACCGCTATAAGAGGAAAAAGGACCCCTTCAATGAGGAGTGACCACCCCAAATCTGAGTTCTACTTCACTGAAACAAAGGACTGCAAGGTTTTTAAAAGCTAGGATGGGTTAGCAGATGAGCACTGAAGAAAGTTGTTGTTGTTATGTGCCGTCGAGTCGGCCCCGACTCATAGCGACCCCTCCTTGGGTTTCTGAGGCAACCTTTTTGGTTAGCAACTGAATGCTTAACCATTGCACCACCAGAGCTCCTCAAAGAAAGTTAAGGGGGAATCGATTACTTGAGTGAATGACTTACAACATTTGTAATTAGTGCCATTTGACTATGAATGCTTTTCTTTCCTTGTATTATAGCTGCATGGATCATGGAGGAAGCAGGGAAGAGAAAAGGGGTTCTCTGGTTAGATGTTTAAAGATTATAAAGGCTGAGAGAGAAAGAAAGGTCAGGGAAATATTTAAAATGAGGTGATCTTTGGTCAGTTCTTTGCATTAAAACCCTTTCCAGAACAAACAAACAAACAAACAAAAACAGTGTGGACATTTCTTGAACCATTATTGCTCTCCAGGACCTATGACTCAGGTAAAATTTAACTTTTAATGCTCAAACTCCCCTTCACCCCAAAAATTAACTACTAAGGATACAAGATGCATTGATAATTGCTGGTGATTGGAATGCGAAAATTGGAAACAAAGAAAAAGCATCAGTTTTTGAAAATATAGGTTTGGACATGGGAATTATGCCAGAAATTGCATGACAGAATTTTGCAAGAGCAATGACTATTCATCACAAATACCTTTTTTCAACAATGTAAACGGCAATTTGACATGTGGACCTCACCAGATGGAATATACAGGAATCAAATTGTCGATGTGGAAAAGCTAAATTATCATCAGTTAAAATAAGGCCAGGGGCCAACTGTGGAACAGATCATTAGTGGGTCATATGCAAGTTTAGGTGGAACCTAAAGAAAATTTAAAAAAGCCCACTAGAACCAAAATATGACCTTGAGTACATCCTATCTGAATTTAGAAACCATCTGAAGGATAGATTTGACACACTGAATACCAATGACTGAAGACCAGATGAGTTGTGGGATGACATTAAAGATATCACATATGAAGAAAGCAAAAGGTCATTAAAAAGACAGGAAAGGTACACAAGAGGTATAGACAATAAGGCAAATACTACTGCATACACAATACTGCATTATCAGTAATAGGAAACACTAATCTACAGGTGGATAGGTAGAGAGGCATGAAAATCAGGTATGGATGGGTGAATGGGAGCAAACTTATGATCATATATAGGTTTGGCAGATGATATTCCTACATATGTATTTGCATGGGCTATAAAATGTCCATATGCAGTTTAAAGCTAACAAGGGGCGAAGTTAGGATAACTTCAGTCACAGCTAAGCACCTTTAAAGAGTGAGTCGCTTGGCCTCAGGGCTGGAGATCATGGTTTCAGGGGACATGAAGCTCAACTGTAACAACAGAGTATACAAAAATATTCTTCTACATCTTTCTATGGTGAATAGTGACTGGGGACTTAAAGGCTTGAGAGCTGCCATCTAAGATGAAACTATTGACCTCTCCTCATTCAGAGCAAAGAAGAATGAGGGAGAAAAAAAGAAAAATGACAGGAAAGGAAGAAAAGACCAAAATGGATGTCAGAAAAGACTCTGAAACTTGCTCCTAAGCATAGAGTAGCTACAGCAAATGGACAAAATGATAAAGGAAAATAGATGAACACAAGGCAACTCGAGAAGACAAAGTAAAGTATTTATAATGAAATGTGCAAAGACCTGGAGTTAAAAAATCAAAGGGAAAGAATATGCTCTGCATTTCTCAAACTGAAAGAACTGAAAAA
>NW_006921596.1:23416108-23417457 GCF_000298275.1 Orycteropus afer afer | reverse complement strand
ACCAGAGCTCCTACGCAAGTAAAATTTTGCTGAAAATAATTTAAAAACCTGTGATATGCAGATGATAACAATCTTGCTTGCGGAAAGTGAAGAAGATTTGAAACACTTATTGTTATGATCAAATATAAGAGCCTCCAGTATGGATTATGCCTCAACATAAAGAGTACAAAAATCTCACAAATAGACCAATAAGCTACGTCATGATAAATGGAGAAAAGATAGAGGTTGTGCAGGATTTCATTTTATTTAGATCCACACTCAATGTCTATGGAAGCAGCAGTCAAGAAATAAAATCAGGTATTACAGTCAGCAAATCTACTGCCAAAGATGGCTTTAAAATATTAAGATGTCACTTTGAAGACTAAGGTACTCTGACCCAAGCCACGGTATTTTCAATCCCCTCATATACATATGAAAGCTGGACAATGAGTAAGAAAGATGGCAGAAGAATTGATCCATTGGAATTGCAGTGTTGGCAAAGAATATTGCATGTACCATGGACTGCTAGAAGAATGAACAAGGGTCAAGGAATTGATGGAACACCCACTGAGATGTTTCCACAAATGGATGCAGTGCTGGAGGCACTCATTCATTTATGCCAAAGAACATGGAAGACAGCTACCTGGCCAGCTGACTAGAATAGATCTAGTCTTACAAAATTCTATCAATCTCTGGAATAATTTTCATCTCCAAAGCTATATTTTTGAGAAAATGCAGCTGAAAGCAAAGAATATCAGAAAGATATTTATCTGTGTTTTATAGGCCATACAAGGCATTTGACGGCATGGATCATAACAAATTATGGGTAACACTGAGAAGAATGGGAACTCCATAACTCTTAATTATGCTCATGACAAAACTGTATTATAGACCAAGAGGTTGACATTCAAATAGAACAAGGAACTACTGAATAATTTAAAATCAGGAAAGGTGTACATCAGGTTTGTATACTTTTACCATACTTATGCAATTTGTATGCTGAACAAGTATTCCAAGAAGCTGGACTTTATGAAGAGGAACGCAGCATCAGGATTGCAAGAAGACTCATTAACAACCTGACATATACAGATGACACAATCTTGCTTGCTGAAAGTGAAGAGGAATCAAAGTACTTGCTGATAAAGATCTAAGGCTACAGTCTGCAGTATAGACTACACTTCAACATAAAGAAAACAAAAATCCCTACAACTGGACCAATAAGCAGCATCATTATAAATGGAGAAAAGATTGAACTTGTCAAGAAGTTCATTTTACTTGGATCGACAATCAACAGTCATGGAAGCAGCATTCAAGAAATCAGATGTCATACTGCACCAGGCACATCTGTTGCAAAAGATCATTTTAAAATG
>NW_006921596.1:23411969-23413434 GCF_000298275.1 Orycteropus afer afer | reverse complement strand
TTGGTCTTGCAAAATTCTATCATGTGATCTCCAGCATTATTTCTGTCACCAAGGACAAATTTTCCAACTACTGGTGATTCTTCTTTGATTCCACCTTTTGCATTCCAATCACCAGTGATAAGCAACACATTTTGATTGCATGTTCCATCAATTTCAGATTGCAGAAAGTGATAAAAATCTCCAATTTCTTCATGTTTTGCTTTGGTGGTTGGTACATAAATTTGAATAATAGTCTATTAACTGGTCTTCCTTGTAGACATATGGTTATTGTCCTATCACTGACAGCACTGTACTTCAGGACAGATCTTTTGTGATGATGAATGCCACACCATTCCTCTTCAATTTCTAATTCCCAGCATAGTAGATCATATGGTTGTCTGATTCAAAATGGCAAAAACCAGTCCATTTCAGCTCATTAATGCCTAGGATATCAATTTTTATGCATTCCATTTCATTTTTGACAACTTCTAATTTTCCTAGATTCATATTTCATACATTCCAATGTCTGATTATTAATGGATGTTTGCAGCTGTTTCTCCTCAATTTGAGTCATGCCACGTCAGCACATGGAGGTCCTGAAAGACTTACTTTATCCCTATCATTAAAGTTGGTTCTATTCTAGTGAGGCAGCTCTTTCCCAGTCCTATTTTGAGTGCCTTCAAACCCAAAGGGCTCATCTTATTGCACTGTGTCAGACAATGTTTCCAAGCTATTCATGAAGTTGCCCAGTAATGCATCAGACAGTGTTTCTCTGCTATTCATAAGGTTTTCTCTGGCCAATTTTTGAGAAGTGGATGGCCTCTTCCTTCTTCCTAGTCTGCCTTTGTCTGTACGCTGTGTTGAAACCTGTGCACCATGTGCAACTCTGCTGGAGTCTGAAACACCAGTGACACAGCCTCAAGCCTCACTGCAACATACAAGCCCCACAGGATGACAAACTGATAGACAAGTTTGTGTACCTTAGCAATAACACAAACATGCTGCATCCCTCTATTTCCACATATAAGAACATACACATCCTTCCAGTATCAATCCCTCTACAAAGTATCTCCCAAAGGTTTGGCAGTTTGAACTCACCCAGTTAGTCTATGAGAGAAAAGGTCTGTGACCTGCTCCAACAAAGATTACATCTTAGAAATCCCTGTAGGGTAGTTGTACTCTGATATATGGGATCACTATGAATTGGAATCAACTCAAGAGTACACAACAACAAACATAAAGCACATCAAATGGTTACATTACTAAGGACCTTATATTCTATGAATATTTACAGTGCCCTATATGTTATTGCATAAATATACATATAGCCAGCTGCTAGAGCTAGTTGTGTATGTTGTTGTTGTGTTGTTATTTGCTGTCAAGTCGGCCTCAACTCATAGCGACCCCTCCTTGGGTTTCCGAGGCAGTATCACTACGGAAGTAGGATTGCCCAACCTTCCTTCCGAGGAGTGGCTGGTGGGTTTGA
>NW_006921596.1:23408307-23411494 GCF_000298275.1 Orycteropus afer afer | reverse complement strand
TGCCTTGGAAACCTAAGAAGGGGTCGCTATGAGTTGGAAATGACTCAATGGCAATGAGTTTGGTTTGATACATGTACAAGGAGCTCTCTGGTGGTGTAGTGCCTAAGGGATTTGACTGCAAACGAGAAGGTTGGTGGTTCAAACCCACCAGCATTCCACAGAAGGAAGACTGGGCAATCTACTTGCGTAAAGATTTACCATCTTGGAAACCCAAAGGGGGTTGCTACCAGTCAGAATTGACTTGATGGCAGCAAGTTTTTTTTTAATACATATACTACAATTCTAGACTTTTTTTTAGTGCTGTACATGAATAGAAGCAGGTAAATAAGTAGAACAGATGAAAGATAAACCAGTTTCTTAAGGAATCTGGAGACAACTCTGATCAAATATGACATGGAGGAAAAAGTGAAGATTTCCAACTGAAAGGCCTTTTATGGATTGTTAGTAATTTGCAGTTATTCAGGTTTTGACACTTGTCAAAACAAATAAACAATTAAATTTAATTCAATAAAAATAAAGTTATTACAGCCTAATTAGATATATTTTCCTTTTATCCTTAAATTACTCTTTATTCATTTATTTAATGAAAATTTACCTCAACATGATTGCAATAAGAATGGCATTACTGGAACCAGTATTTTTACATTTGACTCAGGACAGCAAGTAGCCTCTATTCTTCACTTGAGATTTATGAGGGCAAATGCTTATCACTTTCAATCACTCCTTCTGCCTTCTGTTCCTTCAGTTTAATTTAAAGCAGGGCAACCAATAAAATCATAGATCAAAGGGTCATAAGAGAAAGAGAAACATAAATCAATAGCATGCAAATTGGGATCATCTTCAGTGACTACATTTCATACTTTAGTTTTAATATGACAACAAATTGTGCAAATGAATAATTGCTTTCAGTTAGCAATTCAGAAATACCTCTTTTCTTAATATTATGTTTTTCCCCCCAAAAAAACCATTTTGAAATTTACATGTAAATGTCATAGATGGAATTTAAGGACACTTCTCAGTATTTGTAAACAGATAACAAAAATTATGTTTTGCTAAATCTGAAAGTAGTTGATCAAATGGGAAGGTATTTGAACTTGAGTTGGAAGACTGCAGTTTAGCTTAGGTACTACCTAGCTGAGGAATGCTGTGGAAGGACTGGGGTTTCAGACAGGTTCTTAAGGCAGAGAACTAGTTACTGAACAAGATAGGAAGTAGCATCTTGGAGACAGAACAAGGACAGAGCCTATTTCCTCAACATGTAGTATAAAACAGGACATAAATACTACAGGCACAGGAGGGAGATGAGTCAGAGAATCCTGAATGTCACTGTATCATCTAGTACTTGTAGACATACACATACCCATACACACTGCAATTTCTATAATACATACCACACATTTTGTGTAGGCAAACTTTCTATTTTTCTTTTTTGAGATTTAAAAGATCTTTTTTATTCATATTTGAGTGAAAGTTGACAGAGCAAATTGGTTTCAATTAGACTGTTCACAGATGTCTTTTGTGATATTGAATGCAGTGCCCACAATGTATGTAACAGCTTTCTTCCCACTTCCTCCTTCTGGTTAACATTTACATTTGTCCTTCTTTCCTATCCCTTCCTGCCTTCTCAGCTTTATCCCTGCCCTTTTGATCTCATGTGACTGATTGTTCTAGAATGTGTACCTCCTTCATGTTACTGTTCACCCGATAGGCGTGTCCATTGTTTGGCTGAAAGTGGAACCACAAGGGCGAGTTCAGTTCCAGGTGTGAAGGATGACTAAGGACTACAGTCTCAGGGGTTCACTAGTCTCTATTGTTCCAGTAAGACTTTTTGTTTGTTTGTTTGTATTATTTTGAATTTTATTCCATATTTTTCTGCCGCTGTATTCAGAACTTCCTATTGTCGTCTACTTCAAGGTGGTTGGCAAGTCATAGCAGGGTACCTTCTAGTTCTTCTGGTCTCAGGGTCCTGGAGGATAAGGTTCACATGGCCCATTAGTTGCTTGGATTAATTGTTTCTGTGCATCTTTGAATTACTTCTCTCTTCTTTGCTCTAGTCAAGTAGATACCAATACTTGCACTTTAGATGGCTACTCACAAGCTTTTAAGATCTCAGTCGCTAGTTACCGAAGTAGAATATAGAGCATTGTCTTTGTGGACTATATCATGCTAACTGACCTTGATGGGCCCCACCGTTATGGTCCAAAAGCCTCAGGACCAGTGATTCCTCCCCTCAATCTGTTAAGCTTTGGCTAAGAAGTTTTTAAATCATTGCCCCCTGTTAGCTCTACTATTATCGTTAGGTGCCTTTGAGTTGGCTGTAACTCATACTGACACTATGTACAACAGAACGAAACATTGCCCGGTCCTGTGCCATCCTTACAGTCCTTGCTGCACTCGAGCCCATCATTGCAGCCACTGTGTCAATCCATCTTGTTGAGGGTCTACCTCTTTTTCGCTGACCCTTCTCCAGGGAATGATCCTTTCTGACAACATGACCAAAGTTGGTGAGACAAACATGAGACTGTGTAAGTAACGGTACTTACCTTCGTTGTCTGTAGCTCTTGTTCACCTCTCTGTCTTTGTTTTCCTTAGTGATATGCTGGTAAAATCCTCTTTGTATATCGCCTTTCCCTTTGCCCAAATTAATACAGGTCTCTAGTTAGTAACTTTCCCTCCTTTCCTCTCCCATTCCTGATAACCATCAAAGAATGTTTCTATGTGTAAACCTTTCCATGACTTTTTATAATAGTGGACTCATACAAAGTCTGTCCTTTTGTGATCGACTTATTTCACTTAGCATAATATCTTCCAGATTCATCCACATTATTAGGTGTCTGTGGATTATTTGTTATTTTAATGTTACATAGTATTCTGTTGTATGTATATACCATAGTTTGTTAATCCACACGTCCATTCATGGGCACTTAGGTTGTGCCCCTCTCTTTGCTACGGTGAATAATCCTTCAGTGAATATGGGTGTGAATATATCTATTCATGTCCTGGCTCTCATTTCTTTAAGATATATACCTAGGAGTGATATTGCTTCATCAAATGTTGTTCTTGTGGTTGTTCTTCCCAAATTTTTATTTTTATTTTTATTTTATTTTGATTTGGGTGAAGATTTACAGAGTAAATTCACTTTTCATACAGAAGTTCACATATACTTTGTCTCATGTCATTGACCAAA
>NW_006921596.1:23402705-23405047 GCF_000298275.1 Orycteropus afer afer | reverse complement strand
TGCAATCCTTCTGCCTAGTCAGCCATCTTGCCGGAACTCCTCTCTTCCCAAATTTTTAAGGAAGTGCCTAAGGCATTTGACTGCTAACTAGAGGTGGAAGTTCACACCCATCAGCCACTCCTTGGAAGGAAGGTTAGGCAATCTACTTCAGTAGTGAGACCACCTTGGAAACCCAAGGAGGGGTTGCTATGAGTCGGATCTGACTCGATGGCAGTGGGTTGGGTATCATATCATTTTCCACAGTGGTTGCACCATTTTACAGTCCTGCCTGCAGTGTATGAGACTTCCAAGTTCTCCACACTCTTCCTAGCATTTGTTGTTTTCAGTCTTGCTTAACTTTGCTATTATTGTTGGGCTGAGAGGATATCTCATTGTTGTTTTGACTTGTATCTCTCTAATGGCTAATGATCATGAGCAATTCTTCATGTATTTGTTGGCCACCTGAGTATCTTCTTTGATGAAGGGTCTTTTCATGTCCTCTCCTCATTTTTCGGTTGGATTGTTTATCTTTTTGTTGTTGAGGTGCTGAAGTTTTCTACAAATTTTAGAGAGAAGTCTCTTGTCTGAAATGTCATTGCCAAATATTTTTCTCAATATGTAGGTTCTTTTTGTACTCTTTTGGAGAAGTTTTTTGATTCTCATAAGCTTTTCATTTTTAGAAGGTCCTAGTTATCTAGTTTATCTTCTGCTGTCTGTGCATTTTTGATTATGTTTCATAGTCTATTTATGCCATAAATTTGGGCCTCTAAGTTTGCCTCTATTTTTGCTTGCTGAATTCTATAGCTTAAGTTTTACCATTAGCTCCATCTTGAGTCAGTTTTTGTATACAGTGTGAGGTATGGATCTTGTTTGATTTTTCTGCAAACAGATGTCTAGTTTTTCCAGCACCATTTGTTAAAGAGACGGTCTTTTCTTCATTGAATGTGTTCCAGCTCTTTGTTAAACATCAGCTGTCCATAAGTGGATTGATATATTTTGGGGCTCTCAGTACTGTTACGTTGGTACATGTGTCTGTTGTTGTACCAATACCAGTCTGTTTTGACTACTCTGGCTATAGAGTAGGCTATGAGATTGGGAGTGTGAGACCTCCCACTTTCTTCTTTTTCAGTAGTGCTTTGCTTATCCAAAGAAGCTCCAGTGGTATAGTGGGTAAGGTGTATTTGCAGTTCACAACCACCAGCTGCTCCATGGGTGGAAGATGAGACAATCTACTTCTATAAAAGTTTACAGCCTTAGCAACCCAATGGGGGTTGCTATGAGTCAAAATCAGTTTGATGGCAGTGGGTTTTTATTTTGGTTTTGCTTATCCAAGGTCCCATTCCTTTCCATATGAAGTTAGTGATTGTTTTTTCCATTTCCTTAAAGACTGTCGATGGAATGTTCATCGGGATTGCATTATAAACATACATTTCTTTGGATAGTATTGACATTTCCACAGTGTCTTCCTATATACTTCCATCTATGTAGGTCACTTTTAGTTTCCTTTAGTAGTGTTTTGTCGTGTTGTTTGTACAGATCTTTTGTGTCTCTGGTTAGATTTATTCCTAAGTACTCAATCTCTTCAGTGGCTATTAAAAATGGTATTGTTCTCCTCATTTCCTTCTCAGAGGTCTCATTATTGATTTAGAGGAATCTGAGTTTTGTGTGTTGATCTTGTACGTGCCACTTTGCTGAATCTTCCAATTACTTTTAGTACTTTGCTTTCTGAGTCTCTAGGATTTTCTCTATATATGATCATATCACCTGCAAATAGGCATAGTTTTACTTCTTCCTTGTGAATTTGGATGCCTTTAATTTCCCTTTATTGTCTCATTGCCCTGGCTAGGACTTCCAATGCAATGTTGAATAACCTGGTGATAGAAAGTGTATTTGTCTGGTTCCTGTTTGCAAGGGGAATGTTTTCAGTCTCTCTATTGAGAACAATATTGGCCATTAGTTTTCTGTGTATGCCATTAATTACGTTAAATAATTTCTCTTCTATTCCTATTTTGCTATTTTTTTAAAATCAGGAATGGCTTTTAGATTTTATCAAATGCCTTTTCTGCATCAATTGAAATAATCAGATGGTTCTTTTCCTTTGTTTTTCATTCACATGATGGATTACAATGATTGTTTTCTAATACTGAACTATCCTTGCATATCTAGTATGAATCCCTCTTGGTAATGACTTATTATTTTTTTGGTGTAGTGTTGGTACTGGCTATGATTTTGTTGAAGACTTTTGTGTCTATGTTCCTGAGGGATACTGGCCTATAATTTTCTTTTTCAGTGGTGTCTTTGCCTGGCTTTCGTATCAGGGTTATGTTTGCTTTATATAATGAAATCAGGAGAATTTCATACTT
>NW_006921596.1:23375983-23402150 GCF_000298275.1 Orycteropus afer afer | reverse complement strand
TGTAAGTTGATCTCTGAGTACTGCTTTCACTGTGTCCCAAAGCTTTTGTTATGTGTGTTTTCATTCTCATTTGATAGCAAGAAATTTTTTATTTCACATTTTATTTCCTCTGTTTCCCAGTAGCCTTTAAACAGGGTATCATTCAGTTTCCAAATATTTTACATTTTTTCCCCCGATTGTCCTATTATTGACTCCTAAATTCATGCTCTGTGATTGGAGAAGATTTTTTTTTTTTTTGTAGTATTTTGATGTTTTTTTTTTAAATTTATTGAGGTTTGCTTTATGGCACATATGGTCTATTCTGGATGAAGAACATGTATTGCATTTTTTTGGAGGGTACGTGTTCTGTATATGTCTATGTGGTCAAGCTGTTGATTGTTTTCTTGAGATCTTCTGTGTCTGCTGAGTTTCTTTCTAGTTGTTTTGCCCTTCATTGAAAGTGGTGTGTTAAAGTCTCCTACAATTATAGTACAGTAGCCTATATTTCTTTTCAATACTGTTAATACTTGGTGTATGTATTTGGGGTCTCTTTCATTGGGTGTATAGATATTTATTGTGTTTATGTACTTTTGCTGGATTGACCCTTTAATCATCATATAATGCCTATTGTTGTCCCTTATGCTCATTTTTGCCTTGAAGGGTATTTTATCAGAAATCAATACTGCCAGTCCTGTTCTTTTTTTAGTTGCAATTAGCTTGACATATTTTTTTCAATTATTTATTTATTTTTTTATCTTTTGTCTAAAGGGAGTCCCTTGTAGTCAACTTACTGATAGGTCCTCTTTTCTCATCTATTCTTCCACTCTCTCTTCACTGGTGCATTATTCCATCCACATTCAGTGTAATTATTGATAGGTATGAATTTACTGCTGTCATTCTTTTTTATTTTTTTAATTTGGTGTTGATTTTTTTGGTATGAATATTTTTCTGTATTGAGTTCCTTTTGTTATCAGATATTCTTTTCATTTTCTTCATTCTTATTGATTTTGTTTACTAAGCCCTCATGGTTGTCTTTTTTCTTATTTTTATGAAAAGGTTTATTAGTTTTCTTTGTGGCTACCCTTTAATTAATTTTTATCTTTTTAAATTTGAAACCGTCTTTTCTATGTTGATATTATCCAGACTTCCTCTCTGTGTGGAAGTTCTGCTATTATACCATTTATTTCCTCTTTCTGCTTTGTAGTTATTGTTTACAGATTGATGTCCCTGCTTCTCATTTTACAGTCCTGTCAGTTTATTGTAATTTTGAGATTTTTTTTTTTTTTTTTTTGAGCAGGTTTCTGGGTAATATTGTCATGTGTCTTAATCATAGGTTGTTGTTTTCCATTGTTAGTTCTCTGTCCAAAGGACTCCCTTTAGCTTTTTTCTTTCTTTTTTTTTTTTTTGTAAGGTTGCTCTCATTTTTACAAATTCCTTTAACTTCTATTAATATGGAAATTTCCTAATTTCTCCATTGTATTTGAGGGACAGGTTTGCTGGATATGTAATTCTTGATTAACAATTTTTTTTTTTTCCTTTCAAGGTTTTATATATGTCATCCCATTGACTTCTTCCTTGCATGGTTTCTGCTGATAGATGAGAGCTTAGTCTTACTGGTTGCCCTTTGTAGGTAACATATCATTTTTCTTGAGTTGCTCTCAAGATTCTTTCTTTGTCTTTGGTTTTGGAAACTTTGATTATGATAAGTCTTGGTGACTTTCTGTTGAGGTCTATTATGTATGGGATTCATTGATATCCTTGAATGGATAGCTTTTCATCTTTCATGATATTAGTGAAGCTTTTTGCTAGCAAGTCTTTGAAAATTTTCTCTGCTATTTTATTATTTTTTTCTTCCTCCTGTCCTGGAATTCCAATCATACATAAAATTTTCCTCTTGATAATGTCACACATAATTGTCAGCATTTCTTCATTTTTCTTCACTCCTTTTTCTGAATTTTCCTCATGGAAACAGGTGTCAAGGGATTTGTGTTCTAATTGGCTGATCCTTTCTTCACTCAATTTAATCCTATTATTTCGTCCTTCCAATGTGTTTCTATCTCTGTAATTTTAGTGTTAATCTTCTGAAAGTCTGATTGCTGTTTTTGTATGTTTTCCAGTTGTCTATTTATTTGGTCATTTTGCTCTTATATTGTTTTCCAGAATTCTTCTAGGGTATTTTCTGTGTTTTTCTTTATTCTTTTTGTGATTTCCCAGAGCTCTTGGGAGGCCCTACATATATCTTTTGAACTTCTTAACTGGTAGTTCTCTTACTCCCCAGAAAGGTTTCCTAGATCTTTATTTTGATAACTTGCTTGTGCCATCTTAACCTGTTTCTTTCTGTGAATTGAAGTTGGAAGATATCTCTAAGACATGTGGAGGTTGTTGTTTTCATTTGTTCGTTATGTTTTGGTTTGTTTCATCCTGAGTTTTTGTTTGCTTTAATATATCTGGTCAAGTGGGACAGGCATGCTTCTTTGGCTGCTAATTTGCCAGCACTGGGGTGCTCCCCACTTGCCTCCAGGTGAATGGAGTAACTGGTGGAATCTGAGTGTGGGTCTCTGAGTGTGTGTCTGCTGATCATTAAGGAGAGCTCAGGTCACCAGGAAGGTGTAGTAAGGAAAGCACCTCTCCAGTTTTACTTCATGAAACAAAAAATGTTGCAGTTCACTAGTGTGGGCCTGGTATACTTCTAGGCACTTATAGTCAATTATCTAGGTCCTGCTTGGATTCAGTCAAGTTGGGGGTGACCTGGAGTCCAGCATCTCCAATCGCCACCCCACAAGCCTTCCCCTTCTTGTGTGCCCTCAACAAAAATGACTGTTTACTAGTAGTGAGTTGTTTCATCCCCCTGCACCAGCTTCTTTCTAACTCTGCTGTCACCTGTGCCATGGGGAATCTTACCCATTTCTCTGAACTTTCCTCTTGCAGATCCAGTTCATATTCTGTTCACTTTCTTTCCCTTCGATCTGTCTATCCTGTGTATCTGTCCCAGTGTGATTCTGTGAAGTTGGTTTCTCCTTGGCAGTGTATGATACCTTCTGTGTTTCAATATGGCCATGCTTCTTCAGGCCTCAGCTTCTTCTCTCTCCCCAGTCACTGTCCTCACCCTGTCCCCTTTCCAGTCAGTTCTCAAACTAATTCTTTATCCCCATCATTTCATGCTCAAATTTCCATGACCATCATCTATATCTGTTTCACTTGTTTTTTGCATCTCTGTTGTAGAAGAATTAGGAGGAGTGTGTCACTAAGACATCATCTTGTATCCTCTCCACAAACTTTCTATTCTTGATGACAGTTTAACAACAAAGAAGCAGCTGTCACATTTTTCCTGATTCCCTTGGCCTCTACTTTTCTGGAATTTTTTGACTTTCAGGATGGAAAATATGAGAATGCAATGGCTACTGGTTTGCAATCTAATTCAAATGATAGATCAGAAAATGTGCAATAAATTACAATTTTAACAAAACTGACACAGTCATCATATATACATGGTACCAAAGTGGCTAGAAGGAAAAAAACAAAAGCAAACTGCTTTGCTATCAACAATTTGAAATACCCTGATAACTGTGTATATGTGCAATGCAACAAAAATGGCAAACTTGTTCTGGATTTCTGTACATTTACAGATAACATTGTTATTGATTTTAGATTCTCAGCTTTTATACTTAACAGGTACTTCATGAAACAACATTTCACTTTGGTGGTGACACCAATTCATTTTATCAAACAGAGTTGGACACTCAAGTCATCAAAGTGTTAAGGCACTTCCTTGAGTAGATAAGAGATTTACCATCCTACTGAACATATTCTCATTGTAGAGACCTCAGAGATGTAATCATCAAAATGCTGCTGAGAGTTACAACAAATACAATATGCAAGACTTGAAAAAACAATCTCAAACTGTTCACTTTGGTGGGGACCTCAGGCTGACAAAATTCCTCTTAGCTTGCCAAAATTTAGTGGTCTGCTTGCTTCTGATACCTTATAGTTTTGTGGTTCATCATAAATCTACGATATCTATTTAGATAGTCTTACAACAAATCAGAGACTGTAGTTGATATTTGAACATTTCCATTGTATAGTACCACAAATGCTAGTTAGGTTCACCCAGGAGCAACTGGAACATCTGGTTCTACTTCCAAGTGAAGTCACTGGTGCAGTTTGCCTTTTGAATGGGAACGGGATGAGTGAGTTACAGGGTACACCACTGGCATGTGTGATAGAAAGCAGGCACAATCGAAAAAGGAAGCAGGGATTTTAGTACCATACTTTCTGTCAAAATGGCTGGAACTTGTACTGGATTCCCAATTCCTTAGAAAATGATCCTCGTCCTCTTTAAGTAACATTGAAAACATGGGCCTATGGATATTGAATAAATAAAACTGTTCCTTGGTGGTGATGAAGAATGTATCAAAAGTACCAAGACATGGCAATTTACATTTTCCACAAACCACATGGCTTGTCACCATACCCAAAGTTGGGCATGTGCATTCAAATGCACTCAGAAAGCCTTAGACATTAATGATTAGGTATATGTTGTTGTTGTTGTTAAGTGCCGTCGAGTGGTTTCTGACTCATAGCGACCCCATGCACAGCAGAAGGAAACACTGCCCGATCTCGCGCCAGCCCTACAATCCCTTCTATACTTGAGCCCATCATCGCAGCCACCGTATCAATCCATCTCCTTGAAGGCCTCCCCCTCTTTCGTTGACCCTCCACCCTACCAAGCATGACATCCTTCTCAAGGGAATGGTCCCTTCTTACAACATGACCAAAATAGGTGAGACGAAGTCTGGCCATTCTTGCTTCCAAGGAGCATTCTGGCTGCACTTCCTCCAGGACAGATCTGTTTGTTCTTTTAGCAGTCCACGGTACTTTCAGCATTCTTCGCCAGCACCACAACTCAAACGCATCAACTCTTCTTCGGTCTTCCTTATTCATTGTCCAGCTCTCACATGCATACCAGGCGATTGGAAATATCATGGCTTGTGTCAGGTGCACCTTAGTCCTCAAGGAGACATCCTTGCTCCTCAGCACTTGAAACAGTTCTTTGCAGTTGGATTAGGTATATAGAGAAATAAAAATAAAAAGAGATGTTCACATAAAAGATATAAGAATTTATAGGTAATGAGAAAAAAAAAAAAAAGGAGGGGATATTTTGCCAAATATTCACTAATCCACAATTTTATTTAAGAGGGAGTATCTGTCAGAGCCCTGGTGGCATATTGGTCAAAACACTTGACTGATAAGTGAAAAGTATATAGCTCAAACAACACTAGCTATTCTGTGGGAGTAAGATGTGGCAGCCTGCTTCTGTAAAGATTACAGCCTTGGAAACCCTATGGTTTTCTGTAGGGTCACTATGAGTAGAAACCAACTTGACAGCAGTAGATTTGGTTTTGTTTTTTCATAGCAGTCTGTCAGCTTGTCATACTATATGAGCTTGCAGGTTACTATGATGCTGTGCCACTAGGTATGCCACTAGTATTTTGAATGCTAGCAGGACCACCTTTAGTGGATAGATTTCAGCAGAACTTCAAGACCACAACTGACTAGGAAGAAAGGCCAGACAATCTACCTCCAGAACTTAGCCAATAAAAAGCCTATGGATTACAACAGAATATAATCTAATGTAGTGCTACAGGTGATGGCCCTAGGTTGGAAGGCACTACACAATAACCACAAAAATGGACTCCAATGTACCAACAATCACCAAGATGGTGCAGGACCAGGCAACATTTTGTTCTGTTACACATAAAATCACTGCGAGCTAGTGCTAACCCAGTGACAACTAACAACAACTATATAACCGGTAACAGGCATAGCTGTTCATGCAACACATATCAAAAGGAGTGGGGCTCTGACTGTTGTGTGTATAAAAAGCTATTACTAGGAAAAAAAAATCTGTAACTCAGAGATGGAGGTGAGTCGAAGGAAAGAAGTAAACTTGTGCAATTCTATGGAGTTGAAGGGACCTAGAGGAAGAGAACTGTCCTTCTTCTGTAGCTCACTTGTCATATTCAGGGATGCGAACTGGAGCTACGATTGTGAAATACCCAGGAGATAGTCTCCTGCCACCAAGATAGAAATCACAGCATTGGCAAAGTCATCAGCAGTTGTTAACCAAACCAAACCCACTGCTGTCAAGTCGATTCCAGTTCATAGTGACCTTTTAGGGGAGAGCAGAAGTGCCCCATAGGGTTTCCAAGACTGTAATCTTTATGGAAGTAGACTACTACACCTTTCTCCTATAGAGAGGCTGGTGAGTTAGAACTACTGATCTTTTGGTTAACAGCTAACTACATACTATATCCTACTGCTGGTCAATGTTTATAACTGCGTCACAGTCCTGGAATAGGGTCTAAGTTCAATTCCTGGTAAATGTATTCTTTAAAAAATCCTCATCATCATCACCATCATCATCACCATCATCACGACCACCATCATCATCATCACTGAAGACCTCAAAGGAGGGAAGAACAACAACAACAAAAATCATTCTTCCAGGAGCACTCATGACACTGAAATGCATTTGAAGCCATGCTTGGTGATGAGATAAAAGAGCCCTGAGCTGGGGTGTCCTGATCCCTAAATTTTAATGCACTGCAGTTGATTGCTTGAACTATCACACATTTGTACAGCCTTTCACACTGCAAAATAAGATACACCTCTCAAAGTATAATCATTAGCTGGGATTTATATTTATTTATCTCTTTCTGATTTTCAGAACATTTGACTGTTGTACATTGACTCTCTGAATTTAGTTTTCCTAAAAGAAAAAAAGTCTGTGTGCCAGAGTGTCAGAAATAAGGGTACTGAATATCTGCCTTAAGAAGGCAACCATGGCCTCTGTATCTCTGGCCAAGAGCGCCTCCTTGGTTACATACCCAGCCTGAGATGGCAGCAGGGTTAGGTTAGAGCTCTAGAACAGCAAGCCTCTCGTGTGTTTAGTCAACTTCCAAACCCAACCCACTGCCACTGACTGCATTTTGATGCATAATGACCCTATAGGAGAGAGTAGAAGTGCCCATGGATTTTCAAGGCCGTCAATCTTTATGGAAGCAGACTGTCTCACCTTTCTCTCATGGAATGGCTAGTGGGCTCAAACTGCTGACCTTCTGTTTAGCAGCCCAATGCTTTAAACATAGCACCATCAGAGCTCTTAATCAACTGGATGGTACCAATTCTCACAAGGATCCTGAGATAATAAATAACAAAGTACTCTTCAATCAACTCTTAATTATTTTCTGTTTCGGAGGCAATATAGCTACAGTGGATATTGATCATTTGTGTTTTCCCAGACACTTCCAGCATATGCTGTACATTTTCATGATACCTACAGGTGACCCATGGCTTCTAGTATAGAAAAAATGAAACAAAATTCCTAACATGTCTTGCAGCTAAAGTTTGGTCATGTGATTTAGACCTGCAACCAGGCACACTGGCATGAAGCAATAATGTAAAGTCAGAAAATAGGTATAGCAAGGGTGGTGGCAGAAGTAACTTTAGTTTCTGGTATTTGTGGAAGCTTCCAGATTGTTACAGAGGCACATAGTTATCAATTATTGATGATAGCAGCTCCACGACAAGTTAAATCTGCAATGTGGTCTGGAATTTGTGAGCAGCTCACAGCAAAAGCCTACAGCCTTCCCCCCAAAGCTAAATGATACTGAGTAATTGTATTAAATCCCTCTCTGTTTACATCTGCTACAATAGATTCTTCCATCTACAAATAAGAGTGCTGAAATATAAAATACAGTAGCAAAAAAGAATTCTACCACTCAGGACTCTTGAGTTGAACTGCTTGCTTTTGCAAGAAGGGAGGACCTGCATATGTCTGGGTTTCTGAATTAAGAAAGAAGAAAGACAGAGAGAAAGATAGACAAAATAACTGTACCTTTTATAAAAAACCAAACCCAAACCAAACCTGCTGTCACTGAGTTGATTCTGACCATTGTAACCCTATGGGACAGGGTAGAACTACCCCCTAGGGTTTCCAAGACTGTATAGTGCCTAAGCACTTAACTGCTAACCAGAAGGCTGGCAGTTCAAACCCACCAGCTACTCCTTGGAAGGAAGGTTAGGCAATCTACTTCTTTAGTGCTCCCGCCTTGGAAACCCAAGGATGGATCACTATGGGTCAGGTCTGATCAACGGCACACAACAACAAGAACAACCTTTACAGAAGCAGACAGATCTTTCTCCTACAGAGAAGCTGGTGGGTTCAAATTGCTGACCTTTTGGTTATCAGCCAAGTGATCTAACCACTGCACCACCAGGGCTCCCTATGCACATGTTACCAATAGAGTAATGATGATCAGATATATCTAGGTATTAGAATCCCCAGTTTATTGTTGTTGTTCATTGCCACTGAGTGGATTCCAACTCAGAGAGACCCCATATGACAGAACTATATAACAGTTCTATGTAACAGTTCTATAGAACTGCCCTATAGGGTTTTCTAAGCTGCACTTTTCTCAGGAGATCTCCATAACTTTTTTCCCAGGGAGGGTCTGAACCCCAATCTTTGGTTGGTAACCAAGTGCTTTAACCACTGCACCACCAGTGTGGCTTGTAATAAAAACAGCAAGGGCAAATTTGACTTTAATCCTTACTGCATCCAGAGGCTCAAATTATGTCAAAGGAATTGATACCTTTCCATTCTTCAGTGGAACTTACCCTCACACCCTGCATTTAAGAGGTCCTCACCTGGAGAAACTCTTCTAATGTTCCCACAGTTCAGCAATATCAGCAGAAAAGAACATAACATTCCTTGGAGTTCCACCAAATGGTTACTTTCACATTCCCAAAATTAACCAATTCAGTGTGATGAAGAAGGTAGAAAGATCTGAGTGGTAGACCAGAGCCACAGTTTCACACGAATCACATGAACTAAAGGTGGAGAATTGCTGTCCTCTAACGACTCGACGGCACATAACAACAACTACAACGACAAGGAAAATCAGAGTTCTCATATCACGATAAGGGGAACTGGATGCTGCACAGATGCAAGCACGTGGTGGATTCCAGAGCCTTTGTTCTGTTAGCAGTAACGAGGTGAGATTTGTCTACTAATACTCGGACTGACTGAAAAATACTTACGCTCTTATTTAAATCAAACCAAACTCTCTCCTGTCGAGTTGGATCTGACTCATAGGGACACCTCCTTGGGTTTCTGAGGCAGTATCACTACAAAAGTAGATTGTCCAATCATCCTTCCGAGGAGTGGCTGATGGGTTTGAACCGCCAGCCTTCTGGTTAGCAGTCAAGTGCCTTAGAAATTACACTACCAGAGTTCACATGCTCTTTTTTAGGTGAGGAACACACGCTTGAAGATTCAGCTACTGTTTGGGGGCTGTCAGAACCCTTTACTCAGGGAGAAGCAGCTGGAGCCATGGGATATACAACAATTTTAAAAGTGGTTCAAGGGTTCTATGTTCCCATCTTGATATAAAAACCAAAACCCATTGCCATCAAGTTGATTCTGACTCATACTGACCCTATAGGACATGTTAGAATTGCTCATCAGTTTTCTAAGGCTGTAATCATTATGGAGAGGAGGTCTGGTGGTGTAGTGCCTAAGGCATTTGACTGCTAACCCAACGGTTGGTGGTTCAAATCTCCTTAACAGAAGGAAGACTGGGCAATCTACTTTCATAAAGATTCACCACCTCGAAAATCCAAAAAGGGTCTCTCTCAGTCAGAATTGACTTGATGGCAGTGAGTTTGTTTTGTTCTGTTTTTAATCGTTATGGAAGCAAACTGCCACATCTTCCTCCTGCAAAGTGGTTGGTGGGTTTGTATTGCCAATCTTTTGGCTATCAGCCACCAGGGCACTCTACATGTGAAGATCCTGTTTGATGCCCAGCCAATGTGCAGCCCTCACCTGTTAGTGTTGCTATGATGCTGAACAGGTTTCAGCAGAGCTGCCAGGCAAAAACAGAATAGGAAGAAAGGGCTGGTGAGCTACTTCTGAAAACCAACCAATGAAAGCCTGGAGATTACAACTGTCTGATCCACAACCAATTGTGAAGATAGTGTGGGACCAGGCAGCATACTGTTCCATTGTGCCTAGAGTCGGGCAGACTGCACAGAATCTAACAACAGCATCATCAGGAGAGAACCTGCTGTCCCTGACCATATTCTCCAAAATGGCACCTTTTCAGTAATTAGTCAGACACTCTGTTAGCTGTAGGAGCTCTGGTGGCATAGTGGTTAAAGCATTCAGCTGCTAATCCCAAGGCCAACAGTTCGAAGCCACCAGCTGCTCCATGGGAAACTGATGTGGCAGTCTACTTCTACAAAGGTTTACAGTCTTGGAAACTCTGTGGGGGCAATTCTGCTCTGTCCTACAGGGTCACTAGGAGTTGGAATGAACTGGACAGCAGTAGGTGTGTTAGCTATATGCTTTTTAATCTTTGGTAAAAGGACATTAGGGGAAGCCATTTGTAAGTGACACAACAATGAGCATAAGGAAGTGGGTCAGAAGGTGGCCTTTTTCATAGGACAGCAATCCCACTAATCAGCAAGCCTGGCCCCATCCTCCAGTGCCCTCCCCAAGCCCCTCAGGTGTTAGAGTGAGAATAAGCCACTCTCTCCCTTCACTTTCTCCTCTGAGCACCTTAAATGTATTCCTCTGCACCTTGAAAATGAGCACCTATGGAAACAAAGCTGATTAGTAGGAACAGGTCTATTTAAAAATAACTGTAATTAGTACTAATTACTCTCCCCGTAGGCTCACAAGGTTAGAGAGGGTTTTCTTTTCTTTTTCTTTTTTTTTTTAAATCACAAACAGAAAAGACAGAGCCATCATACTTACTCAAGAGTTCTAAATGTCTCTAAGTTGAGGCTTGAATTTATTATGTACATTTATATACATATAAAGGAGTCTTGATGGCACAACTATTAAATGCTAGGCTGCTAACTAAAAGGCTGGAGTATTCAACCTTGCCCAGCAACTCTGTACGGGAGAGACCTGAGATCTACTCCTATAAGGATGATAGCCGAGAAAACCGTATGGGGCAGTGATAGTCCATCACATGGGATTGCTATGAGTCAGAATCGACTCAAGGGCATCTAACAACAACATATACGTACATTTATATTTACATACACAGAATGGGGGCTCTGGTGGTGTAGTGCCTAAGGCATTTGGCTGCTAACCAGAAGAGTAGCAGTTCAAACCCACCAACCACTCCTTGAAAGGAAGGTTGCGCAATCTACTTCCGTAGTGATACCGTGTTGGAACTCAAGGAGGAGTTGCTATGAGTTGGATCTGACTCGATGGCAGTGGGTTTTGTTTTGGTTTGAAACAGAATGAGAGATGCTCACTCTGGTACAGAGGCAGGCATGGGCCCACACACACTTTTCAATCAGCTCTCCCAGTGACTCAGCCGGAGAAAAGTTGCTCCAGGTTCTGAGGCAGATAATTCAGCTAACTTACGATACCATAACACTTACTCTAATTTACACTTTACAAACAAGCCTAAATATATCCTCCCCTGAGCTGAAACAGTAATTCAGCTTGTGCTCACGGTGGAACTGAAGGTAACATTTTCTTTCTGAGGTTAGAAATTATGCCTAATATATGCAATGTCTCTTTTGTAATGCTAATTAAAACAAAGGCTGAAGGAGACAACTGATCCAGGTTATTTATGCTGAACTACCTGTGCCGCCCTTCATTTTCATCAAAACAAAGTACCAAACTGGCTTCTGTTTGCACATAGGGCAACACAGTCCCCTCCATTTTAATATGTAGCACTTTCAAAAAAGAATATTTGAATGTGATGTTAATTGAATATTAATTGCCAGATTTTGTCTAGCACCTTTAGGCATTTCTGTGGTTTGGATGCTCAATAAAAATTTTAAAAATGAATCTAAATGTCTGTTTACTTATTGCATAAATGTAGTGGAACAGCCCCGTCTTGGGAGTAAAAGGACGCTGTCCATGGTAATGACACTTGTGTTCTGGGTTAAGACAGAGATTTAGGACTGGGTATGATTCTGTGCCTGCAATACCTCTTGTGTCTTCAAGCTGAGGAATTACTGGCATGTCATTGCCACCTTCTTCTCATAAAGCACGGAATGCTAATAAATTCATATTCTCCTGATTTGTTCCATAGAGTTTTACTTTAAATAGTTAGGGCACCCAGGCTTCTGCCCACTCACATCATTACTGTTCTTGTTATTCTTAGTTGCCATCAGTTGCTTTCCACTCATAGCAATATAGGACATAGTCAAACTGTCCCCCTAGGTTTCCCTAGGCTGCAATCTTGACAGATGCAGATTGTCAAGTCTTTCCTTCCATGAAGCCTCTGAGTGGATTTCAACCACTGACCTTTCAGTCACCTTAACCACTGCTCCACCAGGCTCCCTTGTTAACATCGTAAAGGACACCTACTTCCTTCCTGAAAAAGGGTGTAGAATAAAACAGCCTTCATATAACAGGGGTGCAGGCAGAGCCAGCAAGGGGCAGCAGACACAGAGAGGGTTCCTAGCACTCGGTCCATGAACATGAATCTGAAGCCCCTATTGCACAGTGAGGACAAATCGCTTTAGAATGTGTTGATGAGAAACTCTGCTCAGAGAAAACTTGAAATTTAACATTGAAATTAGTCTTTGTTCATATTTGTTTAAACTTTATCCTTCTACTCCCCAAGGACAAGTGCAAAAATTGAAGAATGCTTGGACTTGATCAGTGATATTTTGGGGTCCGAAGTAATCTCATGTCCATCCACATCATATAGGATAATGAAATTCCGCCATCAGAGGCAAACCAAAAAAACAAAACAAAACAAAACTCACTGCCATCCAGTTGGATCCAACTCATAGTGACCCCTCCTTGGGTTTCTGAGGCAGTATCACTACAGAAGCAGATTGCCCAACCTCCCTTCCGAGGAGTGGCTGGTGGGTTTGAACCACCGGCCTTCTGGTTGGAAGTCAAACACCTCAGGCATGATGCCATTTCCGGTAGCAATAATGGAATTATTTGAATCACTGGATAAGTGTTTGGCTGCCCACTGAAAGGTTGGTGATTCAAACTCACTCAGAGGCTCTGCAGGTGACAGACTGGGCTATCTGCTCTGGAAAGATTATAGTCCAGACAACACTATGGGGCAGTTCTACTCTGTCCCATGGGGTCACTATGAGTCAAAATGGACTCAGCATCTCCCAATAACAGGAGCAATAATGGTAGCAGCATCAATGGTGGCAGTGGTTGTAGTGATAAAAATAGTAATAGTACTAGCAATAGTAAGACCAGTTAACATTCCCATGCAGAACACTTAATTTGTACCAGAAACAAAAGCAATTTTTTTACATAGATAAACTCTTTTAATCCTTATTCTAACTCAGTGGCACAAATACTGCTATTAATATTTTACAGATAAGGTAACAGCCAAGGTTGCATGTTTTCTATGACATATCACCAGGATCCCAGACCCTTTTCAGGTAATATAAAGAGGATTTTCTGAACGCAAAGAAGACAACTTAAGATGGATGAGGCAAAAGGTATAACCACAACATTAAGTTCAATAGGTTCAGAGGAGAATAACTGCTTGAGTCAACTCTGAAAGGTTAACATAAAAAATGAATCAGGTGACTTCTCTGCACAGATGTGCACAGTTTGTGTCATGGAATGGCTAGGACAGTTAAACAATCCAAAGTAAATCAAAAGATTGCACCTCAGCAAAGACCTGGGGAGGAAACTAACAAAGTAGGATGTCTCAGGATGATGAAGCACTTGAACAAGTGAGAGTTCAGACTAGTCCAAAAGGGAACATATTCCCTCAGTGACACTTTCTTGAAGAGAAGCCATTAGGTGTCTTTCCAGATGACAGCAATTCTTTGTTTCTTACCAATTTCCCTTATTCCTTCGGGTGAATCCCCTTAGCTGTGTTGTATAATGAATCCCCACACCTAAGCTCCGGGCACAGTTATTGGCTTATGTGTTCACCTCTGATCCAAGTTCATTCTGGAACTAGAAATTTGCATTTGGGACTCCAATATATTCTAGACTGGCTTTGTTATAAAATACGTGCTGAATTCCTAGCTGTAGTAGCTGTGGATGTGACCTTGTTGAGGAAACATATATGTTAATAATGTCATACCAGTGAAGGATGGATCCTACACTATGTCTGAGTTATAAAAAAGAGACGATTACACACACACATACACACACACCAATGAGGGGAGTCAAAGTTTCACCTACAAGCCAAAGACTGCCAAGGAATGTCTGAGGCAACTGATAAAGAAAAGTGACATAGCCAAGACTCTGGTTTGGACTTCTAGCCTCTAGAAGTGTGAGAAGATGAATTTCTGGTTTTTCAAGCCACCCCCCCCCCCCGTGGTATTTATGTCACAGCAGCACTAAGTGGCCAGGGAGGTTTCTGTGGACAGCAAATCTCAGGTGCTTTATTCAGGTACTCTTTCCTGTGGACTGAATCATCAAGAAAGCCAGGCTGAAGAGCAAGCAGGGAGACAGAGAGGTAAATTAATTCAGAAAGAGGAGAAATTCCTTATGCTTTTTAGCCTCTGTTTCCTGTCTAATTCTTGCCCCTGAATTCCATAAGGCATCTTCACAGCAATACTCAAAACCAAACCTTCTGCCATCGAGTTGATTTGGACCGTAAGGACCCTGTAGGACAGAGTACAACTGACCCATGTGGTTTCTAAGGCTATAAATCTTTATGGTTGTAGACTGGGCTGTCTTTCTCTCACAGAGCAGCCGTGGATTTGAATTGCTGACCTTTTGGTTAGCAACCTAATGCTTTAACCACTACACCAACAGAGCTCCTTCTTCACAGTAATAAAACCAAAACCAAACTCATTGCCATTAAGTCAATTCTGACTCCCATTGTGTTTCCACAGCTGTAAATCTCTATGGAAGCTGACTGCCTAATCTTCTTTCCATGGAGCAGCTGGTGGGTTCAGACTACCAACCTCTTGGTTAACAGCCAAATGCCTTAAGCACCACCAGAATTCCTTTCTTAATAGTAATAGTAATGTTGTTGTTGTTTTTGGCTATCAAATCGGACCCAACTCATAAAGACCCCTCCTTGGGTTTCCAAGGCGGTATTGCTACAGAAGTAGATTGCCCAACCTTCCTTCCGAGGAGTGGCTGGTGGGTTTGAACTGCCAGCCTTCTGGTTAGCAGTCAAATGTCTTAGGCACTCCGCTACCAGAGCTCCTCAGTAATAGTAATAGGTGCATTAAAAAAGAAAAACAGTTGCTTTATGTAACTTGAAAACAAACAGAAAGCCAAAACTCAGACCAAATGATTTAAACAACAGGTGTCTTACAACCAATATTATTGTTACTCCTGTTCTTGTTGTTGTTATTTGGAGTACTAGACTAAAGCTTTCTCTATAACTCATGATTTGACTTTATAAGGGTGCATAGTAGGGAATCCTGCCAAGTCTTATAATAATCAGACATCTGGACTAGGTAAATTTCATGTAACTATGGGAGATTACATTCTGGATCTTAATCAGGGAAGGCTGATTCCTTTTAGAACGCTGCTTTACAAAAATTTAGAATGTGCTGTATTTTACACTATCCAATGCCTCACATAACTATACTTCAATGAATATGAATACATGATGAATGTGCAATTTAAAAATTCAAACTAAGAGGAAGAAAGAGCAGTTGACACAATCTATCACCTTGCCCAAGTATAAAATTTGGTTTTAATTATACTAATTAGAAAATCGACTCTAAAATCCATGCATAATTTTCAACAGGCTAGTGACATAACATTTTATGTTTCATAATCAGTAACAGAACCATAAATTCTCCACTGATACCACTACTAATTTGTAAGCCTCATCCTTATAAACTTATGTTAGCTCTTATTTATAAGAAAACCCTGCATAGTGGCCTTTTTTCTGTGACCCACAGGGATTGAGAGACGAGCATGTGGTGCAATCTTGACCACTCTGTAAGAGAGTAGAAGATCCTGAGAGAAGTTACCTCCTGCTTGAGAATAATGCTATGTATGCTCCATCCAGACCAACCATTGGCTCAAATCCAGCAGTACAGCCAGTCTTGACTATGCTGCCATGCAAGACACTGAATCCCATCAACCATGCCTTTTGTTGAAGCTACCAGGCCACAGTCAATGAAGCTGTAACCAATAAAACCCATTGCCATTGAGTCAATTCCAACTCATCCTGACCTTAGAGAAACCTGATAAAAATATCTATACAGGTAAAATTAAGTTTATATTTATTTATCCACCACATTATAATGAGTGATGATATCTATACTACATATTTTTTTCAGCCAGTTTGGATGGTATCCTTGATATCGGCTAAAAAATATATACATTATAAGACAGGCATGGAATTCACTCACATGGACACTAGGGGAATTTCACAGTTCAGTAACAGATTATAAGGACCTCTGGTGGCATAATGGGGAAGATATCTGGTGGCTAACTAGATGGTCAGCAGTTCAAACCCACCAGTTACTCTGTGGAAGGAAGATGAGGCAATCTACTTCTATAAAGATTACAGCTTTGGAAATCCATGGGGGTTGCTATGAGTAAGAATTGACTGATGGCAGTGGGTTTTTAGTTCTGGTAACAGATTATAAAACCTACAAAGTCAGGTTGTTAGCCTGTTAAAAATAATGTATAGTTTTTAAGGTTTATTTAGGAGCTCTGGTAGCAAGTGCCTAAAGCACGTGACTGCTAACCAGAAAGCTGATGGTTCAAACCCCCCAGCCACTCCTTGGAAGGAAGGTTGGGCAATCTACTTCTGTAGTGATACTGCCTCGGAAACCCAAGGAGGGGTCCCTGTGAGTCAGGTCTGACTCAACGGCACATAAAAACAACAACAAGAAGTGGGTAGAAGATATGGATGGTGCTAGACATCCTATAATGCACAAGACAGCCCTCCACAACAAAGAATTACTAGGACTAAATTGTTAATAATTCCTAGGTTGTAAAATGCTGCTCCAGAAAACCCTGCAAGTCTCCTAAATAAGGTAGCTTCAATCATTGTGGGTGATGAATCAGTGAGATGTAAGACCCCTATCTTACAAGTGATTGGAAAACTTATAGATAGGGAATTGGTATAGAGTCCCAAAACCAAATCCACTGCTGCTGAGTCAATTCCAACTTCCCCATAGGACTTCCTAGGCTGTAATGTTCACAGAAGCATACTTCACATCTTTCTCCCATGAGTGGCTGGTGGGTTCAAACCACCCACATTTTGGTTAGCAGCTGAGCACTTTAATCACTGCATCACCAGGGCTCCTGACACTAGGACAAAAATTCCAAATTAAAGGAATGATTTTGTGACCAAATTGCTTCCCACAGGGTCAGATCTTTGTAACATACCCCTGTGCGACAAGCAACATTTTAAAATTTATTGGTGGTTATTGAAAATCCAAGCAATACAAAGTGAGAATTAATTAATTGCATCCATAGAATATCAGCTTTGTTTCAAAGTAGTTAACAAAACTTTGGTTTATCAGATACTATGAGAACTCTTACATGTGATATGTGTAATTTTATTCCAAGTTTATAATTGGAGATTATGTGTTTCACATATGAGTAATAAGCCACCAGGACCCTGGGGTACTGCAAATGGGGTGACTAAATTGTGTAACCCTTGAAGTGTCATGGCCCCAGGCCAGGAAGGACACTTTTCACTTGAGATCTCATACAGGAACTGACTCTGCCCATTAAAGGGGTGAAACTATAAACCTTCCCAGTTGTCCATGTTACAGAAGATGTTGATTGTGACAGAGAAGATGATGCACAGAGGGGAATATATCAGAACAGTAAACAGCTGCAGTGTGGGGAAGCCATTCCTGCCTTCATAAGGAAAGCAGGCAAGTGGCATTTGACAAAGCATGTTGGAAGAAAGCAAAGTCTCCGCAGTAATCAGCTGATAATAACCATTCATTTTATTTATTGATTTAAAGGGAACTTCACACTGATATTGGCCACTTCCTTGTTGAAGTGTGCCTCTGCTAAAGCTCATAAAATGTGAGAAAGCAAGGTTGTGGACTACAAAGGAAGCACAGCATTGGGCCCTGGACAAAATGATGTATGGACCAATAAGAGACAGAGTTATTCCCCTCATTCCCACGAGCACTGTTTGGGTTCAGATTCTTGTCACCTGTTACCAAAAATCATGGACAGTATGGTCCCAAATGTCTGTCTGTCTCTAGCCTGCAACTTTCTTGTGCATACATACATGCTACAGGGAAAGGAAAAAAAAAAAAAAAAACCCACAATTTTAAAAAGAATGCAATTCTGAAAAGTTGTTAATGAGAATAAAAAATAAGTAATAGTCACTACAAATTCACCCTCTTCATATTTTTCTACTTTTTCCTTTCTTGTTTCCCTTTTCTAACACTGTTGTGATCATAAGACATAGCTTTTATTCTAATTTTTTCTTTTATTTTGTAACAATATTTCTATTTGCTTCATACTATCCAGTAATACAGTTTTCATAGCTGTATCATTTTCAATATAGTTAATGTGTCAGAACTTGAGTAATAAGAAGAATGTCTTAAGGAAATCATGCTGATTGCTTTTTTCCTTTATTTTCAGATGATGATGGTCATTACAGGGTTACTTACAGTGAGCAATTAGCTGGTTCTAAGCTTTTTCTAGTAGCAAAAAAAGATTACATGGTCAACATATATAATTCATTATTTTTTTAACTTCCTAAAAACATTGTTCTCCAGAAAATGTTGTAGCTGGTAACGTGAAATGTCCATAATACAGGAGAAATGTTTTCAAATATCTTCATCCACCCTTATGTTACCTTTGTTATTAATTTTCATTAATTAAAAATGATACACTGTCACTTTGTTTGTTAAATTGGAGTGTTACACAGTGACCTGGTAGTTAGGGCTATCTCAGAAAAGCTCAACTGAATGTGTGCACATGGACTTTTTTCTTGACTGGTCCAAACACTTTTCTCGGATTTTTAGTGACATCACTGACTGACCACCATTTAATAATAATAAGTTGGCTTGATGGTGAAAGTAGTGAGTGTACAATTCTTCTTTACTTTAAGAAAACAGGGAATACTAAAACATAAATATACATTTGTATTTGTTGACTTTACACATTAGCAAGAATGGGTTATCTCACAAATATCCAATATCTTGAGATACCGTCTTTATTTATTTTAAGACTATTTTTTAAGGAGACACATCAAAACTTGTTGCTTGGTAGAAATATTGTGTTATACGTGAATAGCCCTTTATTTTTAAAGATACTTCACTTATTATTTTTTATTTAGATTTTTTTAAATAGAACAAAGACCCAAATCCTATGAAGAAAATATAGATAGCTAGATCTATAGATAATATAGTATTGCTATTTTTTTGAAACTAGAGCACTAAGATTAAAGTAACTGAGTTAAAGATTGCACAACTATCTAGTTGCAGAGTCAAGACTTGTGTCTGGAAATATGCTTCCTGGTTCCATTTTCCTTATACTTGTTGGGTTGCCCCAGAAGGTAAGCTTTCTTGGAATACAGCTTTGGGAACATGGAGATGTAATGCCTTTGAAGGTCATTGAAAAAGAGGATGCCACATCCCCTAATTTCCATTTCTCATGCCTGCATTCCACTTGCTCTTCTCACGGACTGAATCTCTTCTCCATGTGTGTGCTTAACTTACATGTGACTCTTGTTTCTCTTCTCTTTCCAATGACCATGCTGCGTGATAATTAACAATTCAGCGTTCTATGATTTCCTGTTGTAAAACATCTGGCCCTAAAAACCGAAACTGACATGATGTGCCTTTTCTTATCCTGGATCCAGAATAGATTCTAGGAATTGTGTGTATTAACTAAAGAACTGAGTACTGTGAAAGAGAATATGAGAGCTGATGTTCCACTGAAGAATATAATGGAAACACAATTACTAATTTTTAAAGTGTCTCAAATGTAAGAAAGAAACTTTGCTTCTTGACAATTTAATGATGTAGAACAGAACAGCTTGGAAGAATTGTCATTTGAATATAGGAATTTAGGATTTTATTTAAAAAGAAAAAGTATGATCCTGGTTGTTATTCTGCTCTAAGATGAATTCACAAGGTCTGTGTCAGCCTGCAGTCGCAAATGCAGATTTTTTATTATTTTTTTAAGAAAAGCTTTTGATGTTTAAAAACCCTCAGCCATGACAGCACTATCTGTCAATATGTAGAACAGGATGAGGAAATGTCTCTACTAAGTATTTAGTTCAGGATTTTAACATTGTTTCTCCTTCCTTTTTAAATTTTCTCAATGGGGAAAACAACTATTTGAAATGTTTTAAAATACATACTTTCTGAGAGTCTGTCAAAATCCATTTGAAAATACTGATAGAAACCCCAACTTCTTTTCTGGCCACTTCTAAGAGTGTTGATGATGGAAGAGTAGTGAATTGTATTTAGGTCCCCTTACAAGGACCAGGTGAAGTGGTTTTATGTCAGATTCTGGGGGGGCGGGCAATGATCCTGATTGCTGCTACTTAATACATTCTGATAAGAGAAGCACAGAATCTTCAGAGCCACATTAAGAGTTGGGTACCCTCCACTGAGGAACCCTGGGGGTGCATTGGATAAGTGGGCAAAAAGATCCATCATACTGCTTCCACACAGGTTACAGCCTAGGAAACCTTACTCTGTCATAGAAGGTCCCTCTGCATTGAAATGGACTCAACAGCCCACAAGAACAACACACCTGCTTTGGAGTCCCTGAGTGGTACACATGGTTAGTGGTCTTAGCTGCTAACTGAAAGATCGGAGGTCTGAGTCCACCTAGAGGTGCCTTGGACAAAAGGCCTGGCAATCTACTTTTGGAATCTACTTGAAGGGCTACTTTAAAAGTCTAAGATCACAGCAATGGGACCAAACATAGAGATGTCATGTTGTTCAGCTCCTAATACAGTAACTGACTTCCTTGGTCTGCTTGAGATTTTCCCAGTTTCATACAAAAAGTTCCTTCTCCTGAGAATACTCTCACCTTGGGCAAAAGTGGGTCACATTAGCTCAACACCAAATATAAACTAAAGCAAAATACGGAATGGTAGAGAAGATATGAAAATCCAAAGAACTCCTTACATGTACCACACCTATAATTTTAATGTCTTATGTGTACATGCTTTATAAATCTTAGAGTAACTCTGTCATATGTATTATCATCTCAGGTTTGCAAATGAGAGAACTGGGATGACCATGTCCAAGGTGCTGCAACGTGTCAAAAGGACAGCCATCTTATTTAAACATGGCACTTGGATCCCATTTCAAGTCTATTTATCTTCTTCACTAGGGTCACTGGAAACAGAAAGCTTTGTTATTGTTGTTATGTGCCTTCAAGTTGGACCCGACTCATAGCGACCCCTCCTTGGGTTTCTGAGGTGGTATCGCTGCCGAAGTAGATTGCCCAGCCTTCCTTCTGAGGAGTGGCTGGTGAATTTGAACCACCAGCCTTCTGGTTAGCAGTCAAATGCCTTAGGCACTATGCTACCAGAGCTCCTAAATAGTGGTGATATATGACCAAAGCTAGCATTTTAAGTCTGATACTTGAATGAAAAATTAAGTTTCCACCTCCTAGTGATAGGAATAAGGAAAAGATGGGAGGGTTTTGCTTTTTCCTTTTTAACTTTTTATTGTGATTTAAATGAAAGTTTACAGAGCAAATTGGTTTACCTCACAGGACTGTCTGGTGGCATAATGCCTCAGGCACTTGACTGCTAACCAGAAGGCTAGTGGTTCAAACCCACCAGTCACTCCTCAGAAGGAATGTTGGGCAATCTACTTCTGTAGTGATACTGCCTTGAAAACCCAAGGACGGATCGCCATAAGTCGGATCCAACTTGAAGGCAATGAGGTTTTTTTCTTTTCTTTTTTTTCTGTAAATAGGACCATCTATTGTTTAGCTGAAAGTTGAACCATGGTGGTAAGTTCAGTCCCAGGCTTGAAGGGTTGCTAAAGGTCAAGTCTTGGGGGTTCCACCAGGCTCTATCCGACCAGGAAAGCTAATCTTCTAAGCCTCAAAGTTTGAAGGAAATCCAAACCATTTGCTGTTGAGTAAATTCCACCTCCCAGTGTTCCCATGTGCTGTAGTGTAGAACTGTGTCCCATAGGTTTTCACGGATGTACCTTTTGAAAGTGGATCACCAGGCCTTTCTTCCAAGGTGCCTCTAGTTGGGTTTGAACTATCAACCTTTTAGTTAGTAGCTGTTGGGTTAACTATTTATACCACCTAGGGATTAAGGGGGAGCTCTGGTAGCGTAGTGGCTAAGGCACTTGACTGTTAACCAGAAGGCTGGCAGTTCAAATCCACCAGCCACTCCTTGGAAGGAAGATGGGGCAATCTACTTCCGTAGTGACACTGCCTCGGAAACCCAAGGAGGGGTCGCTATGAGTCGGGTTCGACTCAATGGCACATAACGACAACAACAACAGGGATTAAGGAGCTTTGATGTCTCAGTGACTAAGGCATTTGACTGTTAACCAGAAGGTTGGTAGTTCAAACCCACCAGCCACTCCACAGAAGGAAGATGGAACAATCCACTTCTGTTAAGATTTACGGACAACAAAGATGAACCCTTTTGCATGTACATTACTGCACTGCCCATGATGGCAAGCATTTATCTATAGGAGGATAGATGGATGGACAGACTGAATGATCAGGTATGTATAGCAAGGGGATAGTGTACCCATGACCAAGTATAGGGTTAGCAGACAATGGTTCTACAAGTATATTTGTATGCTCTGTAAGAATGTCCAGGTGTATGGTAGAGATGACAAGGGGCAAGGTGGTGGTAGCTTCTTGGCCACAGCCAGACACACAGAAGGAGCAAGTAGTTGGACCTGTGGGCTTGGGACAATGGTCACAGGGGACATTAAGCTCAATTGGCATAATATATTACAAAAAACATTGTTCTACATCCTACTTTGATGAGTACTGACTTACTGGGATCTTAAAAGCTTGCAAGCGGCCATCTAGATGCAACAATGGGTCTCTCCTCATCCAGAGAAAAGAAGAACAAAGAAAACCAAAGATGCATGGAAACAATTAGTCCAAGAGACTGGCAGACCATGAGATCTTCAGCCTATATGACCTTGAGAGCAGAAGTACTAGATGGTGCCTGGCTACCACTGTCAACCACTTCAGGGAGATCAGTGCAGGAGATCCTGGATAGAGAGGGAGAACAATGTGGAACAAAACACTCAAAGCCATTAAAAAAAAAAAAGACCAGATTTGCTAGTCTGATGGAGCCTGGTGAGACTGCTCAGACTATGATCCCTAGCCACCATTCAGGTCTGGAATTGAACTCTCTCTAGTGGCTTCCAGCCAAACAATAGACAGGCATATGTGGTGAACATTTACACCAGGTAGATGTCGTCCTTGGAGAGATCAATCATGGGAGAACAGAACAGTAGTGTTTGTGGTGTGTGCACAGGGAGACAGCTCAGGGGGTGGGAGTGCATGGGGGGGAAGGACACAGTCAAGAGGAGGAAGTGGGAAGAGAGCTGTTACATTGTGGGGAATTGTAGTCAATGTCATGAGGCAAAATGTGTGTGAACTGCTGTATGGAAAGTGATTTTGCTCTGTAAATTTTCACCCAAACAACAGAAATTATATACACACACATACACACACACACACGTGTGTGTGTATGTGTGTGTGTATAATGTGGCAAATTTCAAAACATAGGGAATAAAAATTATCACCTTAGAAACCCAATGGGGGTTGCTATGAGCTGGAATTGACTCGATGGCAGTGACTTTGTTTGCTTGTTTTTTTGTTTTTTTTTTTTTCCTCTTTAGAGCGATTCCTGAAGGATATGAGTGAACTTCCAGTGCCAAAGGTCTCTGCCTGTCCCAGTAAAGACTATGGACATACTTGAAGAATAATGTGTTTTAGAAGAGAGAGGGAGTGAGATGAAGGCTTAGATAGAAGATTGTATACGATGGCACTTAACATTACAAAAATAGCACACAAACATATAGCTTTAAGTCCTTGTGAGGACACTCACTGGGATGTTTCTTGAATTATTATTATTATTATTTTGTTTCTTTGCTCATTTTGGTCTTGAAATTACTAATAATGATTTTATCTCACATGGTTACTTTGAGCATTTAGTGAAACAATTATAAAATATTTAGCAGAGTCCCTGGCCCTTGGTAGTGCTCAGTAACAATAAATAATAGTTCCTACTGTTTCCTTAATCACAAAAACAAAACAAAAAACCACTGTGGGACTTCCGGTAAGATGGAGGAATAGGGAGACATGTGACACAGACCCTCTTCAACAGAGAAAGGAAAAACCAATTGACAGAGATACAGAAGATAATCCTGCAGCCCTGAGCTTTGAAAGGAATTACGCTGAAGTGGATTAGGCACCAACTAGTGGAAAAACCTGAATGAAAACAGTGAGTACTGAGATGGTCGGAGCTGCACACTGTCAGCTACTCTGACGGGACCAACAGCCTGAATATTTCCAAGTGGTGTTGGGACCTGAGTAATGACCTAAAGATCAACCCTGGTCACCAAGGGCTGCAGGGACAACTGTGCTAGTGGCCTATGACTAGGAAGGGAAGCAGCAAGGAGGGAGACAACCTGAGCTGTGGACTCTTTGCTGTCCAGAGAGTGCAGCCATTTTGACTGTTTACACATAGCAGCCATTTTGGATATTTAAAGTGACTGAGTGTGCAGCCATTTTTAATGTTTACAAGTGGCAACCATTTTGGATTTTAAAGTGATAGCATTCTGATTCGGATTCCAGGGACCTAAGAATTGGCTCTGTTTGCCAAGGTTGGCAGGGACATATGAGAGGCTGACAAGAGGAAAGGAGACA
Organism: Orycteropus afer afer; assembly: GCF_000298275.1. Lineage (NCBI taxonomy): Eukaryota > Metazoa > Chordata > Mammalia > Tubulidentata > Orycteropodidae > Orycteropus > Orycteropus afer. The sequence goes on along the minus strand of NW_006921596.1, from coordinate 23,377,354 downwards.
GGTGGTGAGTGTATGAGTGCTCTCAACTAGTGCACAGAGGAGCACAGTAACCTGCTTACATAGATAACATACAAACAAAACAAAGAAAATGAAAATCGTGGGCAAGTCACTCCAACATACAATCACCAATTAAACATAAACAGAAAAATATCACAATGTCTTGGAGATGACAGAGCATCACAATCCACACAAAGAAGCTAGATAAAGCTGGAGGAACAAGGCACCAGGATACAGACCCAAAACACATCCTTGATGAAGATGCCACATTGTAACTCCCTGATAAGGAATTCAAAAGAATCATACTTAGGTATCTTCAGTGAATTGAGAGACAGATCGAGGGAAACACAGAGAAAACCCTGGAACAACTTTGAAAGACAATACAAGAACAAAATGACTAAATAAATGAAAAATTAGAAATGATACAAAATCTACACACAGAAATCCAGAAGATTAATAGTAAATTTTCAGAAATAGATAAGACATTGAATGCACAAAGGAGCAGAACTGAATCAATGGAACACAGAATTAGGGAGATTGAAGGCAAATATCTGAACACTTCTTTGGAAAGGGATCAATCAGAAAAAAGATCAAAACAAAATGAAGAAAGCCTAAGGTTCATGTGGGATACCATCAAAAGGAATGACGTACGTGTAATTGGAATTCCAGAACAGGGAGAGACAAATAAAACCACAGAGAAAATTGTTGAAGATTTGTTGGAATAGAATTTTCCTGGTATGATGAAAGATGAGAATATATCCATTCAGGAAGTCCAATGAATCCCAAACAGGATAGACCCCAAAAGAAAATCTCCAAGACATATCATCGTCAAATGCACCAAAACCAAAAACAAAGAAAGAATCATGAGAGCAGCATGGGAAAAACAAAAAGTTACCTAAAAGGGGCAACCAATAAGACTAAACTCGGATTTCTCAACAAAAACCATGCAGGCGAGAAGACAATGGGATGATATATATAAAACTCTGAAAGAGAACAAATTCCAATCAAGAATTATGTATCCAGCAAAATTGTTCCCCAAATATGATGGTGAAACTAGGACATTTCCAGATAAGCAGAAATTAAGGGAATTTGTTAAAACCAGACCAACCTTATAAGAGATGCTAAAAGGAGTCCTTTGGATGGAGAAGCAACAACAGCCAACAACAACTGACCATTAACATACATGATGATATAACCCAGAAATCAACCAGCTATGGAAGTATCCAAAGTAAATAAGCCTATAAGATTGTAAACAGGGAACCAGAGACATCAATTGACAAATGAGGGCAACTACAAACCAAAAAGAAGGAAAAAAAATCTGTTGTTACAGAACTTCTAGATGGTAAGGAAGTCAAGACAACTACAAGATAGAAC
>NW_006921596.1:23371967-23375306 GCF_000298275.1 Orycteropus afer afer | reverse complement strand
AAAAAAAAAAAAAACCCACCAAGACACAGCAATAGAGTTAATTCTGACTTATAGCAACCCTGTAGGACCAAGTAGAACTGCCCCATAGGGTTTCCAAGGCTGTGGAAGCAGACTGCCTCATCTTTCTTCCAAAGAGCAACTGGTGGGTTCAAACTGTCAATCTTTTCATTGACAGTCAAATGTTTTAACTATTAAGAGAGATGACAAAGTTTGCTTAAAACTCACCATAAACACATACATACAAATGTGTATATGCATATATACATGACAGTGTGAAAGAAAGACAATAGGAAAAATTAATATTTCTAGTTTCTGGATTATGCATTATGTTTCATTCTTTGAGTTGGAGGGAAAAGAACAATAGCAAATGAACATTTATTTTTGAAAATGAAGTCTTTTTTAAACAATTGAACATTCCAAGGAGTAGCAGATAGGAGGCATGTGGTTTGTGACAAAGCTTATGGACATCAGTGGTATTTTCTTTTGAAGGTAACTTGTAAACATTTTTAATGAAAATTTAATCAATATTGACATATTTATTTTAATTGAGAGATTTATTATTTAATCAGATTTAGGCAAGGCCTAACAACCAAATATGGTATAATTTCTGAGTGTTATCTTGTTGTGCAGCCCAATGGGGTTCAATTTCCAGCCAATGGAACTCACGTACTCATCTGTCGGTGGAGGTCTGTGATTTTCTGGGATGCTGAATAGGTGTCAGTGGAGACTGCAGACTGATATGGACTAGAAAGAAAAACTTGATGACCTACTTCTGAAAATCAGCCAATGGAAAATCTGTGGCTCACAGCAGTTTGAAGGGCAAATGATCACAGGGAAGGTGCTAGACCAGGTGATGTTTCTGCTGTTCATCGGACCGCAATGGGGTAGAGGACCTAATGGCTGGAATCTAACAACAATCAGAAAGAGGTGGCTTGTGGGAGATGTGGTGTAGCCTCAGCCATTGTGCCAGATGTGCTATTTTTTTTTTTTCTTTTATTTAAAAATGAAAGGGAGAGAGAGAAGGAAATTTCCTTTTGGAGCTTCTTGTCACCTCATATTTATTTTGTATCATTCTGACATTTTAGTTATCACTTCTGAGCAAATCTCTCCTAAGATACTCTATTTACATTTTAAATAGCCAACACATGCAAATATCTTCATTTTGCATCTTGAATAGTTTATGCTACACAAAAATGAGTTTCCTTGGGACCCATTCTCACACTTCTTCTCTTCTCTGATGCCTGATGTGTGTGTATTTCCCCAAATGTGTCCATTATTTGGGTCAAGTGATTATTGACACTGGATACGTGCATTCCTCAGGTGGGGAACTGATATAAGCAGAGTCCAGTTAGAACAAAGGCAATTTCTTTAATTTAGATAATTACATTTTTGGATATAATTGTCCCCATTGGGATCTTATGAAAACTTAGGGCAATGGGAATATTAAAAGGCTATGGATTGCCTTATTAACTAAAAAAGATGATCTGTAATAGAGAAAATTTCTACAACAAAAGGAACTGTTCCCTTGAATTATGGATCCATGACACAATAGTTTTCTTTCTCCCTTTCGTTTACTCCTTACGTTTTTATTCTCTGTTTATTACAGCCCAGTAGTTTCACCACGTTATAACTATTAATATTTTCGGACTATTATAATTCACTTAACAGATATATTTTCCTCTATCCACTTGCCTCTCTCTGTAATTATAACACAGGAGATTATTGACCTTCAACATCAATTATAATTAACATTTGCTCAGTGTTTACTGGTTCACAATGGACATTCATGTCTATTCACTCATCTGATTGTGTCCAGTAATCTGTGTTAAATATCAGTGTGTTCATTTTCTAAGTAAAAGAAATGAAGTTTAGGAGTTAAGGTACCTGCACAGGGCCACTCAGGGTTAATAAATAAGAACATGAGTTAAAACCTAATTCTGTAGGTTCCCAAAGTCAACATTCTTTTCCCATAAACCACAGGAAAGTAAGATAAGATAAGGCTAAAGAGTATTTTGGTAGGGAAATAAGCCAGTTCCTTTCTTTCTGCTATGGGGTGGGGGGAATGCTTTTGTATTAAAGTATCTCCACGCAGAAAGCGACAGCTGACCAACGGCCTGAACAGGTAAGAGGAAGAGCCTCCAGGCAGAAAGCTAAGGGAGATGAACTTGTCTGTCAGTTTGTCCTACTATGGTCACTTGCATGTTGCTGTAAGGCTGGAGGCTGTGCCATCAGTGTTTCAAATGCCAGCAGGGTTGCCCATGGTGGACGGGTTTCCACAGACCTTCCAGACTGAACAAGACTCAGAAGAAGGAAGAGACCATCCACTTCTCAAAGAATTGGACAGTGAAAACCTTATGAATAGCAGTGAAACACTGTCTGGTATAACTAACTCACTCACTGCTGTTGAGTTGGATCCGACTCATAATGACCCCTTCTTGGGTTCCCGAGGCTGTAACACTATGGAAGTAGATTGCCCAACCTTCCTTCTGAGGAGCGGCTATTGGGTTTGAACTGCCAGCCTTCTGGTTAGCAGTCAAATGCTTTAGGCATTATGCCGCCAGAGCTCCTATGTCTGATATATTACTGGACAATTTTATGAATAGCCCTGAAATATTATCTGATACAGTGCCAGAAGATGAGCCCTCAGGTCAGAAGGCTTTCACTCAAGAAAGGAGTGGGAAAGAGCTGCCTCATCAGAGTAGAGATAATCTTAATGATACAGTAGAGCTTTTGGGACCTTCATTTGCTGATATGACACAACTCAAAATGAGAATAAACAGCTGCAAACATCCATTAATAATTGGAACATGGAATGCACAAAGTATGAATCTAGGAAGATTGGAAATTGTCAAAAATGAAATGGAATGCATAAAGATTGATATCCTAGGTATTAGTGAACTGAAATGGAACAGTTTTGGCCATTTTGAATCAGACAACCATATGATCTACTATGCCAGGAATGACAAATTGAAGACGAATAGTGTGGCATTCATCATCACAAAGAATATTTCAAGATCTATCCTGAAGTCCATATGCCTACAAGAAGGACCAGTTACTACTACTATTATTCAAATTTATGCACCAACCACCAAACCAAAAGACGAGGAAATTGAAGATTTCCACCAACTTCTGCAGTCAGAAATTGAATGAACATGCAATCAAGATGTGCTGATTATTACCAGTGATTGGAATGGAAAAGTTGGAAACAAAGAAGAATCACCAATAGTTGGAAAATATGGCCTTGGTGGTAGAAATGATCCTGGAGATAGCATGATAGAATTTTGGAAGACCAATGACTTATTCATTGCAAATACCTTTTTTCAACACCACACATGGTGG
>NW_006921596.1:23357929-23370986 GCF_000298275.1 Orycteropus afer afer | reverse complement strand
ATGAGGGATATCATTGCTGATGTCAGATGGATCTTGGCTCAAAGCAAAGAATACCAGAAAGATGTTTACTTGTGTTTTATTGACTATGCAAAAGGATTTGATTGTGTGGATTATAACAAATTGTGGATAACACTGAGAAGAATAGGAATTCCATAACACTTAATTGTACCCATGAGGAACCTGTACATAGATCAGGAGGCTGTCGTTTGAACAGAACAAGGGGACACTGCATGGTTTAAAATCAAGAAGGGAGTGTGTCAGTGTTGTATCCTTTCACCACGCTCATTCAATCTCTACACTGAGCAAATAATCTGAGAAACTGGACTATATGAAGAAGAACACGGCATCAGGATTGGAGGAAGAATCATTAACAACATGTGATACGCTGACGACACGACTTTGCTTGCTGAGAGTAAGGATGAGTTGAAGCAACTACTGCTGAAGATTGAAGAATACAGTCAGCAGTATGGATTACACCTCACTACAAAGAAAACATAAGTCCTCACAACTGGACCAATAAGTGCCATCATGATAAATGGAGGAAAGATCTACTTGGTTCTACAATCAATGCCAATGGAAGCAGCAGTCAGAATATTGGACAATGTGTGTTGTTGTTATGTGCAGTAGAGTTGGAACTGACTCACAGCGACCCCTCCTTGGGTTTCTGAGGCAGTATCACTGTGGAAGTAGATTGCCCCATCTTCCTTCCGAGGAGTGGCTGGTGGGTTTGAACCGCCAGCCTTCTGTTTAGCAGCCAAATGCCTTAGGCACTGTGCTACCAGAGGCAAATCGGCTGCAAAAGACCTCTTTCAATTGCTGAAGAGCAAAGATGTCTCCTTGAGGACTAAGATACACCTGACACAAGCCATGATATTTTTCACTCATCTCACATGCATGTAAGAGCTGGACAATGAATGAGGAATCAATGCTTTTGATTTGTGGTGCTGGTGAAGAATGCTAAAAACACCATGGGCTGCTACAAGAACTAACCAATCTGTCCTGGAAGAAGTGCAGGCAGAACGGTCCTTGGAAGCAAGAATGGTCAGACTTCGTCCCACCTATTTTGGTCATGGAAGAAACCATTCCTTGGAGAAGGATATCATGCGTGGTAAAGTGGAAGGTCAACGAAAGAGGGGAAGGCCCTCAACAACATAAAATGGCTACAATGATGGTCTCAGATATAGCAGGGATCATGGAGCTGGCACAGGACTGGGCAGTGTTTCGTCCTACTGTACGTAGGATCATTATGAGTCAGAGATGACTCGACTGCACATAACGATAACAATGTCTAATCTGTTGTCCATGTAGTACTGACTCTAAGGTTGTATCTGTAAATACTCATCTCCAAGATTAAGGACCTGTTCTGGTTACCTAGTACTGCTCTGACCAAGAACATACCACAAATAGGATGGCTTAAACAAATAAGAGTTTGTTCTTACAATTTGGAGGCTTTAAGTCCAAGTTCAAAGTACTACGCTCTAGGGGTTGGGTAGAAAGCCCTTCAACCTTGGGGTCCAGCTCTGCCTCCTGCTCCCAGCCCACTGGAGCTAGAGGCATTTCTTCACTCAGACAGCTGCTGGCTGCTGAGGCTGAGAAGCTCCAAGGTTGACAAGTGAAAAGGCACAGTCCCCATGTTACAAACCACATGACAGACCATTAACTTAAGTCCATTATAAGTCCCAAGGTCAGCAGAGCATAGCAGGCTGCTGAGCAATGACATGGCTACATGCAGGGTCCAAGTGTGCCATAGGCTAGAGACCATTCCCAAAGCTCCTGCTTATACACAGGAAGCAGACCACATACCCAAAGGCAGCTACACAGCTGCTCACAGCAGATTCCACCATGGAGTTGATTACCAGTCTCATCATGGGGAATACCACATCCAGCTGCCCAGTCACTCAACCAGGTCTAGCCAAGTTGACACAAAAAACTTAACTGCCATAGGACCTCTGATTTTTTCTTGTCTTATTCATGTTATTAGTCCCTGAATGACACAAACAGTTAAGGGCTCATCTGGCAACCAGTTCAAGTCTACTCAGAGGTGGTGTGGAAAAAGGCCTGGTGATCTACTTCCAAAAGAGCCAGCATGGATAACTGTGTGGAGCATAGTCCCACTCTGACACACATGGGGTTGTCATGAGTCCGAATAGACTTGATGGCAATTTTCCAAATTTTATTCTTGATACTATTATTAAGATTGTTATTATAATTGTTATGATTTTGTGTAGGCACAATACTATAAGCTGGATTCTTCTTTCTTTCAAAATCATCAGACACTATGATGAGTATGTGACACCTACGTGATTGACAGGAAGCTGAAACCTGTGAAGCAAGTTAGCACAGCCCACTCAATCATGCTGCTTCAAACCACCAAGCTGACTCTCAGCACACAGCAGTTTCTAGCGGTTCTCGTGAACAGAACAGTAATCCTGAATGTTATAAATAGGTTGTTTGGTCAAAATATTGACAACCTAATTGAAAAATATATATCCTACTGCTTCACTGTTTGCTAGCCAGTGAAATGAGACAGAAACCCCAAGGAATCACAGGAGGCTTCATATGACCTGCCACTTTGACTTATGTGAGTGTATTACCCCTGTGGATGAAGGTCCTTGTTTATTTTTAGTTTCTTATTTTCCCTCATCAACTTGGTTCTATGAGCCAACTGTAAACAACAAACGTTGAAAAGACAAAAAACTTGTTATAACTTTCTCAGCTCAAATCTTCATCTGGGTTCTTCTTAAAGACACAGAGAACAGAATTCTTGATGGATATTCACTGTATATCAAATGCACACATTAAAACTATGAGCATCCATATGGGTGGAAATAAAGTATGCGAGCTGCTGGTGAACAAAAGTAAGGCTGTTTAAAGGGATTGGGGTGGGGAATCTTCTGCACACACTGCCATTTTTGTGACAATTAATTGTCCACATCTATGTATGTTCAAAAATTGAATTTGTTGACTGGAGTACTTGGCTCTGTGATCATAAAGCATATACAGACTGTTATCTTATGCAAGATACTGGGGAAGGGGGGGAGATTCAAACCTAATAGAAGACAGCTCCTGGGGGACACAGTTAAGAGCCCAAAGGTTGGTAGTTCAAAGCCGCCCACTGGTGCCTCAGGAGACAGGTAGGGAATCCGCTTCTGAAAGGTCACAGCCTTGCAAACCCTACGGAATAATTCCAGCCGGTACATGATGGTGCCATGAGTTAGACCTCGCTTGAAGGAAACTAACAACAAAAACACATTGAGCACCTACAAGACTTTGCTACTCAAAGTGTGGTTCACAGATTAGTGGCACTAACACCTTACTTCACTTCCCTAAGGCACAGTTTTCTCCTGTTAACTGCAGACACATTATATTTACCTTCAGTCTTATGGTGAGGCAAGCACACTTCCAGTAGATCATCTAGTCCAATGCTTTTCAACCTTTCACTTAGCAACCATGTACTTAACTATGTATGCCACCAGGGCTCCTTCTCAACCTTTAACCCATATCTAACTAACACCAAGCCATAGTTTCATTTATCTTGTATTGTACCACATCACATTGTTCCCTAAATCGATCATCTCTAATTCCTTTTGGAGATGTCTTGTAATGTCCCCACCTCAAACTGCTTGCACAAATTATCTTTTAGTAGATTCAATAATATCCCTGCGAAATATTCGTTCTTCTGTCTTTTAATTAACCTGAGTTTTTAGAGAAGAGGAATGTGCTTAATTAAAAAAAAAAAAAAAAACTAAAACTAAATAAAAACATTACAGTTTACAGAGATTGTCTGTAAATTCCATCTAGTAAATTGTGTTTCTATCACTAACCAAAACGTTGGCAGTTCAAACGCACCAGCCACTCCATGGAAGGAAGACTGGGCAATCTACTTCTGTAAAGATTTACCACCTTGGAAATCCAAAAGGGGGTCCCTAGGAGTCGGAATTGACTCAATGGCAGTGAGTTTGGTTTGTCTGGGTTTATCATATTGACCAGAACTGAATGGAGGATAGACGATGTGCTACAGCCCATAGAATATTTGGGGAGCAGCACTCTTCCTGTCACACTAACTGGCACACTGTCAACTGATAAGCCCCTTGGAAGTTTTCTTTCTGGTTCCTTCTCTCTAAAGCAACTGAAAACGAAGTATTTAGAAACCTCGGTGCACATCTCTCATGCACATCTCATATGTCCAAACCAATGCTTATTTTTCTATCCACTCATGCAAAAAAAAGAGAGGGAAGAAGCCAAAAACAGGGAAAATTGTTAAGATCCACTATGTGACCTTTAGAGCCCTCGTGGTCACAGTGGTTAAGTACTTGGCTGTTATCCGAGAGGGTGGCAGTTCATACTCACTAACTGCTGCACGGGAGAAAGATGTGATCGTCTACTTCCGTAAAGATTCACAGCCTTGGAATCTATGAGGCAGTTCTAGTCTGTCCTCCAGGGTCACTATGAGTTGTAACTGACTTGATGGCAACTTTTTTTTCTTTTTGTTTTTTTAATGTTTGTTTGTATGGTTGTTTTAATATGAGTTATGAAAACAACGCATTGCAGTGGAGTCAATTCCAAAATCATGGCAACACCATAGAACTGCCCCATCGGTTTTCTTGGCTGTAATCTTTATGGAAGCTGATCACCAGGCCTTTTTGTCCATGGCCCAACTGCACAGTTTTGAACCACCAACCTTTAGGTTAGTAGTCAAGCACACACCATCTGTGCCACCCAGGGACGTTTATGTGTGGTATAGCCTTTATGAATTCCTCTTTCAGTGAAAAAACTAAGACCCAATGAACTTAATTATCTAAATTCAAAAAACCTTGAGAATAACATAGCTTGAATGAGAAAAAATCTTAATACTTCCAAAATCCATGCTGCTCTTTCAATATTTTGCAGCTATGAATAGAGGATATGACTTGTTGCACACATTATTTAAAGAAATTAAGGACTGCTGAAATTGAGTTATAAAATCCAAAAAGCCTGTTATATTCTTTAGTTGAACGTCACTCAAAGCTAAATGATTCCTAAGGGTCAGAACGAGACTCTGACAGTAGTTTTGTCCAAGTGTAAATCCTGTGCTCCTTTTCTTTAATAATAATTACACTGAACATGATAAAAACTAGAAAAAGCAGAGGGCCTGTATTGATGCTGCTTTCAAAGCCTCTAGTTCAGTTTAAAGAGCCCTGGTGGCACAGTGGTTAAGTGCTCAGCTGCTAACTGAAAGGCTGGAGGTTCTAACCCACCCAGCTGCTGTAAGAATAAAAATGAGCTAGTCTGTGTCTGTAAAGATTACAGCTTAGGAAACTCTCTGGGGGAGGTCTTCTATGTTCTACAGGGATGCTATGAGTCAGGATCGAGTTGACAGCAACAGGCTGAATTCAGTTTTCCTCTTCAGTTCTTACCTCAGATTAGCCCACAATCCTCCCAACTACATAGAATTTATGTCAAAAACAGGAAGATGAGAAAAGACATTATTCCTTAGAGTCTTGATTCCATATTCTTTCAAAGTGAAAATGTTCAAATATTGATTTCTATATAGGACAAATATGCCAGAGATAAGAATAAGACAGAACAATCAATTTAAGAGGAATACTCTGCTAAGAGATAAGGACTTTCTCCACAGCCAACACAGAGAGAAAGCCTCCTCCTAAAACCAGCACCTTGAATTCGGACTTCTAGCCTCAAAACTGTGAGACAAACTCATCTGTCATTTTGTCATACCATGGTGGCTTGTGTGTTGCTGTGATGCTGGAAGATAAGCCATTAATATTTCAAATACCAGCAGGGTTTCCATGGTGAACAGGATTCAGCAGATCTTCTAGAATCAGACAGACTAGGAAGAAGGATGTGGCAGGCTACTGCTGAGAAAGTGGCCACTGAAAACTTATTAATACTTATAGAGCACTGTTTGATATGTCTCCAGAAGAAAAGCACTTCAGGTTGGAAGGCATTCAAAATACAACTGGGGAAGAGGTGCCTCTTCAAAGTAGAGTTGATCTTAATGATGAGGATGGAGTAAAACTTTCGGGACCTCTACTTGCTAATGTGGTACAACTCAAAACAAGAAGAAACAACTGCAAACATCCATAGTAATCAGGTCATGGAATGTGCAATGTATCTAGGAAAACTGGAAGTTCTGTAAAATGTAATGGAACACATAAAGACTGATATCTTAGGCATTAGTGAGCGGAAATGGATTGGTATTAGTCATTTGCATTGAAACATTTAGATTGTTTACTGTACCAGGAATGAAAAACTGAAGAAGAATGGTGGTGTATTCATTGTCAAAAAGAACATTTCAACATCTATCCTGAAGTATAGTATCACCAGTTACAGGATAATATCCATATATGTACAAAGAAGACCAGTCAGTTAATACTATTATTATTCATATTTATGCACCAACTAGTGAAGTCAAAGGGAAGAAATTGAAGGTTTTTGCCATTCTTTGCAGTCTGAAATTGACCAACATGCAATCAAGATGCAGTGATAATTACTGGTGATTGGAATGCAAAACTCAGAAACAAAGAAGGATAGGTATTTGGAAAATATGGTCTAGGTTACAGAAATGGCACTGGAGATTGCATGATAAAATTTTGAAATACCAGTGACAACATATTCATTGCAAATACTTTATTTTCAACAATATGAATGGTGAATATACAAGTACACCTTGCCAGAGGGAATACATAGAAATCAAATCAATTACATCTGTGGAAAGAAGTGATGGAGAAGCTTAATACCAGTCATAACAAGGCCAAGGGCTGATTGTGGAACAGACCATCAATTGCTCATAGGCAACTTCAAGTTGAAGCAGAAGAAAATTAAAATAAGTAGATGAGAGCCAAAGTAAAACTTTGATTATGGTCCACCTGAAATTGAGATCACCTTAAGAATAGATTTGATATGAAAGAGTGGCTAGGTGGAGACTTCTGGTAAGATGGCAGAATAGGCAGACAAGCTACACAGACCCTATTCAACAAAGAAAAGAGAAAACAATTGACAGAAATATAGAAAATAATCTTGGAGCCCTGAGCTGTGAAAGGAAGTATATAGAAGTGGATTAGGCACCAACTACTGGATTAGGCACCAACTAGGAGTTCTGGTAGCTTGACTGCTAACCAGAAGGCTGGCAGTTCAAACCCACCAACCACTCCTTGAAAGGAAGGTTGGGCAATCTACTATTGTAGTGATACTGCCTTGGACCCAAGGAGGGGTCACTAAGAGTCAGGTCTGACTTGACGGCACTTAACAACAAGTGGAAAAACCTGAATGAAAACCGTGAGTATGGAGATGGATGGAGCTGTGGACTGTCAGTGACTCTGATGGTACCAACAGCCTGAATATTTCCAAATGGTGTTGGGACCTGAGAATTGACCTAAAGATCAGCCCTGACAACCAAGGACTGCAAGGACAACTGCACTGGTGGCCTATGACTAGGAAAGGAAACAACAAGGAGAGAGAGAACCTGAGCTGTGGACTTCTGGCTGTCTGGAGGGCACAGCCATTTTGATTGTTTACAAGTGGCGGTCATTTTGGATATTTAAAGTGACTGAGGGAGAAGCCATTTTGAATGTTTACAAGTGGTGGCCATTTTGAATATTTAAAGTAGCAGCATTCTCATTTGGATTTCAGGGACCTAAGAGTGGGCTCCATTTGCCAAGAATAGCAAGGGCATACAGGAGGCTGACAATAGGAAAGGAAGCAGGTGGTGAGTGTATAAGTGTTGTCAACTAGCAAATAAAGGAGCACAGCTGAGTACCTGGCTTACCTAGATAACATACAAAGAAAACGAAAATCATGTGCAAGTCACTCTAATGTACAATCACCAATTAAATACAAACACAGAAATGTCACAATACATTGGAGATGACAGAATATCACTGTCCACACAGATAAAGCAGGAGAAATAAGGGACCAGGATGCAGACCCAGAACACATCCCTGAGGAAGAAGCAGCATTGGAATTCCCTGATAAGGAATTCAAAATAATTATATTTAGTTACCTTCAATGGATGGAGAGACAGATCAAGGAAAAGACTGACAAAATTGGAGAAAACTCTAGAAAAAATTTCTAAAGACAATACAAAAACAAAATGACAAAATAAATAAAAAATTAGAAATGATACAAAATCTACAGATAGAAGTCCAGAAGATGAACAGTAAAATTTCAGAAATAATTAACCCATTGAATGGACAAAGGAGTAGAATTCAAAGGAAGACAGAATAAGTGAGATTGAATACCTCAATAATTTTTGGAAAGGGATCAATTAGAAAAAAATCAAAACAAAATGAAGAAATCCTGAGGTTCACATGGGATACCATCAAAAGTTATGTGTCATTGGAATTCCAGAACAGGAAGAGATAAAACCACTGAGAAAATTGTCAAAGATTTGTTGGAAGAGAATTTCCTCAGTATGATGAAAGATGAGACTATATCCATTCAGGAACTCCAATGAACCCCAAACAGGATAGACCCCAAAAGAAAATCACCCAGACATATCATCATCAATCTCAGAAAAACCAAAGACAAAGAAAGAATTCTGAAAGCAGGACAGGAAAAACAAAAAGTTACCAACAAGGGACAACCAATTAGACTAATCTCAGATTTCTCAGCAGAAACCACACAGGTGAGAAGACAATGGGATGCTATACATAAAAGCCTGAAAGGAAACAATTTCCAACCAAGAATTATATCTCCACATAAACTGTCCCTCAAATATAATGGTGAAATTAGGAGATTTCCACAGAAGCAGAAATTGAAGGAATTTGTTAAAACCAGACCAACCTTACAAGAGATGCTAAAGGGAGTCCTTTGAACAGAGAAACAACAAAAACAAACAACAACTGATCAACACACATGACAATATAACCCAGAAACTAACCCAGTGAAAGAAGAATCCAAAGTAAATAAGCCTACAAAATTGTAAACAGGGAACCAGAGGCATCAACTAACAAATGAGGACTGTTGTTGTTGTTGTTGTTGTTTGCCATCGAGTCGGCCCCGACTCATAGCGACCCCTCCTTGGGTTTCTGAGGCAGTATCACTACGGAAGTAGGAATGCCCAACCTTCCTTCCAAGGAGTGGCTGGGGGGTTTGATGTTTGCAGTTGTTTCTTCTTGTTTTCAGTTGTACCACATTAGCAAGTAGAGGTCCCGAAAGTTTTACTCCATCCTCATCATTAAGATCAACTCTACTTTGAAGAGGCACCTCTTCCCAGTTGTATTTTGAGTGCCTTCCAACCTGAAGTGCTTTTCTTCTGGAGACATATCAAACAGTGCTCTATAACTATTAATAAGTTTTCAGTGGCCACTTTCTCAGCAGTAGCCTGCCACATCCTTCTTCCTAGTCTGTCTGATTCTAGAAGATCTGCTGAATCCTGTCCACCATGGAACTACAAACCAAAAAGAGGGAAAAAACTGTGTAGTTACAGAACTTCTAGATGGTAAGGAAGTCAAGATAACTGCAAGATAGAATGGACTGTTCTAAACTTGGAAGAAAATTATAAATCACAGGGTAACATCAAAGAAAAATGATAAATCTTCACATCAAAATAAAAAAGAAGAGCAGCACAAATACTTAGCAAATACTAAAACAATAAGCAAAGTAAGTGATAACACAATTCATAAACAAAGCAAGCTCAGCACAGAAAATTATACACAACAAAGAAATCAGCAACACCACAAAAAAAGCACATAACAAAACTAAAGCAACACTTTCATATTTATTGATAATTTCACTGAATGCCAATGGATTAAACACACTGCTCAAGGGATGGAGAGTTGCAGACTGGATAAGAAAACATGACCCATTGATATGCTGTCTATCACAGGCACACCTTAGAGACAAAGAGAAAAATGGACTAAAAATCAAAAATTGGAAAAACAATAGCAAGCAAATGGCAACCATAAAAGAGCAGGAGTGGAAATATTAATTTCTGATAAAATTGACTTTAAGGCAAAAACCACCATAAGAGACAAGGAAGGACATTATATAATGATTAAAGGATTTATTGAACAAGAGGACATAACAATAATAAATATAGATGCACCCAACGAAAGAAGCCCAAAATATATAAACCAGATTCTAACAGAACTGAAAAGACAAATAGATGACTCCACAGTCATAGTAGGAGACTTTAATACACTACTTTCCATCACAGATAGAACAACTGGAAATAAACTCAAAAAAGATACAGAAGATCTAAACAATACAACTCACCAACTTGATCTTCTAGACAGAGCACTTCACCCAACAACAGCACAATATAGATTCTTTTCCAGTGCACATGGAATATTCTCCAGGATAGACCATATGTTAGGCCACAAAGCAAGCCTCAATACATTTAATAATAAATTTAATAACACTGAAAAACTGCAAAACATCTTCTTAGATCATAATGCTGTAAACTTAGAAATCAACAATAGGAAGAGAGACAGAAAAGGAGCAAACACATGGAAACTGAATAACACCCTCCTTGAAAATAACTAGATAATAGAAGAAATTAAAAATGAATTTAAAAATTCCTTGAATCTAATGAAAATGAAAACACAATATACCAAAATCTTTGGGACACAGCAAAAACAGTGATCAGAGGCCAATTTATAGCAATAAATTATATAGCACACATCAAAAAAAGAAGAAAGAGCCAAAATCAACACCTTAATGCAACATCTCCAACAATTAGAAAAAGAGTAGCAGAAAAAGTCTACAGTCACCAGAAGAAAAGAAATAATAAAGATTCAAGCAGAAATACATGAAACAGAAAATAGAAAGACAATAGAAATAATCAACAGGACTAGAAGTTGGTTCTTTGAAAAGATTAATAAAATTGATAAACCACTGGCAAATTTAACAAAGGAAAAGAGGGATATAATACAAATAACACAAATAGGAAATGAACTGGGCAACATCACAACAGAACCAATAGAAACTAAAAGGATAATATCAGGATACTGTGAAGAACTATGGGAGCTCTGGTAGCGTAGTGCCTAAGGCACTTGACTGCTAACCAGAAAGCTGGAGGTTCAAACCCACCAGCTACTCCTAGGAAGAAAGATGGGGCAATCTACTTCCCTAGTGATACTGCCTTGGAAACCCAAGGAGGGGTCGCTATGAGTCGAGTCTGACTCGAAGGCACATAACAACAACAACAACATGAAGAACTATACTGAAACAAATTTGAAAATCTAGAAGAAATGAAGAGATTTCTGGAAACATGCTACTTACCTAAACTAACAGCGGCTGAGGTGGAAAATTTAAACAGACCCATAACTAAAGAAGAAACTGAAGAAGTCATAAAAAAGTTAGCAACAACAACAAAAAAGCCCTGGCCCAGAATTCTGGAGAATTCTACCAAATGTTCAGAGAAGAACTGGCATCAATCTTACTCAAACTACTCCAGAACATAGAAAAGGATGGAATCCTCCCGAATTCATTTTATGGAGCTAGCATAATCTTGATAATAAAACCAGGCAAAGGCATCACTGAAAAGGAAAACTACAGATCAATATCCCTCATGAATATAGACACAAAAATCTTCAACAAAATAGTAGCCAATAGACTCCAACAACATATCAAAAAAAATAATTCATTATGTAACCAATCGGCATTCATACCAGATATCAAGGATGGTTCAACATTATAAAAACAATCAATGTCATCCACCACATAAATAAAACAAAGGCAAAGAACCACGTGATCCTATCAATTGATGCAGGAAAGGTATTTGATAAAATCCAACACCTTTCCTGATCAAAACTGTCAGCAAAATAGGAATAGAAGGGACATTCCTCACAGGCAACATTATTCTCAATGGAGAAAGACTGAAACCATTTCCCTTGGGAACAGGAACCAAACAAGGATGACTTCTATCACCACTTCTATTCAACATTGTATTGGAAGTCCTAGCCAGGTCTATAAGGCAAGAAAGGGAAATCAAAGGCATCCAAATTGGTAAGTAAGAATCAAACTATCCCTGTTCTCTGATGATATGATCCTATACATAGAAAACCCAAGAGACTCAGCAAAAAATTCCTGGAACTAATCAACAGATTTAGCATCGTGGCCGGATACAAGATCAACATTCAAAAACAAGTTGGATTCCGCTACACCAGGAAAGAGATTGCTGAAAAGGAAATAAGGAAATCAATACCATTTACAGTAGCTACCAAGAAAATAAAATACTTGGGAATAAATCTCACTAGGAACACAAAAGACCAGTACAAAGAAAACTATAAAACACTACTTCAGGAAATCATAAAAGATCTACATAAATGGAAGAACATACCATGCTCATGGATCGGAAGATTGAACATTGTGAAAAGGTCAATACTACCCAAAGAAATCTATACATTCAATGCAATCCCAATCCAGATCCCATCAGCATTCTTTAGGGATATGGAAAAAAAAAAAAAAAAAAACAATCACTATGTATATATATTTTTTATTATGATTTGGGTGAAAGTTTACACAGCAAATTCACTTTCTATGCAGCAGTTCACATACACTTTGTCTTATGACATTGACTACAATTTTTCCCAATGCAACAGCTCCCCTACCACTTCCTCCCAATAGTTAGCTCTTCCCTGTGTCGATCCCTCCATATACTCCTGTCCCCTGAGCTGTCTCCTGTGCATAAACAGCCCTTCTTTCTCCCATGATTGTTCTCTCCAAAGAGTGTATCTACCTCAGGTAAATGTTCAACTCATATGCCTTTCTTTTGTTTGGCTGGAAGCCATAGGTGTGGGTTCAATTCCAGACCTGAACGGCAGCTAGGGGCCATAGTCTTGGTGGTTCCATAAGGCTCTAGGAGACCAGCAAACCTTGTCCCTACTTTTTTTTTTCCCAAATGATTTTGAGTTTTGTTCCACATTGTTCTCCCTCTCTATCCAGGATCTCCTATGTATATTCCCCTCTAAGTGGTTAACTGTGGTACTGGGCACCATCTAGTTCTTCTGGTCTCACAGTTGTATAGGCTGCAGATCGCATGGTGTACCAGTCACTAATTGTTTCCATGAATCTTTGGTTTTCTTCATTCTTCTTTGCTCTGGATGATGAGAGA
>NW_006921596.1:23355854-23357309 GCF_000298275.1 Orycteropus afer afer | reverse complement strand
CACTATTCTTTAGGGTTGCATAGTATTCCATTGTGTCTATCACTAGTTTTATAAGGAAAGAAAAGAGACCTCAGGCAAGTAAAGCACTGTTGAAAAAGAACAACAAAGTAGGTAGTCTCACACTTCCAGATCTCAAAACCCACTATACAGCCATAATAGTCAAAACAGCCTGGTACTGGTACAATGACAGACATACAGACCAGTGGAACAGAATTGAGAACCCAGAAATAGATCCATCGACCTATGACCAGCTGATTTTTGACAAAGGGCTAAAATCCATTAAATGGGGAAGAGATGGTCTCTTTAACAAATTGTGCTGGCAAAACTGGATATCCATTTGCAGAAAAATGAAACAAGATCCATAGCTCACACCACACACAAAAACTAACTCCAGATAGATCAAAAACTTAAATGCGAAACATAAAACTACAAAGTTCTTCAAGGAAAAAACAGGGGAAAATTTAGGGGTCCTAATTTATGGCATAGATTTATGGCATAGGAGCTCTGGTAGTGTAGTGTCTAAGGCATTTAACTGCTAACCAGAAGGCAGGAGGTTCAAGCCTACGGGCCACTCCTTGGAAGGAAGGCTGGGCAATCTACTTCATAGTGATACCACCTCGGAAACCCAAGGAGGGGTTCCTATGAGTCAGATCTGACTCGATGGCAGTGATTTTTAAGTAATTTATGGCATAAATAGACTATCAAGTATAACCCAAAATGCACAAACAGCTGAAGATAAACTAGATGAATGGGACCTTCTAAAAATAAATTTTTATGTGCTTCCAAAGACTTCTTCAAAAGAGTAAAAAGAGAACCAATAGATTGGGAAAAAATATTCAGTAATGACAAATCTGTCAAGGGACTTATCTCTAAGTATACAGAAGATTCTAACATCTCAACAACAAAAAGATTAACAATCCAATTAAAAAATGGGCAGAAGACATGAATAGATATTTCACCAAAGAAGATATTCAGGGGGCCAGCAAATACATGACAAAATGCTCATGATCATTAGCCATCAGAGAGATGCGAATCAAAACAACAATGAGATACCACCTCAGCCTAGCACAAATGGAAAAGTTCAACAAAACAGAAAATAACAAGTGCTGGTGAGGACATGGAGAGATTGAGACTCTCATATACTGCTGGTAGGACGGTAAAATGATACAACCACTGTGGAAAACAGTATGGCGATTCCTTAAAAACCTGTCATTAGAAATACCATTTGACCCAGCAATCCCATTAGTAGGTATATACCCTAAAGAAGTGAGAAGCAGGACAAGAACAGATACATGCACACTCATGTTCATTGCACCACTATTTACAATAGCAAAAAGATGGAAACAACCTACGTGCCCATCAACAGAAGAATGGATAACCAAACTATGGTACATACACACAATGGAATACTATGTAACACTAAAGAATAATGTAGAATCTGCAAAACACCATATA
>NW_006921596.1:23349365-23355704 GCF_000298275.1 Orycteropus afer afer | reverse complement strand
AAAAAAAAAATGCATTGACCCATATCACTTTAGTTTTGTGTATTTCACTGTACATAAATTATACTTCAATAAAACGTATTTTTTAAAAAAGAATAGATTTGATGCATTGTAGGCCAATGACCAAAGTCTCCTTAAGTTTTGGGATGACATCATGGACATCAGACATGAAGAAAGCAAAATGTCATGAAAGAGAGAAGGAAGAAAGAAAACATCAAAATGGATAACATAAACGATTCTGAAACTTGCTATTGAACTTAGAGAAACTAAAGCAAATGAAAGAAATGAGGAAGTAAAAGAGTTGAAGAGAAGAATTCAGAGTGACTAAAGAAGACAAACTACAGTATTATAATAAAATGTGTAAGGGCCTGGAATTAGAAATCCAAGAAGCAAGAACATGCTCCAGGGAAGAACATGTTCAGCTGGAGTTGCAGTACTGAATGATTCTGGGTAAAATAATTAATGACACAGGAAGCATGCAAAGAAGATGGAGGGAATATACAGTCAGTGGATCACAAAGAATTGGTTGACATTCAACCATTTCAGGAGGTAGGATACTAGCAAGAACTAATACTATTGAAGGAAGAAATAGAAGCTGTACTGAAGACACTGGAAAAAAACAAGGCTCCGGGAAGTGATGAACTGCCAACTGAGATGTTTCAACAAATGGATGTATGCTACAAGTGATCAGTCTTCTATGCTAAGAAATTTGGAAGACAAATACTTGGCCAATCAAGTGGAAAAGATTCATATTTGTAACCATCTCAAAGAAAAATGATCCAATACCAAAACCCAAAAGCAAACTCACTGCCATCGAGTTGATATGTGCAAATTATTGAACAATATTATCAATACAATAACCAAGAAAATTATGCTGAAAATAATTTAAAAATTGTTGCAGCAGTACATAGATAGGGAACTTCCCCAAATTCAACCAGATTCAGAAAAGAATGTATATGAGGAATATCATTACTGATGTCTGATGGATCTTGGCTGAAAGCAGAAAATACCAGAAAAATGTTTTTTTGATTTTGTTTTATTGACTATGCAAAGACACTTGCCTATGTGAATCATAATAAATTATGGATAATACTATTATAAATGGGAATTCAAGAACACTTAATAGTGCTCATGGGGAACATGTCCATAGATCCAGAGGCAGTCATTCAAACAAAACAAGGGGACACTGAATGGCTTAAAATCAGGAAATGTGTGTTTCATGGCTGTGTCTTTCACCATGCTTATTCAATCTGCATGCTGAGAAAATAATCCAAGAGGATGGACAATAAGAAGAACACAACATCAGGATTAGAGGAAGACTCATTAAAAACCCACAATGTGCAGATGAAACAGCTTTCCTTGCTGAAAGCAAAGAGGACTTGAAGCACCTACTGAAGATCAAAGACCACAGCCTTCAACATGCACTGCACCACAACGTTCAAAAAAAAAAAAAAAAAAAAAAATCCTCACAACTGTACAATAATCAACATCATGAAAAATGGAGAAAATAGTGAAATTTTCAAAGATTTCATTTTACTTGGATCCACAATCAACAGCCATGAAAGCAGTAGTCAAGAAATCAAATGACACACAGAGTTGGGCAAATCTGTGGCAAAAACTATTCAAAGTGTTCAAGAGCAAAGATGTCATTTGAAGACTCAAGTGTACTTGACCTGAGCCCTGGTATTTTCAATTGCATTGCACGCATGCAAAATGTGGAGAATGAATAAGGAAGACTGAAGAAGAAATGATGCATGTGAATTATTGTATTAGCCAAGAATATTGAATGAATCATGGACTGTCAGAAGAACAAACAAATATGTCTTAGATGAAGTACAGCCAGAATGCTCCTTAGAAGTGAGGGTGGAGCACGTAGCCTCTTATTCTTTGGTCACATTTTCAGGAGGGACCAGCTCCTGGAGAAGTATATCATGTTTGGCAAAGTAGCCTCCTAAACTCACTGCCATCTTGTTAGTTCCAACTCAGAGAAACGCTGTAGCGTCTCCAAGGCTGTAAATCTTCATGGAAGTAGACTGCCTTGTCTTTCTCTTGCAGAGCGGCTGCTGGGCCAGAACCGCCTTGGCCACTGCACCACCAGAGCTCCTGGTGAAGCGGAGAAAGACCCGCAGTGAGAGGGACTGACCCAGTGGCTGCAACAATAGCCTCAAGCATAAAAACAACCGTGACAGTGACGCCGTCGGGTGTGGCTTTATTCTGATGAACACTGTTCGGTGACTAGGAGTCAGGAAATGACTCGCAGGCACCTAACAGATTCTCCTGAGCCTCATTCTGGCAGTGTTATACGAACTTCAGGGCCCTCTGCTCCCGCACAGAAACACAGACCCATTGTTGTTGTTGTTATGTGCCCTCCAGTTGGACCCAACTCACAGCAACCCCTCCTTGGGTTTCCAAGGCAGCATCGTTACTGAAGTAGATTGCCCAACCTTCCTTCCGAGGAGCGGCTGGTGGGTTTGAACCGCCAGTCTTCTGGTTAGCAGTCAAGTGCCTTAGGCACTACGCTACCAGAGCTCCTACAGACCTATTACGTAGATGATTTCTTCAAGATACCCAGTCCTCTCTAAGGCTCTGTGGAGGAAGTTGTCCAAGAACACTGCTTTCTTTAATTTTGGAAGATAAAACAGCTTCTAACTGGATTCCTTAATTCTGTTCTTGCTCTCAGAAAATTCTTTGCACAGTATTAAGAGTCAAAAATGTAAATCAGCAAACATTTCCCTCCTTCTCAAAACCCTCCATTGGCTTTCTAGCACCTTAGAAGTTGAATCCAGACCCCTTACATGGCCTCCAGTGTAGGGCAATCTGTCTCTGTCTCCCTGTCTTCGCCTCTTCACCTCGCCTGTCTTCTTATGCTCCAGGACACTGAATGTCTCTCTTCCCCAACACACAACATTGTCCCTGTCTCAGAGCCCTTCACCCTCTGGCTTTCTGCCAGGAAATTTCTTCTCAGCTCTCCCAAGGCTGGTTCCTTGTAGTTAGCTCTCTACCTCACAATTCTTGACAGGAATGCTGTCCTTGACCATCTCACATGCCTCTTTTTAAAAGTCTTAGCATCCTAAGTAATTTTCTTCATAGCAACTATCATTTTCACTTTTTGGTTAAAAACCTATTTTTTTTCTGATGGTTTCAGGAAATGTAAGTAACAATCGAATGGTAAAAAATTTTAAAAGAAACATAAATCAACACTAACTCCCACAGTTAATTTTTTTTCACCTTTGGTCATTTATCCTTCTACTCTGTTTATTTTTGTTGCAAATTTTTATCCAAATCAAGATTATACTTTATCTATACATTATACTAGAGGATCATACTACAGCATATAATTCTCTGTGCAGGCAATTCCTGCATTACAGACATCCAATTTACATATAACCCGTACTGCAGTTATGAATCAATCCCTGTAAAACTTATTATACTAAAAATCTGAGGTATATACAATGACTGCTAATAACAAACAAGCACTAGTTTGCAACACACATCAAAACATTACTGTTACTATTACTATACTATTACATTAACGACATTTTAGTGTAAATGGAAGTGTTTAATTTTTTGTGTGTGTATAGAAAGGTACATTATATACCACACACTGAAAAACATTTGACTGAAGTTAGATATGAACCAAACCTAACTGCTCTGATGCATGTATAAATTCAACTTAAAGACAGACTTAGGAACAGAACATGCTTGTAATTTGGGGACTTTCTGTATGTTATCTTTCATTCTACTTTGCATTAAGATTACATCTGCATTTCTCATGTCATCTACTATTTTCTTATAACTGGCTTTAATGATTTCCTCATATTCTATATGTAATTTGTATTAAAATAAGTTGCTAACATGTCACTTAAGGAAGACTAGGCTAACTACTTCCATGGAGGTACAGGTTCAGAAACCCAAAGAAGGGTCCTATGAGTTGGAACCGACTCAATAGCAGTGAGTTTTGAGTACATAAATATCGGCTGGTATTTATGATTTTATACTCAAGGGAAATTTTCCTAAGAAGAGAATTACTAAGTTGAGATGTACGAACGTTTGGAGGGCTTTTGATTCATGTTTCCAAGCAACTTACACTCCCACGAGCAGGGTATAAAATAAATACCTCCACCTTAAGAACACAGTATTAAGGGTGTCATATGCAAAGCAAACAAAAGAAAAGTAAATTCTTACTCATTTGAACACTAACTCAACATCCTATCTTCTTGTGACTTACTGGAATGTTGTCATTTGCTCTCTGTAAAGTGGCTTTACACCTCTGATAATGGGGAAACTATGGTGCTAATTCCAGTATGGTTGGAATTCACACAGCGGCCCTGCACTGTACTTTGTCTTAAATATTAAGACACAGTTCCTAGGAAAGCACTAAGATTCTACAACATCATCACCTATGTGATGACATTGTTGTTGTTTGCTGTCGAGTTGGCCCCGACTCTTAGCGAACCCTCCTTGGGTTTCCAAGGCAGTATCACTACGGAAGTAGGATTGCCCAACCTTCCTTCCGAGGAGTGGCTGGTGGGTTTAAACCGCCAGCCTTCTGGTGAGCAGTCAAGTGCCTTAGCCACTATGCTACCAGAGCTCATTACACCTCGGTAATGATAGAATCCATATAGTCTTAGACAAGACAAAAGCAAGATTGATCATGAGGCAATTTGCGGAAGTTACACATAATCTGGGAGTCTGTGGGTGGTGCAAATGGTTAATGCACTTGACCACTAACTGAAAAGTTGGAAGCTTGAGTCCATCCAGAGGCATCTAGGAAGAAAGGCCTGACAATGTGGGTCTAAAGGATCAGGCCTTGAAGACCCTGGAGAGCACCGTTCTACTCTAACACAGACGGGGTCGCCAGGAGGTGGAGCCGACTTGAGGGCTGGTTACTGGTTACAGATACCCTGAGGATTAGCAACAGAGTTTCTCCAGTAATTCAGGGTTCAAACTGTTGTGTTTATAATACAATTTTGAATATTGTTCTAGAATTTCCTGGTGGCATAGTACCTAAGGCATTTGACTGCTAACCAGAGGCTGGCAGTTCAAACCCACTGGCCACTCCTCGGAAGGAAGGTTTGGCAATGAACTTCCGTAGTGACACCATGGCAGTGAGTTTGGTGTTTTTTTTGGTTTTTAAATACTAACCATGAACACAGGGAGCAAGACAGTGGTGTAAACAGCTATACACTTTTTGTCCCTACACATACACACACAGACACACACACAGACACTGGCTAAATCAGCAGTGTCAGGAATCAAAGAGTTACATCAAATAAGCTAATGCTGAATTAAAAAAAAAAAAGCCATATAAATGGTAAAAAGACAAAAACAAAAAACAGTTTTTCCATGAATTGGCACCTCATCCCCATGCCCTCAGCTTGGCACGTTGTTGTTAGATGCCGTTGAGTCAGCTCCAACGCATGGTAATCCTCTGTACATCAGAACAAAACACTGTCTGGTCATGTGCCATCTTCATGATACTTGCTATTCCTGAGCCCATCACTGCAGCCACTGGATCAACCCAGCTCATCAAGTGTTTTCCCCTATTTCCATAACCCCCCACTTCACTGAGCATGATATCCTTCTCCAAGGAATGGTCGCTTCTGACAACATGACCAAAGTTGTGTTAGGTGCCATTGAGTCAGCTCTGACTCACAGCAACCCTATGTACAGCAGAACAAAACACTGCCTGGTCCTGCACCAGCCTCACAATCTTTGTTATACCTGCAGCCACTGTGTCAATCCATCTTATAATGGGCCTTATCCTTTTTCACTGACCCTCCACTTTAACAAGCATGATATCCTTCTCTAAGGAATGCTCCCTTCTGACAACATGACCAAAGTAGGTGAGATGAAATCTGGCCATTCTTGCTTTCAAGGAGAATTCCAGCTCCACTTCTTCCAGGACAGATTTGGTAGTTCTTCTGGCAGTCCATGGCACTTTCAGTATTCTTTGCCAACACCACAATTCAAAGGTATTTATTCTCCTTTGGTCTTCCTTATTCATTGCCCAGCTTTCATATGCATATGTGGAAACTGAAAATACAATGGTTTAGGTTATGCGCATCTTAGTCTTCAAAGTGACATCTTTTTTTCCATAACGTGACTGTTTCTTCCATGGGTGTTGATTGTGGATCCAAGTAAAATGATATCTCCGACAACTTCAATCTTTTCTCCATTTATTGTGATGTTGCTTATTGGTTAAGTTATGAGAATGTCTGTTTTCTTTATGTTATGGTGTAATCCATAATGAAGACTGTAGTGTTTGATGTTCATCAGTGAGGCTTCAAGTCATCTTCACTTTCAGCAAGCAAGGTTGTATATCACAGATCATCTGCATAT
>NW_006921596.1:23312157-23343185 GCF_000298275.1 Orycteropus afer afer | reverse complement strand
AGCCCTCAGGCATGAATTGCCTATGAAGTGACTGGTGTCATCTTACTCAATAAAGAAGAGCCATTCCCTTTTTCCTCACTCTTTCTGCTATAATCTATTCTAGACCCACTCCACATAGGTAAACACAACAACACAAGTGACTTCCCATTTAACAGGATCCGCTAGCCTAAAAATAACACCAATGGAAAATAATTATGCTATTTATGAATTATTTGTATCCTGAACTTCTCTTAGAAAGGTCAATATGATGATGCCCATAATCACATGAGTCATATAGGCATTATTTTGTGTAGGTTGTGTTTCCCGTCTGTAGAATTTTGTACTACTCACTATTCAAACATTTTCTTTCAAAGAGTTTTCCAAAGGTATTTTGCCCTTGGGTGTTGCAATGTTCCTTTCAATAACCCTCTTTCTTGGTCTCAAATGATTCAGTATTTTAAGTAGGCATTCAAACACTATGCCAAATCCATTTCTAAAAACTTTATTAAGTTTAACAGAAAAATCTCCTAAGTTTGACTTGCTTAATCTATCAATTTAAGGCTCATTAAGATAAGGAATGACAAAGCTGGAAGTGAATGCCTCTCAATTCTTTGAAAATACTTATAAAATCAAGCACTCAGCTGTTTCTTCATTGTATGCTGCTTTGGAAATGTCAGGCAAGTTTGGCCTGTCAAAGCCATCAAAAATACTGCTGAAACTGCAAAAGAAACAATGACTACCTGGGGAAAAACACAGCAAACTGTAGGACCCAGGAGGCTGCTGGGAAAACACAGCAAACTGTAGGACCCAGGAGGCTGCTGCTCCCATAGGAAGGGAAGTAAATTTTAAATTTTTTGTGTGGGAAGATTTCTCAGATGTGGGACAGTGTGGTGTGGAACAAAGCATTTCTAGAAAAACGCATCAGACTCTTAATAACCTCCCCGCCCTCCAAGACCTCCCTGTTTCCACCCCATCCTTCCCACCTCTGCCACTTGTACCTTCTCCACAATCTGAGAAAGCCTCTCCTTATCTCCTTCCCACCCCCTCCCCAAAACTTCAATTTCCTCTGGAGGGAGAGTTACCACAGCAAAGAAGATAGATGGGCATCTGAGTGAAATAAAGGGAGTTCTAAAGGTTGGATGCAATTCTACCTGAGTGCCTTCAGAAATATTATACAGCTCTTCTGGGTGTCCCAGTCATTAATTCTCCAGAAACCAGACCTACATGAAGACTGAGTTCTCATTGTGGACATCTAGGACTGCCCGACTGGTGGCAGAAAGGATTCTCCCCAAAGAATGAAAGCTGGAGGCATTTGTCCATGATTCATATTCTCCATTGGTCGAGGACGGTCCCTAGATGTGTCATCTCCTTTATGGTTTTGGACTGTCTGATAAAAGGGTTGAGCAAGCTCCCATGAATTCTGGGAAAAGCCTAGAGTAGAAAACCAGGTTGATATGCCATAAATTTTAGATGCAATACTTTCAATGCCACGGCTGCAACTGAAATTAAAGGGTAGCCCTAAAGGGTATGGGATAGGACACAAAATATGACTGCTACAGTGTGTCTTAATATCATATCCATTTAAAGATGAGCCCATTACCTTCCTTACATCACTGTCATGAGAATTAGAAGTGATTTGTGCCAAGTGCTTCACCCAATATGTGGAGATTGCTCAGTAAAGAAAAATAGTTGCCACCATTTCAATGGTGAGGGTTTGAACACAGCATTTAAATTCCATTCAAATTCCTCTGCTGACAAACATCAATTGCTTCTCCTTCCTACCTCTTGCCAGTCTCTTCAATGCCATGTTTCCCCCTAGCAAAACTGGTCTGTTAAAAACCAAGACCCTTTCTCCTAGCCAATATTTATGGATTAAGTCTCTTCCTAATCAACATGCTTTAGATCTCATGAGACACAATGGAAGGTAAGGGAGAGTGGACTGTTACAAGCAGCTCCATTTCTGTCTTCATCTCAGTTCATAATTTCTGTCTATTCCATAATGCAGTTTGTTCCAAACCCTTATAAACCTCATTTGTTAACATCAAACTACTAAGATAGTGCCATCAAGGTCACTAATATCTTAATGATTGACAAACTCAATGGATATTTTCAGTTTCTGTCTTTGTGAATAGTTGGCTTACCTTGGCTTCAAAGAGTTGGCTGAAATTTTTCTTTAAATATTCAAGTCACCACTCCACTTTGCATCTTTTCCTTTCTCTATTACTACTCTTTCTGTCTCCTTTCATATTTCTCCTTTTCCTGCTCCTCAAAATTAGTGCTCTCCAGATTTCCATCCTTGGCTTTCTGCACTTCTCTAAGGTAAATTTCCTGGGCTGAATGATGAAAGAAGAAATCATTTGGTTTGCAGAATATTAGTACATTTCATTTTACACTCTGCTCTACTTTCACACATTGACAGCAATACATCAACTGGTTGACTTATTTCCCTATGAGAGGAATCTATACAGAGACCTCTTTTATTTTATCCGTCCATGGCCCTAGAGACAATGGAATATATCACAAAATAATCCTGATTTTTGAATTCTTATGAAAAATTCCACACTTAAATTAGCCAACTTCCCTGCCTACAACAGCTATCTGTCTCTGAATGGCAATACTCTGCCTTTCAATGAGTGAGCTCCTAGAATAATTACACATATACTCTTCCCCACCCATTATGCTTTTCATCGTGTCCCTTCCCACCCTCTCCAAATTTTATTTAGGATAACATAAAGTAGAGAACAAGACAACCTTCTATCAACTATATCAGCAGTCCATTATCTAATCTATCATTTCCTTCACTGTCAATATCAATGCCAACACTTAACTCTTCTTCTTAAAGTTGGGACTCTCCTTAGGTTCCACAACTTTATCTTTTCTTTCTTGTTTTCTGTATCATAATGGCATTAGTGCTTCTTAGTATTCCTATTCATTTGCTTCTTTCCTTGATGCTACATACTTAAATGTTGGCATTCTTTCAAGCTTCATCTTTGAAATGTATGTATGTATATATGTATGTATGTTTCTGATTTACTTAACACAACTAAGTTTTGGGAAGGTAGTTATGGCTTAGTGAAAATAGCACTGAATTTGGTGGCATCTGTGTGTCCCAATCTTTTTGGGTCAGTACTTGTGCAAACAATACCACTGCTCAGAGTTCTTGCAGATGTGGCACATATGTGCCTAAGCAGGTTATCTCAAATGTCAATTTTGGCTAAACAGCTGGGACTATGCTGCCTTTCCAAATAAGGTAAGCCACGTTCTCAAAGTGAGAAGATCCCCCCAATAATTATGACCAAATTAATTGTGTTTTTGATAACCCTAGGTTATCATTTAAATTCCTAATAGTTCTGTTTTAGAAAATAGTGACAGTTATTTTTGAAAAATATTTACAGTCTAGTAAATATGACAGAGTTTTTACGCTTTCTAAAAAACTTGTTTTTCCCCACATACGCCTGAGGGAAATTATCTAAGAAGTGAAATAGTGGTCTCCTAGGAATTGGAGCTGAATCCTGAATGTTGAACTGTAGTAAACATTTTTGAACAGAGCTAGTAGAAGCTCACAACTCTCTGTTTCTTCCTGGTTTCCCCAAGAGGTCAATCCCAGTATCTGAGGCTGGATCCAATGGGACTGACCCTCACTACCTTTCAACTCTCATTTCAGAATACTTTGGTAATTCTAGAAGAAAGTTCGAACTGGCAGAACTGGCCCACCAGTGGTTATAATGTTAATGCATGCAACATACCCGATACAATGTTGGATACAAATTAAGAAATGTGTATATGTAAATCTTATTGTTTAATGCTCATGACTACTCATGAGATTCATATCATTAGTATTCTTTTAGCCAATTACTATTGAGGTTCAAGGGCAAGTTATGTTACTTCTGTTCCCACAGTTACTAACATCCATTGCCAGGGCGTTGGAAAATGCAGCCTGATGCACAACACATGTTGAGCGACGTTCTATTACTCTCTTTGGACCTCAGTTTCTCTCTGGGCAAAATAAGGCAATTGGGCAAGAGGCTCTTCCATTCTGTCTCTTCCCTCTTTTAACGTTCTAGGGGTTTAAGCATTGTATTTTAGGACGTTCTCTCCTGGCGTGTGAGGAAGATTCATGACTGCATTTCCCATTAATCCTGAAGTTCTGTGATTTATCCCCTCAAGTTTTTATGAAGTAATTACTTGCAAGGACTCTTTCTTGTATGAACTGTAATAAAAATGACTTAAGAAAAATGGTTAGTCCTTGCATAAAATTAAGCAGAAATTAAATTAAAAAGCAGGACATCTGTTCATTTCATATCAGGCTTTTGAGGATGTTTCCAATGAGTTGCAGAGGATGTGATGATAAGGAAAATTGGGGCAAATTTTTATTTCTCTAATTTACCTTTCCTGGGAGCTCTGGTGGTGCAGTGCCTAAGGCATTTGACTGCTACCCAGAAGGCTGTTGGTTCAAATCCACCAGCCATTCCTTGGAAGGAAGGTTGGACAATCCACTTCTGTAGAGATGCCACGTTGAAAACCCAAGGACAGGTCACTATGAGTCGGAGTAGACTCGATGGCAGTGAGTTGTTTTCATACCATGGATTTCCCCATTTACTATTTTCTGCCTGACCTGGGCCATAACTTCCAATGACGACACAGGGAAGTCTATCAGCTGATGAAACCACTGGTTCAAGAGGCATCTGTCCTGCTTCAAGCAGTCCCATCTAGGCACAGAAAGGGGATTATGCAGCTAAACAATGTAAAGATTACTAAATGTAATAATAACAATTTTTTTGAGCACTGAATTTCTGTCAAGAACTATACTATGTAGTTTATATTTCTTACCTCAATACAGCCTCAAATCAAACTAGTGCATAATGAGTCCAGAGGGTTGGTTTGAACTATAGAGTCATTCTTTATAGAAGGATGCCAAACGGCTACATAAAAGTAAAGGGGAAAGTAGTGCTTACAAAGCACCTATATATGCTGAATGGTGTCCCTGTGCCTTTGACCTAGATCATTTAAGTCTCACACAATAATATGAAGTGTAGTATTACTTTTCCTCTTATAGATTAGAAATGTCAGGCTTAGAGAAGGTAAAAAGCTAGCTCAAGGTCACAAGGTAGATAAGGAAGCTCAGTTCTGGTTGCTGTTGTGGTCAAGTTGATTTCAATTCATTGCAACTCCCTGTAACCAAGTAGAACTGCCCCCCAGTGCTTCTTATGTCACAATCATTATAGGAGCAAATCACCAAGTCTATCTCGCACTGAACCACTGGGTGAGTTCAAACCACCAACCGTTTGGTTAGAAGTTGAGTGCTTAACCATTGTGCCACCAGAGCACATTCATGTATGGTTAAAGGGTGACAATCAGTCTTGTCTCTTGAAGTTTAGAAACAGAACAGAAATAGACACAAGTATCCCAGTATTTTCCACCTAAAACCAAAGAATCCAAACCAATTATCATGGACTTGGTTCTGACTCAAGAGGACCCCATGCATGTCAGAGTAAACTGGGCTCCAAAGGGTTTTCAAAAGCTAATATTTTCAGCAGAGTGTCTGGCCATTCTTCTGAGACACCTCTGGGTGGATTGGGACCTGTATTCTTTCTGTTATCAGCAAGGACATTAACTGATGACACCAGCCTGAGACTTCCTGGAGGATGAGTAAATGTACCTTCATGGAGATAGAAAAACAAGGGGAACGTTTTCTGTAATAATCTGGACACAGAAGCACCTGCTCTTAAAACCACATCGTATGATATCCAAGGGTCCTGGTGGTACAGTGGTTAAGAGCTTGGCTGCCAACCAAAAGGTTGTGATTTGAACCACCAGGGCCTCCATGGAACAAATATGTACCAGTCTGCTTCCATAAAGATTGCAGCCTTGGAAACTCTATGGAGTTCTACTCTGTCTCATAATGTTGCTATGAGTCGGAATTGATTGGATGGCAACGAGATAATGAATATGACTTCTAACACAGACAAAGAGGGGAACAGTAATCAAAGACTTTTGGAATTTGTATATTTTTAAAGGAAATGAAGATAAATGTAAAACTACCATTGTGTTTTAGTATAGTTAAATTGGTATGGAATAGTTGTTATAGAGCAGTTCCGTTTTCTTATGTATTTCTTTGTATATTACTGGAAATTGGGCTTGTCAGACATTTCTCCTCCAGGTTAGGAAACTGATCCAGACACGGAGCACACAAACCAACTTTACAGATTATCAAGGGTTTTAGAATCCCATCACTTTCATGAAAATGCTCTAGGGGAAGAAAAATGTCCACACCAAGAGAACTGAAATGGTACTGAGAGAAAGAGATGGGGAGGAGGCGTTCAGAAAAGAAAGAAGCTTTCCCACTAAAAACCCTGAGAGTTCAGGAAATGAGCTGGCAATGGCCAGTATGGTGGGATCAATACAGAATATATCGCTGGGGACAGGTGGTAGCCCAGCAGAAAGGGAAAGAGAGGCTCCAGGTGTCAGAAAACGAAAACAAAGAAAAATAGTCTTTATTTCATTCTTCCATTTTAAAAACTAATGATTTGGTGTACATTAAGGATAACAGTCCCATTTCCAGTGAGAACTGGATCATGCCAGTCTTTAGTTTCCACGTGTTAACTTCCTATGAATGTTTGTTAAAGAAAGAGATGTCATCAAAAGCATTGATGTGTAACCTGACCAACCTACATATAAACCACATGCATGTATATGGAAAGCCACCATGGTTTGGCCATGTGATCATCAACTTTGCATTTCCTTGTTGAAACAGGGAGACAAGATGACTAGCTGAGAATGACGAGAATGAGTATGTGTGCTTTATTGATCAGCCAGCTTTTTTCTTCCAATCTTCTCCTTTGTTCAAACTTCTCAAACTATTCTGCATGGGTTGAACAGCAGACCCTAACCACCCTTCTTGTCACAACTCTGTCATGCACACATTTGGGTAGGAAAAGTTGATGGGACTTATATTGCAGTTATGCTATGAAACTTTTAACACAAAGTGATTTTTTTTCCAGCCAGAGGTGCCTAACCCTCTATAAATGTTCTTCACAGAAGCAATCAGATCCAGAATTCATATCTTTAGAAAAGCAGGCTTCCTCTTTCTCAAAGCAAACCAGGCGCTTAAGAAGCATTCCTGCGATAGCCTGCCCGCTAAGCCACATAAAACTGGGCCATTATTTCTTGTGTCCTTGTAGGTATTTTAGCCTTCAAATGGTGATACTATCATTTTAATTAAAGCTAGGGTTTCTTCGGCACTCAATTCTAAAGGAGACTGCAAGGCCTCATTCTACAATGGAAACGAAATCCTCGGTCCACAACTAAAACAAAGTCTGTACGGGAAGGAAGGCAGGGATGGGAAGGTGTCAGCATTTGATTGTGGGAGATTAGTGGTACACAGTCAAAGAATTATTAAATGCAAACATAAAATCTGCTTTTATGGTACTTAAGATGATATAAAAGAGAAGAAAAGCAATTGGGGATGTCTGGGGTGTGAGATAAACATGGTGGAGAATCCTGCTGTGTGTTGTTAGGTGCTGATGAGTTGGTCCTGATGCACAGCAACCCCATACACAGTGGAACAAAAGGCTGCCTAGTCCTGGTCCATCCATCCCTATGATTGGTTACAGATCTGACCATGTGACCTATATGGTTTTCATTGGCTAATTTTCAGAAATACATTGGCAGGCCTTCTTTGCTAGTCTGTCTTAGTCTGGATGCTCCGCTTAAACTTGTTTAGCATCATAGCAACCCCCAATCCTCCACTGACAACAGATGGTTGTTGCTACATATCTATTTAGTTTTTAATCTCTGCATGATCTAGATATTTAATTAATATGCCATTTGAGAAATAGGATATGAAACTATTAAGGGCCTCAATCCATGCCATCATACTGGAAATTGTTAATATAAAATGAAATTTCATAGTCCTGGCACTATTAACATTTTGAGCTGGATGTTTCTTTGTTGTGGGAGGCTGTTCTGTGCTTAGTAGGTTGTTTATCAGCATCCGTGGCCTCCAGTGAAAGGATACCAATAGCACAGCCTTCTTCATTGTAACAAACAAAAACATCTCTAGATATCACCAATGTCCCTGTGAGGCAACATTCTCTGTGATTGAAAAACACTGCTATAGACAAAGTGTCCTTCTAGTGCCTGTTACATACTTCTGTGTGAATATTTAACAAAAACAATAAAAGCTAGACCTTTTATCATTTCCAACTCAATAGAGCAGAGATTGACTGGACCTAAAACCATAACAGTTAACCAAACGACAACAACAATAACAACAAAAAGCCAGTTGTCATCCAGTCAATTCTAACTTGAGCAGTCATATGTGTGTCAGAGCAGAGCTGTGCTCCATGGGTTTTCAGTACCTGTGAAGCCTGATATAGTGTAGCATCCCTTATTATTATTATCATTATTCCAAATAACACATATAACATTTTAAACACCTTATTTTAAAATTCTCAAGTTCACTAATTTAAGTATGTTACCTTTTCATGACAACCATGACTGATAGACTCAAATTCATCCAAACAAATCCAAAATCCTGAAGTTCTTGGGGTCTCTTGGGAGATCAAAGTCCATTGGTCAAAGTAGGAGTGGACCAGTCTGACTTCCTGCTCCCTCTACAGCAATTAGCCAGCGCCAGACCGACATAAATATTACATCAATAATTAACTTACAAATAAACAATGAATGCATCATGAATGAATGAATGGAAGGATGCATGGATGGATAAATGAATGAATAACTGGGTCTTCATTCATCCATTCAATTGCTAAAACAAAGACCCTGTTCTGCAGATATTTCTTATGATTTATAATGGTATCTGCTGTTAAAAGACATGTTGTTGTTGTTGTTGTTGTTGTTGTTATGTGGCATCGAGTCGGACCCGACTCATAGCAACCCCTCCTTGGGTTTCTGAGACAGTATCACTGCGGGAGTAGATTGCCCCATCTTCCTTCCGAGGAATGGCTGGTGGGTTTGAACCTCCAGCCTTCTGGTGAGCAGTCAGGTGCCTTAGGCACTAGGCTACCAGAGCTCCCTGTTAAAAAGACATAAATCTTAGAAAATGAGTTTTCTCATTTGTGCAATTTTTATCCCCTTCTCTCCCCAGTGGTTAAGTGACACATCCTCTTCCTAGAGGAAAGAACAGAAGAAGTATTTTGTTTCTGAAGTATTTGCTTTATTATCTTTATGCACTTATTGCTGTAGATGAAAACCTTTCAATACAATAAAATTAGGTTGATAACAATGAATGTTACACACTTCCAACTAGAGAACAGCAGTTCCTGTCCCTGTGTTTTGTTTTCGTTTTTGTTTTGTTTTGTTTTCCTTTTTGACATTCATACATTTTAACAAAAAAAAAAAGTTTGCCATTGCTTTTTCACCAATTATTTTTATCATTACTACTTGACTGCTAACTAGAAGGCTGGCAGTTCAAACCCACCAGCCACTCCTCGGAAGAAAGATTGAGCAATCTACTTCCATAGTGATACTGCCTGGGAAACCCTAGGAGGGGAAGCTATGAGTCAGGTCTGATTCCACGGCACATAACAACAACAACAATATTGTCATTCCTGATTACAAGAGTAGGATTTTAATTTTGGCCTGTAGGTTATATTGAGATATAACATTATGCTACAGCATTGCCTTGGGAGGGAGGAAACAGTTCTAACATACGGATGCATATACACAGTTACTTCCTTTTTAGATAGTAAATACAGCCATTTTATGGAAATAAACTACTAGGGTTAAGAAAACTACTGGGGAACTAGCAGTTAAGCGGGCAAGACCTGGCTTCAGTACTCTGAATGTAGATATTTGCAAGCCCAGATTTCCAATGTTTCAAATAGGAATAGTGACACCTACAACAAATCTGTTATGTGCCGTCGAGTCAGCCCTGACTCATAGCGACCCCTCCTTGGGTTTCCGAGGCAGTATCACTACGGAAGTAGGATTGCCCAACCTTCCTTCCGAGGAGTGGCTGATGGGTTTGAACCGCCAGCCATCTGGTGAGCAGTCAAGTGCCTTAGCCACTATGCTACCAGAGCTCCCCAACAACAACAACAAATCTGTAGGGAGCTCTGGTAGCATAGTGCCTAAGGCACTTGACTGCTAACCAGAAGGTTGGTGGTTCAAACCCACCAGTCACTCCTCGGAAGGAAGATGGGGCAATCTACTTCCGTAGTGATACTGCCTCGGAAACCCAAGGAGGGGTCGCTATGAGTCGGGTCCAACTCAATGGCACATGACAACAACACACAACAAATCTGTTGTTGTAAGAATTAAATGAGGAAAAATACTTAGCTAATATTAGTTGAGATGTTTCCCAAATGGTAAATACTGTGCTATCATTATTTTCCTTGCTATTGCTAGTCATTTTCAAATTTCCATTGTTAAATTCATAATACGTAATACCTTTCTTGAACTTTTCACATTTGTTTACTTACAGGCTTTTAGAATCTGTGGTTTTAATTTAATTTTTATGTATGAACAATGTTCATAATACTTTTGTTTTTACTCTTCTGTGCGATAGGAGGGAACCCAGTTTTTCAGTAAAATGTAAGAAGTTCTCAAAGGAAAGGGTCCGGTGAGCTTTATACAAAGTATTCTCAGTACCAAATGCAGTGCCTGGATCATGGAACACATGTAGTATTTCAAACCATTCGAAGAATGTTTCATTTATGCATTAATTCATTAATTTCCTATAACAATAATTGATATCTGCTGCAGAATATTCAGATGCAATGCTGGAAGTACTCACTCATCTATGCCAAGAAATTCGAAAGACCTGACCAACTGACTGATGGAGAAACATATTCATACTATTCCAAAGAAACGTGATCCAATAGCATATGAAAATTATCAAACAATATTATTATTATCACATGCAGGGTTTTTTTTCCCCCCTGAAGAATTTTAAAAATGGTTGCAGCAGTATATCAACAAAAAATTACTAGAAATTAAAACCAGATTCAGGAGAGGAGGTAGAATGAGGGATGTCATTTCTGATATCAGATGGATCTTGGCTGAAGGCAGAGGATATTGGAAAGATGTTTACCAGTGATTAGTGACTAAGCATAGGCATTCAACTGTATGGATCATAATAAATTATGGATAACACAAAGAAGAATGGGAATTTCAGAATACTTGATTTTGTTCATGAGGAACTAGTACCTAGACCAAGAGGCAACTATTCAAACTGAACAAGGGGATACCACAGGATTTGAAATCAGGAAAAATGTGCATCAGAGTCATATCCTTTCACCATTCTTATTCAATCTGTATGTATGATTAGCAAAGAATCTGAGCATCTGGACTATATGAAGAAGAAAGTGACATTAACATTAGAAGAAGACTCATTAATAACCGTCAATATGCAGATGACATCACTTTGCTTGTTAAAAGTGAAGAAAACTTGAAGCACTTACTGATGAAGGTCAAAGACTCCAGCCTTCAGTATGGATTATACCTCAGTCTAAAGAAAACACAAATCCTCACAATTGGACTAATAAGCAATATTATGATAAACAGAAATAACATTGAAGTTGTCAAGGTTTTCAATTATCTAGATCCATAATCAATGCCCCTGGAATCACCAGTAAAGAAATCAAATGACATATTGCATTGGTAAAATCTACTGCGAAAGACCAGGGACTAAGTCGCACCTGACCCAAGTCATATTTTCAATCACCTCATATGTATGTGAAAGCCGGACAAAGAATAAGAAGTCTGAAGAAGAATCAATCCCTTTGAATGATGGTATGGTGAAAAATATTGAATATACCAGGGACTGCCAGAAGAAGAACCGAATCTCTTTGGGAAGAAGTACAGCCAGAATGCTTCTTAGATGTGAAGAAGGCTCACTTTGTTTCACGTATTTTGGACATGTTATCAGGAGGAACTAGTCCCTAGAGAAGGATTTCATGCTCAGCAAAGTAGAGTGTCAGTGACAAAGAGAAGGATCCTCAATGAGATGGACTGACACAGTGGCTGCGACAATGGCTCAAACACAGGAACGAGTGGGATTATGGTGCAGGATGGGTGGCGTTTCGTCCTGTTGTACACAGACAGGGTTGCTATGAGTTGAAATCGATTCAGTGGCACCTAACGATAACAAGCAGAGTATAATCTTTCAGTTCTGTGATATTTAAATGTTCCCATTTTAATGATCACATAACTAAAAGAAAATGATGTTCCTTTCTCAACCCATTTCATTAGTCAGAACTGGCTACTTTTAATTTACGTAAAGCCTATCTTCTATGATTATTATGAGAGTGAAGATAACAAAAGAAGAATCTAAGGTTCAATGATGTTGGTAAGTTGTACATAATCACACCCCTAAATCAAGGAGCCTGACTATATTTCATCAAACCTGCTTCAACACCAGTAGTATTAAACATCTACTATTTCCTACCTATACTGTTGTTGTTATGTGCCATCGAGTTTTCCCCGACTCACAGTGACCCCTCCTTGGGTTTCCAAGGTGGTATCACTGCAGAAGTAAATTGCCCAACCTTCCTTCCGAGGAGTGGCTGCTGGGTTTGAACTGCCAGCCTTCTGGCTAGCAGTCAAGTGCCTTAGGGACTCTGCTAATTTGTTAATGTGCAGTATTTTTAACTTCCTAAAAAAACCCAACAAAAGATTGATTTGATAATTTTATCAATAAGTGTATACTTCACAAGAGGAAAAAAAATACCTTGCAATTTTTAACATCACATTTTAGAACCTCTCTTAGGAAATCCTTGAGGTCTTCTACTGACCTATTTGTCTACACTCTGTGGTTTTCTCCACTGGCAGAGCAAGAAGCAAGCAAATATCACTTAAACACCCCTTTTCAAAGAAAATAACATAAAATGGAAACAAATGAAGTTTTCTTTCAGACAGATTCAAGCTGTTCGCCCAGAATGTGACCTTTCCTCTGAGCTTTCTTCTCTTGCTACTCCAGAGGGTGACATATGAAAGAGAAAGGATTCTGCCCAAGCGTGGCAGGGGACAGAGGTCTTGTTCACATCTAAGCCAGAAAGACACCAAACAGCTTCTTTACAACTGGAAAATACTAGCTTCTAGCTGTACATTTAAATTGCTAGTATAAAAAAACAATGCCTGGGAAATTTATCGTAACCATGTTGCAAAGCTCTTTTTCTTGCCTATCCAAAGAGCTTTATATAAGTATCATACAATGTACAGAGGATGAGATAGGACCAGGTAGTGTTTTGTTCTGCTCTACATGGATTCATTCATAGGGTCACTATGAGTCATAGATGACTGGATGGCACTTAACAACAACAATGCATGAAGCCACTTAAGAATTTGTTATCCCATATCAGCCTGCTTAGGTGGTGACCTGATTGCACCAAATCCTTGAATCACCTAAAACTAACTGTCAAATTGCATCATCTACCAATTTTTGACAAAAGAGGGGAGAATATCAAATAAATAAGAAAAGCGCTATGAGCTATAATTAATGAGTTTCTTTTCTAATTTATTTTAAATGTGTTCAAATTTTAAAAGAAAAAAATACAGATATGCTTTGGGCTTTGTGTGTGTGTGTGTGTGTGTGTGTGTGTGTCTGTGGAAAAATAAACAATTTCTGGTTTGAATGTAATGCTGTGAGACGTATATCAAACCAAGATGAAAATGGAAATGAAGACAGAAGTCTGAATTTTGTACAGTGGCTCTTGGGTAGGACATAAAATAATCAAAACTGGACACATGCTTCGGGCTGATACTGGAAGAGCAGTAGCCAAAATAGCCTTTCATCTTAGACTGACTTTGACAGGTCTTCAACTCTCCTTAGCTCCTTAGAATGGAACAACTTCCAGAGCTGAAGTGGGGTAAGTAGCAGAGTCAGAGTCCAAAAGAAGAGCCAAAATCAAGTACAAGGGGAAAGTCTCATATCTCTGCAGTTTATGAAACCAAACCTATGAAGCAAACAGTCAAGATCTAGGTTTAAAGCAATAGAAAGGCCTCACAAATCTTATGTCTAGCATGAATTCCTTGGCTTTCATATCCCTGATATACCTGAAATAAGAGTGTCAAATATTGTGTGATCCCAGCCACTTGATTTAAATACTCTCTTCTCTGGCTCCAGCTCCTTTGATGTCTTTCTCTTAGAACCCTGTTGGCTTGCTTTCCATATGGCCTGACAAAGCCTTTACAAAAGGGCGAAGTCCAAGGAGACACAGGTTGAAGAAATGAAAATAGTGATGCCATTTATTGTTGTTGAAGTTGCTGTTTTACTCTGTCAGAAACTATGCTAAGCACTTAACTAATACAGTATGGCAACTCCCAGGCACGAAAGCTACCCTGTGCTGTGGAGTCAATGCAGATTCCTGATGACCCCGTGTGTTTCAAAGGAGATCTGCAGTTCATGGCATTTTCAAAGGCTGTGATCTCTAAGCCCTTCTTCCAAGATGACTGGATGGATTCAAATGGCCAGTCTTCAGGATAGGAGCTAGGCCCTGAACCATTTCTACCATCCAGGAATTCTATCTCCCAATAGTGACTTTTTAAAACCCAGCCCATCCACTTATTGCCTTTATATCAAATTCTGTTCTCAAAATAGAGATGATAATTCTACTCCGTTGGTGATCACTGTGAGGACTTCATGAGAGAATATTCTCATAAATATTTATTTAATATTTATTGAGAATTTCTAATGTTCCAGGCAATATGCTAAGGCTTAAAATTGGATGTATAATTGTAAAATAATTGTGTGAGGTGATATCATACCTATTTTAAAAGTGAAAAAATAGAAGCTCACGGAATGTCAAATGACTTAACCTAAGTCACAATGAAAATAAATGACATGACTTACCAACCCAACTCAAATATTGTTGCTTCAACTACAACCCTAGTCTTAGACAGCCGGTTTTCACAACTCAAATTTCCAGGCTATTTCCTTGTTCATCTGACAATCACTATATGCCTCTTTTTGATGACAGCTTCCAGGTTAATCTCTTTTTATTGTTCATTGGACAGAAAAGAAGAAAAAGCTATCATGTCAGTTCTCCAAGATAATCCTTTTTAAATTTTAAGATTTCAAAAATACCGAGTTTTTTTCTCCCATATGATCAGTACTTACATTAATACGTATGTGGAAACAGGGTATTAATAGATACATGGAAACAATATAATGGAATCACGTAGTATTAATGCACTAATGGATATGCCAAGCTATTATTGTCATTCACATGGATAGGGTATTTTGTCTTTAATGGCTTTGAGTGTTCATCTCTCTGAGAAGTTTGAGAGTCCATGCTGGTGTTGTAATATAAACCCTTCTTGTTGACTTGATAGTTCACAATGAAAGGGAAAATGTTCCATGACTAATGCATTCCAAAGATAGTGATCACTATCTTATTAAAGAGAATAATCACAGCTTAGAGTATTTGTATTTGTTGATTTGCAGTTGCTAAGGTAATACGTATTTAAGTAGAGGGGTCATCACTTTTAGGAATACCAAGGGAAGGGAAAAACTATGATAGCTTTTGAAGGTGCTATGAAAGTGTTATTTTTTTAGATGAACAGTATTCAAAAACTGTTGGCAGAAGAGACAGAAAGAGAAAGAGAAAGGTCGAGAAATGGGGAATAGAGTTAGAGAAGGTGAGACAGAGATAGAAGAGATATTGATAAATTAATTCAATTCATTTTCTAGAATCTAAAGCTAAACTTAGAAGTATGAGAATTTTGTAATTCTAAGGCTACTCTCTTAAAATAAAATAGTCCAATGGACTTTTATATCTTGTTTTTGTTCTATCCGCCATATTTATTGATAATGATAAAGACATAGATTTTAAAACAAACCCAAAATTTGTTTTCAAATTCATACAATCACCTCCTATGTTATTGCTTATAAAATACTGATACACATATGTATTATAAAATTTGAAATAATGTTTGGATAAGCTAGATCCCACTATGACACTTATATGGTTTCTAGAAATAAGAATTAAAACATGGAAATATGTCTTCCTTGGGAGCTCTGGTAGCATAGTGCTTAGGGCACTTGACTGCTAACCAGAAGGCTGGCAGTTCAAACCCACCAGCCACTCCTAGGAAGGAAGATGAGGTAATCCACTTCCGTAGTGATATTGCCTCGGAAACCCAAGGAGGGGTCACTATGAGTTGAGTCCGACTCCATAAAACATAACAACAACAACAACAAATCATGTATAACTTATCTATCAATGATTCTGTAGATTATTTGATGTTCAATTATTTTCTCGTGAAACTAAAAATTTGTTAAATATTTTAGTTCGGATATTTTTAACAAAGGCATAAGCATTAACATTCTCTTTAATAGTTATGTTAATATATAACTTTTTTTTAATGGTCATTGAATAGAACATATGAGACCAACGTTAGAATTAATCTTTTTATGATCAAAGATGTGTGAAACACTCTTCACCCACATTAGAAATACCTGCTTCTTTGTACTTTGCCTATACAGATTTCCCTTCAGTGCTAACCATGGTGGTATTCTTCTCAGCCACTTAAACTTAACCCAAAGATTTCAAGGTGTGGCAAGGTGCTCAAATTTAATTTTAGGCTAGCATACGGCACAACGTTGGATTCAACAGGTGTGTGAATTGCAGCAACGGGGAATGAGGAGTTTTATATACATAAGACATGAAACTCAAACATTGAGTTACTGGGAAGTTTTTCCAAAGCAGGAAGGCATCTGCTATCGGTTTGAGGTTAAAGAAGACATCTGTGGCTGGCCAGAAGTGAACAAATATTGGGTAATTAGGTAAGTAGATGACTAGATTAGACATCAGGTCATACAACCAGAAATCCAGTGCATGATGAAGTGAGGGATAATTCATTTAATAAGGCTTCACTATTTAATAACACTTGGCTAGGTACTGCGGACACAAAGATAAACACCTAAAGATGTGTTCTTACAGAACTTAATGTCTGGTTGGGAACCAACAAAAAAACAACAGTTGTACACATTATGGTCACTAAGCTAATTTTGTTGCTAGGTGCCATCAATTTGGTTTCAATTCATAGCAACCTTATGGACAACAGAATGGAACACTGTCCATTCCTACACCATCCTCACGATGCTTGCTACTCCTGAGCCCATAATTGTAGCCACAATGTCAATCCATCTCACTGAGGATCTTCCCCTTTGCCACTGACACTCTACTTTACCAAGCATGCTATCCCTCCCTAGAACCTGGTCCTTTCTGACAACATGATCAAAGTAAGTGAAATAAAATCTGGCCATTCTCACTTCTAGGGAGCATTCCAGCTTTACTTCTTGCAAGACAGATTTGTTCTGGCAGTCCATGGTATTTCCAGTATTCTTTGCCAGTACCACAATGCAAATGAATCAATTATTCTTTGATCTTCCTTACTCATTGTCCAGCTTTCCCATGCATATGAGGTTATTGAAAATACCAAGGCTTGGGTCAGGTGCACCTTAGTCATCAAAGTGAACTCTTTGCTCTTTAACACTTAGAAGAGGTCTTTTGTGCTGATGAGGATGTGGAGAGATTGAGACTCTCAGACACTACTGATGAGACTGTAAAATGATACAACCACTGTGGAAATGTGGTTGGCAATTCCTTAAAAAGTTGGAGATAGAAATACCATTTGACCCAGCAATCCCACTGTTGTTGTTGTTATTTGTTGTTGAGTAGGACCTGACTCATAACGACCCCTCCTTGGGTTTCCAGGGTGGCATATGGAAGTAGATTGTCCAACCTTCCTTCTGAGAAGTGGTTGGTAGGTTTGAACCACTAGCTTTCTGGTTAGCAGTCAAGTGCCTTAGGCACTACATTACCAGAGCTCCTAGCAATCCCATCACTAGATATATATTCTAAAGAAGTGAAAGGCAGGGCATGAATAGCTATATACACACCATGTTCATGGCAGTACTATTAATAATAGCAAAGAGACAGAAACAACTTAAATCCCATTCGTCAGAGGAATGGATAAACAAACTGGTACACACACACAGTGGAATACTATGCAACACTAAAGAATAACGTAGAATCTGCAAAATACCACATAATGTGGAAGAACTTGGAGGGCATTGTGCTGAGTGAAATAAGTCAATCACAGAAGGATAAATATTGTATAAGTCTGCTATTGCAAAAAGTCAAGTAAAGGTTTATACATGGAAGGGAACTTTTTTTGTTGTTTACCAGGGATAGGGTGGGAAGGGAGGGGAAGGAAAATTCTTACGTAGGTTTAAAATACACACACACACACACACACATATACATGCATACATACATAGAAGTAAAAGACTATGAATGGTTACCAGGGGGAGGAGGGGGGAGGGAAAGGAGAAGCTTTTATTCGCAGGGCCTTGAGTTTACGCTAATTGCGGTGGAATATTTTGAGAAAGGACAGCAACAATGGTGGCACAACATGAAAAATGTCAATGTCCCTGAGCTGTAAATGTGGAAATTGTTATGTTGGTGAATATCTTGTATGTTTTCACCACAATAGAAGTAAAAAATAAAATAATAAAAGAGGTCTTTTGCAGCAGATTTACCCAATGCAATATATCCTTTAATTTCCAAGTAAAATGAAATCCTCGACAACTTCAATCTTTTCTTTGTTTATCATGATGTTCCTTACAGTTGTGAGGACTTTTGTTTTCTTTATTGTGGGGCGTAATCTATACTGGAGGCTGTAATCTTTGATCTCTATCAGTAAGTGCTTCAAATGTGTTTCACTTAAAGCGAGCAAAGCATGTGATCTACATGTAGTGGGTTGTTAATGAGTCCTGTGTCAATTATGATGTTGTATTCTTCTTCTTCCACTCTTCAGAAGGAAGGTTGGGTAATCCTACTTCCGTAGAGATAATGCCTTGGAAACCGAAGGAGGGGTCGCTATGAGTTGGGGCCTACTAGATGGCACATAATAACAACATTCTTCTTCATATAGTCCAGCTTCCCAGATTATTTGTTCAGCATACATATAGAATAAGCATGGTGAATGGATACAACCCTCATGAACACCCTTCCTGATTTTAAACCATGCAGTATTGCCTTGTTTTGTTTGAATGACTGCCTCTTGGTCTTTATATAGGTTCCTCATGAGAACAATTAAGTGTTCTGGAATTCCCATTCTTCACTATGTTACCCATAATTTGTTATGATCCACACAGTTGAATGCC
Source organism: Orycteropus afer afer (assembly GCF_000298275.1). Lineage (NCBI taxonomy): Eukaryota > Metazoa > Chordata > Mammalia > Tubulidentata > Orycteropodidae > Orycteropus > Orycteropus afer. Next base: position 23,324,071 of record NW_006921596.1, on the reverse strand, counting down.
TTTGTATTGTAAACAGAACATAAATAAACATCTTTCTGGTATTCTTCACTTTCAGCCAAGATCCATCTGACATTATCAGTGTGTTCCATGTCCTCTTCTTAGTAAGTTCCCTGTCAACATACTCCTACAACTGTTTTTGAATTATCTTCAGCAAAATTGTACTTGCATGTAGTATTAATCATATTGTTTGATAATTTCCATAATCTTTGGATCACCTTTCTTTGGAATGGGCACACATACGGATCTCTTCTAGGTAGTGGGCCAGGTAGCTGTCTTCCAAATTTTTTGGCATAAATGAGTGAGTCCCTCAGTGCTGCATCCTTTTACTGAAACATCTCCATAGGTATTATATCAATCTTGGAAGCTTGTTTTTTTTTTGTTGTTGTTGTTGTTGTTGCCAATGCCTCCAGTACTACTTGGACTGCTTCCTTCACTGTCATTGGTTCTTGATCATATGCTACCTCCTGAAATGGCTGAATGTCAACCAATTCTTTTTGGTACCATGACTCTTCATTCTTTTCATCTGCATTTGATGTTTCTTACATTGTTCAATATTTTGCCTATAGAATCTTTCAGTATTGCAACTTGACACTTGAATTTTTTTCTTCAGTTCTTTTAGCTTGAGAAATACTAAGCATGTTCTTCCCTTTCAGTTTTCTGATTCCAGGTCTTTGTACATTCCCTTACAATACTTTACTTTTTCTTCCCAATCCACCCTTTGAAATCTTCCATTCAGCTTTATTGCATCATACCTTCCATTTGCTTTAGCTATTATCCATTAAAAAGAAAGTTTTGTAGTCTCTTCTGACATGAATTCTGATCTTTTCTTTTGTTGTTGTCTTTTAAATGACCCTTCACTTTCTTCATATTTGATGTCCTTGATGTCATCCCACAACTCCTTTGGTCTTCAGTCACTGGTATTCAATGCATCAAATCTGTTCTTCAGATGGTCTCTAAATTCAGGTCAGATGTAATCAAGGTTGTATTTTGGCTCTTATATATTTGTTTTAATTTTTTTCAGCTTCACCTTGAACCTGCACATGAATAATTGACGGTCAATTCCACAGTTAGCCCCTGGCCTTGTTCTGACTGATGATACTGAACTTCTCCATTGCCTCTTTCCATAGATGTGGTCGTTTGGATTTCTGTGCATTCCATCTGGTGAGGTCCACATGTGTGGCTGCCGTTATGTTGCCGAAAAATGTCATTTGCAATGAGTAAGTCATTGATCTCACAAAATTCTATTTTGTGGTCTCCAGCATTTTTAAGGCCAAATTATCTAATTATCAGTGCTACTTCTCAGTTTCCAACTTCCCCATTCCAATCACCAGTAATTATCAATACACCTTGATTTCATGTTTGCTCAAATTCAGACTGCAGAAGTTGGTAAAAATCTCCAGTTTCTTCATCTTTGGCTTCAGTGATTTGTGGGTAAATTTGAGTAATATTAGTATTAACTGTTCTTCCTTATAGGTGTGTGGATATTATCCTATCACTGACAGCACTGTACTTCAGAATAGATCTTTAACTGTTCTTTTTGATGATAAATATAAGGCCATTCCTCTTTAATTTTTCATTCCAAGCATGGTAGATCATATGATTTTCTGATTCAAAATGGCCAGTACCAGCCCATTTCAGCTCACTAATGCCTAGGATATCAATCTTTATGCCTTCCAGTTTATTTTTCATAACTTTTAATTTTCCTATTTCACGCATTATACATCCCATGTTCTGATTATTAATGAATGTGTGCAGCTGTTTCTTCTCATTTTAAGTCTGCTCACATCAGCAAACGAAGATCCCAAAAGCTTTACTATACCTGTATCATTTAGGTCACCTCTACTTGTAGAAGGCAGCTCTTCCCGAGCTGTATTTTGAGTAACTTCCAACCTGAGTGGCTCATCTTCTGGCATTATATGAAAGAATGTTTCACTGCTATTCATAAAGTTATCCAGTACTGTATCAGACAGTATTTCCTATTTCACTGCTATTCATAAGGTTTTCAGTGGATACTAACCAAAGAAACAAAACAAAACAAAACAAAAAAACTCACAGCCATCAATTTGATTACAATTCTTGTTGTTGTTGTTGTTGTTGTTTGCCATCGAGTCTTAGTTACCCAATAAGAGAGAGTAGAATTGCCCCATAGGCTTTTCAAGGCTGTAAATCTTTGTGGAAGCAGACTGCCTCATCTTTCTCCCAGAAAGGTTTGAGCCACTGACCTTTAACTTACCAAACCAATGACGTTAACACAGCACCACCAGAGCTCCTCCAGTGCATACTAATACTAAATTAAAGCTAAGCTAATACTAAATCAAAAACAAGGGATCTATAGTTATGCTCTAGACTCCCAAAGAATTAAGTCCTGGCTCTGCCACAGACTTAGTTGCACTGACCGTGAACAATGAACTAACTGGCAAAGATAACCCATACCAGGTCAATAGTGGGAATTTAATATTGAGGATACATTACAAACATGTTGGAAGAGCAGATAAGAGAAATGATAATTTCAGATTATGATAAGTACTATGCAGAAACTAACCATGGTGATGTAATGGTGACTGGAGGAGGTGGCTTCATTAGATGGAGTGGTTAGGGCCATAGAACTTGTTTTAAGACCTCAGTTTTTCTACATCTTCTTGCAATTTCTCACCACCAATGAGGTAACCCATAAAATAGTATCAACAAGAGGCTATTTTCATGTTTAAGCTTGTGAAATTAAAGAAAAAGATGAGGATACCAGTGCTAAGAAGATAAAGCAGGGGTCCTTCATGAACTTAAACAGTAGGAACTTTTTAAGCACAAAATCAAAAATAAAGAATTATGCTTGCAGGAGCAATTTACTTCCCTCTTCAGGCCAAGAAAGTGAGAAATTTGACCTATATGTGTAAATATGTCTTATTTTTTCAGAAAGAAGATGGAGAAACACTTCTTTAAGGGCATGCATTAGTAAACTAGTGTTGCTACAACAGAAATACCATAAGTGGGTGGCTTTAACAAACAGGAGTTTCTTCTCCCACAGTTTACGAGACTAGAAGTCTGAATTCAGGGCACCAGGTCTAGGGGAAGGCTTTCTCTCTCTGTCATTTCCGGGGAAATGTCCTTGTCTCTCTGCAACATCTGTGGGCCTGGAGTCCTCTGGAGATCTACGTGTATCTTGACATCAATATTCCCCTGGATGCAGGAGGTTCTTAAGACAGGGTGTTAGGGTCCAAAGGACATGCCCCACTCCTGGCTCTTCTTTCTTGGTGATAATGAGGTCCCTCATTTTCTATTTTTTTTCTCTCTCCTTTTACCTCTTGTAAGGTGAAAGATGACGTAGGCCACACCTCAGGAAAATTCTCCTTATATAGGATCAGGGCTGTGACCTGAGTAAAGCTGGTGCAACCCATGAATTCTCTTACAACTGACTGCCTGATAACATCAGATCACATCATTACATAAGTGCAGGATTACATCATTACATCATGCAACCGAGAATCATGGCCCAACCAAGCAGACACATATTTTTTGAGGATGTGATTCAATCCATGGCAGGATCTGTGAAATTGCTCAGTAAATATAATTTATACTTCAGAGAAGAATTCTATCATTTAATCATAGATTTATTAATCTGTGAGATTTATTTGGTTCATTTTATTTTTAAGATTTCTTAGAATCATGGTCATAACTGTGATTTATTAATTATAAGGATTTATGTTATGAATTTTATTGTAAATATATACATAGCATGATGCATGGTTTCCTTTGAATATTTCCCAACTGGCAGTTGGGAAAGGCTCTATAGTTACCTGGTAGCTGCTCTTTTCCAGCACTTTCTTAAGGAGCTAGCATCCAGTCTCAGACTAGCTGATACCCAAGCACAACATATTTCTCCATGAATAAGGTTTCTCTCACTATTGTTCCATAATAAGAGAGACCAGCAATAGGGCAGAATCATCACCTAGCCTAATAGTGCTTCTGACGTATCTTGACTGGGACTAATTCTTAAAGGATGTGAAGGGAGTAAGAGCCAGTCCTACTGTTCCTGCATCCCAGCCTACACCAAGAGACAGAGACATATATTTTCATCTAATGACTTAGAATGAAGATAAAGATATCAAATAACCCCACCTCCCTGAGAGACATTTCAAAAATGGAGCCATGGATGTTGGATGAACCCTCAAACCTATTGCCCTGAGATAATTTTTAAATCTTAAACCAAAAATATCCCTGGAAGTCTTCTTAAAAATCAAATAATACTTTAAATTAACTAGAAAAGAATGTCTCCTTTGAGTACTATGCTCTTTTAAGAACTGTCTATATGGGATGGAACTGACAACAGCAACTGGAAAGATTAGATGAGAACCTTAGGGGCAGTGAGTTTATGTTAATGGGAGGGGGGAATCAGAAAGGAGGTGAGAAAGGTTGCACAACTTGAAGAATGTAATCAAAGTCACTGAATTGTATTAGTAATCTAATAATATAGATTACTAATGTAGAAACTGTTGAACTGAAGTATGCTCTGCTGTATATACTCTCAAAGACAATAAAATAAATTATAAAAAGACATGGATTTTAGTATACTACATTTAACATTTTACAAGTGTCTTAAATAGTATTTATTTAATACTTAATAGCTATGTTGAACAAATATCAACCATAATTTTATTTATCACTTCTACTTAATTTATTTGTATTTTATCTAATTCTGTAATGGAAATCTTTATGAACATGATTAACCTTGCCTAATTGGTCCAAGAATATGAATGTTCTGAAGGCTTTTTATTTAAAATAATTTCAGTTGTGGAATTTTACCCTAAGGAAACACTGAACCATTCTGCATGATGATTTGACATAATTTCCCCTTCTACGATCAGTGTATTAATGCATCTATCTCCTTGAAAGCTTATGGGCATGAATAAGAGTGAGATGGAATCATTTTAATATGAACTAGTACTTTATTTCAATGTCCTTTAGAAAATGAGTTTTTAATTTCATTGTACTTTAAAAATAATGTTTGATTTCTGTTTAGAAAGTAAATAATTTAGAGAAATAGACACAAAAAATATGAATCATTTGTCACTTAATTTCTAGAGATTAGTGCTGTAAACAATGTAATATATTTTCTTCAACTTTAGGCATATTTTCTTACAAAGTATTGAAAAATTGAATTCATTTATTATTTTTTAAAATTATTTTTATAAGCTTTTTAAAAATATTCTCAATAAAACATTCAAAAAATCTTAAATCAACCCTGACCTTCCAGGTCAGATCTTTGGATCTAATAAGTCATCTTCCATAAACCACAAGAAGTGCCTCCATGGACCAAGTTACACTGAAAAATCATTCCTATTTCTTAGAAAATGATCTCTATTCAAAGCCTAGCACGACCTATGGCTTACACTGGGAGTTTAGGTGACAATAGTTATGAAAAATGATCTCTAAAGATGCCTATTACCTCTTCCACTCATTCCTGTATGGGCATGTCATTCTTCTCTCTAAGGGGTGGGGTCTATTTCTGGCCCTCTAACTTATTTGACTCTACCACCTGTCTGTCAGTTTGTCTTACTGTGATGGCTTTTGTGTTGCTGTGAGGCTGGAGGCTATGTCACTGGTATCTTAAATACCAGCAGGGTCATCCCTGGTAGACAGGTTACAGCAGAGCTTCCAGACTAAGACACACTTGCAAGAAGGAAGGAGTCATTCACTTGTCAACACTGTCTGATATATTTCTGGAAAACTTTATGCATAGATCTGAAACACTGCCCGATACAGTGCAAGAAGGTGAATGTTGGATGGCACTCAAAATATAACTGGGGAAGAGCTGCCTCCTCAAAGTAGAGCTGACCTGAATGATGTGGATGGCGTAAGGCTTTTGGGACCTCCATTTGCTGATGTGGCATGACTCAAAATGAGAAGAAACAACTGCAAATATCCATTAATAATCAGAACATGGAATGTACGAAGTATGAATCTAGGAAAATAGGTAGTTGTCAAAAATGAAATGTAACACACAAAGATCGATATCCTAGACATTAGTGAGCTGAAATAGAATGTTTTTGGCCATTAAGAATCATATGATCTATTATGCTGGGAATGACAAACTGAAGAGGAATGGCATGGCATTCATTGTCACAAAGAAATGTTTCAAGATCTATCCTGAAGTACAATGCTGTCAGTAATAGGATAATATCCATATGCCTACAAGCAGGACCAGTTAATAATACTATTATTCAAATTTATGCACCTACCGCTAAAGGCAAAGACAAGGAAATTGAAATTTTTTTACCAACTTCTGCAATCTGAAATTGACCAAACATGCAGTCAAGATGTGTTGATTACCACTGGTGATTGGAATGCAAAAGTTGGAAACAAAGAAGAATCACCAGTAGTTGGAAAATATGGCCTTGGTGATAAAAATGATGCTCGAGATTGCATAACAGAATTTTGCAAAACCAACAACTTATTCACTGCAATACCTTTTTTCAACAACACAAACGATGGCTATAGATGTGCACTTCAGTCACAGGAATCAGATCAACTACATCTGTGGCAAAGGCAATGAAGAAGCTCAATATCTTCAGCCAAAACAAGGCCAGCAGCTGACTGTAGAACAGACCATCAACTCCTCATATGCAAGTTCTAAGTGAAGCTGAAGACAATTAAAACAAGTCCACAAGAGCCAAAATATGATCTTGACTATGTTGTTGTTGTTGTTATGTGCCATCGAGTCAAACCTGACTCATAGCGACCCCTCCTTGCGTTTCCGAGGCAGTATCACTACGGAAGTAGGACTGCCCAACCTTCCTTCCGAGGAGTGGCTGGTGGGTTTGAACCGCCAGCTGTCTGGTTAGCAGGCAAGTGTCTTAGCCACTATGCTACCAGAGCTCCCATATCCCTCCTGAATTTAGAGACCATTTAAAGAACAGAGTTGAAGCACTGAATACCAATGACTGGAAACCAGAGGAATTGTGGGATGACATCAAGAACATCATACACAAAGAAAGCAAGAGGTCATTAAAAAGCCAGGAAAGTAAGAAAAGACCAAAACGGATGTTAGAAGAAACTCTGAAATTAGCCTTAAACGAAGAGTAGCTAAAGCAAATGGAAGAAATGACAAGATAAAATAGCTGAACAGAACATTTCAAAGGACAGCTCAAGAAGACAAAGTCAATTATAATGAAATGTGCAAAGACTTGCAGTTAGAAAACCAAAAAGGAAGAAGTCACTCAGCACTTCTTAAGCTGAAAGAACTGAAGAAAAAATTTAAGCCTCAAGTTACAATATTGAAAGATTAAATACTGAGTTGGGAAACATCAAAAGAAGATGGAAGGAATACACAGCAGTGTACCAAAAAGAATTGGTCAATGTTCATCCATTTCAGGAGGTGGTATATGCTCCAGAAAGGTGGTATTTGCTATTGAAAGAAGTCGTCAAAGCTGCAATGAAAGAACTGGCAAAGAACAAGCCTCCAGGAATTGACAGAATACCCACTGAGATGTTTCAACAAACACATGCTGCTCTGGAGGCACTTACTTGTCTATGCCAAGAAATTTGGAAGACAGCTACCCGGCCAACTGACTGGAAGAGATCCATATTTGTATCCACTCCAAAGAAAAATGATCCCATAGAATGTGGAAATTATCAAACAATATCATTAATATCACATGCAATAAAATCTTGCTGAAGATAATTCAGAAATGGTTGCAGCAGTATATTGACAGAGAACTTCCAGGAAAGCAAGCTGGATTCAGAAAAGGACTTGGAACAAGGGATATCATTGCTGATGTCATATGAATCTTGGCTGAAAGCAAATAATACCAGAAAGATATTTACTTGTATTTTATTGACTATGCAAAAGCATTCAATTGTGTGGATCAAAACAAATTGTGGATAACATCGAGAACAATGGGAATTCCAGAACACTTGATTGTGCTCATCAGGAACCAGTACAAAGACCAGGAAGCCATTGTTCGAACAGAACAAGGGGGTAATGCAAGGTTTAAAATCAGGAAGGGAGTGTTTCAGGGTTGTATCCTTTCACCATACTTATTCAATCTGTATGATGAACAAATAATCGGCGAAGCTGGACAATAGAAGAACAGGGCATCAGGATCAGAGGAAGACTCATTAACAACACATGGTACACAGACACAACTTGGCTTGCTGAAAGTGAGGATGACTTGAAGCACTCACTGATGAAGATTAAAGACTTCAATCTGCAATATGGATTACATCTCAACATGAAGAAAACAAAGATCCTCACAAATGGACCAATAAGAAGCATCGCAGTAAATGGAGAAAAGATTGAAGTTGTTAAAGATTTCATATTACTTGGTTCCACAATCAACACCAATGGAAGCAGTAGTCAAGACATCAGACAATGTATTGCACTGGGCAAATCTGCTGCAGAAGATCTCTTTCAAGTGCTGAAGAGCAAGGATATTTCCTTGAAGACTAAGGTGCACCTAACCCAAGCCATGGTATTTTCAATTGCCTCATATGCATGTGCGAGATGGACAATGAACAAGGAAGATAGAAGAAGAGTTGATGCTTTTGGGTTGTGGTTTTGGCGAAAAATACTGAAAGTACCATGGACTGCCAAAAGAATGAAGAAATCTGTCCTGGAAGAACTGCAGCCGGAATGCTCCTTGGAAGTGAAAATGGCCAGACTTCGTCTCACCTACTTTGGTCATGTTGTCAGAAGGGACCATTCCCTGGAGCAGGATATCATGCTTGGTAAAGTGAAGGGTCAGCAAAAAAGGGGACAGCCCTCAATGAGATGGATTGGCACAGTGGCAGCAACAATGGGCTCAGGTATAGCAAGGATTGCGAGGCTGGCATGGGACTGGGTAGTGGTTCGTTCATGGGGCTATTATGAATCAGAGTTGACTCGATGGCACTTAACAACAACAACAATGTATTTGACTAAGAGAAATAGGCTGAATTGACACTGTACCAGTTCTGGGCTTATTACATAAGAGGTGGGCAGCTTCTACTTTTGCTGTCTTGGAAACCATGTAGAGAAACTCAGGCTTATCTACTGAGTAATAAGAGGTCACAGGGAGAGAAAGAACGGTCACAAGGAGGACAATCATGATTCCCCAGGAGACTGTCAGGACCAGTGACCTGTACACATGAGTGAGGCCATCTGGATGTTATAGACAAACTGAAGGAAGTCACATGAGTAAGTCCAAGTGGAATGTCAGAAAGTAGAGGAGAGTTGCACATGTGAATCCAACCAACCTAGAGAACTGTGAGAAATAATAAAACTTTTTCAGTTTAGATCATTAAGTATGGATTACACCTCAACATAAAGAAAAAACACACACAACTGGGTTAATAAGGAACATCATGATAAATGGAGAGAATATTAAAGTTGTCAGGGATTTCATTTTACTTGCCCAGGAAGCAAAAGACTTCTTGAAAATGTTCAAAAGTAAAGATGTCACTTTGAATACTAAAGTGCTGCTTGCCCAAGCTATAGTATTTTCAGTCACCTCATATCCATGTGAAAGCTGGGCGATGAATAAGGAAGACTGAAAAGAATTGATGCATTTGAATTACAGTACCGGTGAAGAATATTCAATACACCATGGTTTGCCAGAACAGACAGACTTGTCTTGGTAGAAGTACAGCCAACATATTCCTTAGAGGCGAGGATGGCAAGACTTCATCTCACGTGCTTTGGACATGTTACCAGGAGGAACCAGTCCCTGGAGAAGGACATCATGCTTGGTAAAGCAGAGGGCGAGTGAAAAAAGGGAAGACCCTCAAGGTGATGACCTAACACAGTGGCTACAACAATGGACTTCAACAGAACAAGAATGGTGAAGATGGCCCGGGACCGGGCAATATTTTCCTGTTGTACGTAGCATCCCTACGAGTCAGAACTGACTCAAAGATATCTAACAACAACAACAACAACTCTTATGTAAAAACTAGAAAAACTAAAGCAGATAACTAGAACAGTGGGCCTATTCACATTCTCAGGGTGCAACTGGGTCAGACACAGCTTGGGGAGGAGATGAGATGCTAGAGGCATTCCCCACATGGCAGCTGAGATCCTGACTGGCCCTCTTCCTCCTTAGAATTACCCCTCCACTGGGAGAATAGGGAGCTCTGGTGGTGTAGTGCCTAAGGCATCTGATTGCTAACCAGAAGGCTGGTGGTTCAAACCCACCAGCCACTCCTCAGAAGGAAGATGGGCCAATCTACTTCCACAGTGATATTGCCTTGGAAACCCAAGGAGGGGTTGCTATGAGTCAGACCTGACTTGATAGCAGTGGGTTGGGAGAATAATTCCCATAGTTTGCTAATGCAGAGAATATTCACCCCAAATCACTGTGACTGTCTGACTAGTATAATTCATGGTGGTCATCTCTTTTTCAAAATACACACTTTATTAAGTAGGCTTATTTGACATCTGCATTATGAAAATTAAATGATAAAATCTGAGTGACCTTTATTATTTTGCATGGAGCTGCTCTCATCAGCTTATCTCAGTTTTTGAAAAGAGCATCACCAGTTGTACTACAGGATCAGTTAATAATGTATTAATATTTGCTTTATAGGTCATGGAATTATCCACAAATCAAAACACATAAACATTATGAAAACAGAGTTTAAAATTATTAGAAGCCATTTGTGTGGGGTGGGTGTGCTATTTTTATTTACGTTTACTGCTTGGCAGCAAACAAGCAAAATTAAACAGAAGATTAATGATAGGAGCATAAAACACTACCTCTTTTGATGCAAAAACCATATTGAATAATGTTTGGTGATGGAATGGACACTGGACAGAAGTTTACACAGCCTGAATATGGGCTTAAGGGCTAACACTGCTTGAGTAACTGGAAAAACAAGTTGATGTCTCTGAGGTTTAGTTTGCTCATTTATAAAAAGAGATAAAGCTCCTTTCTTGGTCCTACAAGAGTATGGCTCTGAGAATCAATTGCAGGACTGTTCAATATGCTGGTGAACAGCAAAATTATTTCTTTAAAACTTGCCTCAAACCAACAAGTGGTGTTTATTTAATTAAAGTTACCCCACCAGATGCTGCCAGGTCGACTCCAACTCATAACAATCCTGTATGTGTCAGAGTAGAACTGTGCTCCGTGAGACTCAGACTGGCTGTTTTTTTGGAAGTAGATTGCCAGGCCTTTCTTCCAAGGCACCTCTGGGTGGACTTGAGCCTCCAACCTTTCAGTTAGCAGCTGAATGTGTTAACTATTTGTACTACCCAGGGATTCCAAGTTATCCCAGCCCTCCCTTTTTCATTTTTATAAAAGCTGTGTGTGTGTGTTGTGTTGTGTGGTAATGTCAGGCAGAAGTGAGATTAACCTGGTAATCATCAATATTTAGTTGTATGTTCTTAAGTTGTTACGCTTACACTCTGAGCCTCAGTTTTGACAACACAGGCTAACCTTATACATATGGTAGAACACAGCGGGAGTAAACCACTACGTTGCTTATTTTTCACTTCCCATAAACATGCACAATCCTTTCCGACCCTTCCCTTTGCTGCTCTGTGTCCTAGCTTGCTGACCTCTACAAGCTGAAGACAAATGCTGTCCCCTGGAGAATACTTGTCTTCAAGGAATCAGATGGAAAATGTTGAACCTGGGACATCTCAGATGATTATTCTTAATGACTTGTGAGTACGCAGAATGCAGTGAATACACACTATTATAATAGTTCCCCAAAGCTTCCGTCTACAGCAACTCTAGATTGGGGATCTGCATATGGACATCATGACCACAACTCTGTCTGTCCTTACGCAGATCCAGTGTGAGTAACTGTGAGGTTTCTCTTGCTTTTTCAATTATATATATAGGAGCTCTGGTAGCATAGTGGCTAAGACACTTGCCTGCTAACCAGACGGCTGGCGGTTCAAACCCACCAGCCACTCCTCGGAAGGAAGGTTGGGCAA
>NW_006921596.1:23310118-23312057 GCF_000298275.1 Orycteropus afer afer | reverse complement strand
GGCAATCCTACTTCCGTAGTGATACTGCCTCGGAAACCCAAGGAGGGGTTGCTATGAGTTGGGTTTGACTCGACGGCACATAACAACAACAACAATATATATATATATATATATAAGTTTCACATCTCTGAGAGGTTTTTTTTTTTTTTTTAATGCTCCTAGCACTAAAACTCTGAAGGATGTAACTCACTGCCATCAAGTCAATTCCAACTCATAATGACTACCATTGGGTTTCCAAGGCTGTAAATCTTCACAGAAGCAGGTTGCCTCTTCATTCTCCTGTGGAGTGGCTGGTGGTTTCAAACCACCAACCTTTTGGTTAACCGCCAAATGCCTATCCACTGCACTACCAGAGCTCCTCTTACCACCAATGTTTATTAAAAGTAGTACCTGTCTTTATAATGCCACTATCTCACTAGATGAAGGAGTAGAAGGAGTAGAAATTTAGATAATAGATAAATGGGTATGCAGACAAATAAATACAATAATATTTAGTTAGATAGCTAATTAGATAGATATATCCATAGACAGATCAGCTAGGATCATAGTAAAGTACTGAATATTCTATCTGAATATTTTAAAATTTATTTCAATTCAAACGACTTTACAACCTAACATGGAGAAAGAAGCAAATCTCCTGTTCATTTTTTCCCCCAGGCCACCACTGCTGTTGCCATGGGTTATTTAGTCACTATTTTCTTTAAAGGATATAATTTCCAGCCTCTGCCACCCCCAGTCTTCCAAAAAATTGCCCACCAGACATCATCCACAACATTTTATTTTGATCAGCCCATATCCTGGCTCCTTTCTTTTTGTTTGCATCTGAAATGGAGCAGACATCTTGTTTACCAGAGACTGTAGGAAAGTGAATTCATTTATTGATTGACATTATCAAGCAGGCAGACAGACACTGTAGCAGGTAAAATTGCTTTTTTTTGTGTTGTTGTCTGCCAAACTTTAACAGAGAAAGTGATATGCTTTTGCCAGGCAAGGCTACTACATAAACTGGTAATGGGTCTTAAAAATGCTGCAAATGTTAATGGTGTTAGATCAATAATATTACTATCACAGGTAAAATGCTATTACATATATTATTAAGACATTGCTCAAAATGGAGCGACTCAAAGGACTTGGAGAATGTATGAGTAATTGCTATATCATTGGTACAATAAAATGTTAATGGAGGTTTTGTCATACAACATGCTGTGTCTATTTTTTTCTGCAAGGTTTCATGAAGAGTAGCTTTGCACTAATGCATGATACAGACCCCCAATTGTTCCATCACAATCTCATCGTCTTGCTAAATATGAGCCAATTCAGAAGGCAGAAAATGCTATTATTTCCCTACTCATCCATTTATTCTTTTAAAATCACTTGTGAAATGAAACCCAAATAATCTCATAAGCAGTCCTTATTATCTACTTTTTTTTTTCTAAATATTTAATGGATTGATTAAATACACTGGCCTTAATACCTTCATTTGAGCAGAGTGTAATATGAACTGTTAGGTTCAATGAGTATTGCAGATTGCCACACATACACTCACACACACAATCATTATTTACTAATTGATTCCAAGGATAAGTGGCATCAGTCAAACATAAGTTACACAAACCGAAAGTATTAAAACAATGTTACTTAGAGGCTATTGTTTGGATTAATTCAGGTCTCCATTTTCTATTTAGAGAAAATTGGTTTATAGATAGAGGATAAGAAAAATAGATAACAAGATAGAAATAACAGATGATTATGGATTCAAACTGTGTATCACACTTTCACAAATATTTTATATATTTGTCTTATTCATTTTTATTGCTTCCAATATTTGTCACTGAATGTGTTTTTAATTGTAAATTAATGTCTTGACTTTTTGAAGATGACAAAATTGAAGAAGAAAAGGAAGGGAAGGAGAGAAGAAGAGGAAGTAAGGAGAAAACAG
>NW_006921596.1:23301956-23310018 GCF_000298275.1 Orycteropus afer afer | reverse complement strand
AAAAAAGCAATTTAAAGAAAGGGAAAAATTCACTTAGCCATGAATAAGGAAACATAAACCCAATATGGGCGAAACAGTGTTATGGACACTCAGGAAGAATCTTTTCACCCTAACTTATATTCAAAGTCTATTTCTAGATCAAGCAACTTGAGCACAGTATTCCTGGTATCAATTTTAGCTTGTGCAAAATACAGCTGTCTAATTGCTAACTAAGAGGCAAAAATACATTTTTCCTCAAACTTCTGATGATCTCCATTGGTTTCTAATCTTGTCACATCTTTATGTAAAAAGTGCATCCCTTTTGTCTTTCTAATAACTGGATGAATTTGTTATTGGAAGAGAGAACTATTATTTCAGTATTCCAAATTATGGAGCCTAAAATACAAAAGAGTACAAAAGAGTCCACTGCTGGTTAATAGCAATGGGGAATGATTTTTCAACTTTTCAGAAGTCTCACTTTATAAAATATCAATGTGGATGTAGAGGTGTTCTAGCCACATGTCGGGTAAGAACAGGAAGAGAAGGATTACTCTGGGGGCCCATCAGTAATCTGTTCCTGAGCTCTGAAATGATGGATAATCCTACAATACGTGGTAAATCTACCCCACTCCAGTAAGCCCAAGTTAACTACAGAAGTATCCAACCCAAAGAAATGGAGACGAACACTTTCACGTACAAACAGAGCAGATCACGTCAAGGTTACTAAATTTTTAAATGAACAATAAGGCAAAGACAGAGTCCCCACGTAGTGCAAATGGTTAATGCTTCAGCTGTTAACCAAATGTGAGGGGTCCAACTGTACTCTGAAGTACCTCAGAAGAAACGTGTGATGATCTACTTCCAAAAACTCAGCTATTCCAAAAACTCAGCTAGTGAATAACCTTAGGAGCACAGCTCTACTCTGACACACATGTGGGGTGGCTATGACTCAAAGTCAACTGTTTTTAGGGGAGAGAGAACCAATCATCTGAAAGCACAAGGCACCCAGCAGGACAGCTGACCAGTTAAAGTGACGAGGGATGCCAGGGCATGACATTTGTTGATAAGGGCTGCATGACTGCTGGAATACGTTAGACCTGGGGTATTTTAAAGCACACGTAAAGAACAGGCACTCTAGGTCTGTTTGTAAATATTTTGTTCCCAAATCTCTGTATGTCTTCATAGCTGACACCACATTCTTTCTGGATCTCCATAGGGGGAAAAAAAAAAAAATTAAATAAAGGCAGGACCTTACAACTTAGTCGCTGTCTAAGCTGGGACAAGGAGGATTCATATGTTAGAGGGGAAATGATTAAGAATAGTGGTTGGGGCTTAACAGAACTTACCTCGAGACCACTGCCAGGCAAGGTCAAAAGGGAAGCAATGATACACAGAGCTCCTGTCATAAAATAAAAGAAATAGATCACGTCACTGGGAAACATTTTTAACTTTTAATTCTGTTAAAGGAAAATGGAATTAAAGGGTGAAAAATACCCTAAGAAAAATATATTACTAATGCTTTTACAAAACCTTTCTTTTGTACCCGTAAGTACTCAATAAATTGATAATGAGAATGAATTTAATTTCAGATAAGATCCCTGACATAGGTTTGAATACCCATTTTTAAAGGTGAGGTTAAGCAATTGACCTAAGGTCACTTTCTGCCTGAGTAGGTAGAACTGGATTTGAACCTCCACGTGGCTGACAGCAAAGCACATGACTTTATACTACACTTTACATGGTCCATATACAAAATACCTATGTTTAGTAGTATGGAGAAAGATGATTTGAAATGCTAATGATCATTTTGTCAAGCCAATGAATAGGCCAATTATAGATTAATTCCAAGACCAAGAATTTATCTGTACTTTTTATTGAAATACAACATTGTTATAGTTTAGAGATAGTAACTTTACTTTCATGTTTCAACTTCCATATATTTTGTAAATTAGTATGTATGGTTTATTTCTGGACAGGAATTAAAACTAGTGTCTGGAGAATGAATATTCTCTACCTCACACTCCACATGGAACCATTTTCGAGCCAATAATGCAGTTAAGTGTTTGTAATTATTAAGTGTGTCCAAGAACAATTGCCATTTCACACAATTGCTCTCTTTATGCTATCTTCTAAATGTTGCTAGTCTCATTACTTTAATTATTTTTTTTCTTTGTAATTGATTCCTAAATTTTACTATTAGGTAATTTAATTAATGTTTCCATTGATAACTTCATGTTGTGAAAGTATTTTAAGGCAGTCTTTGCATTTTGGTGATCAACTCTGGACTTGAATTTTTTAGATAATAATTATGAAATTTGTAGTCAGGATACAAGAATGACCCTTGGGGTATTTCCTGTTATTGTAAAGTGGATAGCATTAAAAGAACTCTGAGCATTGATCAAGTGGAGCAGTTCTCCAGTGATTAAAGCATCAATGAAGATAATTCTCAATTCCTCCTCTGATGGGTAAAAAGGATAGCAAAGATAATTACAGTCCAGGAGTGATCCTAACCGTTAATTAGCTGCTGCTTATAAGTAGGTTTAGATCTGTGAGGGAGGGGAGTCGCCATTGTTTTCTTATTAAAGAATGCATCTTATCTTGGCACTCACTTGATCAAACCCTTTCAATGAATTGCCATTTCACCAAACATAAAGTCCAAAATGCTTAGTTATTTTGTAAGGCTGTGCCTGGTCTGTTGTTGTTATGTGCCTTCGAGTTGGACCCGACCCATAGTGACCCCTCCTTGGGTTTCCGAGGCAGTATCACAACAGAAGTAGATTGCCCAACCTTCCTTCCAAGGAGTGGCTAGTGGGTTTGAACCGCCAGCCTTCTGGTTAGCAGTCACGTGCCTTAGGCACTACATTACCAGAGCTCCCTCTCTCTCAATACAGACACTTGTTCTCTGCTTTCTGGTTAAAGATGCTTTCAGCCCCTCATTGACAACCAATCTCCTTCCCGTCATAGGGCATTTATATTATTGTTGCCTCTGCCTGGAAAACCCTATTCTCCTATCCTCACTAATTTTATTTATCCTTTCAAAACAAAGCTACATTTCTTTATATTAATCTCAGAACACCATGCATACCTCATTCAGACCAATTCTAGTTTAAACTTTCAATTACTGTGCATGACTATTCGATTAATGTTTGTCTACCTCATCAGACTGTAAGCTTTATGGGATCAAAGACCACGCCTACTTCTGCTGGCCAATGTATTCTAACACTTCTTATAGAATATGGTACTTTGTATGTACTTAATATATTCATGTAGGTGAATGGATGAATGAATAATTAGCTTCTGAATTTTAAGATCCTTTTGGTGGTGTAGTGGTTAAGGCATTTGGCTGCTAACCAAAAGTTTGGTGGTTCAAACCCACCAGCCACTCCAAAGAAGAAAGATGGGGTAGTCTGCTTTCGTAAAGATTTACAGCCTTGAAAACCCAGCGGAGGTCGCTACGAGTCAGAATCAACTTGATGGCAGTGAGTTTTGTTTTTGGTTTTTATTGTATAAATAATATAATCCAGTTGAAGTGAAGGTTAACAAAACATATGTGCTTTAAAGAGAGACACAAATATATTCAAATTATACCGATTCAATTTCATAATTGTCTCATTTGTATAATGGATATATAATCATATAAGACAATTTTGAGGATAAAATGGGTCAATTTTACCATAATGTTTAACCCAATTTAGTTACTTAATAAAGTTCTGTGAAACAAGTAATTGATTAATGCTGTCACTCAACAAATACTTATTCGGTATATATTGCCAGAGTTTTTGCTATAATTTTAAAGCTTAACTCTTCAGAAGAACTATTCCCTGATTTATCAAAGCTTTTCTGAACCTATACTAACTGCAATATCACCATATTGAACAAAAGATTTTTAAAAAAGAAAGAAATGTACAATTTGCCACCATGCGATCATAATGTTAAAAATTCTACCATTTTAGGTTCATATACATGATGGAATATTTCTTATTATGACCTTGTTAAAGGGCTAACACTACTGTCATGTTTTAACTTTGGACATTCTGGGGCTCTTTAACTGAGTTGAGATCCACAACTCCTATGTGTCACCATGACCCCACAGTTTCATGTCTGAATGACCCTTACTAGACATTCACTTAGCAAGATCAGTATTCTTTCCATTTCCTTTGATGGAGTGACTACCACTTGATTCAGTGACAAGTCACTAAAGACAGTAGAATAGTGGTGAATAATGGGAACCAATCCCAAGAGGTTACTACAAAATGGAATAACACAAATTTAAAGCACAAGGTGGCAAACTATACATAGACAGGTGAAAATTCAGCTGGGAATCTGAGATGGTACATCTGCCTATAATGTGCTCTGAATAGTAGAAAAAAGAGAGTTATAAGGTGAGAGATCACAGGATTTGCAGTCCATTTTACAAGTGGCCCTTTAGCATTATGGGAAGGGAAGAATAATTTGATTAATTCTTCTTAAGTTATTTTTAACTTAAAAATAGCTTGTGTATTAATCCTAGAGTATATTGCTTTGAATATGATGATGCCATTCATTTCATTTATATTGAGGCAAAGTACAAGACAATACCCGAGGCTTTGAAAACAGCATTAGAAATGAAATGAAATAGGAAATACTATTAAATTAATTGTACCAGGCAATTTATGCAGAACCACCAATCATTTCAACAACCACTAGCCACGCCTATCAGTTCACACCCATTTTATGGATAAGCTCATGTGTGGATAAGTCTCAAATATAATTACTAACTTGCATAGATAGAATGGTTAATTAATTATAAAACTAATGATTTGTTTATCATCTGTTTCTTTGGACTAGAACATCACCACCAGGAAGAAAGAAATCCTATTTAAGTCACTGATAAATCCCCCAAATGAAGAAAATCAAAGACACATGGAAACAATTAGTCCAAAGGACTAATGGTGCATGGGAACCTTAGGCTCCATGATCCTGAGACTAGTAGAACTAGATGGTGCCCAGCTGCCACTGCCAACTACTCTAACAATGATCACATTAGGGGAACCTGGATAGAGTGGGAGAAAAATGTGGAACAAACCTCAAAAAAAAAAAAAAGCCAGGCTTACTAGTCTGATGGAGACTGATGGAACCCTGCAGAATATGCCTGTTAGTCACCCTTTGGGCCTGGAACTGAACTCATCCCCATGGGTCAACTTTCAGCCAAACAATAGATAGGCCTCTAAAGTGACAATAACATCAGGGTGATATGTACCGCTTAGAACCATGAACTATACAAGATCAAAAGGGCTACATCTGCCCAGGGATGAAGCTAAGAAGGCAGGAAGGGATAGGAAAGGATGACTAGGGGAAATGTTAGCCACAGGGAGGAAGTGGGAAGACTGCTGTATATAATGGGGATTGCAATCACTGTCACAAAACCTGTATGAACTGTTGAATGGAAACCCAATTTACTCTGTGAAATTTCACCCAAATCACAATATTTTTTTTTAACTGTTAGCTCAATAATCTCCTTTCAATAATTACTGTGATTTTTTTAAAAAATTCACACAGCTTGAACAATTTTTTTTTAATTAAATACATTAACTAAATCCTTTATAAAACTTTACTCTGAACTTTGACACTTCTAATTTTATCATTTGAATTTCGGTTAGCTTAACTAAACCAAGTCAATCTTCATATTGTCTGGAAAATGGATTAATCTCACCATGGCTCTGCCAATACTTAAACTATGCAAAGGTAGGAGTGGTTGCTTCCTACTTTGTAAGTAAGTCTTTTTAACATCCTAAGGTATAATTATCTATTCTGCAGAATCTTATGTGGTAGGCCAATTACTCTCCAGATACAATATGTCCTTTCTGAATTTTTACAAGTCAAAAACTAAATAATAGGAGAAATTTAAACTGGATTAGAAAAATAAGGAGAAGAAGGTACAATTAGGACTGAATTGAGGTAAATTCCCTGAAGTAACTACCAGGAATTCCTGAACAGGTAGATTCTGTGCATAAGGAACAAGTGGCAGTGATTACTTCAAACCAACAAGGGTTCAATAAGTGACAACCATTTCAGATATCTGGAGGATATAGGGAGGGAACTTATTGTGACTATTTTTGTAAACAATCTTTCACCCAGTGATCAATAATAATAACACCTTCTTCATAGATTTTTGAGAAGTAAGATGAGGTATAAGAAGTTGCCAAAGGCAGAATGTCATTGGAACTAACATTTATTAAATTATTATATATGAGCTATGTAGATAATGAGACATGGAATATATTTTAGTTGGCAGAGAGAAGATAAGTAAAATATAATAATTGCCTTGTTGTTGTTGTTGTTGTTATGTGCCATCGAGTCAGACTCATAGCGACCCCTCCTTGAGTTTCCCAGGTAGTATCACTACAGATGTACATTGGTCAACGTTTCTTCCAAGGAGTGGCTAGTGGGTTTGAACCACCAGCCTTCTGGTTAGCAGTCAAGTGCCTTAGGTGCTACGTTTAAGTGGTTACTATTAAATAGGATAACTGTCTCATTTTTTGGTTCTGATTTGTAGAAGTTCACAAAATGAAAAAATAAAATTTTAGATCAATATAATAAAACATAACCTATAAATCCAGCAACATAAATACTTACTTTAACATGTATTATTTTATTTTCAATATTGTGGTCAAGGTCTTAAGCTGGAGTCTCCGAGAATGCCCTTAAATGTATATAGAACTTTTCTTTTTTTCTCTCCTTACATATAATACAAATTAAAAAGTGAATCTGTTAGGATACGAAAAGTAATTCATACCTATTTAGGAGGACGAGGAAAGAATCCATGAAAGGGAAAATGGTTAAGACAAACTGTGTCAGCTAACTAGAAATCTCTTGTCTATTCCATCTCGATCTATTTAAAGCCTATTCACACGAACAGATATTTGGAAGCACAAATATGGATTGAAGGTAGAATGAGGATTAATTCCTGGTATTAGGAACCAAGTGAGTTGGGCAAACAAGAAAAATATCCTATGGAAAGAACAGGATAAATAGAATTATTTTGTAAAGAATAATGTGTCTTTTATTTTCAACTCAGGAGAAATGGCAGTTGTTGGGAGGCATTTGTTAGGTACTAAACTATTCATGAATAAAGCCAATACCTTTCAATTTTCCCATCTAGAAACTTGACAGATGTGGTCAAAAAGCCAATATGCAGTGCTCTTTTCTGAACACGAAACATCAAATTAAATGTAAGCTCCAAGCCTGCAATGACAGAGTATTAACATCTGACTCAGAACCTACAATAACTGATCCATTGCCATAACCAATCTCACTATGTAACACAGCTCATGTATTATGGACACATAGATTGGGCTCTGAAGTTTTAATTTTGAGACTCTTCTGAAATTAATCAAATCTACTGGTCCTCTTCACATATCACTTCTCCAAACTTATCTCCATTAATATTTACCAAAAATGAGCTGTGAGCTTCCCTTACCTATACTAAGAAATTAGATCAATTATCTCTTTCAACGTTACCTCAATGAATTTTCTTTATGTTACAAGATGACTAAAACCCAAGAACTCATTTTTTGATCTCTTCATAATGAATTCTTTTCCTTATGCCCTTGCTTTGAAAAGCACTTTCTTTAAAACAAAAATGACGCATGGTTTTTGTACCCTGCAAACTGTGTTGGGGTTGACACTAAAGCTCGCGGGAGCAGGGCAGTGGGGGGATGATGCCAAGTTACTAAAATTACAAAGCCAATCTTTTTTCTCAATTCCTATTTGAGGAATAATATTAGCTCTATTCTTCAGAATTCATAGGCCCTGGTACACATTATACAATACCTGAAAAGTATTTCCTTATGCAAAGCTCCATTAAAATTAATGATGCAAGGAAGCGGCTTCATAAAATTATGCAGTTATATTCTCATAAAGGCCTATGGCAATTGTGATCATGTTTACCGGCAGTTTCTAGGGCGTCACTTAAGATACCGTATCGGGGGGGTGGGAATGTACTTAGTGCAGGTCTCTAACGCATACCTGCTGCTGCTTTTCTCCTGGTGTAGATTAATTTTCTACTCTAGATCAATAAATTCCCTCCCTTTAACATGCCATA
>NW_006921596.1:23299831-23301096 GCF_000298275.1 Orycteropus afer afer | reverse complement strand
TGCCCAACCTTCCTTCCAAGGAGTGGCTGGTGGGTTTGAACCGTCAGCCTTTTGGTTAGCCGTCAAGTGCCTTAGGCACTATGCTACCAGAGCTCCTAACGATAACGTATATAAGGTGCTTTTTTGTAACTGGCAAATGTTTTATACATTACTATCCTTTCCTTCTTTTGACTGTTCCCTCTCAGAGAATGAAAGACTCACTTGAAGAAAAATATACTGCATGCCCCACACTTACCATAGATACCAAGGAAGTAACATCTTACATATTGTATATGCTAACTAGTTAAAAAAAATGACTTCCTCCATTGGCCCCTAGCCATTTTGGCTTTTGGTACTGAATAATGTAAACTGATTTCTAATGTGGACATATCCCCCGCTCCCCAAGAAAAAAACCCCACTGCCATTGAGTCAGATCCAACTCATAGCAAGCCCTCCTTTGGTTTCCAAAGCAGTATAATTACAGAAGTAGAATGTCCCATCTTCCTTCCGAGAAAGAGCTGGTGGGTTTGAACTGCCAGCCTCCTGGTTAGCAGTCAAATGCCTTAAGCACTACGTCACCAGAGCTTCCAATGTGGACACAGAATCAGTACGTAAATTTGGCATCTACCCTTTCCATGTAGGATAGGTCTCCTTGCAGCATTCTGGCCTTTTCTACCTGTGCATCTGAAAATAGAGATGGAAACTAGAAAAAAGGAGCAATCTGGCTAGAGCAAGTGAAGGTAATTTTGTTCAACTCCTAATTTAACATCTTACCGTGGTATCACGGTTAACTTTCCAGTTTTGAACCAGCAACAGTTGGCCATGGGCCCATGAACAACAATTCCCTCTCTGTCTAAATGTAAGATATAACTCTTACATTTTGCTCCCTAACAGAAATGTCTAAGAAGACATTATTTTCTCAAAAGACCTCAAGTTTCTCACCTCATTCTAAGAGTCTACTCTTCTGATAAGCATCATATGAGCATCATTAGCCAATAGATATTCAAACCAAGTTGTTCATCTGAAAAACTGATGGTTTGGCTCAAAAATATGCAATTGTAACATTACCCAAAGGACATCCTTGCACATGTCAGATGGATTTTGAGTGAAAGCAAAGAATACCAGAAAGATGTCTACCTGTGTTTTATTGACTATGCATAGACATTCAACTGTGTGGACCACAACAAATTAAAGACAACACTGGGAAGAATGGGAATACAGAACACTTAACTGTGCTCATGTGGAACCTGTACATAGACCAAGAGACAGTCATTTAAAAAGCACAA
>NW_006921596.1:23284303-23287428 GCF_000298275.1 Orycteropus afer afer | reverse complement strand
CATGGATCTCTCTTAATTATTTAAAAAAAAAAAACATACATTGGGTGGGAATAAAAGCAGATTAGACATTGCAAAAAAAAAAAAAAAAAAAAAAAAATTCAATATAATAATAAAGCAAACAAAATTGGGGACAAAATTCTTGTTTTTGGTAATTTCTTTGGCTAGGCAATCATCTTGACACTTACAGAAAAAGCCCAGGTTGGACATAAATTAAATCATTACCCATATACCTATTCATGCTATAATTTTGAAATTCCCCAGTGCTGTTGACATCTTCTGGAACTCATTTATTCAGGTCACAGTCTGCTAATAACTATTCAACTCATACTAATGCTACAGAGTAAAATTCTATGGAAAAAGTATGCAATTTATGACCCAGTCTTAGACAGATGGTCTGAATGATTATTCCCAAAAGGTTCAGCTCTGTGACAAGATCAATTGCTATGGCAAATATATGTGGTGTTTCACACCTCATTCAGCTCTCCTGTGCAAAAATGAATATGGGAAAACCATCCAACATTGAATACAGCTTACCCTATTAGAAATGGATCCCAACATTCAATGATATGGGTCCCTTCCCTGGATTCAGGAGGATAAAGAGAGCTTAATTAATGGTGCAAGAGGTGTGAAAACATTGCTGTGTGATGGGAACCACATGGAGTTTTCAACTGTGCAACCAAAGAATTGGCAGGGTTTTCCCAGGTCCACTGCCAGCAGTTCTCTTCCTGTGTTCTTCCAGATATTGCCAGCTGGAAAGCACAGGCTGTGCTGTCTTTCCACGTTCCCCCAAGCGGTGCAACTGGCTCTGCTGTTAGACACCCATGCAAATTCACACAAATGAACCTCGCCTGGATTCCAAGAAATCAGTAATTCAACGTGTTGAAAATGGTTAACAGCAACATATAGAACTGAAGCGATGGAAATTTGTAGCTAATTCATTTAAGCACCTTTCACTTGGTGATTTGCCCACCAGGAAAACAGACCTACTCGCCAGCCTCCCTGAAGTTTCATAGTAGCAAGAGTTTTACTACTTGGTGTTAATTTTTATCAATAATTCTGCTTATCGCATGTGAACGTTTCTGCAGCATTTGACACAATTGCTTAGCTCATCCCTTTTGAAATAGTTCTACTTTGTGTTCTGTGACACAATAATTCCTAGGAATCACCTAACTTTTGGAACTTTCCTCATTCTCTCTCATGAAATTGTATATTAGAATCATTTTATAATTACAAAAAATTGAAAGGCAATACAAGGAGTGCCTTTATACCTTTCACTTTCCCCTGTAATTAATATATTATTATGATCTATTTGCACAATTAATGAACCAAGATTGGAACATTATTAATAAAGTACATACTTTTTTTTTTCAGATTTCCTTAATTTTCATCTGATGTCCCTTTTGTGTTCTATAGTCTGAACCATTTTACCATATTAGATTTCGTCGTCAATTCTCCATAGGCCCCTGTTCCCTTGACAATGTCTGACTTTCCTTGTTTTAGACAAACTTTATAGCTTTGAGAAATATTAATTAGGTATTTTGTAGAATATTCCTAAATTGATATTTGCCTTTGTTTGTTTGCTTGTTTTTTCATGATCAGGCTAGGGCTATGGGGTTTAGGGAGCAAGATCATAGAGGTAAATTGTCATTGTCATCACATGATGTTAAGAGTATAGTCTATCACCATGACATCATTATTAAGGTTCACCTTGATCATCTGGCTGAGACAGTGTTGGTCTGGTTTCTCCACTGTAAAATTACTTTTCCCCTCTTTTCTTTCTTGTGTTATTTGGAAAGAAGTCACAAGGCAAAAACACATTTAGGGAGTGGAAGGTTATGCTCCACCTCCTTGGAAAGTGGACTATCTACATAAATGGTTTGGAATTCTTTTGGACAGGAGATTTTTCCTCCTCTTCATCCTTAATTATTTATTTACTTACTTATCTTATTTGTATGAGTATTAACTCAAATATTTATACTTTGAATTATAATCCCATGCACATTTTTAAATTTATTGTGTTGTTCAAATATTTCCAATTTTGAACATTGAGAGCTCATTCAGTTGGTTTCACCTTCTATTAACATATCTCCTTCACTGTCTTTTGCTCATTGTTTATTTTTAGCATTTTTTCCTTTCTGCCACTACAAGATGGTATACCCTCATATACTTCTTACCCCAGTCCTATAATCAGCCAAGGGTCCTTGGTTTCTTTATTGGAAAGCAGTGTCAGAAAACACTATCTGGATTCTAGTTGTGCTTATTGCTATTGAGATGTCATTAATTCTATTGGAAGGGGATATGTGCGTATGATAATTAACCTATTTACATACACATATCCAGAAACATTTTTACATGTAACCATCTCTACTTATATTAAGCTAAGCAAGAGGTTTTACTCATGTTTCCAACTCCAATCTATGATACAATGGATCATACTAGCCTCCATTCTTTGCTCGTATATAATCTTCCACTGCAACAGTGAGAAGCCTGGTTCACAACATCTGCCAGATATACATGTTGTTGTTGTTGTTATGTGCCGTCGAGTCGGACCCAACTCATACCGACCCCTCCTTGGGTTTCCGAGGCAGTATCACTACGGAAGTAGATTGTCCCATCTTCCTTCTGAAGAGTGGCTGGTGGGTTTGAACCTCCAGACTTCTGGTTAGCAGTCAAGTGCCTTAGGCACTATGCTATCAGAGCTCCCTCAGATATACATACATACACATACACACACACACACACACACACACACCAAACTCAATGCCATCGAGTCATTTCCGACTCATAGAAACCCCATTGGGTTTCTGAGGCTGTAAATCTTTATGAAAGCAGATTGCCCAGTCTTCCTTCCATGGAGTGGCTGGTGGGTTTGAACCACTGACCTCCCAGTTAGCAGTTGAGTGCCTTATGCACTACTTCCCAAGAGCTCATAAATGTATATTTATTTAATTTTTTAATTACAGTACACATATACAATGATTTCTGAATTATTAACCTGTGTGTCTGTGAAAAACAGCTTTATCAGCTAGAGTACAGTGTTTTTTTTAATATTTCCTTTGCCTTTAGATTTACCACTCATTTCCAAAGTTACTTAGGGCAGCATCTTCTTTTTTTTTTTTTTTTTT
>NW_006921596.1:23258761-23283546 GCF_000298275.1 Orycteropus afer afer | reverse complement strand
GTAATGACCATAACCTTGCCCCTTGTCAGCTCTACTATACACCTGGGAATTCTGATCATTCACATGAACTTATAGGCCCATTGTAGGGCAGCATCTTCTTAACCACTCTCTTCAGTGAGGTTGATCAGACATTTGTAATTCAGTTAGATATTTTTGTCACATTCTATATTTTATGCTATTCATCTGACCTCTCAATTTTTTAAAAAAATTTGCATGTAATAAGCATCTTTGTGTTGTAAGTTTCTACAGATTTGGTAAAAACATTGTGTCCTATTTTCACCTTTACAGTAGTACCATAAGGAATCATTTTACCACCCTAAAAAAAAAAAAAAAAATTGCTGTGCTTCACCAAATCAACACTTTATACAAAACTTTGGCAACTATGAAATTAAGATTCAACCATGTCTTTGTATGACTTGATAGCTCATTTCTTTTTATCACTGAGTAGAATACTATTGAATGGATGTATCAAAGTTGTTTATTTATTCACCTTTTGAAAGGCATCTCATTACTTCTAATATTTGGTGATTCTGAATAAAAGTGCTATAAACATTTTCATGTAGTTTTTGTGTGCACATAATTTTTAAAATCAGATGGGCAAATACTGAGTGTAATTTCTAGATCTATGGACAGTGAGCAACATCATGATAAATGGAGAAAAGAGTGAAGTTGTCAAGGACATTATTTTACTTGAATCCATAATCAGTGCCCATGGAAACAGCAGCCATTCATTGCATTGAGCAAATCTGCAAAAAACCTCTTTAAAGTGTTAAAGAGCAAAGATAGTACTTCTAAGACTAAGGTGTGCCTGACCCAAGCCATAGTATTTTCAATCACCTCATATGCATGCAAAAGCTGGTCAATGAATAAGGAAGAACAAAGAAGAATTGACGAACTTGAATTACAATGTTAGTGAAGAATATTGACTATACCATGGACTACCAGAAGAAGAAACAAATCTTTCTTGAATGAACTACATCCAGAATGCTCCAAGGAAGCGAGGATGGTGAAACTTTACCTCTCATACATTGGTCATATTGTCAGGAAAGACTAGACTCTGGAGAAAGATATCATGCTTGGTGAAGTAGAGGGTCAGTGAAAAAGAGGAAGACTTTCAGTGAGATGGATTGACACAGTGGCTGCAACAATGAGGTCAAAGATAGAAACAATTATGAGGATGGCACAGGACCAGGCAGTGTTTGGTTAAGTTGTACATAAGGTCACTATGAGTCAGAACTAACTTGATGGCCCCTAACACCAACAATGGCGAGATTATGCTTAATTCTGTAGTAAACTATCAAACTGCGTTTTAAGTTTCTGTGTCACTCTGCACTGCCACCATCAATGAATGAAAGTGTATATTGTTCAAATACTCAGCAGCGATTGCAACTCTCGGTGTTCAATTTGTTTCATTTAGTCATTCAAGTAGGTCTAGTGGTATCTTAATGTAGTTTTAATCTGTATTTATCTAACGGAGGATATTGTTGAGTACTTTTTCATATGCTTATTTGTCACTTTTATGTTTGCTTTCTTAAGATATATATATATATATATATATATATATATATATATAATTGTGATTTGGGTGAAGATTTGCACAGCAAATTCACTTTCCATACAGCAGTTCACATATACTTTGTCTCATGTCATTGACCACAGTTTACCACAATGCAACAGCTCCCCTCCCACTTCCTCCCCATAGTAATCTCTTCCCAGTGTCCATCCCTCCATGCACTCCTGTCCCCTGAGCTGTCTCCCTGTGCATAAGCCATTTTTAAATTTGATGCTTGTTTTCTAATCAGTGGCATGTGTGTGTGTGTGTGTGTGTGTTTATATATGTGTATATATATATGTGTACATATACACATATATATATATATATATGCATATGGAAGAAGTCCTCTATTTAATATGTTTTGGAAATATTTTCTCCATCTGTGGCTTTCTTTTTCATTTTCTTAGCCATTTCTTTCACAGAACAAATGTTTTATATTAAAATATACCTTATCAGTTTTTTCTTTTAGGAATTGTACCTTGAGTATGATATATAAAAATTCATCACCAAACCCAATATGGAACAAAATTGCCCTTTTCTAAATTTAAAATGGAATTAGAAATTATATACAAGGCCAAGGATTAAAAATTAGTATTGAAATAAAGGGGCAACACAACAACAACAACAAAAACAAAAATTTCACAAAACAAAGCAACACCTAGAAGCTAGAAATAGAGTAAGTTCTATTTTTCAGAAGGTTTCCAGGTCATACATTGCTTAGCCAAAGTTATGTAAACTTGAGCTTTATTTATTTTTCTGGCTATATTTATATTCTAGTTCTCAAAATACCTAGAATTTTAAATCCTTTGATATATGAGCAAAATAAGACCTCAAATTCTAAAAGTATTTATGCTGATTATTTACCATGAAACAGAATAAAGTGCTTAGGGGTCTATACAAGGAATCTTACATGTTTAGGGGTAGGGTTGCAGAAGAGAAAGAATACATATTTAAAAATTCCAAAAAAGTGTTTAAACACCTTCAAACACTATCTCTCAAACTGCTAAATGAATATAATTCTGAAGAATTCTCGGAGGACAGTGGTAAGCCTATAAAAAGCCTACTATGACCAAGACTATGGTTTGTGATTTTCTCATTAACTTGTCTCATTAACATTGACTCTAAGAAGAAATGCCAGTGAGGTGAGGAGTCTCCCTTCATTCAATACAGAAATGAGAAAGAAAAAAAAGAAAAAGAAAAAAGAACTTGTAAATATTCTTAAATAACTTTTAAGGAACTGTACAGCTTTAATTTAGGGTCAGTTTTATTTCTTCAAGTGGGGCTAATGCAACATGAGAGCACCATTGGGTTTATGAAATGTGCACCTGTAAGTAACGTCAGCTGGTTATTATCAGTGAACCAGTCCACTGCTCTAACGTTCGGACACCTCTTACATTTTTTTTTATCGTGGTAACATAAAGTGGAATGATTTAATATGGTTCTGAGAAATTAAAATGAGTGCTGCTTCACTTTGTGTCATTTTTGTTTTTGTGGTTCTTCTTCTGTTGCCCCTTTACTTCAACAACAATTTTTAATATTTGGCATTATATATAATTTCCTATAGAAAAAAACACCATGCAATGCTATTTTCACATATAATTTAGCCCTGAAATTGTATAAAAATAATATGGCACTGTGTTTAAAGCACTGGGCTGCTAATCAAAAGGTGGGCTGTTCAAACCCACCAGTCAGTCACTCTGCAGGAGAAAGAAGAGGCAGTCTGCTTCTGTAAAGATTTACAGCCTTGGAAACCCTATGGGGCAGTTCTACTTTGTCCTGTGGGACACTGTGACTTGGAATTGACTTGATGGGGCAGTGTTTTTTTTTTCCTGGAAGGAGAAAATGAATCTTTTTAAAAACAAATAGAAATATTACATGGGCTTCTTTTTAGTATCTGCAAACCATTACTTCAGGCAAGGTTTCATAGAATAGACCTTTCTACAAATTATATACTAAGAGCTATGAAAGCACATCAGAGGCACTTGAAGTGGGAAGCTGTGGGTACCGTGGCATATGTGAGGACAAGAATAAACAAAGTTGGATATTCTTGTCCCCATGACTCAGGTATAAAAGATGGCTTCTAGCTTGATGCAGAAGGTACTGAAGCCTGCCAAGGGGAGTGCAGATATATGAGGCATTGTGAAATTGCACTCATATATTCTTCCATGCCTGTGATTATTTGCTGATTTACTGTTGTCAAACTTCGGTGCTCATTCATTTAATCACAAGTTCCTTCACAACATAATTTAAGGTGATCACTCATGGGATTCTGGGGTATGTCAGGAGCCTGAGGAACCACCATGAATTAGGGCCCTTGTGGACTCCTTGAGGAGCAATGAATTTCACTCCTCAAAAGGGTCCAACATGAAAATGAAGCTGGTAGCAATGTGTGCTTGCAGATTTCCAAACACTGAGATACACTTTGGCAGAGTGGATAGGATTTCTGCTCAAGAGGCTCCTGGAATTAGAATCAGCAGGCTTGTGGAGCCCAAGACTACAAATGTTCCACAGGCCCAAGCACTGGCAAAGGTGGTCCTTCTGCTCAAGTCCAGTGGCTTCAGGCATCAGTTCATCTGCTTCCTAATACATTCCAAGAGGGATTGGAAATAGGTTCTCAATTCCAAACTGAGCCCCAACTACTTATGACCTTAAACGTACAGGCTACTTTTCATAAGAAAAAAAAAAAAAACATATTGTGCCAAGACCAGAGTTTTGATTAACAGTTCTTAATTTGATGCCAATGGTTAGAGAGTGCTGGGGCTTCTAAAGCCTTGGATTGGAGAGTGCAACATTTTAGTTATATTTTGAAGGATTCATGTTGCTTAAAATACTGTATTATTGCTGGTCTCAAACATTTTCATTCAAAATACATTCTGTCAACATTGTCAACTTCCTTTTATGATTCACATATCCAATACTCCACCCACCATGCTTTGGAAGACATTTTCAGGATTTCTAGCTTACCACTGGAGAAATAATATCACACAGAATATAAAATCTGTGGGATATTTGGGAGACACTGGATTATCAAAGTTAAAATGTTTCTTTATATAAGATTCTCAGAATCTTGAGTATGATGACAATATCCAAAAGGAAAACAATGAAAGATGCGTAGGAAACATTGCCCATTGGTGAAAGATTTTCATAATTAAATATTCTAGTTTTATGCCCCAAAGATATTAAGTAATAATTTCTTCTCTCCAGCTTAATGGACCTGAACCCATTAAATGAGATAATATATGTAGACTCATCTTGTAAGTGCTCAGTAACTATTAGAAATTATTTTATGCTAAATCTACATAGTTTCATTAAAAACTCTAGTTCATTTTTCTGATTCCATGGCACATAATATAAAAAATATACAATCCTTAACTATACTTTGGCCCCACCTCCCTCTTCCTTGCCTCTTCTGTCTTCTTTCTCTACTCATATTGCATTTATTTAAACCCTGGCAACTCTCCCACTCTTTCCTGATTTAGGGTCTTCACACTTACCTCTTTGTAAGCCCAAAGAAGACTAATACTATATCCTCTTTTGTTGCCTGGTGTGGTAGTTATGTTTATGTGTCAACTTGGCTGGGCCTGGTTGAGTGGCTGGGCAGCTGGTAGTAGTTACTCTCCATGACGAGACGGGCAATCAGCTCCATGGTGGGATCTACCACAAGCAGCTGAGTAGCTGCCTTTGGGATGTGGTCTGCTTCCTGTATATAAGGAGAAGCTCTGAGAATGGTCTCTAATATGGCACACTTGGAACCTGCATGTAGCCATGTTGTTGTTCAGCAGCCTGCTATGCTCCGTAAACCTTGGGACTTACAATGGACTTAAGTTAATGGCCTGCCGTGTGGTTTGGTAACAATGGGACTGTGCCTTTTTATGTGTCAACCTTGGGGCTCCTCAGCCTCAGCAGCCAGCAGCTGTCTGAGTGAAGAAACACCTCTCGCTCCAGTGGGCTGAAAGCAGGAGGCAGAGCTGGACCCCAAGGTTGAGGGGCTTTCACCCAGCCCCTAGAGCCTGGCACTTTGAACTTGGACTTAAAGCCTCCAAACCGTAAGAGAATAAACTCCTGTTTGTTAAAGCCATCCCATTTGTGGTATATTCTTGTCAGAGCAGTACTAGGTAACCAGAAGACCTGGTTAATCCCTAGTCAATCCTCTAATCTCAGCTCACAGGTCACT
Source organism: Orycteropus afer afer (assembly GCF_000298275.1). NCBI lineage: Eukaryota > Metazoa > Chordata > Mammalia > Tubulidentata > Orycteropodidae > Orycteropus > Orycteropus afer. The sequence goes on along the minus strand of NW_006921596.1, from coordinate 23,277,817 downwards.
TTCTCAGGGAAGTCTTCTCTGAACCCCAACACTTGATCACAGAAGTCATGTACTTCTTTGCATCACTCATTATGCTGGTAATCACTCGGTAGGCAATTCCAGTATCCTCATATCGATTTTGTCCTCACAAACTTTCAATGAAAGGTCAAATCATGGTTTACCTGTCACTATATTTTTAGGGCCACCATAGTGGCCCGCAGTGGCTGCTTTATAAAAATTTGTTAAATCAGTTAATGACTGAAAATACAGGCAGGTTAACTGTTTAGCAGGCTAATCAAAAATAATTCCAGTTCTTACATTACAAGGGACTCATAAACTCTCAAAGCTGTTTGAGGTCTATGAAACCAATAGTCCAAACAAACTCTATGTTGATCCAACCATTTTCCATGCTGACAGCATTTCAGAGACATTTTTACGTGATAAGTGCTTCCAAGAAGCTTTCATTTCAGCTTCATTGAAAATCATCTCGGTTTCCTGATAGGTCTTTTTCCTCCCACTCTTTCAATATGTGGCACCTTAACGGGTATCTGCCTATATTTTGCCAGCTCTGCTTCTCAGTCTACAGTTCAATTTCTGATATATTCCATACATTTCATTTCCATTAACATTTTTTTCAAGGAAAATGTCTACCTCCTATTTGCAATAGCTTCGACTCTTATTCTTTCAATGTTCTGGCACATATGCTCAGGGAAATCTGCATTTTCTATTTGGAAATATATTTTATCCATTTAGATAAAAATCCCTTCCATATCTCCCATAGAAAAGCACTGCATTTCCTTTGACTCAGTTTTTGAAGACTTTTTCCCCTCCAATCCTTATACCAAATGAACTGCAGTGATCTATTTTATCTCGTTTGGGATGTGACAAAAGACAATCTAAACCCTTCTGGGGTCTGTTTTTTGCTGTAACTTAACTGGAAAACTTTTTGCATCACAAGCCAGTCCACAAAGTTTCAGATCCAATATCCCCATGGGAACTGACATAGTCTACCTATGGTATTTAACTACGTGAAAATGGGGGAAAGCGTTGAAAAAATTATCTGGGAGCCAGATTGTGTGGACACAGCCTCGGGCTTCTACACTCTGTCTCTGCTGTACAGACTGGATCTGCATGTAATTACAAAATTTTCAGTGTTTTACCTTGGCCATGTTCACGGGCAATATCATTCCCCTGATGATTCTGGATTTCAGGATCAAATTCATTCAAATCCTACTGGCTGTTGACTAGTATTAAAAGCTTTTTGGACAATTATTAAAGGAAAATAATTTCATTAAAGGAAATATTTTAGGATAAAGTAACGCCTTTTCATTATAAATAATGTGAGAAAGACATATAAATTTATTCAGAAATATAAATTACATGAAGAAAACAGAATTCACAATCAAGCAAGCACCAATGATTACTTAAAATCAAAATTTATTTTATAAACATAAAAGTTTGTCCTTACAACCTTTGACACAATACAAGTACTACTGTAAATGTAATATACATATATAATATGTAGTTTTTGATTTTTTTTTTTTTTTTTTGTAAGAACGGAGTGTTTTCTTACACTTACCTCATGGAAGTACAAAACCAAAGTATTTAAATGAGGCCAGGAAACGTCAAATAAAATACTGCTATCCCTCAGCTATCTCTGTTCATTTCCTCTTAACCTAATTATTTATGAAAATCAGGAAACTTCTCCCATTGCCTTTCTTTTCTCAATACAATTCTATAAAAGGACAAAAGTGTCACTTAAATATTTTTTTCTCCACAATTATTGAAATAAATGTATGAAAGAAAATCTGTAGACATTGAAAAAGAGTTAGCTCTTGCCTCTTTACGTGCAAAGTGAAGACAAGCATTCAATACTGTCATGCTCAGAGGGTTTTAGAACAAGTTAAGTACAAGAAATCATACCTTTAAGCTTTCAAGCACGTTTTTAAATGTCAAAGCCAGCACTGTAGATACGAGATATTATGAAGTTTTATATTTTCTAGTACGCATGTAAAAATTTCTTAAAAATTGATTTAATTTTAATAATATTTTGTCTAAAAAATCCTTTAATTTTTATTAATATTATTAGTGAAGACAAGATGGTGGATGAAGAATGGCTAGAAGCCAGAAGAAGGAGACAAACTCGAGGGTTAACACAAAACAGAAGGTGGAGTATGGATGCAGGATGCAGTTACTACAATATGGAGGTGGAGACGTTACGATGGGCAGATAATGGATACAAGGTAGAGATATAAGGTGAGTAAAAGGCACAGGGTGAAGACAAGATAGAGAATACACACAAGATGGAGGACGGACACAAAATGGAGGAGAGAGAATAGGTGTAAGATGGAGGGCATAAGGTGGGCTCCAGACAAAGGTTAGAGAAGAGATGGAGCGTGGAGCCATGGTGAAGGATGAAGACATAACAGAGAGGATGGAAGAGGGACACAAGACGTAGGATTGGATTTAAAAGGATCAAGACAAGAATGGAGAAGGAAAGAAGATAGGGTAGTTTTTTAAAAAATTGGAGAAAAGAAAGAATTTGAAAACAGTCATGTCCTTTATGTATCTAATCTTCAAAATGTCCCTGATCATCTTTTTTTCTTTCATTTATAAACTGGGCTTGCTATTATCCACCTAAGAAAACAGTGTATATAATAACAGAGTAAAGGTTATGTTTACTTATGGTATCTACACTTCTCTGACTGTAGGTTTCCTTCTTTGAAAACTGGGATGATCATATTCTTTAATATTCAATTACTGAAACACAGAAGGGAATCTTCACAAAGTCTCTGTTAATACCCACCAGCCACTCCATGGAAAGAAAATGGGCAATCTACTTCCATAATTGTTACCACCTCAGAAACCCAACAGAGGTCACACTAGTAGGAATCAACTTGATGGCAGTGAGTTTGTTTTGGTTTTTCAGTTAATACCTTAATTGAAAATTAAGAGATAAATTCAAAATGTCCCATATCTGTTCCAATTTTTGACCTTTTCCTAAAATTTAAGAAACTTACTCCATTGTCTTTATCTCCAATAGATATCAAGTAAAAGGAAAAAAAAAAGTACCTTTCTCCTGATACAGTGCTAGGTGCTATCTGGGATGAGGATTTACAAAGATACATCGGAAAACTCTTTGAGATGTGTAAAAATTGCAAATATAGTGGTTATTTTTATAAAAAAAAAATGTGCTTTACCATTTGCGGAAGAAGAAAAAGGTCATTTTTATACCAGTTACCCTTCTGTTGTTTTTCTTAGTTTGCCTTCTATTGGGCACTATGAACTAGGACGCATGTGCATGTTGCATATTTCATTTTCTTCAAATAAGTTATATATTTTGTAGTAGCTGACACTAAACAACTTGGTCATACCACATCTCTGTTCAGGTTGATGAGCGCTAAGTTCTGAGTTTTTGGGTAATTTCTTATTTCCAGAATGTAATTTTTTTTCAGTTTTCTAGGGAAATCTCTCTATAAATACATATATGATTGGCAGTTCAAACCCACCAGGTGTTCCATGGAAGGAAGACGAGGCATTCTACTTTCCTAAAGATCACCACTGGACCACCAATGGGAATGGGGGTCATGATGGTTTGGAATTGACTCGATGGCAGTGGGTTTTTATTTTATTTGATATATATGCTTATAAGAGTTCTAGTGGTGTAATGTCTAAGGCATTTGACTGTTTGGTAGCTCAAACCCACCAGTGTTTCTACAGAAGGAAGACGAGGCTGAAGCAATCTTCTTCCATAAAGATTTACTGCCTTGGAAACCCAATGGGGGTTGCTATGAATTGGAACTGATTCCCTGGCAGTGAGTTTGGTTTTATATAGGATTATAGTAGATGTGTACTTAACATCTTTGTTGGGGGGGGGGGTTTGTATGTCTTAAAATAGAAAAGGACATTTGATGAGAGATTTTTTTTTTTTTTTTTCTTTTTGGAAAGAATATTGGTCAGCCTTAAGATAGAGTTTTCAGGTGGAAAGTGAGCACTTGACAATTTTCCTTACAGAAATTGTATCTATTTTCAAAGCTTGTTTTTCATATTGCCTCATTGTGCAGAGAGAACAGGGGAAGCCTAAGCACTCATTTGTATATGTTTACAGTATCCAGTCAATTTGCATTAATACAGATTTAAAACTAGCAAATTAATTTATGAGGTGACTTATTTGAGCACAGGCCTTTAAACACTCTCCAGAGAGCTATTTTAAAATCACTGAACACAAAGCACTATATTTAGAACTTGTGTTGTGTCTCTGAAATCTCAGCAGCAATGATGGGCCTTTTTATGCAGTTAGGCCTACCTCCTAGTGGAATTCCACTGAGGAAGAAGAGAGGTAAGAAGATTCCTGAGTAATAATGAAATATCCTGAGGTAACTCAGAGAGTGGCCATAACATGGTCTACAGTGAGCCCATTTCCCTTAAGTCCATTCTGACTCACAGTGACCCTATAGGACAGAATAGAGCTACCTATAGGGTTTCCAAGGCTGCATTCTTCATAGAAGAATTCCATTTCTTTCTCCCATGGAGTGGCCAGTGAGTTTCAACAACCAACCTTTGAGTTAGAGCCAAGTGCTTCAACCATTGCACCTGGGATCCTTGGTAAAAGACCTTCATTATATCTTATTCAATATACATCTATTATGTCCAGTTCAGGCTGTAGGATCTGGGGATATAATGAAACGAAAATATATCATCCCCTTGTTAACAAACTCTAAGATGTATCTAAATAAATAAAATAAATTTTGAGAGTAATAGTTGAAAAAAAAAGTAGATGTTTCACTAGAGTAATGGAAAAAGATTTAGATTTTTATAGGATTAGTGAATTCAGGCTTTTATGAGGAGATTTCAAGATTGTCAAGTAGTCAGGCAACCAAATGAGAATCCTGGGAAGAGAGTCACCAGCAGGAGACTCACAACACTAGAAAAGAGCTTTGTGTATTTGATAATCAGAAGATAGAAGAGTATCGTAGCATATTTTTAGGAATTTGAATTTTGAATAAAAAACCCAACAAGAGGTAGTCAAACGATTTTATGAAGATATGTGATTTGAGAAACATCCTTCTATCCACTCTGTGCTGAATAGTTTGTGCCTAGGCAAGACTGAGAAAGACTAACAAAACAACTTTTGCCAGGGTCCAGGTTGGTGACAGGACTCCTTGGATGACAAAAACAATTAAATGCTTGACTACTAGTTGAAAGACTGGTGGTTTGAATTCACCCAGAGGCACCCCCAGAAGACAGAGATTTCTTTCTGAAAGTCACAGCCTTAAAAACCCTATGGAGAGTATACAAGGAACACAGTTACGCAAACTTCTTAGCCATAACCAAACATATTGAGAGACTGATCACTGGGCTTGATCACTTAGGACAATAGTCTCAGGGGACATATAGATCAACACTCAGAACATAGTCCATTACAACAGTGTGCCACATTCTGCTTTGATGAGTACCAACTTGGGCCTTAAAAGCTAGTGAGTGGCCATCTACGATAAAACTATTTGTCTCTCCTGTCAGGAGCATTGAATAGTGAATAAAATCAAAGATTCAAGGAAACAATTAGTCCAAAGGATAGCGATACCACATGAGTCACAGCCTTCACAAGCCTGAGACTGGAAGGAATAGATGGTGTCCAGCTACCACTACTAGCTGTTCTGATTGGAATCACAATAGAAGCTCTTGGACAAAGTCAAAGAAAATGTAGAACAAAATTCAGAACCATAAAAAAGACCAGATTTATTGATCTGATTGAGAAAGATGTAACTTCCCTAGAAATCCTTCAAACTTGGAATTGGTCCCATTCCCAGCGATTACCTTGCAGCCAATCAACAGACAGGCCTAAAAAGTGAACAGTAATACCCCTGAGGAATGTGCTTTTCAAAAAATCAACTATAGAAGACCAAAAAGGCAGAATTTGCCCAACAGCAAAAGTCAGAAGGGAGGAAGAGGCAGGATGGATGGGTGGATAGAAACCAGGAACCCATATTTGACAGTGGGAACTGCCCTAACTTAACTAAGACACTTAACTACGATGGGGCTGATGGGATCTCATGGTAGCAGGGGCCAAGTGGCAACAGTTTATCGACAAAGGCAAGATGGGCGTGGCTACCATAATGGACAGCAGAATTGGAACAGTAATCAGAACAGTCTGACTTGTGTGGAATTATGGCATTGGCTATTTGCGCATGGTGTTCCTAGTAGTGAAATACATGGCAAACCTACTAAATATTTACTTGATCTGTATTGATAGAAGAATTCTAGGTCACATGAACAGTAGCCTAGAATGAATCGCCAGACTACAGAGTCATGGCCTCTCAATCAATTCCCAGACTTGAGTCAGTTTATAGACCTACACCCCTTGAATGAAGGGGAGGCCAAGTCCCTTTGAGGAAGGACCCCACTACATTGCCAAAAATTTATAATGTCAGTCTTTCTTCCAGTCTTCCCCCAAAGGGATCTGAAGCCTTTTATGAGACAGGCTGCTCATTGGGGAAAAGGAAATAATTAGACTTTTTTTTACTGGACACTGGCTCTGAACTGACACTAATTCCAGGAGACCCAAAGCATCATTGTGGCCCACCAGCCAGAGTGGGGTGATATGGAGGTCAAGTTATTGATGAAGTCTTAGCTGAGGTGCATCTCACAGTGGGTCCAGTGGGTCCCCAAACCCATCCTGTAGTGATTTCCCCAGTTTCAGAATGCGTACTTGGAATAGATAAACTGTGCAATTGGCAGAATTCCCACAATGGGTCCCTGACATGTGGAGTAAGGGCTATTATGGTAGGAAAAACCAAGTGGAAGCCATTAGAACTGTCTCTACCTACAAAAATAGTAAATCAAAAGCAATACTGCACCCCTGGAGGGGTTGCAGAGATTACTGCCACCATCAAGGACTTGAAGGATGCAGGGGTGGTGATTCCCACCACATCCCCATTTAATTCACCTATTTGGCCTGTGCAAAAAAAACAGATGGATCTTGGAGAATAACAATAGATTATCATAAACTTAATCAGGTGGTAACCCCAATTGCAGCTGCTGTTCCTGATGTGGTTTCATTGCGTGAGCAAATTAGTACATCTCCTGGTACTTGGTATGCAGCTATTGATCTGGCCAATGCCTTTTTCTCTATACCAATTTCAAAGGTCCATCAGAAGCAGTTTGCCTTCAGCTGGCAAGGCCAACAGTATACTTTCACAGTGCTTCTTCAGGAGTATATCAACTCCCCAGCACTACGTCATAATTTAGTCCATAGGGATCCTGATCGCCTTACCCTTCCATAAGACATCACACTGATCCATTATAATGACGACATTATGCTGATTAGACCTAGTACGGAAGAAGTATGGATGACTCTAAACTTATTGGTGAGACATATGTGTGCTAGAGGTTGGGAAATTAACACAACAAAAATTCAGGCACCTTCCACCTCAGTGAAATTTCTAGGGGTTGAATGGTGTGGGGCATGTCGAGATATTCCTACTAAAGTGACAGATAAGTTATTGTATCCGGCTTCCTCCACAACTAAAAAGGAAACACATCTGGTGGTCCTCTTTGGATTTTGGAGGCAACATATCCCTCATTTTGGGGTGTTGCTGCAGCCTATTTATGAAGTTACTTGGAAAGCTGCTAGTTCTGAGTGGGGCCCAGGCTCTGCATCAGCTTCAGGTTGCTGTGCAGGCTGCTCTGCCACTTGTCCCATATGATCTGGCTGATCCAATGGTGCTTGAAGTGTCTGTAATAGATAGAGATGCTGTTTGGAATCTTTGGCAGGTCCCTATTGGTGAATCACAATATAGACCCCTTGGGATTTTGGAGCAAAGCTCTGCCATCCTCTGCAGATAACTACTCTCCTTTTGAGAAACAGCTTTTAGCTTGTTATTGAGCTTTGGTAGAGAATGAATGCCTAACTGTGGGCCACCAAGTCAACCAAGAGGCCTGAGCTGCCCATCATGAACTGGATGTTGTCTGATCCACAGTCATAAAGTTAGACATGCACATCAGCACTCCATTATCAAATGGAAGTGGTATATCAGAGATCGGGTTTGAGCAGGACCTGAAGGCACAAGTAAGTTGCATGAGGAAGTGGCCCAAATGCCTATGGTCTCCACTCCAGTCACATTACCTTCCCTCTCTCAGTCTGTACCTATGGCATCATGGGGAGTTTCTTATGATCGGTTGACTGAGAAAACATGTGCCTGGTTTACAGATGGTTCTGCGCGATATGCAGGCACCACTCAAAACTGGACAGCAGCAGCACTTCAGCCCATTTCTGGGACTTCCTTGATGGGCAGTGGTGAAGGAAATCCTCCCAATGGGCAGAACATCAAGCTGTGCATATGGCTGTTCACTTTGCATGGAATAAGAAATGGCCAGATGTGCCATTACATATGGATTCATGGGCTGTGGCTAATGGCTTGGCTGGATGGTCTGGGACTTGGAAAAAGCATGATTGGAAAATTGGTGACAAGGATGTATGGGGAAGAGGTATGTGGATAGATCTCTCTCTGAATGGGCCAAAGGAGTAAATATATTTGTGTCTCATGTGAATGCCTACCAAAAAGTGACCTCAGTGGAGGAGGACTTTAACAATCAGGTGGATAGGATGAAATGTTCAGTGGAAACCAGCCATCCATTTTCCCTGGCTACTCCTGTCATTACTCAATGGGCTCATGAACAATGTGGCCATAGTGGCAGGGATGCATGGGCTCAGCAACATGGACTCCCACTTATCAAGACTGATTTTGCTACTGCCATTGCTGAGTGCCCAATCTGCCAGCAGCTGAGAGCCACACTGTGTCCGCAATATGGAAGCATTCCTCTGGGTGATCAGCCAGCAATGTGGTGGCAGGTTGATTACATTGGACCACTTCCATCATGGAAAGGACAGCACTTTGCTCTTATTGGAATAGATACCCATTCTGGATATGGATTTGCCTTCCCTGCATGTAATGCTTCTGCCAAAACTACCATCCATGGACTTACAGAATGCCTTACCCACCATCATGGTATCCCATATAGCATTGCTTCAGATCAAGGGACTCACTTCACCACAAATGAAGTGCAGCAATGGGCCTATGCTTATGGAATTCAATGGTCTTACCATGTTCCCCATCATCCTGAAGCAGGTGACTTCAGGAGAGATGGAATGGCCTACTGAAAACAAAATTATGGCATGAGCAATGTTCTCCAGGAGGCTGTATTTGCTCTTAACCAGTGCCCAATATACGGTTCTGTTTCTCCAATAGCCAGGATTCACATGTCCAGGAACCAAGGGGTGGAAATGGGAGTGGTACCACTCATTATGACCCCTAGTGACCCACTCAAAAAACTTTTGCTTCCTGTTCCTGCTACCCTATGCTCTGTGGATCTGGAGATATTAGTTCCCAAGGGAGGAACACTCCCACCTGGAGACACAATACTGATTGCATTGAACTGGAAATTAAAAATGCCACTTAGCCATTTCTCTGGATCAACAGACAAAGAAGGGCATTACTGTACTCTCTGGTGTGATAGATCCTGATTACCAAGGGGAAATTTGATTGACATTATATAGTGGAGGTAAAGAAGACTATATCTGGAATACAGGAGATTCTTTAGGACATCTCTTAGTACTACCATGCCCTGTGATTATTAAAGTAAATGGAAAATTACAGCAACCCAATTCTGATATGACTGTTAATGGCCCAGACCCTTCAGGAATGAAGGTTTGGGTCACTCCATCAGGCAAAGAACCATGACCAGCTGAGGTGCTTGCTGAAGGCAAGGGAAATACAGAATGGGTGGTGGAAAAAGGTAGTTCTGAATATCAGCTATGACCATGTGACCAGTTGCAGAAATGAGGACTGTGATTGTTATATTTCTTTATTGTATATGTGCATCCAATATTTTCATTTCCTTCTGTTATGAACTGTGAAATGTAAATAAGGTTAATGCAATTCAGTTGTACGTGTGTTAGCATATCATGTAAGGTGTACATATGATTTCATAATTGTCCTTATTTAGAGATTATATGTGGTTAAGAAGATGTATACAACTGCCAAGTTTGCAAGGGGTGGACTGTGATGGTTGGAGCTGTGTGTCAACTTGGCTGGACCACAATTCTGTGTGCTTTAAGCAATTGTGATGTGGGCTGTTCCAATGATGGGATCAGATGTATATGTTTAAAGCAGCCAATCCATTGAAAGGGAGTTTTCCTAGGGGTGTGGCCTGCTTGCAGTACATTTATGGACATCCTGGGAAAAGAGACATTCTTCCGTGGATCGGGATTCTTTTGCACTGCCTACAACTATCTGAGAGTGAACAATCCACCATTCAGCCTGGAGATCTTAGACGCGTCATTCGCTGGAATCAACAACCAGTATACTGCCTGTCAACCTCCAGCTCCTCAGCCCCTGAAGCTGCGTGAGTCAGGAAAAGCCTCCAGCTTGAAGTTTGATCCAAGAACTTTGGACTTGTCACTTCTATAAGTGTGTGAGCCATTTTCCTAAGATAAATGTCCCTTTCTCTATATATACAAGCTTTACTGTTTTTGTTTCTCTAGAGAACACAGTCAAACACAGCATGCTTGAACCCTGCAGGTAGCCAAGTCATTGTTCAACAGCCTGCCAAGCCCTGCTGACCTTGGGACTTCTGGAGTTGCATTAGAGGCCTGCTGTGTTTTTTGGTAACATTGGGATTGTGCCTTTTTATTTGTCAACCTTGGGCTTGTCAGCCTCAACACCAGAAGCTGCCTGAGTGGAGAAAAGCCTCTAGCTTCAGTGGGCTGGAAGCAAGAGGCAGAGCTGAAGCCCAAGGTTGAGGGGTTTTCAGCAGCCCCTAGAACCTCACACTATGAATTTGGACTTCAAGCCTTCAAAATTGTAAGATAGTAAACTCCTGTTTGTTAAAGCCATCCCATTTGTCATATATTTCTCTCAGAATGGCACAAGGTAACCAAAACATTCTATTGCACACTTAAGAGACTACAGTGTAGTATAAACCTAATTTACATAGGCACTTGGAAGGCAAAAAAAAATATATAAGAATGTGACTCACTTTATTTTGATATTTGCTTTACTGCAATGTCTGGCAGCAAACCACAGTATCTCTGAGGTATGCCTGTACAATGAGTCCTAAGTGTCTGACAAATACTGACCTATTTTTGGATCAGTAGCATCTTTAATGTAGTCTGAGTCCCATACTTTCTCAGGGCGATAACTCTGGGAAGAAGCAGAAGATCCCCTAATAAGCAGCATGTCTACTAAAATCTGCATGCAGGCAGAGTCCACATACAAGACCAGGCTCCGAGCCTGGGACATCCCGGTTTCTCAGCAGATAACCATGGAATAAAATATGTGACAGCAGGGCACACCCAGAGTGTAACTGCTTGGGCCACTGAGTGTTTCTCTTTTGCTTGAGAAGAATAAGGAGCTCTGGTGGTGTACTGTGCATGGCATTTGACTCTAAAAGAAGGCTGGCAGTTCAAATCCACCAGTCACTCCTCAGAAGGAAGGTTGGGCAATCTACTTCTGTAGTGATACTGCCTTGGAAACTCAAGCAGGGGTTGCTATGAGTTGGATTTGGCTCAACGGCAGTGGGGTTTTTTTTTTTTTTTTTTTTTTAAGAAGAATGAGGATTGAAGTATACTGAAAATGACTTAGTATTTGTGACTCACTTTTCTTTCACTGTCAATGAATATTTGAAGTAACAAGTAGGAATCTGTAAAATAAAGCAGGATCCATACGATAGCTACTACTCATTGCAAAGTAATGACACCAAAAGCTCTTTGCCTGGAGTGGTGAGTCAGAGGGTTCCTCAGTACTACTTGGAAGAGTCTAGCTGAAGGGATTTTTGCTTCCTTCAGTAGGCATCTCTTCAGAAGAACAACTCTTAGGTATTACTGGATGCTGCAATGAGTTCCTAGGATATTTCAATTTTCTCAGTGTTGTCAGTCTGCAGAAAACAAAGTTCAAGGTCTTTTGTCCCTCTGACTGCCCTTCAGATCAGTTCTCTCAAAAGGCTCTTCATTTAGCCCAATGGCACTACTTAGTCTCAAAGAATACTTGAAATTCCTCTTGTTGTTGCTCTCGTTTATGAGTTTTTTCTGTGTGTTTCTAGCCAGACTACATGTTTGAGCAAAGCCAAGACCAAAAACCAAACCAAACCCAATGCCATTGCATCAATTCTGACTCACAGCAACCCCGTTGGGTTTCCAAGGCTGTAAATCTTTGTGGAAGTACATTGCTTCATCTTCCTTTCACAGAGCAGCTGGTAGGTTTGAACTCTCGACCTTACAGTTAGCAGCCAAATGCCTTACCCCTGCTGAAAAGACAGGGAGGCCATATTTTCTGACCTCCTCTAACCCCACAAGAGGAAAACAGAATCACCATCAATAGTCCAAAGCCTATTACTGCAAGGCCAGACATGCTGCCTCCCTCCAGCCCTTCTTCCCAAAGCACCCACCACCTCTCTCCTGGGTTCGATAATTCACTGCAATGGCCACAGAGAACTCACAGATTATGAGGTTTATTAGGGAAGCACCAGGCTACAATTCAAGTTCAGGAAAAATGCTCAGTCTCTCTCCCAGCCTGCCATCTCTTACAGTCTCTCTCCCAGCAGTACGTGTCCCTCAGTGTCTCTCTCAGCAATGCATGTCTCTTGCGTCTCTTTCCCAGCAGCACATGTCTCTCAGGAGCACGTCCTTCCTCAGCCAGCAGTCAGAGAGAGTTCTGACTCTAGGAGGCCTCCTTTTGAGCCTGGCAGAGTGCCCAAACCAACCAATCATGACATCAGAATTCTAAGAACCTGAGAGAGAGTGGGAACCTCCCAGAACATTGTTTTGTGCCACTCCCAACAGAAATACCCCAGGTGGACAACTTTAGCAATCAGGAGCTCCTCAGTTGCTCATGGCAAATTCCACCTCGGAATTTACAAAGACTTATGGGTAGAAAAGCCACACTAAGTAATTTCCCACACCGCAATCCCCTAGGCCACCAGAGATCCTTTGAGCAAAGAGAAGCAAGTACCTCCAATTTGATCAATAGCTTTACTTTCTTCACCCACAGAATGATTCTGGTTTTTGCTGTTATCAAAGGTCATCAAGACAACTTCTGGTCATCAAAGATGGTACACTTTAGAACAGGGCACAGGACTCAAAAGACAACTGCACTGATCCCTATCACACTCAGTGTGCTTATCTCTACAGAAGAGAATTTGTACCCCATGACATTTCTAAGGACCACTGAAAACTGTTGTTCTGAATTTCCAAACTTCTCAAGACCCTACTGCAGGGCAGCAACTATGTCTTCTCTTCACTAATCACCTAGTGGGGACTAGAACACCAAAAGCTCTTCCAAACATGCTTTGAGAGAAATAATTGGAGTAAGTATGCATCAACCAAGGAGATGACTTTAGGAAAAACCCACAACTTGGATATACTCATTCTATAGTTCAATTTTTAAACCCTTTATTGCACTGTATTATTCATTTATATTTTCCACTTAAACTATTTTTTTGAGCTCTTACTAAATGCAGACACTCTGCAAGGAGAACCTTGAGGACCCTAGTATTTACTGCACCTTCACCACAACTCCCACTATACATATGATGGCAACTGCTCATAATCACTCCCTCTTCCTCAAAAAGGAAACAGCAAGTTCTGTTTCTAATATTATTAACATTAGAGGCTTATGTAAAGGATGCATTAAGAAATAACACATAAATGCAACAACTGACAGTCTGTGACAATCTAATTGTACTTCTGCCATCACAGAGAAGCTATTTGTTATCATTAATAATGATGCCATAAATTAACAATCAACTGAAAAGAGTTTTAAATGCAACCTCCTCAAAATTTAAAGGACGTCTTTGGTATCAAACACATTACTGGGACAGATAAGTATTCTTAGAAAGCAAATGTGTCTCGCATTTGCACTTTATAGTACATTCTGTGATCAAAAGGGGCAATGCATAGTGTGTGCTCCTCAGATATATATATATATATACACACTGGGAAACTGTTAGGTATTATCTACACTCTCTTTGAAGGATCTCTGGTGGTGTGGTGCCTAAAGCATTTGACTGCTAACCAGAAGGCTGGCAGTTCAAATCCACCAGCCACTCCTGGGAAGAAAGGTTGGGCAATCTACTTCCATAATGATACTGCCTTGGAAACCCATGGAGGGGTCACTATGAGTTGGATCCAACTCCATGGCAGTGCATTTGGTTTATTTTATTTGTTTAATTTTTAAAGTGAGTTTTATAGTCATAATTGTCACTTTCCAAGTGCTTGATAACTCAAAACAAACAATGAAAAACCTATTGCCAATTCATAGTGACCCCATAGCCATATGTTATCATATGTTACTAGTGGCTACCATGTTGGACAACAAAGATATAGGTAATTTCCATCATACCAGAGAGTTTTATTAGACTATTGCAAAAGAATACTTTTTCACTGCCAATGCTGATATTACATTTCATCCCATCTCCAGCTCCCTTCTGTCAGAGCATCATAGCCCTTCCACTTCTGCCCTGTCCCTTCCATAATGTCTTCACTCAGCAGCCATTGACATTATTATGAAACAAATCAGATGTTATATCCTTCAAGATTTTCTTTTCTGCTCATTACTGTGTTCTATAGAGCTTTATAAAACACAAGACTTATATCTCTCTCTTACCTCACATCCTACCTCGCAGCAGCACAATACCACTCCTGCCCTCACTTACTACCCTCTGGCCACACTGACCTCTTTCCAATCTTTGAATGTTCCAGGCTTTGTCTTCCCATCAGGAATTTTTCCAGGTATTCCTTTCCCTTGGAGTGTTCTTTCCTTTTATGTTTATATGATTTACCTCTTCTGGTCAATCAGATCTCAAATTAAGTTTAATTTCTCCCGAAAGGACATCCATAATAACTTGCTTACAGTCTATCATCTTATTTCATTATCTTTCCTTGTTGTTGGGACCTCTAATGGCATAATGCCTAAGGCATTTGACTGCTAACCAGAAGGCTGGCAGTTCAAACCCTCCAACCACTCCTTGGAAGGAAGACTGGGCAATGTACTTCCATTGAGATACTGCCTCAGAAACTCAAGGAGGGGTCGCTATGAGTTGAAATCAACTCAACAGCAGTGAGTTTGGTTTTATTTTGTTCTTGTTGTTTTGGTTTTATCCTTGTTGTTACTATTAGTTGCCAACAAGTTGACTCTGATTCATAGTGCCCTCAAGTGTGCAGAGTACAAGTGCTCCATTCAGAAGAAGATGGCTGGCCAGACCTGTCTCCCCAGGTGCTGCTGGGTGTGTTCAAACCCACCAGCTGCTCTGCAGGAGGAAGATGAGGAAATCTACTTCCTTAAAGATTTAAAGCCTTAGAAAACCAACGCGGATCCCTATGAGTTGCAATTAGCTCAATGCTAGTAGATTTGGTTTTGGTTTTATCTCCATAGGCCTAAACCTGGATCTAGTTTTCATGTGCATAATATAAAGTTCTCACCTACTCAAGATGCTAAACATTAAATGTTCATTTTCTGCTGTTTTTGTACATGGAGAAGGTTGATTTTGACATCAGTTGCTTGATTCAGCTGAATAAGCCATCCATCCTCAAGAACTGCACCTTCCAATGGATAAATGATGAATCTACTGGTCCACCCAACTCCATCATGAAAGACAACACAATTGACCAACATTTTGGACACTAACCAGAACTAAGCAGTTCCACTATATTCACTGCTAGGAATACATTAGTTTTATCATACAGCTAAGGCAATGATTAACTTTGTGAAAGACATAAGACCCAGACAAAGGCAGCCCCAGTTACAATGAGAAAACATACCCCAGAATTTAAATGAAGGGACTGGTAGCTGACTATCTTTTTAGGGAAAGAGATGAATAGATCTCTGGTAGCTAAGATTGTGTCAACTTGGTTGGGCCACGGTTTTGAGCGGCTTGGCAGCTTGATTTAGTTATTCCCTATGATGAGATTGTAATCACCTCCATGAAAGAATCTGCTCTGAGCAGCTAAGTAGTTGAAGGAAGGGGAGTTAACTCCAGTATATATGGAGAAGGTTTGGAAAAGGGCTCTAGCTTTTTGGCACATCTGGATCCTGCATTTGGCCAAGTCTTCATCTCCACTTCCTGGACTTGAACTAGTGGCCTTCCATGTTACTTGCTGATTTTGGGATTGTGCCATTTTATCTGCCAGCCTTGGGTTTTTCAGCCTCAGCAGCCAGCAGCTGTGTGAGTTAGGAGAGGTTTCCAGATCTAGTGGGCCTAGAACTATAGGAAGAACTGAAGCCGAAGGTTGAGGGGCCTTTACCCAGCCCTTAGAACTGGCAGTCTGTATTGAGACTTTATGCCTCCTAAACTGTGAGAGAATAAATTCCTGTTTGTTAAAGCCATCCACTTGTGGTATTTCTGTTACAGCTAAACTAGAGAACTAAGATTAAAGCAGCATAGATTAAAAGAACATTACATTCAGAAGAGACTTTGGGTGCCAGTAAAACAATTTCCAGGGCCATGATGTTCAGTGGTAGAAATCTCACCTTCCATGACAGAGATCCAGGTTTAATTCCCAGCTAATGCACCACATGCCCAGCCACCACCTGTCTGTTGGTGGAGACTTGCATGTTGCTATGATGCTGAACACAGAGGAGTTTGCAGCCCAAGACAGATGAGGAAGAAAGGCCTGGCAGTCTACTTCTGGAAAATCAGCCAATGAAAACCCTATGGATCACAATGGTCCGATCCAGTTATGGACGTGGTCACTATGAGGTGGGGGCCGACTCAGCAACAACAAAGAACAAACCAGTCTCTATTTAGAGCTGAGTTTCAGATACTGAAATTGACCTCTCCAGAGTCACAGAAACATTAGTTGGTAGAGCCTCAACCAGCCACTCCTCGGAAGGACGATGGGGCAATGTACTTACGTAGTGATCCTGCCTTGGAAACCCAAGGAGGGGTCATTATGAGTCAGGTCCAACTCGATGGCACATAACAACAACAACAACAATGGCTAATGATAGTGAACATTTCTTCATATGTTTGTTGGCAGCCTGAATATCTATTCATGCCTTCTGCTCTTTTTTAAATTGGATTATTTATCTTTTTGTTATTGAGGTGTTGGCGTTTTCTATGAATTCTAGAGGTAAGTTCCTTGTCAGATGTGTCATTGCCAAATATTTTTTTCAAATCTATAGGTTCTCTTTTGACTCTTTTAGAGAAGTCTTTGGAAGTACATAAACATTTAACTTTTAGAAGGTCCCATTAGTCTAGTTTCTCTTCTGCTGTTTGTACATTCTGGGTTATGCTTGATAGTCTAGTTATGCCATATATTAGGGCCCCTAAATTTGTCCCTTGTTTTTGCTTAAGGATCTGTATAGTTTTAGGTTTCACATTGAAGTCTTTGATCCATCTGGAGTTAGTTTTTGTGTACGGTGTGAGGTACAGATCTTGTTTCATTTTTCTGAAAACAAATATCCAGTTTTGCCAGCACCATTTATTAAACAACCATTCTCTTCCCCATTTAATGGATTTTGGCCCTTTGTCAAAGATCAGCTGACCATAGGTCGATGGATCTATTTCTGGGTTCTCAATTCTATTCCATTGGTCTGTGTGTCTCTCATTGCACCAATAACAGGCAGTTTTGACTACTGTGGCTGTATAGTAGGGTTTGAGATCCAGCAGTGTGAGACCTCCTACTTTGTTTTTGTTCTTCAACAGTGCTTTGCTTAGCTGAAGTCTCTTTCCTTTCCATATAAAGTTAGTGATTGTTTTTTCCGTATCCTTAAAGAATTTTGTGAGATCTGGATTGGGATTCCATTGAATGTATAGATTGCTTTGGGTAGAACTGACATTTTCACAATGTTCAATCTTCCTGTCCAAGAGCATGGGATGTTCTTCCATTTACGTAGATCTTGCGGTTTCTTGAAGTAGTTATTTATAGTTTTCTTTGTACAGGTCTTTTGTGCCCCTGGACAGATTTATTCCAAAGTATTTTATTTTTTTGGTAGCTATTGTAAATGATATTGATTTCCTTCTTTCTTTTCCAGCAATCTTTTTGCTGGTGTAGAAGAATCCAACTGATTTTTGGATGTTGATCTTGTATCCTGCTATGATGCTAAATCTTTCAATTAGTTCCAGTAGCTTTTGACTGATTCTCTGGGTTTTCTAGGTATAGGATCATATCATCAGCAAATAGGGATAGTTTGACTTCTTCCTTACCAATTTGGATGCCTTTGATTTCCCTTTCTTGCCTTATGGTCCTGGCTAGGACTTCCAGTACAATGTTGAACAGAAGTGGTGATAGAGGGCATTCTTGTTTGGTTCCTGTTCTCAAGAGGAATGGTTTCAGTCTTTTACCATTGAGAATAATGTTGGCTGTTGGTTTTGCATAGATGCCCTTTATTATGTTGAGGAATGTCCCTTCTATTCGTATTTTGCTGAGAGTTTTGATCAGGAATGGGTGTTGGATTTTATCAAATGCCTTTTATGCATCAACTGATATGATCATGTGGTTCTTCTCCTTTGATTTATGTGGTGGATGACGTTGATTGTTTTTCTAATGTTGAACCATCTTTGCATAGCTGATATGAACCCCACTTGGTCTTCATGAATGATTTTCTTGATATGTTGTTGGAGTCTATTGGCTAGGATTTTGTTGAAGATTTTTGCATCTATACTCATGATGGACATTGGTCTGTACTTTTCCTTTTGAGTGATGTCTTTGCCTGGTTTTGGTATCAAGGTTATGCTTGCTTTGTAAAATGAGTTAGGGAGGATTCCATCCTTTTCCATGTTTTGGAATAGTTTGAGCAGGAATGGGATCATTTATTCTCTGATTTTTTGGTAGAATTCTTTGGTGAAACCATCTGGGCCAAGACTTTTTTTAGTTGGCAATTTTTATTATGACCTGTTCAATTTCTTCTTTTGTTATGTTTCTGTTCAACTTTTCCACATCAGTCTGTGTTAGTTAAGTGGTGTGTTTCTAGAAATCTGTCCATTTCTTCCAGATTTTCAAATTTGCCGGTTTACAGTTCTTCATGGTATCCTGATATTATCCTTTTTCTTTCAGTTGGTTCTGTTCTGATGTCACCCATT
>NW_006921596.1:23208201-23256432 GCF_000298275.1 Orycteropus afer afer | reverse complement strand
TGTCTCTTGTACACAGCATATTGATGGGTTTTGTTTTCTTATCCAATCTGCAACTCTCCATCTCTTGAGTGGTGCATTTAATCCATTAACATTCAGTGTAATTATCATCAAGTATGATTTGGTTGCTGTCATTTTGTTATGTGTTTTTTCATGGCATCCCTGGTTTCTCTGTTCCTTATGATTTTCTGTGCTGAGTACATTATGTTTATGAATCATGTTATCATTTCCTTTGTTGCTGTTGTTTTAGTATTTGCTGCATATTTGCGCTTCTCCTCTTCTTTATTGTGATGTGAAGGTTTATCATTTTTGTTTGAGGTTACTCTTTGATTTATAATTTTCTCCCTGAGATTAGAACAGTCCATTCTATCTTGCACTCTCTTCACTTCCTCAACATTTAGTTCTGTAACTACATAGTATTTTCTCTCTTTTTGGTTTGTAGTTGTCCTCATTTGCAAATTGAAGTCTCTGGTTCCCTGTTTAGAATATTGTAAGCTTATTTTCCTTTGGATATCTCCATAGCTATGGTTTCTAGGTTATGTCATCTTGTCTATTAATGGTCAGGTATTATTTGCTATTTTTCATTCTCTGTTCAAAGGACCCCGTTTAGTATCTCTTGTAAGGTAATTCTGGTTTTAACCAATTCCCTTAGTTTCTGCTTATCTGGAAATCTCCTAATTTCACCATCATATTTGAGGGACAATTTCGCTGGGTATATAATTCTTGGTTGAAAATTTTTCTCTTTCAGGGTTTTATATATATCATCCCATTGCCTTCTCACTTGCATGGTTTCTTCTGAGAAATCAGAGCTTATTCTTACTGGCTGTCCTTTGTAAGTAACTTTTTGTTTTTCCTGTAGTGCTTTTAGGATTCTTTCTTCGTCTTTGGTTTTGATGAGTTTGATGATGATGTCTTGGTGATTTTCCTTTGGGGTCTATCCTGTTTGGGGTTCACTGTACTTTCTGAATGGATATATTTTCAACTTTCATCATATCAAGAAAGTTCTCCTCCAACAGATCTTGGAAAATTTTCTCAGTGGTTTTATTTTTCTCTTCCTGTTCTGGAATTCCAGCGATATGTAGGTTATTCTTTTGATGATATCCCACATGAACCTTAGGCTTTCTTCATTATGTTTTGATCTTTTTTTTCTGATTGATCTTTTTCCAAAGAAGTATTCAGGTATTTATCTTCAATCTCATTAATTCTGTCTTCCATTGCATCAATTCTATTCCTTTGCCTTTTCAATGTGTTATCTATTTCTGACAATTTAGAATTAATTTTCTGGATATCTATGTGTAGATTTAGAATAATTTCTAATTTTTTCATTTATTTTGTCATTTTGTTCTTGTGTTTTTTCTAAAATTCTTCTAGGCTTTTGTCTGTTTTTTTTTTTCTTCCTTTTGGTCTGTCTCTCAGTCCTTTGAAGATACCCAAATATAATTCTTTTGAATTCCTTATCAGAGAGTTCCAATGCTGCTTATTCCTCTGGAATGTGTTATGGGTCTGTATCCTGCTTCCTTGTTTCTACCACTTTATCTTGTTTCTTTGGGTGGACTGTGATGGTCTGTTGTCTCCGAGACATCATAGCATTGTTGTATTTAGACCTCTGTTAACTGTTTTTGAAGAGCAGCCAAGGGTGAGTCAGGCTCTTCTTGGTGGTTGTTTATCGTTGGCCCACTGGTGGAGAAGGAAGTGGTGGCTCTCACTCAGTAAGTGAAGCTGCAGAAGGTGTGGGTGTAGTGTGTCCATATGGGGACTGTTGCTCTCTTCCGCTCAAATATAATAATTGAACACCCAACGAAAAAGTAAAAGCAAATGGACACAAAATACATTATGTAATCACACAGGAATAGTAACCATAAAAAGAAAAAAGGGAAAAATAAGAAGAAGAAAAAAAACTGGGGAGATGGCAATAAGAGAAAAAAGAGAAGAAAAAAAAAATGAGAAATGTAAAAAGAAAAACAAGGAACAGGGTTAACCATGAGAAAGAAAATAAAAATTGCAACGAGGAACAGGGAAAAGAAAAAAAAACTGAAACGTAGAACCTGGGAGGGAAAGAATAAAGAATAACAGTAAAAAGGACAAAGGTAATAATAATAATAATAATAATAATAATAATAATGTCTTAAAACACAAAAACAAACTAAAAAACAGAAAAAAGAAAAAAAAATGGGCAGGGCGAGGCAGGGCACCTAGGCTTCATCTGACACAGAGTGGGATGGAATTACTGCCGGCCCAGAATTTGGTGGGAGGGATGGCCGCACCTTGCTTCACCAAGAGGGTGTGGGGTATGAGTAACAAGGGGAATGTCGCATCTTTCCAGACATCTTGGTCTGGAATGTCCTTAAGGTTCCCGGCAAGTGGAGCCTGTTCTTAAGTCCCTGGAGAATGTTTTCACTTTAAATATCCAAAATGGTCAAGCTGCCTGTAAACATTCAAAATGGCTGCTCCCTCTGGACAGACAAAAGTCCACACCTCAGCCCACCTTCCTCTTTGTTGCTTTCCCTTTTATTCTCCAGCTACCAGAGCAGTCCTCAGTGCAGTCCCTGGCTAGCAGGGCTGATTTTTAGGTTAATTCTTAGGTCCTACCACCACTCGGTAATATCCAAGCTGTCTGTGCTGTCAGGATCACTGCCAGACTGCAGCTCCGTATGTCTCCTTTTTTGGTGTTTTCATGCAAATTCTTTTGCCAGTTGGAGTTTAGTCCTCTTTTATATCCTTCCCTTCAAAGCTCAGGGGTCCCAGATTATCTTCTGTGTCTGTGTTAACTGGTTCCCCTTTTCTTTGTTGAAGAGGGTCTGTGCAGTCTTTCTGCCTATTCCCCCATCTTACCAGAACTCTAAGAGATGTGTTATTTAATTGTCACAATTCATCTTCCTTAATCTATCTTTAGGAGCTCTGGTAGCATAGTGCCTAAGGCACTTGACTGCTCACCAGAAGGCTGGTGGTTCAAACCCACCAGCCACTCCTTGGAAGGAAGGTTGGGCAATCCTACTTCCGTAGTGATACTGCCTCGGAAACCCAAGGAGGGGTCGCTATGAGTTGGGGCCGACTCAACGGCAAACAACAACAACAACACAATCTATCGTTAACTCATGATTCTAAATTTGGTCCATACTCCAAAACCCACAGTCTGCTCATCATTTCCCAAATACAACATACACTTTTCTACTTCTCTACTTTGCTTGGGCAATTTCTTCTGGCTAATATAAGGCCTGGAGGTAATTCAAATTTCAACATTTAGAGAAGTAGAAGAGAGTGGTGTTTTCTTGCAGTAGTAAAATTGGTGACCTCTCCTCTACCTTTCAACAGTAGTATGATTACAATTCTGACCCAGTAGTCCATTAATTTTTTCAATAGTTATTGAGTGTCAACTATGTGCTAAACTCAATATGTTATGAAGCCTCAGACTTATCAGTAAATTACCTATTTTTCCCACAGGAGCTTATAACCTTTTTAAGGGCAAGGACTCATATATATATTTTTTTTCTTTATTGCCCACAGCTTCTAGTGCCATTCAATACACATATTAGCTCAATATTTATTCAATAAACAAAAGCATGATGTACCATCTTTAAAGTGGTATGGAGCTTGAAAGTAACCCAAGGGCACCTCTTCACAGAAAACAAACAGCTCAAAATTTCTGCAAACTGTGTTCCAAACATGTGTCACTTTCAGAAATATTGAATCTGTGCCATACATTTGGACAAATCTCAGGCATCTTAAAGTGACTCACTGTCTGACATCTCCCCTGCAGGTGGAAGGGAAGGTAAATTGATTTGAGTTCCTGGCCAAACAGGGAGATTCCTGTGGGCTAGGAGGAGTTCAGAACCTTGGGAAGATTTCAGTCAGCATGAGGTTCTCTTCAGGTGGGAGATGGGGAGGAGACAGTGTTTGTTAGGCATCTTACAGATGGATGGGCAGCCAAAAGCCTTCATAGGATAAGAGGGTATAGTTCTAAGGCCAGTCTGCTCTCTCCTCTCCAATAAATGTTTTCATCCCTATGAAAAGACTGGGCTACTTTCTAGGAGCCTGGCTTATCAGGCTGTATGTCTCTTTATTCCTAAATAGAAAAGTATGAAAGCAAAGACTGTAATTATATATAACATATAGATCTAATTATAACCATAACTGCCAATAGGTATAGCTGAAGATGTAAACACAGATATATACTGATATATGCTCTGTGGACCAGTGATCATCACACTTTGACATGCATTAGAATCATTTGTGGGGTTTTCGCCATAGACATCATCTATCTAACTGATATTCAAAGTACAGAGTAAGAATTCTCAAGAAGCATCTCATCTGATTCGCATGCAAATTTTTGAAATTCATTGTAACAGTCATCCATGGAGGTGAATGCAATTTTCTTTTTTTCCATTTCTATCCCAAAATGCTATTTGTAACTAAGTTTTCTAAAATGAAAAAATTTCCTCAATTTTAGATGCTTCAAACTTTTTCTTTAAAACTTAAATCAAAATAAAAGTTAGAAAGCATGCTGATCATTGCCCATCATAAAATGCTAGTGTATCTCTTAATTATGACTTACCTGTGGTCACCTCTGCCTGAACACTTCAAGGGAGACTCACACACATACATGCACTATATCTTAGGCACTCCATTCATTTTCTTTGAAGTCTCCACTTCACTTAAAAAACTCTTTTCTCTTAGCTAAAATTTATCTGTAGATAATCTATATGTATTGCCTTTAATAAGTCTTTGTCTAAGTTTATTTAAAGTAAGTCAAATTTTCTTTCCATAGAATGAAACAAATTAAGACACCTCCCAACTCTTCCCTCAATTATGTTTATATTGCACTACAGAAGGAGTGTTTACCACATATTATAGTTCACCAACATAACATTGAAATTGTTAGTATTTGATTTTTTTTTCACTTTTAAACACATTAATTTAATAGGGTTTAACCTAACCTTTATAACATATGTAACCATCTATTGCATTCAGATCCAGGGTAGGCCCACTAGTGATCCAATGTGATCCTTTTTTTGATATAGGAGACTATCATATAATGGATACATTACCAGTGAATAGGAATAGAAAAACAGCAATATAATATTTTAAAGGTACAGAATTAGCAGCGAGGAAGGAGTCCTTTGCTCTTCCTGGGTTTGCAAGCCTGTCTCAGAATACTTACTGAAAATAGTCAAACAGGAACCTGAAGAAAGAATACAAGTGCACAGGCAGACAGAGAAGGACTGTCAATCCACCAAAAGTAAACAGCCATGAAAATGAAGTAGGGCAAAATGCAGCAAGGTTAATTCAGAACATTAAAAGCAGTTTTGTTTTCCTGTAACATAAAGGAATGTGTGCATGTGTCTGTGTGTATTCAGGAAGGAGAAGTGGAGTATGAACCAAAATGGAGGTGCTGTTTTCTGAACTAAGGAAGACATAGTGTGGGAGGAGCAAGTGCCTTGGCAAGATGGGGGCATCAGATTCTTCAGCACCAGCATCCTGAGCCCCTCTTCTGCACTCAAAACTCCTCTATAAAGGAAATCGTATTGGTGAGATTATCTGGGTTTCAATCCTACAATGGCAGTGTTTAATAAATATAATTAATTTTCAAGGATACCAGAAACGTAGTAGTGATGTGAAGATTCTGATGTATGTACAAAACCAAGAGTGGAATGCCAAAATTACCATTGTTAAAACAAGCCTACTTCTTTTGAACCTTAACCCTGTGCATTAGGATAACAATTTCCTTCTTACAGCCATTTAAGATGATTGTTTTGTCTTTGGATTCAGAGAATGACACAGTTAGTTCAAACTGTGGGAAGGACCATTGCATATTAAAAAAAAAACTGGTTTATAAGGTATTTCTTAATCAATAAATATGGATACTTAAGAGAAGATAGAAGAGATCCAATATTAATTGATCACCTACTATAAAACTTCAAACTCATATAGAAAAACTTAAAATATATACCATTACTAAAAAGAAACAATTACTATCGCCATTTATAATTAAACAAAGCCGTGGAAAACCATGTTTAAAGTGCTTTTGGACTTTAACTGACATCTATGGGGCAAGCACATTACATGCCATGGCAGGCGGCCTCCAAGATGGTTTAGTAATCCCCATTCCAAGGGAATTCATGCTCTTTTATAATCTTCTTCCCTTAAATGGGTCCTGTGCTTAGTGTCACTTCTAATGAATAGAATGTGGCAGAAGTGATAGTATATGACTTTGGGATTAGGTTATATAAAAACTGTGGCTGCCTTATTGAGTGCTATATGAGTACTTTCTCTCTCTCTCTCACTCCTGGGTCTTTTTCTCTTGGAACTCTCTATTTGGCAGAAGCCAACTGCCCTGTTGTGAGCAGCTCGATGAGGAAACTATTTGATGAGGAACTGAAGATTCTTTCCAACAGCTGGCAAGAAAATAAGTCTCCTGCCAGTAGCCATGTGCATGTACTTGGAAGGAGATTCTCCAGCTCCAGTCAAGCCTTCAGAAGACGATAGCTCTGACCAACAGCTTAACTGCCACCTCATGAGAGATCCTAAGCCAAAATCACTCTGCTAAATTGCTCTCAGACTCGTGACCCTCAGAGACATGTAAGATAACAAATATGTGTTACTTTAAGCTGCTAATTTTGAGAGAAACAGCCCTGGTGGAGCAATGGTTCAGTGCTCAGCTGCTAACCAAAAGGTTGGTGGTTCAAACCTACCAGCCACTCAACAGGAAAAAGATATGGCTGTTTGCTTTCATAAAGATTACACTGTCGGAAACTCTCTGGGGCAGTCACGCTCTGTCCTGCAGGGTCACTATGAATCAGAATAGATCCAATGGCAAGGAGTTTGGTTTTGGGTTTGGTTTAATTTTTGGAGCAACTTTTATGCAGCAATAGGTAGATACCTAATATGCATTCATTAGCTTATTTTATCTTCATAAATGTTTGCTTTAGATATTGTTAGCTGCCACTGAGTCAACTGCAGTTCACAGTGACCTTATGTACAACTGACTGAAATACTGCCTCTTCCTACATCATCCTTACAACCACCAGCATGGCCATCTATCTCACCAAAGGGTCTCCCAAGCCCTCATCGGCCCTCCAATTTACCATGATGTTCTCCTCCAGCAATTGATCCCTCCTAGTAATATATCTAAAGCAAGTGAGTTGGATACTGTTCTGTTGTGATCCACAGGGTTTTCATTGGCTAATTTTTGGAAGTAGATCACCAAGGCTTTCTTCCTAGCCTGCCTTCCTCTGGAAGCTTTGCTGAAATTTGTCCACCATGAGTGACTCTGGTGGTACTTGAAATATTTGTGCTAGAAGTTCCTGAATCACAGCAACCTGTAAGCCCCACAAAAGGACAAACTGACAGATGGGTGTTGGCTCTTGGTATTAGCATCGCTGTTTCACAGAAGAAGTTACAGAAACTCACAGAGCAAAACCAATATTGAGATTTGAACTCTTTTCAGTCTGGCTCCTATTTCTTTCCATTGTAACCAAATGCCTTCTGAGAATTTGGGGCTCTCTAGAACTAATTGTGGTAATTCTAGTGTTGATGCAATGTCTACTTCACTGGTTTTATTTCTGACCATTTTGGATCACTCCTGCACAGACAATCCGCTGAAGAGTAGGTGCTAACATACTGTACAGCTGCTTCGGGCTACCTGCTGCTTCACTTGCAGCTGGGAACAGCTGACTTTCCCAGCAAGCTCTGATTAGTATTTTGATCCTGACAAACACTTTCCCCGTGAATGCAGATGCTGGAGTGATTGTTGTCACCATCACACCTTAGGCTTCTACTGTAAATGGACTTTGTGCTTTGCCTCTGCTTACCGAAAACACACTGTCTGCTACTGGCATACTCCCAATGTGAGTCATTCCCCTGGATTTCCACACCCTTGTACCCTTTGGGAGGCAGTGAGATCATGCATATTGCACTAGCTATGGATTCAGAAAGTATCTGAGGTTAGAATAAAGGATGGGGTTGGGATTAACATTTTGGTGTCTCTGTTATGTGCTTGGTACTTATAGCAAAACCTGTTGCATTTATGTCAATTCTGATTCATGCCAATCTTACAGGAGTAGAACTGCCCCCGTAGGGTTTCCAAGGCTGTAAATCTTTACAGAAGGAGACTGCCTCATCGTTCTTCAATGGAGATGCCGCTGGGTTCAAACCACCCACCTTTTGGTTAGCAGACAAATGCTTTAACAATTGCACCACCAGAGCTCTCCTACTGCTCAATAAGCCCTGCCAGAAAGGCTGCCTGATGGTACAGCATGTTGGGTGACTGCTCTTGGTAGAGGGGGTAGAGGAAAGTTAGTGAAGGAGTGTGACCCCCAAGGCTGCTCTTTAGAGCATCCCCCCTCTTTGAGTGGTCTAATAGCCACTATTTATTAGGCACTCACCATGTCCAAGACACTATCTCTAATCCTCACATCAGCTCTCCAAGATAACATATTGTTTCTCAGTCTGCAAAATGGGGATGAGGACTTACATAAATGTCTCAAAGTCACAGAGAACCAGTGGTAGACTTAGGACATGAAAAAGGGGTTTGTTTTTTCCTGATCCAAACACAGAACCTATTCACTATATTCATCTGCATATTATTATCAATAATAATAATAATAATAATAGATGAGTCAGGATGAAGAAAATAATCATAGAAAAAGAAGGAAACCAAGATGAATTTATTCTAATAAAATGAAAGTATAAATAAATAAATGAAATATCCATCAGTGAATGTGACAGAGGATTAGAGGATTTCCAGGAAAAATACAAAATAAACAAAACAAAACAAAAAAAAACTTTACTCCAAAAGATACAGGTAACACTTGTTGTCATTGTTATGTGCCGTCAAGTCGGACCCGACTCATAGCGACCCCTCCTTGGGTTTCCGAGGCAGTATTACTATGGAAGTAGATTGCACCATCTTCCTTCCGAGGAGTGACTGGTGGGTCTGAACCTCCAGACTTCTGGTTAGCAGTCAAGTGCCCTAGGCACTATGCTACCAGAGCTCCCAAAGTAACACTAGCCATATTCATAATCATAATGCTTGTTCTATACCAGGTACTTTGTATAAGGTTATTGCAAGGGTGGTAGGGGAAAATCGGTACAAATTTATTTTTATGTGTAAGTCTATTTATGTCTATGTTATACAAAAAATAGCTGAGACTTAGAGAAGCTAAATAACAAGTCACACAATGAAATATCAGACAATCAGAAGGATGTAGACTTGCCAAGTAGTCCAACTTCCAGTCCGCAATCTTTACACAATACTATTTCTGTCTCATGCTGATGCTTCTTATGAAGGTACATTCCAAAACCAAACTAAAACCAAACTCACTGCCATTGAGTTGGATCCAACTCACAGCAACTCCTCTTTCGGTTTCCGAGGCAGTATCACTATGGAAGTAGATTGCCCAATCTTCCTTCTGGAAAGTGGCTGATGGGTTTGAACCACCAATCTTCTGGTTTAGCAGTCAGATGCTTTAGGCACTACACCACGTTTGTGTGTTGATATTAAAGCAAATGATACACAGATTGATAAATACTTATCAATGCTCATCATTTGTGTTGGGATATGTCAACAATTTTTGAACTTAGTTAAATAAACCTAATGTCCCATAATATTAAGCAACAAATTAAATAATTATTGCTCTTGACTATGACATTCTTTGTCTCACTGATATCCCACCTTCCATTTTACTTTGATAAATATTTCTATATTGATCACTTATACATTATTCATAGGTTCATCTGGATATATAGAATAATAAAAATGAATTGCAAGGATACCCATCTTTTCTGGATGGCAAAGGCCAGGGGAGCTAAGGGGTAGTAGGCAGAATCAAAGTATCTCTTGCTGTTAACAAAATTCCTGGCATAGAAGATATGCTTTGTAATGGTTTATTTTGGATGTATAGTTATATCAGTAAAAATGATTGCATCAACTAAGAGTGATGGGAAGTATTTGTTCAATGAAGTGGATAATAGCAGTTATCTAGTGAATTTGAGCCTATGGACAAAGTGAAAAATACTGGCTCCCAAATCAGATACACTAAATTAGTTCTGTGTCTCCATTAAATCCTAGGCCAAGAGGAAGAAAAAAGTTAGCCCATATAAGATCTTGAGTCATCCAAACTCAAAAGTGATATCAAAACCTAGCAAAGTGCTTACTTACCTAAATGAAAAGGAACATATTAAACTTAATTTTGTATGAGGATACAATTGGTCCATAGATAGAACCAACCTATGATGAAGATGTCAGCAAAATTTTAAATGGTATTGGAAATGCATTTCTATCCCATTGCTCATTGAAATTCTGTGTCTCTTTCCAATTGCAATTTCTAATGTTCACAACTAAGTCCTTTAAAATTTTACCAATCTGAACTATTTTGCACTGACTTTAGATTTAATTTTAAATATTGTTGTGGAAAAACGAATGCTAAAATTTAAAGACATTTTGAATATTTTTAAAAGCAAGAAGAGGGAGATTGTTAATAAGAGCTTAAGTTAGTTTCCAGTGGACCTTGAAAAAAATTAGATGATTGAATTTTGCTGTTTTTTGATGAGTGGCCATATGTCTCAAATTTGCTTGTCAGCTGAAATTTATTTTCCAAGTAGGGCAAAAGACCAAAAAAGTGTTATTCATTGTTGTAACCATTTGAACATTTTTCAAGCATATTTGTAAAACTACAGAGCTAATTCAATAATTTATTGAAATTATCATAAAAGTTCAGCAAATCATGCATTACATTCAGATCCTGATATACGCTAGATTTCCTGTTTTTATGAGTCAGCAGCTTTATAACTATAACCATTTGAATTTCAAATGATAAATTTATATCTAGCATAGTCCCAGAATGCATAAAAAATGATAAGAGGGCGCCCTTCAGAGAAATTTAAAAAGAATTGTGCATTTCGTAATTTGATATATGTAACATAATCCATTATACACCAGGGCTTAGACTGTGCCAGCAAACGTAAAAGGGAAGGAAGACGTTTGACTGTGGCCCACACAAGGCAAGCGACAGAGACTTGTTTCCTTGAGTTATGAACCACTGGCTCCTGGTATGCGATGTGCTCTGTCTTGCGTGGGAAGAGGGGTGCATATGTAACACAATGAAAGGCTCTGTGGGCTTAATTACTATGTTAGAGTTTGGCAGAATGAGAAAGATGAGATGCCAGACAAAGTAAGAAAAAGAACTCTGTAGCCATCTCCACAGAGCTAGAGAATTCACAGGAATATTTATTCCATGGCCAGCATAGATGGCTTTATTTTCTGTTCTTTACAATGCCTTCTTTCTTACCAAACCCATACCCTACTCATACACATTTTTCCCCAAAGTAATTACTATCTTATATGTATTTTCACAGAGCATTTCCCATTGAGATCCAATAATAAAGGCATGTATAAGCAGGTACTGTAAACATCATGTTTTTCAGCTCTGTTAAATATTAAAATTTTTGAGAACATGGACTACATTTCATTATCACTCTACTCCAAGCACTTTTCCAATGACTAAAAAAATGGTAGGAATAAAAACAAAACACGATGGTGGTAGATGGTGTCATGAATATGGGGGCTTGAAACCCATTTGTCTACAAACTCTGTATGTGGTTAAGTTAACTTTGTTTCTGAGTTTCAGTACCTTTGTGTGTGTGTGGGGGGAAAAGAGCTAGAACCTATATATATGAACGTTGTGAGAATATGAAGAAATGATATGAGAGTTCATGGAATAGTAATCAAATGCAAGGGACCCCCTGTTTCCTGCCTCCCTTATCCTACTTCCAC
Source organism: Orycteropus afer afer (assembly GCF_000298275.1). NCBI lineage: Eukaryota > Metazoa > Chordata > Mammalia > Tubulidentata > Orycteropodidae > Orycteropus > Orycteropus afer. Next base: position 23,244,665 of record NW_006921596.1, on the reverse strand, counting down.
AAACCCTATTGTCATGAAGATTGTTTAGACTCTAACTAGACATCAAAATCAACCCAAACCTCATCCCTTGAGAGTCAGGTACTTTTAATTTTAGACTATCAGTTCATGAATGATTCTTGGGTTGAGTTACATCATTCTTACATGTTTTACATATGATAAGCATGTCCACTGGATGGATAGAGAGATCTGTCCACAGCCACAGTGAGGTAATGACTGAACTGAAGCTAGAACTCTGTTCCCAAGGCCTGGGTTATTTTTCCTCTATAGGTAATAACTCAAGGAAAAATCTCTATACATTCCACCTTAATCCTCAAACCAGGTAACTAAACTTAATACCTGGAACCGTGAAGAGTAAAATTGCCCAACATAACTTTGTGAAGTAGTTCATTCATGGAAAATTTAAGTTTATTTACAGTGGTTTGCAATCAACTTCAAACCTAAGGGTTGGCAGTTCACACCCACCCAGTAGCTCTGCAGAAAAAGGCCTCATGGATTGTTTCCCTAAGGATTACAGCCAAGAAAACCCCTCCAGAGCAGTTCTACTCTGTAAAGCATGAGTTATTATTAAGTTGGGCACTGAGGAGAAAAGTGCTAACAGCAACAACATGCCAACTCATGAGTATTTTTATTGGGAAAGCAGAGGAATGAACAAGAGGAAGACTGTCAATGAGATGGGTTGACACAGTGGCTACAACAATGGGCTCAAACGTAACAATGGTTGTGAGGATGGCATAGGACCAGGCAATGTTTCATCCTATTGTATGTAGGGTCAGTATGAGTCAGAGTTGACTTCACAGCACCTAACAACAACATTTCATATTGCACTTTATAATCAACTAATCACATAAAATGTTGTGCATAAGTCAACTGTGGTATAATACCAAAGACTGATGTCAAATAAATTGGTTAACATATGCAAACACCTAGCCTAGTAATTTAACTATTAAAGCCTGTTACCATAGAGTTGACTCTGACTCATGGCAACTTTATATGCATCAGAGTAGGAGTGTATCCCATAGTGTTTTCTATGCCTGTGTTTTTCACAAGACCTTTCTTCCAAGGGACCTCTCAGTCGACTCACACCTCCAACCTTTAGAATAGCAGCTGCATGCGTTAACCGTTTGTACCACCCAAGGACTGTGACTTAAGAATTGTTGTTGTTGTTAGTTGTGTGGAGTCGGCTCCAACTCATAGCGACCCCATGTACAACAAACAGAAACTCCACTGTGTCCTGTGCTAGCCTCACAATCCTTGTTATACCTAACAGAAGAATGAGTAGATATTTAATAATTAATTGCCTTACTTAATCAGTTTTCCTTCCTTCCTTGTCTAAAAAAAAAAAAAACTAAGAAAATACAAACCATCAGGAGACAAATGTTCGGAAATGGCTGCGACTGTAACTAAAGTGAGTTGGAGAGGAAGGGCCGAGCCCTGGCATTTCGTCTTGCATGCACCAGTAATTTAGAATCTGTGAGAGGCTGAGGCGCACGCAAGCTGTTTCGGGGTTAAGGCGTCCTGTGTGAGGAGGCATACGCTTCTCTACTTCTGCTTTGTTTTGGTCACTGCTTTTGTTTTCTTTTTCTCTTTGGAAACCCTTCCCCTCCCTTCTGAAAAAGCAGCCCACTGAGCACTGACATGGAAAAGAATATTCCCCTGCATTTTGGAGCATCTGAGTGAGGCGTCAGGAACCACAGTGCCTACGGATGCTAGGGAGAAGGAAGGATTTGCATTGCGCTGCGAGCTCAGACTTGATGAAGATAAATCGTTGAAGAGTAGCCAAATGGAGATAGGTTGCCACGATACCATTCAAGCCGAAGCACGCGCCATGTGCTTCTCCGAGAATTGGCTCAAAATTCCATCTCTTCTGCCACCAACATTTTTCCCCCTTATAAACAAGTTAGGTTATACGATGAGTATGTGAAATAAAAACACAACCGAAAGGCACCAAGTTTTCCTATGAGGAGCTCTGCTTCATGGTTTGGCAGCGTAAATCGGTCTGGCTAATTTAGAGTCCACGATAGCGCTCCTTCTTCCAAAGATATCCTCTGATGCGTGCGTGCTTCTGCCCTCGGGCAAGTGCGCTAAGCTTATAAGGGGATCGGTTGCCAGGGCCTCCCCATCTGCTGAAACAGTTGTAGCCTAGCCTGCCTCAGAACACGCTGCCTCCCATTCGTCTCGCGGGGCTGTACGCTGGAGACCTGCGCTCTGGAACTGTCAGCTGGCGAGGGACTCTGTGGCCACCTTTGACCTCCGTCCCTAATACACTCTGCCACATTCCAAGCTGTCGCACCCGGATCATCCTCTCTGGTTCATTGCACACTATTCGAGGCCACCGCTGGCATCTCCTTTTTCCCATCTGCATGTTCTAGTTTAGGCTGGGTCACGAGAGATGTCACCACTCCTGTAGCTCACTCCTGACAGCTCTTTGATTTTCAATGTTTAACTTTAGAAACACTAGTTGGCAAAGACCTCCAATCTAGTGGAAAATATATTGATAAATTCACCATTGTGAGAATACTTTTTTTGCATATTAGTTTAGAAGGACACTAGAATCCCCTTTTATAAAATTGTAAATATATGGGTAACAAAATATTTGTCATTTCTGCAGCAATTTTCAGATGCATTATTCAGTGACATTATGTTCGCTGTGGTGACGGTTAACAACATGATGAATATAGAATGCCTTTTTAAATACAGCCTACCTTGAGTTCACTTACCTACATTTCCCACCTTCCCAAGTAGGAAGTTATCATTATCCATTCTTCAAGGCTCATGTCCAATGCCACCTGCTTTGATAGCTCTCCCCAGTCACCCCACAATGTTGGAAGATCAATCACTCTGATGTCATTTCCAAACATTGTACATCTCTGTATCTCCTTTCTATAATCCTCCTAAAATATAGAACAAAGATTTACTTAGTGTTTTCTTTGTTAGAGACACTTATTTAGGCACTGAATACATATCGTGGGGTGAACAAGTCATCTAATAGAACTCCTAGTCCAACAGGGGATACGTACGACAAGATACAGTTGAGACATATGAGTGTAAAGGGAATAAAACAGCTATCAGGATAGAATTATTCATTATTCCTTGGGGAGTCAAGACAAGTCACATGGAAGGGTACAGTGATTATAAACACAAACAGATATGAATTTGAATTCCACATTTATTAGATATCTGGTTTTAAGCAAGGTAATCAATATATCCAGGATTATCATCATAAGAGATAGTGATAATAAAAGTAAGTAATCAGCATGAATAATCTGGGGATTAATGGCATAGTATAATGATCTAATGTAGCTTAGTGCCTAAGGCACTTGACTGCTAACCAGAAGGTTGGAGGTTCAAATCCACCAGCTACTCCTTGGAAGGTTGAGCAATCTACTTCCGTAGTGATACTGCCTCGGCAACCCAAAGAGGGGTCACTACGAGTTGGATCCAACTCGATGGCACATAACAACAATGTCACATAATTTAATATCAAGCTTCTAGTACCACAACTAAAACTTAAATAGTATGTGCTTCATCCATATTGGAGAAGGAGGCTTTGCCTCCAGAATAAAAATAAAATATAATAGTCAAAATGAAGACATGATCAATAGTCTTTGTGTAATATGTACAGCCATGGGCACATTGACTACTTCAATGGCACTAGCAATAGCAGTCTAAAATGGATGAAATTAAGTGGGCATAGCACTTAATAGTGATAGAAGACCCTTCCCTATCTGATTTTATTATCTAGACCTCACTTCCACACTGCGAAGGATCAGTGGGGGTTGAAAGGTAGGATTATAACTCTAAAGAGTGACCAAAAGTCCAAAAATGCCTTGGGGAATATGTGTTGGGGGGTATGTGTGGGAGAATGCTTTAGATAATGCTCTTCTGACATCTGGACTTACTATATTTGTTTCTTCCACTTTTTTTCCTTTTTTTCAGATTTTATAATAATTTGCCTGCTAAAGAGTTATATTTTAGGTTCTTATCCTATCTTAAGGAGCTCTGGTGGAATAGTGCCTAAGGCAGTTGACTGCTAACCAGAAGGCTGGCAGTTCAAACCTTCCTTGGAAGGAAGACTGGGCAATCTACTTCTGCAGAGATACCACCTCAGAAACCCAAGGAGGTGGTCTCTATGAGTTGGAACTGACTGGACAGCAGTGAAGTTTTTTTTTGGGGGGGGTGTGGGAAGGGGGATAATCTTGTCTTAAGAGGGGGAAGGAGCTGGTGAAATTGTCTTGCTGGTGAAGGAAGGCAATCCTCAAGGTTATCCACACTCCCATGACCAAGTAGATTCAAAGTAGGGGGACCAGGAGGAATCAAAGAAATCCTGTATTCACTTATTCACTGAGATCCAATTTGTGTGTGTCTGTGGTGGTGGTGGTGGGGGCAGTGGATAGGCTCAGGCTGTGCCCAAATGTCACACTATTCTTTTGGTGGGCATGATGTTTCTCCATGATCATATTTCATGTGTGACCCCCGAGAGCCTCTTGAAAATAGGTCTAATTACATACATTTAGAATCAAGGAGAGATGGTGAGAGGAGATTTTGAGGATCAGCAGGAAGGCAACCAACACAGTTCTTCAGGTAAACAGAGAGGCAAACAGGAGTTGTTCTTAATGGCAAATACACCCTGGCAGAATTTAGTGCACAGGTTGCTCAGTTTCACTGAAATTTCATATTATGTCTTGATTCCAGTTTTCAAGTTCTCAAGCCTTGCCATCCAAAGCCTTAACTTTAACACAAGAGATTTTAAAAGGCTGTTATGTCAATTTACTTTGTAATACAGTCCCTCATAGGATTTGAATTTAGGTTTAATTTTCTGAAATGATAAACCTGTTGTTATTGAAGGTAAGGATTTCTTTTAGGGAAGACAATGACACTTTCTTATTTCTTATTCAGATGTTGACCAGGCAATTTAAAGGCTCAAACTGATTTTCTTCTTCCAAGTTTTTCAGCATACTTTGAAGCAATCAACCAGTCTAATTATACAATTAATTTCCACTAAAATATTCTGCAGAAACTCAAATGCAGGTTACTATGGATGACAACTGAAGAAACTGTTTTCCACCACATGACATGCATTATCAGTATTCAATATTCTGTTAAAATAAGTCCTGTTGGCTCAGTGGTTAAGCACTCAGCTGGTAACAAAAAGCAGAAAGGTCGGCAGTTTGAAACTACGAAGCACTCTGGAGGAGAAAGATGCGGCAGTGTGCTTCCATAATGATTCCAAAAACCAAACTCACTGCCCTCAAATTGATTCTGACTCATAGCGACCTCCACTGGGTTTCTGAGGCAGTAAATCTTTAAGGAAGTAGATTGCTCCATGTTCCTTCCACGGAGCAGCCGGTGGGTTTGAACTTCTGACCAAGTAATACTAATACTAATGACTAATACTAATCCATTAGTCATTTGATTAGCAGCCAAATGCCTTAAGCACTATGCCACCAGAGCTCCTTTTCCATAAAGATTACGGCTTTGTAAACCCTATGCAGCAGTTCTACTCTGTTCTATAGGTTCACTATAAGTATTATGAAAAAGTAATTGATGCCTTTCAATTAAGTCAGATTAGAGAAGCAAGTAGAGATCCATTTCTACTTCTCTACCCTGAACTACTTCTGGTACTGAGACCTGCTCAGGGAAGCAGAGTCTTTATGAACATTACGGCAATCTGAACTTTCACAACGAGGGGAGGCGCTGGGGAACTGCAAGTGTGGAAGGAAGGTTAGAGGATCAGAAGATTCATAAACCATGTCTACCTGCTGAGACGAAACTGCAAAAGGGACGCCTGTTGGAAAGGCCGGGGAATCTCCTAATGGTGTGTAACACCAGTCTATGGGTCCACAGACCAACATATGGGGGTGGGCCTGCACCTGTGTCTGGTCAACAGAATCATCAGTCAAGAAGAGCAGAGCAGAGGAGACAAAGGACACGCCAGAACTTACTGAGCTTCTTTATACCTGTCAATCACTGCACTGCCTATATTAAACGTCAGACAGTAATGGCCACGGCTTCATGTCAGTCCTCAAGATTATTTGCAACATTCTAAAACAAAAGGAGTGGGAACTCCTGAAAAAAAATTGCAGATTCTAAGACAGGGAAAGGAAATATAAGATAAGCTTGGGGCATCTTGCTATATTAGTAAGTAAGGAAGTGTTAAAACAAGAAAACAACAGCTATAAAAACATGACAAGAAAGATGAAGACATGTCAAAAGGGCAGAGAAACCCATCTGAAAGACCCTCCAATGCTAGGATAATATGAGAAATAAAATAAATAATAGTATTGGATTATAACCCTACAAAGAAAATAAATATCCATGAGTCAATACTGAAATAACAAACACAATTAATAAATAAGGGGGAAGTGAAAACTCTTCCTTACAGAGAAATCTCAAACACAATATGGAGATAATTCCCCTCCCATTAGGTAAAGCTTCATTCAATTCCCCTTAAGTGTGTTTGTTTAAGTGTGGACTGGATGTTTGCAGAAATTGGAATGGAAAGAAAAATAAAATATGTTAATGTTATACTGGAGAAAACTGGTAGAAACATATTTCACAAAGTAATCAAGTTTAAAAGTGCAACTGATAAATCATGTTGATGTTATATTATCTTTTATTTTAAATGCAAAAGGTATTTTCCACCATGGTATTCTTCCCCAAAACCATGTTGTTGTTGTGTGCTAGCAATTCAATTCCAACTCATAATGACACCATGGGACAGAATAGAACTGTCCCATAGGGTTTTCTTGATTGTAATGTTTTTGGAAGCCAATAACCAGGTCTTTCTCCCCCAGAGCTACTGGGTAGTTTCAAACAGATAGCCTTTTGGCTAGCAGCTCAGGGCTTAACTATTGCACCACAAGGGTTTCTTCCCAAAGCTATAACCCCAGGCAAATCACGAGAAAAATTAGTAACTCAAATTGAAAGAAATTCTACAAAATACATAACCAGTACCCCTCAAAACTGCCAAGGTTATTAAAATAGGGGAAGAGCAGGAGAAAGAAGCTGAATCAATAGTTATAAATAAAATATCCCTAATTTCTTATTTAAATCTTCTACATAAAAAAGCTGTATGTTCTTGGTACTTTGAGTAATGAAAGAATGAAGACTACATGTGTCTAAGACTGTGTAGCAAAGGGATATATGGCTCTCTCCACATTGATCCTCTACCACTCATCTGTCAGTTTGTTACACTGTGGTCATTTGTGTGTTGCTGTGATTGTGGAAGCTATGTCACCAGCATTTCCAATACCATCAGGGTCACCCATGGTGGACAGGTTTCAATGGAGCTCCCAGACTGAAACAGACTAAGAAAAAAGAGCTTATGATCTATTTCTGAAAAAACTGGCCAGTGAAAATCTTATAAATAGCAGTGGAACACTGTCTGATATAGTGCTGGAACAGGAGCCCCTCAGGTTGGAAGATACAAGAAATACAACTGGGGAGAAGCTACCTCCTCAAAATAGAATTGGGCTTAATGACATGGATGGAGTAAAGTTTGCAGGACCTTCATTTGCTGATATGGCATGTCTCAAGATTAGAAGAAATAGCTGTAAGCATCCAACTATTATGAGAATGTGATATGTTCAAAGTATGAATCTAGGAAAATTGGAAGTTGTCAAAAATAAAATGGAATGAATAAAGATTGAAATCCTAGGCAGTAGTGAGCTGAAATGGATTTCTATTAGTCATTTGTATTGGATAAGCATATTGTATACTATGTCAGGAATGACAAACTGAAGAGGAATGGTGTCTCATTCATCATCAAAAATTATGTTGCAAGATCCATCCTGAAGTACACCACTATCAGTTACAGGATACTATCCATATGTCTACAAAGACCAGTTAATAGATTATTATTCAAATTTGTGCACAAACCAGTAAAGCTAAAATGAAGAAACTGAAGATTTTTACCAAGTTCTACAGTCTGAAATTAATCAAACATGCCATCAAGATGCATTGCTAATTACTGGTGATTGGGAAGCAAAAGTTGGAAACAAAGAAGAAAGATCAGCAGTAGGAAAATATGGTATTGGTGATAGAAACAATATTGACATGTTAATGTAACAGGAAGGGATTTGTTTGGGTAAAGCGTGCTATCACATGGTTCAAACTCTAACCTTTCTTTGGAGGGAGATTTGAGATAAAAATCTAAATATGCTTAAAAAAAAAAAAAAAAGTCATGTTGCCCAAACTTGCATATCCTATTGGAGGCTTGTTTGTATTTTTAGTTCTTAGAATTAACTACAATTGTTTTTTTAAAAAAAGACTCATGAGTAAATGGATATCTAGTTATGGCCACATTTTCAGCCTGGTCTCAAGTGTTTATACATTTAATATTTATTTAACAGGCAATCTATAGCTAGTTAATTAGATAGCATGCTTAATATCTCATTTTCTTTAGTTGTATGGGTAAATGCTAATTAAATTCCTGAGCATTCCTCACAAGTGTAATGTAATAATAGGAACATCAACACACACTTATTGGTTCTGCAGATTTGAATTAATTACATTGCAAGTAGATTTATCTTTCATATATTTATACCTCAATAGGTGCTCTTCCCCAACAATCGTGGGGGATTTAATTTCCATACCACCACCTTATTAATTTTAAATTAAATATGTTTAATAGGAGTTTAATACTTGCAGAAGCTCTACTAAGTGACACTTCTGCACATCTGGATTTTGAATTTTCATGCCTGAAATTCATTTTGCCTTATGTTACTAAGAAAGAATATCCATTACCATATAGTTAATTCCAACTCATAGTGACCACATAGGACAGAGAAGAACTGCCCCCACAGGGTTTCCAAGGCTTTCTTTATGGAAGCCGACTGACTCATCTTTCTCCCATGGAGCAGCTGGTGGGTTTGAACTGCTGACCTTTTGGTTAGCCACCAAATGCTTTAACCATTGCACCAACAGAGCTCCAAGAAAGAATAATGGTGATTAATAAGACAGTATGAGAGACTACAGAATTTCATTTGGAGACAGGCCAAAGTATTGACCAGTCCACTATGCTTCATCTGACTCAAGGGGAACATCTTACAATTTGATTGACCATTTTTCTTCTCTGTATCTTAGTGTGAAATGAGACTTTTATTTTAAAATATAAAACATATACTGGGAGCTCTGGTGGCATAGTGCCTAAGGATTTGACTGCTGATCAGAATGCTGTCAGTTCAAACCCACCAGCCACTCCTCGGAAGAAAGATTGGGCAATCTACTTCCGTAGAGACACTGCCTCAGAAACCCAAGGAGAGTCATTATGAATTGAATCGACTTGAAATATATACTAATGTCTTTCACTTCATCTTTTCTTTCCATTCTCATTGATAATGCTACCTTAATCCCAAACCCCATCATCTCTCACCTGAATTGTTTTAATAGCCTTCCACTTATACTCCACATATCATTTATCTATCCTCCACATAGCTACTAGGAGGTCATTCATAGATCCATTTATAAACTTATCACCCCTCTCTTAGAATTGCTTATCTCCAGAATACATTCAAATTAATTTCTAATGACATGTAAAATCTTCTTGCCTACACCTGTGGTCTCATTCTCTGCCTATGTTCCTGTTTCCCTAAAAGCTAAGACAGTTATATGAATTCCTTCTTTATACTGATGCTTCTGTGTGCCTATTTGGAGGATCCCTTTCCTGGCTAACTCTAACCCAGCTCCTGAACTTAGATGTTTATTAATGGAATGAAAGAATGGACATTTGTGTTGACCTTGAATTAGCTAATGCAAAATTTATTCTATTTCTTCAGGGTCATAGGTCCCAGGATAAGGTCTGTGAACAGAATGAGAAGTTTTTCCTTTGTCTTGGGAGATACTTTCTCTTTCAAGTTTTTCCAAAGTACTTTGCTTCTACACAGAAATGATACAATTTTTTGTTTTCTAATTTGTCTCTCCTCTTAAAGCAGCAACTGTTTTATTAATGTTAAATGCATTTATTTAATAATCATTTACTGAGGACCTACTGAATACCAGAAACTATGCTACATGCAAAGAAAACATGTATTATATAAAAAGTATGGGCAATTCAAGACCGTGTATAGGGTTAGCAGACAAGGTTTCTACAAGTGTATTTGTATGTTCTGTTAAGAATTCCCAGGTATATAGTAGAGCTGACAAGGGACAAGGTTGTAGTCCCTTCTTGGCTATAACCAGCAACCTAGAAGGAGTGAGTAGTTGGATTTGTGGGCTCAGGACCATAGTCACAGGGGACATCAAGCTCAATTGGCATAATACTACACAAAACACTGTTCCATATCCTACTTTGGTGAGTAGCAACTGGGATCTTAAAAGTTTGCAAGCTGCCATCTAGATGCAACGATGGGTCTCTCCTCATTCAGAGCAAAGAAGAATGAAGAAAACCAAAGACGCATGAAAACAATTAGTCCCAGTGACTGGTACAGCATGCGATCTTCAACCTATATGACCATGAGACCGGAAGAAGTAGATGGTGCCCAGCTACCACTGTCAACCACTCAGAAGGGGATCTATGTAGGAGATCCTGGATAGAATGGGAGAACAACATAAAAAAAACCTTAAAGCCATTAAAAAAAAAAAAAAGGGACCAGGTTTGCTGGTCTGATAGAGCCTGATGGAGCCACTGAGACTATGGCCCCTAGCTGCCCTTCAGGTCTGGAATTGAACCTACTCCTCTGGCTTTCAGACAAATAAAAGACAGGCATATGAGGTGAACATTTACATTAGGTAGATACACTCCTTGGAGAGATCAATCATGGGAGAATGGAGGGGCTGAGTATGCACAGGGAGACAGTTTGGAGACAGAGGTGCATGGGAGAGAAGAACACAAGGAAGAGGTAACTATGGGGAGGAAGTGGGAGGGGAGCTGTTGCATTGTGCTAAATTGTAGTCAATGTCTTGAGACAAAATGTATGTGAGCTGCTATATGGAAAGTGTATTTGCTTTGTAAGCTTTCACCCCAATCACACACACACACAAAAAGTATGGGCAAATTAGCAGACCAGGGTCATGATTAGATTCACTGCATAGACACTGAAAGGTAAAATCTCTGGGGTCACACTGCTAGGTAAGGTATCTCTGTACCTCATTTATTTATCAAAAATGGGAACGGATGAGTGTCCAGGGGACTGTGAGGACCAAATAAAATAATCCAGATGAAGTACCTAAAATATCTATCCTCAAAAGCATTTGGAAAATGTCCATTTCAACCATTTGAGGAGGTTACAAAATATTCTATTTTAATAAATTTAAGTAAATATACACAGTTGGTGCTCATAAATTGTACCTCTGATCATGATAATTTGCTCATACTGTAGTGGAGAAAGCAAATGTTCAGTGTCCTGTTCCAAGGTAAACAGTGTATAACAAAGATAATAGCACCTGCCTCTTTATTTAACTCACTGTGGTCAAGTCATCCTGACTCATAGTGACACTATAGGACAGGGAAGAACTGCCTCATAGGGCTTCCAAGCCTGTAAATCTTTACAGAAGCAGATCACATCTTTCTATGTTGGTGTGGCTGGTGAGTTTGAACCGGCAATCTTTTGGTTAGCAGCTAAGCACTTAACCACTGGGCCACCATGCCTCCTTCCATTTACTTATCAATAAATAATAAATACATTGTTGTTGTTGTTGTTGTTGTTGTTATGTGCTGTCGAGTCGGACCCGACTCATAGCGACCCCTCCTTGGGTTTCCAAGGCAATATCACTATGGAGGTAGATTGCCTCATCTTCCTTCTGAGGAGTCGCTGGTGCGTTTGAGCCGCCAGCCTTCTGGTTAGCAGTCCAATGTCTTTAGGCACTACGCTACCAGAACTCCCAATAAATACATAGGACATCTAAATAAAAAGAAAAAAATGAAAACCTATAGTCTCATCAATAAAAAAACAAAACAAAACTCATTGCCATCAAATCAGATTCGACTCATAACGACCCCTCCTTGGGTTTCCAAGGCGATATCACTAGGGAAGTAGATTGCCTAACCTTCCTCCTGAGGAGTGGGTGGTGGGTTTGAACCACCAGCCTTCTGGTTAGCAGCCAAATGCCTTAGGCACTGTGTCACCACATCATACATTTCTCCAATTTATTTTTTATTTGATGATATTGATGACTGGGGATAGCTTGACAATCTTCAAGAAAATTACAGTGAGCTTTTTGAAAGGGAATAACTGCAGAAAACACATTAACAATTTATAAGTGTGTATTTCAATATGGCAAGCTACAGACTTTTAGGCCAGAAGAACTAGAAGAGGGACAAAGGGCAAGATGGTTCTGAGACCAGTCTTCTTAAAAGTCACCCCTTGCAATCTTAAAATAACTTTCTCAAGGGTTATTCTATTTAACACTGAGGCTTGGTAGGGAAGGACCTGAATTGTAATGAATAAGGAAACAGAAGCTCCAGAGAGGTAAAACAATTGGCCAAAAATTACAGATACAGTTAGTGGCAGAACTTGGGCTACAACTGCAGAGTCCTTACACCTTCTGCAGGACTCTTTCCATGCCGTCTTCGCTGCCCTCACTGCGCCTTTCCTCCCTCTACCCTCACAAGCTCTTTGGAAAGTGTCAATCTCAACCATCTGTGGAGCTTGGGAAACACTGTGTTTTCCCTAAATTTAAATATTAAGACTCTCTTGTCTTAGCTTTTAGTAAAAAGTGATTCAGAATTCAACAACCAAAAAAAGCTTCTATTTGTTAAGAAAGGGCTTTATTGTTTCTTAATAAAGGATTCTTTGTGCTTTGCTGCTAGTTTTGTCACAGAGGGGAAATCTTGGTGCTTGAGCATGGATCCTTAATGATTGAAAACTTCTTTAAGATCAGGAAGATTGAAAACAACAGTCCCTGGTCGGCATCTCCGAACCTCGCGTTTCAGCTAACTCCTCTCTCCGTGGCCACTTTGTGTCTTTGATGACAGTTTCATCAAAACTGTCCAGTTTTGGCCCCACGTCCAGCCCTTCTCTGTTTACTCTCCCAAATTCCTGGACTAGGGCTAATATTTGTCTTCTATGTTTTCAAGACCCATGTCTTGAGTCTCAATCTTCTCTCCCTCTAGTTGCTGTTGTTGTTGTTGTTGTTGTTATGTGCCATCGAGTCGGCCCTGACTCATAGCAACCCCTCCTTGGGTTTCCGAGGCAGTATCACTATGGAAGTAGGATTGCCCAACCTTCCTTCCAGTACCACCCAATTCACAGTACTTCATCTGGGTAAATTTGCTCCCACTTGGCTTCAACTTCTGCTCTCCTACTCTGAACTCTCTGGCCTTCTTAAGTATCTTTATGTCTGACATTCTGCGATAAGGAAAGGGTGTATCTACATGGTAGACATTAACAGCTTTGTGTAATAAGAATGGGGGAAGGGGAATCATTGGAATTCTTGAGATATCAATCAAATTCTTGATGTTATGAAATTCAGTTAGATTTTTATTCTTCTCCATATGCCCTAAAATTCCAGAAAATCTCAACTAGTATCTATTCTTTAAGCCAGTCACTCTCAAACTTTAACTTGTGTAAGAATTACCTAGAAATTACCTTAAAACATAGATTGCTATATAGTCCACTTCTAGAATTTATAATTCAGTGGGTTGGAAGACCAACAAAAGAAAAAAAAAATTAGACTCATTGTCCTCAAGTTGATTCTAACTCATAGCGACCCTATTTCTGAACAGAGTGGAACTGTCCCATAGGGTTTCCAAGGCTGTAAATCTTTACGGAAGCAGATTGCCACATTTTTCTTTAACAGTCAGCTTTCTGATTACCAGCCAAGCACTTAACCCCTGCACCACCAGGCTCCTCCAGGTTTGGAGAAGAAAAAAAAAAACAACAACAAACTATTGCCATCTAGTCAGGTTGGACTCACAGCGACCCCTCCCTGGGTTTCCGATGCGGTATCACTACAGAAGTAGATTGCCCAACCTTCCTTTCTGAGGAGTGTCTGGTGGGTTTAAACCACCAGCCTTCTGGTTAGCAGCCAAATGCCTTAGGTGCCTAATAATGTGCATTACTAACAAGTTTCCAGATAATGCTTATGCTACTGATCTAAAGATACCTTGTTCTAAGCATACTTTGTTCTAAGCATAACCTGACATCTCTTACCTCTATGGTTTAAGCTTCCTGTCTGGAACAACTCTCAACACCATCCACAATTTCAAACCATCCCATCCACTGAAACTCACAAAAATGCTGACTTTACTCATCTAACCATTTAGTGGATATTTATCAAGGTGCTACTATGTGCCAGGCACTGAATCTGGCCTATAGCCTCAGAAAGATTAGATTAAAATCCCATTCTTACTCTCTCCAACCAGAAAAAAATTGGTAACTTCTTCAGCATAGTGTGACAACTACCATGTACTATCTCACTACTCAAAGGGTGATCCTTGGGCCAGCACCTTGGACCTTGGAAATGCAATGCCTCAAGCCCAATCTCAGACTTACAAAATCAGAATCTGCATTTTATCAAACCCTGTAGTTGATTCACATGCAAATTAGAATTTCAGAAGGATTGTTTTATTACACTATTTACTCCTTTAGATCAACAACCAAGTTTAATTCCGCTGTATCTCCCCGTAAACCTAGCAACTGTCTGGCCCTGTGATGGAAGGGGAAGGGGAGCAGGCGCAGGATCACTGCCATTTTGTCAAGATTTATTTAGTGCATGTAAAGCCTCAGCACTGTGCCTGACACAAGCTCATTTAATCTTTACAACAGAGAGTAACTAATCATTACTTGCTGTATCAAATCACATTGACTTCACTGAGTTTAGCTTGGAATAGAAGCAAAGTACTTGCATCTCATCAACACTGTCGAGATGGTACTACAGAAGCCATTGCTTTTCAAATTATATTCGTATACCCTAAAGAGCATAGTGATGATGAGTAATAATTTGTCACTGTTGTTGTTAGCTGACTCCAAGTTGACCCTGGTTCATGGCAACCCCATGCAGAACAGGAACAGATCATTGTGATCCACAGGGTCTTCGTTGGCTTGTTTTGGGAAGGAGACCACCCAGGCCTATCTTCTTAGTCCATCTTACTCTGGAAGCTCTGCTGCGACCTATTAAGCATCAAAGCAAGACACAAGGTTCCAGTCAGAGATCTGTGGTGCGTTGAGGTCCATTGGCCAGGAATCAATCTCGGGTGTCCCACAAGGAAGGTGAAAATTCTAATAGCTGTCATTTATTGAGCAGTGTGCCAGACACAGTTAGATGTTTTATTTGGAAGACTTCTGTTATGATGATTAACTGAGAAAATATTATCTTCCCCATTTGTTTAATAATGAAAATGAAGTTATCCTACAACTTGAAGTAGTAAAACTGAATAATAAAATATCAAGATGTCAATGGATAACAAATGAAATTTTGTTATCTTGGCTGATCAGCATGTTGTGTTAAGAGACTTTTTGAGAGCCATTTATTTCCTACTTTACCAGACACACATTTATCTAGAAATCTAGTTGCAGATTGTATTCCTAAAGTTCTTGAGAGCAAGCTCCATGAAACATATGGAGGGCAAAGTTGTGTCTTCAGTACAACCTAGCTCAGTGGTCAATGCCTCTTAACAAGTGGGGGGAGAGGGGCTGATGTTTGCGCCTCCCTCTGGGAGAAATATGACAATTCTGGAGACATATTTTTGGTTGTTACAACTGTGGGAGGAGGTTCTCCTGGCATCTAGCAGATCAAGACAAGCAATAATACTAAACATCCTATAGTATGCAGGACCTACCCAAACCCACTGCCTTTATAAGTCCATTCCAACTTATAGAGACCCTATTGGACAAAGCAGAAATGTCCCACAACAGTATCCCACAAATAAAACTTATCTGGCCCAAAATGTGTTTAGGGCTGAGATTGAGAATCTATGATCAGACTTAATGCTTTGCACAAAATAAAGCACAGAATAGTTATGAAGATGATATTTATTGAATAAGTTGAGAGCAGAAACAGATTTGTAAAAGAATAAGAAAAAATTAAGATTCAAAGCATTAAATGATTGCTGAATGGTAAAGAGAGAAGTTCTGGAGCCACAAATTGAGCACACTCTAGCTTGATAGCTTATGACTTATCCATGATACAACACACACACACACTTGACTTATCATGATGACTTTATATCATATGGTATGTCCATTATGATATGTCACCTTTCTTCAACCACATTATTATCTAGTGCTGTGATTAAGCAGGTGAGTTTTGGAGTCAGTTTTTGAGTTTTAATTGTGATTATACTTCTTACTAGTTTTGTGACTTTGGGAAAATTAACTCCTTCCTGTTTTCCTCTTCTTCTTTTTTCTTTATGAAAGGCCTTTATTTGCCAAATGGGAATAGTAACGTTCAGGCCTCAGAACATAGTACCTGACACATGAAGATAATTAACACTCAACAAGTACTTACTTTCGATCATTTAATGTGGCCAGTGTATCGAGCACTTCTTATGGGTGGCTCACATGTTCTCAGTGAACCTCCTAAGTCCAGCCTTGGCTATGGCCAGCTATGTAGCAACCTAGAAGGACATCCCTGAGACAGCTTTTGAATTACAGGGGATGGCAGACAGTGGGTCAAATTCCTGTGTTCCTTCTCTTAGGCAGAACATTCAGAGAGATATTCCCTTCTGCTCCAGGAAGTTGTGCAACACTGAGTTCTAGTTGCCTAAAGTGTGAACCAACTTAATCACACATCTTTGCATTCAATTATCCTCCTCCTGGTTTAGTTCATCCTTTCTCTCTACTTTTGTTCCTTGGGATCACTTCCCAAGTAATAACCTACCTATACATAGCCCTTAAAATAGAAACTTTTCTCATGGGAGAAACAAAAGAAAGACAGAAACAAGCATGTGAAGAAAGCAAGGCCCTACCTTTACCTTTTTATCATCTTAATATTCAGTCCTGATGATTTGAGCTCACTAAAAGGTCCTAAACAGCCAAAGAACAGAGCAATGCTGCAACACTGCTGACGGTAGCATACAACGCCTTGTGCTTATATTATGAAATCTGCCTTGCTTTCCTAAAGAAACCTGTGAGAAGTAAAGGTGACCACTAGTCAATACCCCAATATAAGCGCAACACAGAACTGTGAAAACACACATTGTTTCTCTGTTTAACACTAAGACGAATGGAAAACACCCATTCTTTTAGAAATAGAGAGGAATGATAACAGAGAAATAGAAAATACCCATTGTTAGGCATAGACAGTAAACCATATGACAGAGTTATCTAAGGAGCGCTGGTGGTACCATTTTATGTGCCCAGATGCTATTTGAAAGGACAGCAGAGACACTGTGTCTCTGAGAGACACTGTGGGAGAAAGACCAAGGGATTACAGACCTAAAGATTACAGCCTAGGAAAACTTGTGGGCCAGTTCTGATCTATCACATGGGGTTGTTAGGAGTTGAAAACTGACTCTATGGCATCTAACAACTACAGCAATAAGCATGTATCTATAAACAGTAAGGAAGCGGCAGGTACCTCATTTCTCATCCTTTATTCACTGCTATGTTAGGGTGTGTGTGCATTTCCCTCCTTACCACAGTGGTGGTTACAGAGCATTATTTGTGCAGATGCTGAGAGTATGGGACTTGAGAAAGCAGGTTCTGCTTAGGTGAGCTGAAACACAGAATCATTAAGTCATCAAGGAACCCAGCTTTTATTTATGTTCCTAACTTTCAGGAAGATCTGAGGTCATTTGAGACACAATCTGCTCACATTCAGCAACACAGTTAGAAACTGGTACAGACCGCACATCTGTTCCACGCTTTGCAGCAAGAAGGTGATTGGCCACTTTCAAATAAGACAGATGCATCTCATTTCTTGCTTAGGACATTGAGCTTAAAGACAGGTATGCCTTTGAATTCCAGATGTTGGATAGGAAAGAAGAAAATACTAGAATCAGCAAATGTAGACTAACCTGGAAATTAACAATAAGTTTCCAAAGTGTCATGAGTATATTTTAGGGAAATGATATATTGTAAGAACATGTTTCAGAAATTGTAACAAAAATCAGAGGGGAACCTCAGTTTTATCTCAAAATGTTTATTAACACAAAAGAGAAATATACCAAGTGCAAGGTCTACTGGTTCTGCACTGACCATTGAATGAATATTTGGAAATTAGACAGTTTTTGCAAAATTAAAGAAACTTGTAAGTTTGAGCTGAAGAGTTAATTAGTATCAGAATTAGAAGAAACCTTAGTGTCTCCTGAGATGTCACAATGACTAAGGTACACCTGACCCAGGCAATGGTATTTTAAATCATTTCACGTACATGTGAAAGCTGGATAAGGAAAAAGGAGGACTGAAGAACTGATGCAATAAAATTGTGGTGTTGGTGAAGACTACTGCATATAATAGAATGAATCAATTGGTCCAACAAGAAAGTACAGCAAGAACATGCCTTAGACACAAGGATGGTGAGACTTCAGCTTACTTACTTGGGCATGTCATCAGGAGGGATCACAGGATATGACATCATGCTTGGTAAAGAAAAGGGCTAGTGAAAAAGCGGGACATCCTCAGTGCTATGGGTTGACACAGTGACTGCCACAAAGGGGTCAAACATAGCAACAATTGTTGACGACGGCACAGTACTTGGCAGCATTTTGTTCTGTTATACATAAGGTTGCTACGACTTGATGGCAACTAACAACTTGTCCATTTGTCTCATTTTGTTTTACAGGCAAGAAAATTTAGTCTGAATAACAAGAAAGTGATTTTTTTCAAGGTCAATAAGAGTTAGATTTGGACTTGGACTTTGATCATCAGAGTCCACTTTAGCACCCTTTCTGTTACACCAAATAGACTGAATTAACTCAAGGCATTAAGTCAGCCCTGGTACAGCCCTCTTTCCTGCTCTATTACCTCACTCCATCACTCTCTCTCCAACTCCCCATCCAAGCCTTCTCTGCTACCCACGCCTTCCGCTGCTGTATGAAAGCTTTGCTTAAACCCTGAGCACAAACCTGCTTACAGGAATTTGCAGGACTGAATGTTTCAGAGATGCCTGGGGATATATTGGGTTATTGATGCCCTGAGAAGCATGAGTTGTATTCTTTTGAAATGGACAGATGATGACAACAAGCTTTTACTGAAGTGGCATTTTCTTCCCCGAGGGCTTGACTGCAGGAGGTATGTGAAATATGAAAGGATTACTTCATTTTGTTTATTTATTTATTTCATCTTTTTAAAATCTGTGGTCATTGCCTCCTCTCATCAAACTCTGACCCACAAATTCAATTAGAGAGCTTTCCTGGAAGTCTGCTCTTTCTTGAGGTTCACCTGCAGGCTAAGGAAGAATATGCGTTGGCCAGAAATCAAAGACAGTGCAAACATCCTCTGTTCAAATTACTTTAACTCCATATTTCTATTAAATTTCCAGTAAAGTATGCTCAATAAATCATAGCATTTGAAATTAATTGTTTCAATGAGGCATTTAATTTTACACAATCCATTGCTCTGGGTGTATATTAGCTAAATATTTATGAGTTGATTATTTCCAAAGCAGTCAGATTTGTTAAGGACGGAAGATAACTAACTTCCCATATGATTTGCCTAAGATTTGTGTTTTTATTTATGTACTTTTGGTAAGTGATTACTAAAATGTCATTGTTGTAAAGAACGTTTGCACATTTTACACAAAACAAAGTTTAATAAATTAGTGTTTCAAATAATGTGCCTGCCTGTTTCATAAAGCAGGGTACTGCAAAGCTATCTTACTGATCTCTATCCAGTAAGTCTGACAACACTTCACAATAAAGAGTGTTCTTCTTCAAGGAAACTGTTCATTGTAGGGATGCAAGGCAACCAATCTAAACCTGAAGCAACTACCCAAACTCAACATTTTGGACAAGTATTAGGTAATACACTTACTATAAAATATTTAACAAAATTAGGAAAGGAAATGAGTGGGTCTACATTTATCACTCCACACTCAATGATTATTGAGGGACAGACAATGAAAAATGTAAGATCAAGTTACAGAGTTACTGACATACACTAGTGTGGGCCACTGGTAGCTTCTTTATAAGATGAGAGATCACACCCTTTCTTTCCATCCCTCTGCTCTTTGAAAAGTCTTCCAAGGTAATTGAGAGGCTATCTGTTCAACTCTAATTTACTTTGAGACATATTTACATGGTATGTGGGTTTGAATAAATTTTTAGGACTAGACTGAGAGGGGAATGTTTTAAAAGTTTGGGTAGACAAAGTTATGGAAATAAGATGAGGATAGCCAGTGGGTTGGAAATTAATGGCAGAATCACCAGAAAGATCCTACAAGTCAAAAAGCATCTTTCACGTCAATGTACAATCCAAACTCTGAATTCATAAAGATGGATGATGGATATTCATTCAGAACAAAATTTCAAGGGACTACACAGTATTTACGCCTCAGAATAAAAGGCTTGATAAGAATCAGAAACATTCTAATTTCCTTTCTCTTTTGAAATATGTCACACGATTTTAAACGAAAGATGAATGTGCACACATAAACATGGCCTGAAGGCGAGGGTACCAATAAATATTTTTACTTTAGATCTTTGCACCTATATGAGTCCTATAAGGCCCATCTACACCCTGGTGATGCAATAATTAAGCAGTCTGCTGCTAACCAAAAGGTAGGGCGTTCGAACAGAACAGCTGCTTCGTGGAAGACAAGACCTGGCAAACTGCTCCCGTAAAGGTTTCAGCCTAAGAAACCCCTACGGGGGCAGTTCTACTCTGTCTTATAAGGTCTCTATGACTGGGAATCAACTCAGCACACAACAGCAAGCCTCACTTAAAAAAAAAAAAAAGATCTGATAAAAGAATTTATAGTAACACCTAATGTGCTTTGGCTTCCTTCAGAATTAAATGAAGCAACCTAAGTAAACCATTCATAAAGTGCAGTGTCATAATGGGAATTCTATAAATGTCAACCCTTGCTCCTCATGTTTGTAAGCCATGCCAAGTGAATTCATTACTGAACAACCATTACAGTGTGTCCTCAGGAATACTACTTGAGAACACCTTGTTATTTTTCTTTTTCAATCCTATCTCTTATCTTTTACATCTGAGATTAAATTCACATTCAAGATCTCTCATTTGGTTAAGGTCTTGGTAATTTCTGATTAGGAAGTAACTAGGCTATTTCATACCATAGAAGGCCCATAAATCACCAACAATGTTAGGGACAGGAGTGTTGCAATTACAATTTCAGATTGTTAATTTCTTCAATGTGTAACAATGTGAATTACGAATTTACAGTCATTATATAAAGTTAGATTTATGGACAGAAATTATAGGGTGGATATCATCAGTGAAATCTTTGGAATCACCAGTTAGAGAAAATTATTTTATTGTCATCATTATGTAAAGAGTCAACCTTGGCCTTGCACAATCACAGAGCTCTTAGGACAGGCTGGCAGTTGTTTATCTCACAAACACACAGAGCTCACCCTGCCTTTCACCTTTCCACACTTTCTCTGTCAACAGCCGGCATTTATTATCTGCAGGGAGAAAGAGATTACCTTAAGCATTGCTTTTACTATGATTAATGTGAGGAATAATCATTGAAGGATACAGTTGCACAAAGGAAACAAATGTCTGTCTTTATGGATTATTGAAAATCATAATGTTTCATCTTCTGTAGGAAAATGAAATGATCAAATACCAGTTTGCAGTATTCAAAGGAAATATAGATACCATTTAGATATAGTCAGTATTCATCCATAAAGCAGGCAAAGCATTATATGGTATTCATGAGTGCATTAAGTCTATTGAACAAGAGGTATTGTATAGCAGAGGAGGAAGTTGGAAGCAGAGTCAAGAAAACTGACTCCAAGTTCTTGGTATATAAGTAGACATAAAATGTCATGACAATAAAAAACGTACTTATATTGACAAAGCACTTACACATCTATTATTTCATTTGACCTTCTTAAGACTCCTCAAATATGGGGGACTGGAGAGCTTATTTTTGTTATATATCCCATTTGTTTTTAAGTCCTGGTTGCTGTCTCTATCTCCAACTTACAACTTTAATTCATCCATTCTTTACATATTCATTAATATCACTTTAGTCCAAGATGCCATCACCTACCACCTGGACTACCACATAGTCTTTTAACTGATGTATTTCAAATTTGAATCACTGCAATATATTGTTCACAGCCAAGCCAGAGTGATATTTCTAGAACACAAATTATAACATGTCACTCCATTGTTTAAACTAGTGTCTTTCCATAAAATTTAGAATAAAATCTATAATCCTGATTTCTGTGTGTTACTTTTTATCTGTTATAGAGTCAATGGACACATCGCCTTGTACCTAGTATGCAGCTCTGGTCTGTTGAATTCTCCTTGATCCACTCTTAGGCCTCCTAGAGGCCCTTCAGGCTTCCAGTAATAGTCTCTTTCAAAGCTCTTTAGGCTTTCGATGACTCCTTGTTAAAGTTCTTCAAGCTTACTCTACTTGCCACCCGGTCTCCAAACTACATGTTCAAGGTGTTGTTCTCACAGCATCCTACTTTCAGATACCAAAGTATCTTGGTGGCATAATATGTAAGGCATTTGGCTGCTAATCAAAAGCTCAGCAGTTCAAATCTACAAGCTGCTCCATGGAAGGAAGATGGGATGATATACTTCCATAAAGATTCACAACCTTGGAAACCCAATGGGGGTCGCTATGAGTCAAAATCAACTTGATGGTAATGAGTTTGAGTATCTAATGATGTGCAGCAAACCATCACAAGATGTAGTAGCTAAAAACAACAGCATTTATTTTGCTAAAGAATCTGCCAGCTGGGCAGGAACTGGCAGAGATAGCTCAGCTGTGCTTTATCTGACATCTGCTGGGGCAAATCAATGGGAGGGGTAAGATCCTCTGCAGACTGGTCCATACATGTGCGCTACTACTGGTCCAGAAAGGCTCAAATGGCTCAAACGACTTGGTGCTACCTCTAAGAAATATCTCCACATGATCTCTACAGCTTTCTAGTTTCACATAGCTGGATTTCTCACGTGACTCTTCAGGGATCCCAAGGAGCATGATTTTTAGCCTCAGCTTCGGAGCTGAAATAATAAATGTTAATTTCAGCACTTAGATAACATTTAAATTGGGGTAATTTTCTAGGCAGTCATAGATAACTAACACCAAACCCAAATCCATTGTCTTTGTGTCAAATCTGATTCAGAGCAACCCTACAGGACACAGGAGAACTGCCTTACAGGATTTTCAAGGCAGTGCATTTTTATGGAAACAGACTGCTAGATCTTTTTCCCACAGAGTGGCAAGCTGGTTGGTTTGGATTGCCGACCTTTTGGTTACCAGGCAAATTCTTAACCACTGCACCACTAAGACTCCTTAGATAACTAATGCAGTAGCAATAAAATGTGGACCACACTGTACATAATATATTTATTGTCTTAGTTCTCCAGTTCCAGTACAACAGAGACGCCACTAGTGAATGGCTTTAACAAAGAGGAATTTATTCTCTTACAGTTTAGCAGGCCAGCAGTCTGCGTTCGGAGTGCCGGCTCCAGGGGAAGACCAGATTCAAAGTCTGGGTTCAGAGACTGGGTGGAAGCCCCTCGATCTTGGGCAGCTCTGCCTCTCGTTCCAGGCCCACTGGAGCTGAAAGTTTCTCCTAATTCATGCACGTGGTAGCTGGTGAAGCTGGTAAACTCCAGATCACCAGGTAAAATGGCACAGTCCCAAGATCAGCAGGCAACATGGCAGGCCACTGGTTCAAGACCAGGAACTGAAGAAGACAACTCAGCCAAATGTAGGATACAAAATGTGTCAAAAATCTAAATGCTATTCCCAAAGCTTCTCCATATCAACTGGAAACAGGCCACATCCCAAAGGTAACTCCCCTTCAGCTAATTCAACTAATCCCCTCCCTTCCTCATCCAACATTATACATAGGCAACCACTGATATGCTGTAACATTACATTACCTTGTATTTTCTCAAATTATTTATGTTTGTATAATCACACAGTATGTGCTCCACTTTGTCTGGCTTCTTTCATGCTGCACAATTATTCTGAGATCCATGCATACCATTGTGTGTATCAATAGTTCTCTTTTTATTGTTGAGTAGGATTATATTGTAGGTATATAATAAACCAAAACCAAACTCACTGCCACTGAGTCATTCCTGACTCATAGCGACCCCTCCTTGGGTTTCTGAGGTGGTATCTATACAGAAGTAGATTGCCCAGACTTCCTTCCAAGGAGTGGCTGGGGGGTTTGAACCACCAGCCTTCTGGTTAGCAGTCAAATGCCTTAGGCACTATGCCCCTGGAGCTCCTAGGTATATACTACAACTTGTTCATTCATTCATCTGTTGATGGACATTTGTGTTGTTTTGAGTTTTTGCCTCTTCCACATAAATCTGTTGTGAATGTCTGTATACAAAGTCTTTATGTGGACTTATACTTTTGTGTCTCTTAAGAAAATACCTAAGAGTGAAATGTACGGATCATATACACAGAGAAATATATGTAACTGCTTGAGAAACTGCAAAGATGTTCTCCAAGTGGTTATGTTGTTTTGTGTTCCCAGCAGCAGACTATGAGAGTTTCAGTTTTCCCACGTTCTCATCAACAGTTGGCATGGTCAGTCTTTTTAGCCATTTCAGGCAGTGTACAGGGGTTCTGATTTGCATTACTCTGATGGCTAATTATATTGTATATCATGTCATGTGCTTATTTTTTGTATCAATACAGTTTCCTTGGTTGAAGTGTCTGTTTACATTTTTTTAACCATTTTAATAGGGTTGTTAGTGCTAATATTTGAAGAGTTATGTCCCTCATGTAACTCCTTTTAGGATCAGTATCTTTCAAATGTTGTCTTCCAGTCACTATATCAAAACTAGAGGAAAAAGCAAGTAAGATGGACTAGCTACCATTTAGTAAAATCCTCTGCTCAAACGAAGCACTTACCACTTTATTTACCTTATCTCAATGCTTCTTATCTCTGGCTTAAAATTACAGCCACCTGGAGAAAATGCAAAAAACTACTGATACTCAGTACCCATTGGGAACAATTAAATCAGAATCTCTGGGATGACACATAGATCTAAGCCTTCTTTTAAGCTTTCTAAGAATTCTTAATGCATACTGAATTGTGGAGAACCCTGCCTTAACTCTCAAAGTTGCCAGCAGGGTGGATGAAATAAGTTGTCTTGTTCCTGTTTTACAGGTGAGGAAACCGAAAGTCAGAAAGATGGTCAAGATACTGACAGAAGTAGCATAGGTAGTGAGAGGAGAAGCAGGAGCTAGGATTCAAGCTAAGATCAATCTACAAAGACTTTGCTTTTATTCATTCTCACTACAGTGCAGTGTAATCTGTACTGTGAAATAGCAAAAGGAAAAGTGGCTAAGATGAGTATTGAGGACAGCAGAGGATGTTCAGACAGCTAAAGAATAATACCCATATTTTGTATACAATGGTCACTCAATAAATGTTTGAATACCAAAAGAATGTGTGAAATGAGAAGAGTGTGTCATACAGCCCCATGAAGAGCTTATCCTTCCTCTAATGACATCCTTCCCTTGAAGCTTTCCAGCCTGATGCCTTTCTTGAGTTTAGCAAGAAAACAGACCTTTCACTGCTGTCTCTTCTAATCTGCCTGTCACTTGTTCAGTGTGTGGAACCCCCTGACAGCTAGGGAAGTCCCATTTGTAGGGCTGGCGGTATAATTTGTCTTCAGTAGAATCTCATTGTGCATTAGAGATAATTTATCATCTGCATAAAGAATAATTGCAACACACAGACCCACCTACCAAGAATGCACTATCCTCTCTGTCCATTCAAATTCTGCCTATTTATTTTCCGACCCAGCTCCAATTCCATCTCCTTTCAGAAGACTTCTCTGACCTTTCTTCAAATTCTATTGTAATTATTGTCACTAACACTCACATGGTAATCAGTCAGGAGCTGTCTGATGACATCCAGTCCTACTATTATCTTGTACAGTAATTTATACTCTGTATGATTTTTTAATTACTAGAATATTTATGTCTCATCTCTCTTGCAACCATTGAATAGAATCTGTCCTCACTGGGTGGCAAGGGTTAGGTCACCTATTTATATGTGGATAAAAGGGTTATGCACGCAAAGGATGTCTCTTCAAAACATTAGATCACATATATCAGGGTACAATTTTTGGAGAAAACTGGAAAATATCTCCATAAAACGGGCAGCTTTAAAGATTTTTTTAAAGGATGTTTGGTTGTATTGGCTTCACAAGCACTACCATAGCTTAAGTTATATCATAATATCTATGTCACTTGTTACCTTAATGCATCTGAATTTTAGGCTTTTCTTTAGCCCAAAACATATCTTTATAGTTTTTAATTGTATTTCCAAATGATTAGATCCACAAAATATTTTGGACTTTACCTTACAAATATGACAATTTGTATAAAGATTTGATGAGTAGTGGCATATTCTGTGTGTGCTAAGATTGAAGAGGAGTGGGGTCCTGCTAGACAGTAGATGCAGGGCAGGCAATGACAGCATGAGAATAGAACAGAAGGTGGGGCAGAGTGAAGGGACAACAGTGCATCATAGACAAAAAGAAATATAAAAAACTCACTGTCATCAAGTCGGTTCAGACTCACAGCGACCCTTCCCCTGGGGTTTCTGAGGTGGGATCACTACAGAAGTAGATTGCTCAATCTTACTTCCGAGCAGTGGCTGTTGGGTTTGAACCACCAGCCTTCTGATTAGCAGTCAAATGCCATAGGCACTACGCCACCAGACAAAGACTAACATTTTCTCCCACTGAAAATGTAAAGCCATTGAAAGACTCCAGGCAAAAGAAGGATACATGTTAGAAGAAATTTTCTGACTTCATGTAGGATAGGCTTTGGAGGAGTCAAGACTAGAGATCAGAATATTCATCAAAATGTTATTGCCACAGTCAGATGAAAAAGAAATGATATGCCGAATTAAGACAGTGGCAATTGACATAGAGAAATGGTATGGATTCAAGATGTAGTTAATATATAAAGTCAGAGGGACTCAGTCATTGAATATATTCAGAACAATTAAGTTGGAGCTGTGATGTACAAGACAAAAACAGACCCTTTCTTTGGCCCTCACCTTGAAGAAAACAGTATGATTTGAGTAACTCTAGATCCCCACCCAATACAAATCTGAATACTTGTCTCTGAATTGGTTTCCTCAATGTGTGGAAATAACAATTTATGACACATCTCTCCTTAAGATTATTAAATGAGCAGAACGCCTTACACCATGCATCGTGTAATCACTCTTATGGAACCTAATGTTAACATCCTTGAGGTTTTCTGAGCATTGGTTAAATACTTTAACTGTCTAAAGTAATTGGCTTCAAGAACTTGAACACATCAATATTAATAGAGAAATTAGGCTTCGACATTGCTTTACAAAAAAGAATAATGATAAAAATAAATCCGAAGGGTATCACGTCAACGTGTGCTAACGAGAGAGAGACTGATGGTCTGAGCTCTGTGTTCACTCTCCTGCGATGGCTCATTAATGGGTGTGTGTGAGCATCCCAATGAAATGCAGACCCAGGCCTGTCCCAGAAAATGAGATCTATGGTAAGGAGCGATGAAGCCCACGTCCTTTAAACAGCTCTGGTTCCCTCAGGATCTGAGGACAATCAAGGTTTCTCTCCAGTTCTCAGGGAATGGGAATTTCAAGGTCTACTCCTTAAGGTACTCCAGAACTGCACAAGGGACAGTTGCAAGCACATGGTTAATTACCCAAGCACGTGACTGTACCGGGTTAAGCACAGGAGGCCAATTTCAGGATTTTCAGGGAAAAGAGGCAACATGCGTAAGAACAGAACAGAACTTGAAAGGTAGAAGGAACTTGGATATTATTTATCTCACTTCTCACCAAATAAAGAAATCGAGTTTCAAAGAGAGTAAAGGACTTCTATAAGGTCAGAGCTCTGGTAGCATAGTGCCTAAGGCACTTGACTGTTAACTAGAAGGCTGGCGGTTCAAACCCAGCAGCCACTCCTCGGAAGGAAGGTTGGGCAATCCTACTTCCGTAGTGATACTGCCTGGGAAACCCAAGGAGGGGTCGCTATGAGTCAGGGCCGACTCGACGGCACACAACAACAACAACATAAGGTCAGACAACTGATTATATTCTGGAGTCTCACCAGGATTCTTCCACAAATGCCAGAATACTTCTACATATCTCTGTGAAAAGAGCCTCTTTTTTTATTTTCCTCATCTTATATATATCTATTTGTGGAGATTAAAAAAAGATGACATATTTAAAGTATGTATTAAAGGACTAGAGACTCAATAAATGATGATTTCTTCATTACCCATAAATTTTGATTTTGAGGAAGTACCAAGTACTTAACAATGTCTGCTTTACAGTTTCATCTAAAAACTTGAAGGAACTTTCATGGTAGACTACCTTGTAGACTACATTGTCTCTTTGTTTCATAATTCCACACTGGAAACAAAACAAAACAAAACAAAACACACACACAAACTCACTGCCATCAAGTTGGATCCAACTTATAATTCTATATATGCTTGTATATGTGTGTATGTTGGTGATGGATATTAAATATATCATGGCCTTCCAGAAGTATGAAAACATGTGCCTCTGAAAAAATGCAAACAGAATGTTCCTTACAAGCCTAGGATGGCAAGACTCTGTCTCACTTACTTTGGACATGTTTGGACAATTACAAAATCATCAGAAAGGACGGGTCCCTGGAAGAGGCCTTCCTACTCGGTAAATTAAGTGGGTCAACGAAAAAGAGGAGCACCCTCATTGAGACGGATTGACACAGGTTGCAGCAATGAGCTCAAACATACTGCTACTCTAAGGAAGACACAGCACTAGGCAACGTGTCATTGTGTTACACACAGGGTCATGATGACTTGGAACTGACTCGATGACACCTAAAAACTACAACCAACATACATGTTTCCATTCCATCCACTTTTCTCCAAATCTTTTCACTGTCCTTCTCAAAACCGCTACCACCTCTCACAAGGATGGCCACAAGAAGCCTGTAAATTGGCTCTCTGCTCTCACTCCGGTTAGTTTACTCCAATGTGTTCTCCAAGCAACACCTTGAGATAACAATACGCAGATGTGGTCATGACATGGCCACCAAGTTTGAAGTCTTTCAATACCCTCTTGTTTCTTCTTTACAGTTCTACTCCAAAATCTTTCTGATATGCTCTGTGAACTTCTTCACAATCATTGTGCTTTCCACTTGTGATTGATCCATAAGCTCTGGTAGAGTAGTGCCTAAGGCATTTGACTGCTAACCAGAAAGCTGGTGGTTCAAACCCACCAGCCACTCCTCAGAAAGAAGGTTGGGCGATCTACTTCCGTAGAGATACTACCTTGGAAACCCAAGGAGGGATTGATATGAGTTGATAGCACTGTGTTTAGTTTTTTTTTTTTTTTTTCGTGCTGTCAATAATGATCATCTGTACCACGCACCCCCCTGTCCCTGAGCCTTTGCACATGTGCTGAAATGTAGTGCTGCTCCTGTACCCTGCCCCATTACCTGCAAAATGTTTTCATAGATCATCGCACATGCCATTTCCTCCATGGAGACTTCTGTGTCTCTAGTGTAGGCCAGGTAACTATTATACAGTTCCAGAGAACCAAGTATTCTTTCTTTTTTTAATTCCAATTTTTTTTTTTCTTAAGTAGTTTTTCCCCCTTTATATTTTAATTTATTATTGATTTGTCAAGTATACCTCAAATTCCATGAGGACATGGACAATGCCTTTAATTTGGTCCACCACAAAAACTCACACATGCTAGATACGCAGCATCTATCTACTCGGCAACTTTTGCAATTACAAAATCATTGACATACAAAATATAACCAAATTCACTGCCATTGAGTCAATCCTGACCCATAGGAACCCCTCCTTAGGTTTATGAGGCAGTATCTCTATGGAAGTAGATCTGTCAATCTTCCTTCCGAGGAGTGGCTACTGGGTTTGAACCACCAGCCTTCTGGTTAGCAGTCAAATGCCTTAGGCACTACGCCACCAGAGCTCCTATTTATATACAAGGAGTCTAATATACTTTTAGTTCACACCCTTATTAGAAGTATAAAACCCACTGCTATTGAGTGGATTCTGATTCCTAGCAACACTGTAGGAGAGAGTAGAACTGGCTCCAGAGGATTTCCAAGACTGTAAATCCTTACGGAAGCGGACTACCCCATCTTTCTCCTGCAGAGTGGCTGGAGAGTTCAAACTGCTGAACTTTTTGGTTAGTAGTTGAATGCTTTAATCAGTAAACCACCAGACCTCCTCATTAGAATATAAGGAATCAAAATCCAGAGAGGTAAAGAGGTATGTCCAAAACTATGTCTCTGGTTTCCAATGGTACTTCTCTAATTCTTCTGCCTAATTCAAGTTCTTACACTTCTTATACTTGAAACCCAGGATTTCAGGTGGGTTGTGGATTAACAGGTCTACTTATTATTACTGAACTTCTATCTCTTCTGACACTTTCTGTGAACTGTTAAAAATTACAGAAAGAAAAAAGAAAAAAAAAAGAATTTAGTACTCAACAGTATAGAGAGGTTCTTGAGTATATCTTCCAGGCTTTACCAAGTCTTCCCATGTTAAGGCCCGACAGGGCCTATTTCAATAACAATACTAAATAACACAGGAATGATTTCAGTTTGCAGTTTTTCTTTTCTGACTCAGCACTCATTTTAGACATTATTATTCCTTGCTGATTCCTTTATGAAAGATTTTAAATGAGAAAACTGGAAATCATGAGACGCTGGAGACAGCTGGGTACATTGGAAGGCACTAAGGCATTTTCTACCCTTCAGTTCTTCTTGGCCAGACGCTGACTAATTTCCCTAGCATTTCCATTTATATGTACACGAAGGATTAGAAAGGTTCACATCTTTCCAATCAGAAGTGCTGTATGGATCACTGAATTTGAAAGGGAAGTCAGGTACTCAACCTCTCTTTCTGCTCTGTCAGGGGAAGGAGAGCCTTTCAATTCAATCTCGATTTATCTGGACTCTTCTCTGTAGCATGTTAATTGGCTGTTTCAAAGGACACTGGTTTAGGGAGAAAAAAAAAAAAAGAATAAATGTTCTAGCTGCTGACAATCCACACATT
The DNA here is from genome assembly GCF_000298275.1 of Orycteropus afer afer. NCBI lineage: Eukaryota > Metazoa > Chordata > Mammalia > Tubulidentata > Orycteropodidae > Orycteropus > Orycteropus afer. The sequence goes on along the minus strand of NW_006921596.1, from coordinate 23,213,558 downwards.
ATCACCTTAAGCTTAACCTAATTAGACCAAGTCACTAGTCAGAAGTTTTGACCTTCAAAGAGAACATTGTTACTGTCTTCAGTCAGCCATATATATTCCCTACTGAATATTAGATCTCAAGAAAGAAAGGTAAATTGTTCATTCAGAGCACATAGCCTGTGAATACCCTCATCTCAGTCTTTGCCTATTTTCACAATGAAAAATAAGAGGAAATAACAATAATCTTCACAATAGAATACTAATATTAACTGGTATTTTTCTGGTTTCTTAGTTTCCATAGTGACTTCACAAATACTATATGGTCAAACTATTGAATTCATGAGGACCTGTACCTCAATTCCCTTGTCTTTAAAATGGACTGAGAGATTTGAGTCATAGAAAGGAGTAAATACATGGTTTTATATGAGTCAATGCCATAGAAAGGTCAAGGGAAAGCAAAACCACGCAGATGACACGAGCCCAACCAGAAAAAGGCAAGTTTCAGATTTGCTGTGTTCTCAAGGAGTGGGTTCAAACTGACATGGAGAAGATGAGCCCATGACAATTTCTTCAGCGATGGAAGACCCAATACTGCAAGTCAGGTAATTTCTGAAGACTAGGTTCAGCTGGAGAGGGAAACTCCTACTAGAAGGCCCTACCAAGGATGAGAGACACATTCCTAATGTTTAACTAGGTTCAGGTCAACCATCTCTGCTTCCTATTATAGAACATCCTTCACATCTTTTCATTCTCGTTTTTCTGTCATATTTAGAAACCACTCAGTAAGAGAATAAAATGGTTAGGAGAATGGAGGAGATTGGTAACTATGGAGTAGGATGTGATGTTTAATGCCAAGTGCAGAGTACACTAATGCACAGTGTCTTGCACACAGCACACAATGAATAGTAATTATGTTATTATAATTATTATACTTTTCAGTGCCAGTGTTTCTCAAAGCATAGCCCTGCTCATCCTGCATTAGAATTACCTAGAGTGTTTGTTAGAAATCTAGATTCCTGGGCTTTAATCCAAATTTTCTCAAACAAAAAATCACGAGGCAAAGCCCAAGAATCTGTATTTTTATCAAATATACTCCCGATTCAAATTATTGAGAAGTGCTATATTATGCGCTAGGTATATTACGAATTGTGCATGATTTAATCTTTATAAAAGTCTGACTTCGTGGGAAAGAAAACAGAGGCTCAGATAGCTCCTGTATGTCCACAGAGAGCTGATATTCAACATAGTTCTGCTTGACTTCAAAGTCCGTGTCCTTTTGGCTATTTGAAGCACTGAGTTGTGAAAAAATTCTGTGCTCCTGGGGATTAGTGTGCTGGGAGTGTCTTGGGTTTTGCTTTAGCCCAGACCCAAGGAAGAGGAGGCAAGAAATTAGCAACATGGCAACTGCCCACCACATTGGGGTTGAGGAAGATGCTAATTTTGTGTTGATCAAGGAAGAAAATAATAGCCGGCTCTCTCAATCCCTCACATTTATATGGTAAGCCTCACTTCAAAGTCACCCTGGAAAATTACATGACATTTTTATCACAGTCATTTTCTGACTGGGTCATTATCTTTAACCAAACATTTGTGCCACACTCTGAACAGACATATATATCAGGCAGGCAGTAGATTGTGCGAGCAAATTCGGGGGGAGATGCTTCCACAATCTTCTTCGGGGCTGTCAATCAAGAGATGATGGTGATAAGGGAATGAGGGAAAGAAATGTCAGAGGAAAAAGTGTAACCAGCTGACAAGAGCAGTTATCAACCCCAGGGACTGATACTGGGGCCTGGGATTTCAGCTGAACGGTCTGTCCCTCTTGGTATAAATGGCTGGTACTTTAGACATAATTCTAAAATGTCTACTCTAGGCTGGAATCCCAGGTCTCCCATAGTGGTGTGACCTTGCAATGCAGTCTACCTCTCAGGGTCCCAGTTGCTTAATGAGGGCAAGCCATGATCTCTGTTGTGTCTTCTGGCAGGTTTTTTTAATTGTAAAATATATTGCCCTTCTACCTAGTAGAAGCCTGGATTTTATCTTCCTGAACTGTCCTCCACCTAGCTCTGCAAATCTCTCTTAAATCTTTCTAAGTTGTTCTTGTTGTTAGTTGCTGTCGAGGTGACTGTCACCCATGGAGACCTCAGGCGTACAGAGTACAACTGTTTGATTGGATTTTCAACGCTTTCAGAAGTAGATAGCCAGGCCTGTCTTCCTAAGCTCCTCTGGGGTGATCTGAATGCCAACTTTTCAGCTAGTAGTGACATAATCATTTATGTCACTCAGGAAACTTCTAGGTTAGGTTGACAGTAATCCAAGATTTGCTTATCAGTCCTGTCTGTATTGTTACATTCATCAGAAAAGTTTAAAGCAAAAGTTACTGTATTTGTATTTAGAAGGTGCAGGCTTAAACTTACCTGTAGCAATTATTCTGTGTGACTTTAGGCAGGGGCATCCCCTCTCTGAGTCTCATACTTTCCTCATTGTAAAAGAAAGCTGCTACTACTATTCACTGCCACTCAGTCTGATTCGACTCATAGTGACCCCTCCTTGGGTTTCTGAGGCAGTATCTCTATGGAAGTAGATTGCCCAACCTTTCTTCCAAGGGGTGACTGGTGGGTTTGAACCACCAGCCTTCTGGTTAGTAGTCAAATGCCTTACACACTACATCATCAAAGCTCCTGTGAAAGCTAGTGATAATCAATTCCCAGAATTACTATATGTAATGTCATTAAATTTTTGCCAAGCACAATGCCTGAAATATCACAGATGCTCAGACTATCTGCTGAGCATAAATCTGGCAATTTTACTCTTCTGAAATAACAATCCACAGTGACTCCCTAGAAACGAACACATTTTAGCTTTATTAACTCAGGTAGAATCAAACTTCCTTTTCTCGGCCTGCCTGCTCTTTCCAAGAAGAGATTTGCAGATACAGTATCTTCAGCCCTTCTCAACTTCTTATTTACTTTTTTCTTCCCAATGGATACTGCAGCAACCTATTGCAGTGTTGACATTATATAAATGACTCCAAGGTGGTAATTTATGGTGAACTGGGAACAATTTATTTTTAGATGTCCAATGAAGCAAGGTGTCAACAGTTTATCAATATCAGACAAAAGGATACAGATCAAGCTTTTATAAAGTATAGCTGTGTGTTCTTAGGGAAGATTCAGGCAGGAATGAAGACTTTCAGGGGTACAGAGAGGCTTCTTTCCTGGCTGAATGGTGAGGCCTAGAAAATCTTGGTTACTGCAGACTGGCCTCTAATACCTTATGCACAACATGTGCTTTTATTCAACAAACATTCAATTCACTGATATGTATGTGGGATCGGGAGCCCCTGGCGCAAACTGTTAAGTGCTCAACTACAAGCTGTGAAGTTGGCAGTTCAAACCCGCCCAGAGGTGGCTTTAAACACAGTCCTGGCAATCTGCTTCTGCAAGGCCACCACACTGGAAACTCCACGGAGCAGTTCTACCAGCACACACGGAACTGTCATGAGTCAGAAGCAATTTGATGGCAACTAACAAAATAAGGGGAAACTCTGGTAACATAGCGCCTAAGGCACTTGACTGCTAACCAGAAGGGTAGCAGTTCAAACCCACCAGCCACTCCTCAGAAGGAAGGTGGGGTAATCTACTTCCACAGAGATACTGTCTCAGAAACCCAAGGAGGGGTCGCTATGAGTCAGCACATAACAACAACAACAACAACAAAATAACTAGAGACTGGCCCACAAAGCCTAGGTTTGGAGCCTGGGGCTACAGAGGCGAATGGGACATGACTCCAAGAATTAAGTATCACTTATTTTATAGTAAAGCAGATAGACATGTTAGCAGATCATTTCTTTGAGTATTGAATGTTAAGTAGAGGAATGTATGAGGTAAAACACCTTTACAGATAGAGATGCACACAGCAGGCACTGTCGTTGGTGCAAGAAATTCAAGGATGAACACAACAGTTATGCTTGCAGTTCACATGGAGTTCGTTATTCGAAGAGAGGGAAGTGGGAGGGTGCAGAGAGGATCTGCTATCAAACAAATAAACAATAAACAATTAGATGACGTTGTTACAATTACTACAGCCATGTGAGAAATTGCTTCAGACATGTGAGAAAAAAAAAATGAATATGGTGAAAAGGACAAAACAGTTTATATAGAATGTCCACAGAAGGTTTCTTGAAAGAGATGGAGATCCTAAGAGTTTAAGGCTATGAGAGTATTATACTGAATCTTCATGCAGCAGTAGAAGTAATATTGTCTTCACTCATCCATTTTGGTAAAACAAATGAATGGGCATATGCCTGCTTATTTGTTTTCCCTCCCCTCAATGCTCCCAAAGAAAAAGGCTGAGTAAGAAATTCTGCATCAAGTCACTTAGGTAGAAGAATAAGGAAGCCCAGGATAATTAAAATGCCCACCTATACTCAATAGCTTATCTATTTCATTGATATTTATTAAAACAGATATTTGTCATTAATCAAAAGTCAATTGAAAACCCACATCTCTATGATTAACTGGTTTCATTACAAGGGTGCTATTTCCATTTTATGGAGAAAGAAGTCTCTTCAATAAACAGTATTGGGAAAATTGGATTTCCACATGGAAAAAAATGAAACAGGATGCATGTCCCATACTATGCACAGAAACAAATTCAAAATGGATTAAGGACAGACATGTGCAAACTAAAACCAAAAAATTCTTAGAAGAACAAGAAGCACCAATACTTTCAGGCCTAGTTTTCAACAGTGGATTATCTGACATAAAATCAAAATAAAAAGCATTAAAAGACAAAATCAATAAATGGTACTTTATAAAATTTATAAAAATTAAACTTTTGTTCATCAAAAGATTTTACCAAAAAAAAAAAAAAAGTGAAAAGACAAACGACTGACTGGAAGGACATCTTCAGAAACCACATAGGCAATCAGAATTTAGTAAGCAAATTATATATATATAACACATATATATAACCTCTACAGCTTAACAAAAAGACAAATAACCCAATCACAAAATGGACAAAGGACTTCAACAGACATTTCACCAAAAAGGACATTCAAATGCCCAAAAAACACTTGAAAAATGTCCAGCATCATTAACCATCAGAGAGATTCAAGTCAAAACAACAGTGAGATACAATTTCACTCCCACTAGGCTTGCTAAGAGTTAGAAACCAAAAGAGAATGGGGGGAAAAAAAAAAAACCCACAAATGTTGGTGAGGATATGGGGACATTGGAACCCCTATCCACTGCTGGTGGGAATGCAAAGGTACAGCCATTGTGGAAAACAATGTGGCAGTTCCTCAAAAAAATAAACACAGAACTACAATATGATCCAGCAGTTTCCCTACTAGGCATATACACCAAAGACTTGAA